>NC_134458.1:144599035-145799035 GCF_047948215.1 Lycorma delicatula
GTCATAAGATTCACAAAGTTAGAAAGTTCTCTCGTATTGGATTTCTTTTACGCATGTACAAACATGAAACTGAGAGCGCGTGTACACAATAAAGTGTATATGTGTTGTATGGTATAAAGAATACACCCACAATGTTGTATATAGAGACGGCTGCAAACCGTTTCCAATCAGTTATATGATTGCGAAATCACAAAACTGATAGCATTTCACTATCTTTTCTCCCTAGTCAGTTTTCAGCATCTGTTTCTATTTCAACCATATGTTTCTTTTCATACCGCATTAAGTATTTTCTATTTTAGCCCAGATACAGGCAAGATTTGTTTTGACAATTTTCGTTCCAGTTTTAACGTCTAATGAAATGAAAAACTTACACACTACACAGTTCATATTACAAGAAAGATTAAATAAAATCAAATTAACTTATAACTTAACTAAAATTAACTTATTAAAATTAAAATTAGCTTTAAAAAAAAATCAGTTACAGTTATATAATTTCTTCTTTTTTTTTATTAAAAATTATTTGGGAAATACACTACTTCCTTGCACGAAATAAAGAATGTATTGTGATTGCAAAAATTTCGGTTTTATATTTCAACGGAAATATCCATTTTGACCATCCCTGAATCCATTTTCGTTAGTTTCGGTGTTACATCTGTACATACGTATGTACGTCTGTATATACGTACACATACGTATGTATATACGTACACGTACGTCTGTATATACGTATGTATATACGTACACGTACGTATGTATCTCGCATAACTCAAAAACGATTAGCCGTAGTATGTTGAAATTTTGGATTTAGGATTGTTGTAACATCTAGTTGTGCACCTCCTCTTTTGATCGCAATCAACTGAACCGAAAGTGTTCAAAAAAGCCCAAAATCCAAAAAGGTTTGGATTTTGGTCATTTATTAACTGCACTAATAAGCCCTCGTTGAAAGCTTTTCAACGATATATCATAAGTGTACTTATTTTCATTGAATCCAGAGTTGTAGGCAAATATAATTTTAATTAATGAAATATTTGGATCTTACAAGGGAAGGCACATCGGTTCGAATCAGCTTCATTTCCTTTAGTTAGCCATTTTTTTCGTAAACTGGGAAAGGGCATTTACGGTGATAGTGATGTTTTCTTTCCAAGCCTCCTCCCGTTAATAATATATTGAATTTATCGTCCCATCTCTCTTCTGACATTAAACTGCATATATATAATGCGCCTGAGGGGCAATGAGTATGGTAATTCGCTCTTCATTTTTTACTCCATTTTAAGCATTCATTTGATGTTTGTCTTTTGATCATAGTTAAACTATGTATACACTATTAAATATATAAATTTATTCTCAGATGTAATTTTCTCCTTGGTAACCTAATTTATACAAAAATCTTTTTAAATATTTTTTTTTATACTGTACTTTTTGATGTAGTTACTCAATAGATAATCTTTATTTTTGTCCAGACAACAGCTACTTATAACACTAACAATACAGTAATATTATTCTTGGAATAAATCTTTCTAAACCAATTATGATCAACAATTCCGATCTGTATTTTTAATTTTCACTTTATTTATTCAATTAAAAAATAAATAAATAAATAATCTGTTTAATTCAATATAAAATGAGCGATATCTACTGTTATAAGCATCACTAAGTGTAGAAATTAATAACTTTTCGGATTCGGTTAATCATATAAGTTTTAGCTGTAACATGATAGGAATAAACTCTATAATATTTATTAACTTGAAAAAATTAAATTTATATTAATACTTTTATTAACTTTTGGTTAATTATTTATATTTATAAAACTATTTTTAAATTACGATAAATGGTGAGGATTAGAGTCTAAAAAAAGAAAACATGTTTTATTGGGAAGGTATATTACGCTAAAATTCTATATCTCTTCATTCAATATCAGTTAAAGTATTAGAGAAGGGAAGAACTGAACAGTTCTGTACATATTGTGATCGAATTGAATAGAACAGTAATAGTTGTTTATTATTAAAGTCTTACCAAATAAAGAAGATAAATAAACTTGAAATAAACGAAAGGATGTGAAAAGATAATGGAATAAACGTGGTAGAATGGATGAATAAGATATAAACAGATTTTATTTATGTAGCAATGTAACGTAAGCTTAAAAACAAGCATTCCATTTAGACAGACTAAGTTAGTCGGGTTTTGACCTGTTTTTAAGCTACAGCAAAACACGTAATTCTCTTTAGGAAGACTTATAAAGAAAACAATCAAATACTGTAAAGAGGATATGATCAAAAGATTAATTTACGGATTATAACAAAATATATTAATAACTCTGTAAAGAATTCAGTAATTCTGATTTAATTCTAGAATTCTTATAGGATGAGACATCATTCCACATTAATTTTTCTTTTATACTTGGATTAATGTTTTTGTTCCCATTTTCTTTCCTCCGTCTCTGTCTTTTTCTGCTTACATTGATATAGTTCTAGTAGTAGGTTTGTCGGGGTCATTCAAAGAATGTATTTGTTGGTTTGTCTAGTTATCCGTAAGCGTTACTTAATGTTATTTCTCTGATAAAATATTTTAATTCATCTACACAGGTTTCCAAGAGTACAGTTAAGTTTTAGTCAAATGATATCGACTTAAATGAAAATGTTCATGTTATTTAAATAGTGACAATGAATATTATGTAAGTGATGGTACAGGAATTGATGTAGAATACAATTTCGATGTACTTTTCGAGCACCGTTGACTGTACAGTACATTTGAAAATTTTTAACATAAAGATGAGCTTAATATTATCTAATTAAAAATGGACATAAATAGTTACATGTATCCTATACACTTGGCCACACACCACCTGGTACAATTGTATTTTACCAGGTGTATAAAAACAGAAGGTAATAATGTAAAGCTAAAACTTGAAGTGAGGAATTTACTAATGAATTCGATTGAATATATTGTTTTAAAAACACAAATGAGTGATATCTTTCAAAAAAAAGGTATATAATGATTCTATAATATATGCAGGTCTAAAACCATTTGGACCAATACAACTGGACTGTGATGAAATTAAAACTTCCATTTATATATATATATACATATAAATAGCAAGTTTTATATATATATATATCGTATGAACTTCTGAGTTCTGAGAACTGATCACGTAAGACCACCGAGAAATAGTCTTTTTATATTTTATGAATCCATATTGTATCGTTATATCATAAATGAAACACGTTTTCAAACATTTTCGTGATTGTTAACAAACTCATTTGAACAAAATCTAATGGGAGAATTAGTGATAAATTTGAAGCTATTAGACAGTTGTAAGAGTTGTTTAAATCTAAATGATGACCTTAATTATCCCGAAAAATGTGCAAATATTGATGAATTAAGAATTGGGTTAACCATTGACTGTCATTTCCTGGTTTACATTGCTATCAGATATATAAGGCGTAAAAGTTTTAACTACGAGTATATTAATACATGAATGTAGTATAAGATTTCTGTTAAACGAATACACAGAAGGAAAATTTGTTTGGGGATGTTTCGGAAAAAAACTTGAAATCTAACCTACATTTAATCAAACAAATAAAGATGGTTGTATCAGCAACTTTCTTTTTGATCTCAAGTAAATGTTACTTCCTTCTTATAAAAAAAAGAAGAAAAACCCGGTAAATCAGTATTTCATTTATTACTCACAATGAATAAATATATTGAGGTTAATATAAAAAAAAGATCAAAAGAGATAATAATAATAATAATAATAATAATAATAATAAACCATCATACGTATTGTTTTATAACGATAATAAAAAAATGTCGATACATATGAAATACTAGTTTCATAAGTATCTAGTCAACTACTTGAAAGATTAATCACTGGCTGGTTTAATTACTTTTGCAGAATACCGTATTAAGTAAACATTGCTGTTGTTTTCAACCTTGCCAATTATGAAAAAAATTGAAAAGATGTTTATTTTAAAGAAAAAAATTGGGATAAAAATTGTTTTTCAGAATTTAGCATACTATGGCAATCCTAAAATAATTTTTCAATAGTTAAACATAGAAAAATGAAATGTAACAAATGGCGCTACCTCAAAACCATCTGTTTTTTAGTATTTGACCATTACAATTTAAACACCCATTGGAGGTCAACTCAAGTTTTAAATGTAAAATGTAAGGTTGTGACATTTCATATCAAAGATCAGTGAAAAAACGAAAATTTTACGCCCATGACAACCCTAATCTTAATGGCAGAAAATTAATATTTTTCACGATTACTTTCAAAAATGGTCTACAAATACTACAAATAGTGGACTGAAACCAAATTGTTGGGGGATAGAAGCATTTGTTAAATTTTAATTTTTTAGTGTTTCACAATTGAACTTTTATTTGAGATGTCCTATAGACCACTTTTTAAACTAACTGTATAAAACATAAATGGTGGGTATTTTGATTAGCTTTTTCGTATTCTGACTCGTGAACGTCAGAACTTCCAACTTTCATATCGTTTAAAATGATGTGCCTGTCACATCCTATACTTTCATTTAAAAGGTTTGAGTTACCTCCTCCCCAGGGATCCCTCTAATGCTTTAGGTGTGGTGAACTCAAGCCGGAAAATAGATCCTTTCAGGTGGCAGCATTTGATAAATTTAATTTTCAACTGTTTTAAAGTTATTTAAGGATAACACACTTGTAAAAACTGTATATAACTAAAATATCAAAAACAACATAATTTCCGCTAATATTTCAATAAAAGATTCTGCAGATTGAACTGGAACCTGAAATTAGTACTGTCCCAGTGGTCGAGAAACAAGTCACTCCCTCGTTCTAAACATGGAAAAGCAAGAATAACTTGAATTAACTGGTGTATTCCGATCTTTAAATTAATCATGCACAAAATATTACACATTTTATTATTAAATAATCTAATTGTAAACAGTTTACCTTTTATTAATTTTGTTCTAAATTAATAAATTCAGATATTAAATTAGTGTCGAGTTACAATTATATCTAATAAAATAACCCAAAAAATGATTAGAATGATTTTATAACCTCCCGGGTAAGCATTTAGAAGTATAAGAAAATGATACAGTGCAATTTAAGATTAAGAAATTGTAAAATTTAGTAATAATTTAGTATTAAGAAATTATTTGGTTAACTTATTTTCGAATTCGTAGAAATATGACAGAAGTCGCAAAATAATAATTACATATTTAAAAATTTACTTTATGAATTATTTAATTGTATGTACTTTAAAACTTTATTCATCAACATATTGTTAATAAATTATTGATAAATATACCGCAACATATAAAAATGGATTTTCAACCGACAAAATCAATACCAGTTGAGTACAGAAATGTATAGATATATACTGACAATTTAGCTGAGTACTTATCACTTTAAATGCTACAATACGGTAAGCGTTTAGGTGCAATGCCGGCAGACACAGCGTCACTTGAATTGAGTGCAATGTCTGTGTTGTACTATAAGAGAAAACAATGTGTGTAAACTGTAAAGTGTAAAGCGGCTACAACTCAGGTTTTATCTACAGCTAACATTCTCTTCTATTCCAACTGGCAGAGATAAAACATTGCTTTTTAACACCAACAGCAGTTAACATTATACAATAGCTTACTCTATGTGTGTGTATAAATATATATATATATATATGTATAATATCTTTTTCCTGTTTAACTTTTTATTTTAAAAACAGGAAAGTGGTTTCTGGGAAATATCAGGGGAAACAGAATTAGAGTAAAACATATAACAGTTTTCCCATATTTCTTAATTACTGTACTTAAATCTAGGACAGTATAATCTTGTTATTTAGAAAGAAAAACAGTTATTAAATTTATTTTACACGAAAATAATTTAAACTTGGTCACTTTGAAAATATTTTAGAGATTAAGAAAAAAGAAAAAGAAATTTATTACTAATTCAGATAATTATAAATAAGTCATAAGAAAAATTATATAATTTATTATTAAAAAAAAAAACCTTTCCAATTATAGCATTAATTTTAATAATATGTAATGGGTATATGTGTATAATAATGGGTTTTCATAATTACTTCAAATAAATTACTTAAATACAGTCTAATTTTTAAATATATATATATATATATATATATATATATATATATATATATATATATATATATATATATTTAAAAATTATATATATATATATAAAATTAATATATATATAAAAATTCTCCTTCCTCAGACTTAAATCCAGGAAAAATGGAGACTAAAAGATATATATATATATATATATAATCGAACTAGTCACTTGAACAACGCTGTAACCAACATTCTTTTGAAATGCTGAGTTTGTCGTGGAGCAACTTTGTACTTAATACGTATTATAAATAAGCACATTCTATTTAAACAAATTCTGTTATAGTAAACCAGGTTTTTCTGGTTTAACATCTGTGCTTGGAAGAACAAAGTGAAAGCTTTATGGCGGACAATAAGTTGTTTACTATTTCTACCTGAGAAAAAAACACTAAAATTCGGGAAAAAGAAAATATAACGTGAATTTATGGAAAGATAATAAGCATAAAACTTTAAAGGATCGTAAAACCTTATATATTTCAAAAATAAATTAGAATGGGCCTGGAATATTATCACCAAATAGAGTAAGTAAATAGCATTGTAACCAACAAAATGTTGGTTACAACGACAATGGAACAAATGTTCTTCGTTATCGGTCAGAGTTTCCATAATGCAACACGAGTTTTTTTTTAACTGAAATAAAAAATAGGGCCTGAAATAAAAAATTAGCGTAAAAATATGGTAGAACTGATAAAAAATAATTCTAGCGTGTTTGTATTTTTATGGACAATAAATATATAATAAGCATTATTGAAACACGATTAAATAAAATAAAATAAAACAGTTTATGTTTGGCTTAGAATTACAAGTGGTGACCCCACGACCAGTTACCAGACCTGATGACCTTTATGAGTGAAAAGTAACATCATTTTCCAACCTGGATTAATTCCCGTTTCTTGAAAAATTCCTTTGTTTTTGAGTTATAAATAATTAAAGTTGCGAAAACGGAAAATTCGTGCTAGTAGTAAAACTAAGTAAAAGCCCTGTAGTAATTGTTCTACAATTACTACCAAGTTGTTTGACAATTATATCCAGAAACAACTTTTAAACAGTTAATGTTGGAATTAATGGTTCAAACTGTAATAATATTCACAATAATAAACAACACTGACAATAATAATAATACACAATAGCTAATAATAATCTGCAACGCTACTACAAATTAAATAGCTATTATTTACTTTAATTATCACAATACTGAGTTAAATATTTTCGATCTTAAATTACTTAATACAACAAATTTTTGAAAAAAAAAATTAAAAATTAAAACAATTTTGAAATTTAAAAAATATATTACAAATTTAGTGCAGTAAAGCTGATTAGCTCAGTAGTAACAGCTGATTTAGCTGTTGCTAAAATCTATCACATATCCAAATTCCTTCTTTTTTTAAAAATTTTATTCAAGATGGCAGATCAAGGATGGCGGACAAAGATATCAAAAACTCCGTAAGTAAAATTTGTAACTATGCAGATCCGCACTTGTTTCTATCTCCTAATATCTTTCAGCTTTAAAATATGAAGCCGTTTTCATACTTTAATAACGCTCTGTATATATAAACATGGTTATGAGGGTTTATACTAAAGGTATACGTGTCAGAGAGATTAAGAAAGAAGAAAATTATAATAAAAGTTGAAGAAAAAAGATTTTTATTAACAGTTTTATGAGAAAGAAATACAATATATTAGGGTGCTCTTCTAATAAATTTATTATTTATTAAAAGGTAATCGTCAAAAAAGAAAATAAAGAAAAATCAAAGTATTTTGTAGATGATATAAAAAGGAAATGTAGATATAATATGACGAGATGAAAAATTAGGCAAAGTATAGAGCATTACGAAGGAATAAGTAAAATCTGCTAATAGAAAACTGAATAACAAGATTATTTGTTTCGTGCTCCATTACAAACGTCTAATTTATAAGATTTATTTACATCGCTGCTGAGTATTAATAAACATTCAATTAAGGCTAAAATTGATCCAATTTAGCGGATTCAATGTGCTCATTATAGACTTTGTATTAAAATTACTGTTTTAAAAGCGTAAACATTATATAAACGCTGCAAAAAGAAAGTTTAATCAGTCGGTCGGCCTACATCTTTGTCACGTAATAGGCATAATTTTCAAGATACAAAAAGTTACGATAACATTAAAGTTTATACGAGCATAAGAAATTTCTTTTAAACTTCAGAAACGTTTTACTAAAACGATTTAAAGTTGAATCATAAGACCGTTTGAAACAATAAAAGTAAAAATATGTATAATAATTTGGCATCTTTAAGTTTATAATTAAAAACATTTAAAATAAGAATTTGTAAAAAATAAAAACTATAAATTGATTTTTTTTTATGAAAGAGCGGGCATCAACGACTTTGGTCATTAGCCTGGTAGAAATTGGTAGCGTATGAAAAGCCTGATTGAGATTCGAACCTGGGACTTGCACACAAAATGGCGAGAAACTACCACGGCTACTCAACCACGGAGGTCGGAAAATTGAAATTTACTTTACAGCATTTTTAATAAAATATGACGAAATAAATAATTCTTTAATAAAAATAAAATATTAAATTAAATATATATATATATATATATATATATATAATATGAGATATAGTTTATTTCTGACTTAATCTGATTACAGAAAAACTTTTATAATAGAATTAGGATAAAAGTAATAAAATATTAATGATGTATGAATGGAACGAATACTTTGTTAAATTTGCTTTCGTAATTTATTTAGTTCTCCAACTATAATATATAAAGAATTGTTACAAATTACCATTTTACAAATTATCATCGTGATAAAATATTAAATAAAACATTATCTCAATAGTACTTATATAATATACGAAAAAAACGTATAAATCACATATTTAAATTAAGATATATTATATTTGCGATATATTTCAAATTAAATATACGACAGAAAATTTAAAAAAATATTATTCCCATCTTTTATAAGTTTTAAAACGACATTAATGTTTTGAAATAAATTTAATTTAAAAAAACGTAAAACGACTTCTGAGGGCACACTACATATAATACCATTTTAAATGTTCTTTAAATTTCGTGTTTTTAAAGTCAAAAGAAAATTAAAACAAAAAAAATTTCATACCGTTAATATGTGGCATTGACTACAAAAGACGAAATTTAAAGAATAATTTTGTTTTACTTTGTAGTATTTTTTAACTTTCTTTAAATATATATTTAAAAAAGCTTTATTTTCTTAAAATATTTCGCATTAATCGAAAACTTTCTTTTTTAGGCAAAAAGGAGAGTTTGTTCTTGAAAACGATTTTAAGTTTCTTAAATGCCTGCCTCCCAAAAGCTGAACTCATCGTTCAACTTCTTTGATTGTATCACCTTCAGTTATATATATATATATATATATATATATATACACAGACACACACTAGCATCTCCTCCATCGCGGCTTAGCCTGCACTATATGATTACTTGCGTTTCCGTCGTGGTCAATTTTTTTTTATTTTGTATTTTTAGTAAAGTAACCGCAGGCAGGTTTAACCAGTCGCTTCGCACATAAAATAACAGAGTAATAATAACAGTAAAAGTGTAACTATTGGTTGGGCCGCCGCGCTTTACAACCCTTCCACCTTTAAAAAATCGAAATTAAAATAAAACCCAAAAATTGATTTTAGATATTTATTTGAAGAACATTTGTAAGCCCAAATTTATATACATATCGTTTAATATAGTAGGAAATCGGGAAAATTTGCAATCATTGTTCAAATCTTTTTACATTTCTTCAACCTTTCAGGATTTGAATTTCAGAAATATCTAGAAATTGGATTTTAAATATTCACACGAAGATTACACACACCAAAGATCAAGTTGACATCTTTATTTTTTTACTGAGAAATTCAAAAAAGCAAAAAAAAAAATAATTATTACTCCAATTTAACCCTTTAAACTCGGAATTTCAAGAAAACTTTGTTAATGTGCAACTCACCGTAAGTGCAGGCCAACCGATCCTGAGACCTGTGGTTAATTGAACCCAAACCACTAAAGTACACCGGTATACACTGCTTAATATTCAAATCCGTATAAAAGTAACTAATTTTTACTAGGATTTGAATCTCAAAGCCTTCGATTTGTTAAATCAGCTGTTAAACAACTGATTTTGCGACGACTAGTTGACCATTAGACCAACCGCCCGGTGGGCTACACGTTTATATAATTTTTGTTTTTTTTTGTTTAGATAGAATATATTTTATATATTTCGAGATCTATGAGTTAAAATACTTCTTGAGATAAAGATATAGACGTATACAAAATCCTACATTTATTTGATTCATGATTTATATAATATTTAAGTAACTTTAATTGCTTGATAAATATATTTTTATTTCATGATTTATAACTTTTATAAAGTGGATCTGATGAAATATATGCTGTTTTATAAATAATAGTTTGGAGTTAAGAAGGCTTGATATTCTAATAATTGCTTAAAATATTGGTAAGATCTAGAGCTATTACTAGTATTGTGTAATTATTACTTATTTTACCCTCTGAGGTATTATATAACACCATCTTAATATTGATTTATATTCATGTTTCCAAAAATCTAGATTTTATAATTTTTATAGAATAACGTACAAAATCTTTTTCTTTTGTAATTTGTTAATGGTAAAGAATACATACCTATATATATATATATATAAATCGTTTTCCATTAAAAAAAATTTAAAGAAAGAAAAATAGTTATTTATAAAAGGGTATAAACATTATCAACTCCGTTAGACAGATAAATATTTTATAACATTTTCCATGCAACTGACTTTTCAAAACATGAAATGAGAAGCTATTAAGGGAAAATTGGATCCATACCCAAAAAGTCACATTCAGTAAAAAGGATGAAAGTATCAAATGACACATACATAATGCAAATAAAAATGGAGTTTGAATTCAATACGAAAATAAGAGTTAAATATATAGTGATAACTGAATCGATTTTCTATTAGAGTTGTACAAAAAAAAAGTATAAAAAGAGAAATATGAAATAGAAAGAGGATAAGAAGGGAAACGAAGGAAAAAAGTAAAAAAGACGTTATCTCACTCTTTTAGTATATGCGGTAATGTTGAAAGAAATTTTACATTTCAATGTTGTTATCTAAATATTATTATTTGCTATTTTTAGACAAAATCATCGGCTGATAATATTTATAACCAAATTTTGATACAATAATCGAAATTTTGCCGTTATTTTATAATTAGATTTGAAAAAGTGATTCAAATATTTTAGCTAACATTTTAAATGTAAGTGTAAAGTGACAAACATTTATTCAGATTTCTGAAATTCTTCTAGGGAAGCACTGAAATATTTAATAAAATTATTTGATAATTTTAATTTTTCAAAACTTATTACCAAATGATATTCTTCTTATAATACATTTATAAGAGATTTATTTATTTATTTTTAAGAAATTCTATCTATATTATATATATATATTATCTCATATGTTCACGAGATAATCCTCTGTATACGTGTCTCACTACAACAAAAACAAAAGTAATTTTTATGTGTTCTGCTGGAAAGAATTACAACAAAATTTTACAAATATAGGTTCAAAAATTTTATTTGTTTTCAAAATACAACTACCGAAAAATTTTGCCTTAATTTCTTCTTTAACAACAAAATTAAATTATGATGAAATTCTGAGGACACAAATCATAATTGGTAAAAGAAAGAAAAAAATGAAATCATCGATTTTAGGCAACGGGCTAAAAAACTGATGTTTTGATTTTTTCTTTGACTTGAAAAATTAAAATTAAAAAATGATCCAAAAACTGCCTTTTTCTTCTACATATTCGTATTTTCTATGCTTTCCGGTCTCCAGCCATCTGTCTCACTCGACTCTTGTCCGCTCTACGTTTAACAATATTGTCCCTAACCTCATCTTCTCACAGTTTCCTAGGCCTACCCCGATTCCTTTTTCCTTTTATCTTGACCCTTCTGGGCAGTCTTCTTTACTCATTCTCAAGTCACATCCCAATCTTCTTAAATGATCTTCTTCTCCACTGTGCACATTATACTTTGTATACTCTCCGCTCTTTTATTGCTGTTTCTAATGCGATCTCGTCTTGTTTCATTAGACACTTTTCTGAGATATCGTATTTCTTGAGCCTGCAGTTTATTTCTGGTCCTCTCTGACATGATCCAAGTCTCACTGGAATATAGGAAATTATGTGGAGTGACAGATATGACAGATATTTTAGTTGCCACACTCACTTCCCTCCTCTTCAAGAAGCCTCTGAATAGAACGTAACAGAGCCTACCACCAGCAGCAGCTTTATTATTAACTGCCTTCATCCTACCATCTTAATTAATGCTTCCAATTATTTTAAGGAAGACACTTGTTCCATTGTTTGTCCATCAAAATTCTCATATTTTAAAATCGGCTAAAACATGGATTATCTTAGTCTTGTTTAAACTTATTTCCATCATTCACTTGTTTAGCATTTCTGTACGGATTTGTGTGTTATGACCAAATTTTCTGGTAAGCTAGGTATAAGCAATGATCATCTGTAAAAGAAAGCTCTGAAATTTATACCTTCGGTAGCCTCCAATTTTCGACTGTAAATTTCATTTGTTTCTCCTAATTTAATTTTATTATTCCATTCCTGAAAATGATAGTTATTATAAAAAATTATTCCCTGTCTCACAGCAGTTTTTATAAGAAACTGCTCTGAGACTGCGCGTTGCCCATTCAAACATAATTCCAGCTCATTCTGTAAAAGCTTTGTGTGTGGTCTTTATCGAATTTAAATTACTGTGTCTCTTTTATAACTCTCTCCACAGCTCACACCATGGAACGCGATCGAAAGTTTTCACTAAATCAATAAAACACAAAAAAACTTACTTTCCAAATTCATTATTTTTCGCCAGGATCTACTATAAAATATAGATTTAATCCTGGGTACTCCTATTCGATCAGTATTCGTACTGTCTTTCCCTGAGCGCCGTTTCCAACCAACTACAGTCTTTCTTGAAAAATTCTTTAAAAAAATCTTATCCGGCACACTTAAAAGGGAAACGCTTCGATGATTTCCACACTCTTTCTTATCTCCTTTTTAGAGAATAGGGATAATAAAGCTCAGCACTGTATTCCAGTAATTTCCTAGAAATTTTTTTTTTAAGTAAAAAACTGGAGTTGAAAAAAACACATTTTTAAGTTAAGCAAAACTTTACTTCTTTAAATTGCACTTAAATAAACAATATTGTATATAATTTAATTTTGAGAATGTAAAGTAAAGTCAATTCTCTCTTCATTTTTTGTTGTCAGTCATAGGACTGGTTTGCAGATGATCTCCATACATCACGATTCCCCAGAAGTCCCTTCATCTCCATGTAAGTTACACAATCCATATCACCCATAGTCTGATAAATCTACTTCAGTTATAGCTTACCTCTGGGGTTACTTAAAAACGAATAAATGTTTACCTCAAGTTTTATTTAAAACAAAATAGATCAAAACAAGATGAAAATGTTATAATTTCAGATTTAAAAAAAAGAATTGTTCTTGTACACTGTCGTTGTTGTTTACCATTATTTTTTCTGGTCTTTTGCTTATAATTATAACAAGTGTAAAACACTTGAAATACAAGAGGTAATAATCAGGGTTTATTTCTCTGATAATAATAGTATTCACTGTACACTTAATCCTTGAAATTTACTGGAGTAAAGGTTCTTCATAGTTCAATAAATTTTACATTTCGAGGAGTCTGGTATTCTGATATGCAGCAATTACGATCGGCTCAACGATAAAAGTAAGGGGGAACAACTTTACTCGTTACTTTACTTAGTGAAATCAGGCGTGGTGTAAGCGTTATTTAAAAAAAAAAAAATACACTTCTTTAAAATACCACTCTTCATGATAGAGTGGTAGCGTCTCAGCCTTTCACCGTAGATTCGGGTTTGAATTCCGATCAGGCATGGCATTTTGCCCTACAAATTTCCATTTTCAAATTCCCACGCACAAGCTTCTTTGGGATCTTCTGTAGTGAATTAATTCATCAGTCATATCATGATAAAATACGACGTAATTTCTAAATCTTCAAGAATAAAATAAATTAAAAATTATATTATATTGTAGTTATTTACTGCTTTTTATTATTTCCATTAAGTCCTTTTCAATAGATTTATGCTTCTTAAAAAGGAATCTAAAATATAATAAATAAAAAAACATAAGTTTACCAAATATACTAGTTTAGATTGTAACTTTTTTTTCTTTTAAATGAAAGTTCGTTTTGAAAAGTAGAGATTCTCCATACGTGATAACGTAGAAAATAAAAGAAGCAGCAAGATAAATAACTATCATAAAAAAATTCATTTTCTGCTGCTATATTACAGTTTAATAAACTATCTATTTACAATACAATAAATAGATACTATTTTAAATTTTCAACAATTTTAGCATTTAATCGAAGGATGATTTATCAGTATGGAAATAATGCTGTAGTTTTTATTAATAATTATAAATAATTAGTTTAAATATTTTTTTTAATAATATATTAATAAGTTAAATATTTTAAACGTTTTACTGTAATTTAATATAAACGGTAAATTTAGATTATTCGTAGATTCATTCACTTAATTTTTCTTCATTAAAATTTTAATGTAGACAAAAGCGCGAGTTAATTTTATTACCGCAAACAGGAAAATTATTTTTTTTTTCTATTAAAAATAAAATTAACAAAAAATATTTTAAATTAAGAACTTTTGAATGAATACACATTTCTCTTAAATATAATCTGTTAATTTGTAAATTAATATTTTGTACAACGTTCCTTAATTAAAAATGTCTTATTCTTTTACCTATCTCCTCATCTTCTGATATTTAATCTTTTTTCTACTTTTTTTTTTGTTACATCACATTCATTTCCACTTTTACGAATTATTTTAACATCAATTTATGCATTAATTAATTAGAAGATACTTGTTAGCACTCTTCACATTTTATTAAATATAAATTTTTAACAGTTAAAGTAATCAACACTATTCATATACTTTTAATTATCCTGAATTTCCTTGGTATTGTAATTAACAAGACTCATTTTTCGTTTGTATTTTCAATTAGAATTTCTTACTTCTACACTAATTGAAGGAGTAATAAAATGCATCTTTCAATGATAGAAAAGCTGACTAATTTATTATTTCTCCTAATCTTTTTTAATACTGTATCGAGTACAAAATCCCTTAAATATAAAAGGCAGCAGTCATAGTTGCTCTCTCTCTCTCTCTCTCTCTCTGAAAATAATGATGTTCATATTGTAGTCAGCCCATAAAGTGAACAGAGGGATGATATTAATTTAAAGGTTGAATGTCACGTGTATTCTAGCAGATTTACTATAATAATTTTCAACAATATATTTAGCTCATATAAATAAATAATCAGTTTTTTATAATATCTCTGCCTAAGCATGTGATGCTTATAATTCTTATACTTAGTTATGACATTTTCAGGAATGACTTATGCCTCTCCTCAATAACACACACACACACACTAAGGATATGATTATAAACATATTTCCCTACTTAAAATGAAGTATACTACAATTTTGCCTAGTATAAAATATATGCTATTACAATTTCTTTTGATTTTGATTTTTGCAGTGTACCACGTTTTCTTAGTTTCTATAACTTTCTGATATGGATTTACATTTATTAAAATGTTAATATGTTGCTGGTAATGGTTGTAAAGAATAATAATAGTAATGAATATTTATTTAAACAGGTTTATGTTTGTATTTTCTTTTTTTTTATTTGAAAGAGGAGAAAAACTGGTTCAATATTTCATGGAGAAGGAATTAGTGTTGGGAAACACCTGTTTGAAAATCATAAAGAAGAAAATATACATGGGGGACATGAATAGAGAAACATTCAATTTGATTATATTATGATACAGCAATGATTTAGAAATTGTTTAAAGTAACTCAAGGCTTATCCAGATGCAGATATAAATTCAGATCACAATCTAGTTGTGGCAAAGTGAACATTAGGTCCAAGAAAATTTGAGTGGCCGGGGAAGAGATTACTATGACTGGAGAAGCTAAGAGAATAGAAAACAATACAGAAAGTGGAAAACGTTATGCTGAAAAAAATGAGAATGGGAAATAAACCAAATAACTCAGATAATAAGTGAATAAAAATTAAGAAAAGTTTAAAGGGAACAGTAAAAGAGACGATAGAGTTTAAAAAAAAAGAAAAAGGGAGAATACAAAAAGAGTGGATTATAAGTGAAATGTTAGAAAAGATAAAGGAAAGAAGAAAGTTGAAACATGTACAAACAGAAGAAGGTAGAAGGAAATATAGAAGGTAGAATAATGAACTAAGAAGGGAAACTGAGAAAACTAAGGAAAAAGTAGCTCCAGGAAAAATGTACACAGATAGAAAATTTGGAAAAAGAAGGGAGATATGAGCTAATGTAAAAAGATGCTTAAGAATAAGTTTTTGAAGAGAAATGGGAGATAAAATGTATCATATAGAGGAAAAGGATGGGGAAATACTTAATGGGTAGTTGGAAATTAAAAGGAAATGGGAAGAATACATTGCTAATTTATATACATTAGGACAAAAGCCATAATAAATAGATATGGGAGTGGAAGATGAGTAAAACGTTCATGAAGATGAAAAAGTATAAAAAAATATATTAAATAGTGAAATAAATGAGGCAATTAAAATGATGAGAGAAGGAAACGCCAAAGGATGTGATGAAAAAACAATAGAACTCTTTGAATCTCTAGGAGACACAGGAGAATTGTTATTACTAGATCTACTACACAATGGAACACTTGAAGAAGGAAAGTAACCAGAGGATTTCCAGGATAAAATAATGGTACCAATTAGAAAAGAAAAGAAATACAAAAACGTGTGAAGAACATAGATCAATTGGCTTTATATCACATACAGCTAAGGTACTATTAAGGGTTCTAAATAAGAAGCTATAGATAAATTGGATTGTGGAACAAAAGTAAGGGTTTAGGTGTTGGAAGGGACTCTAAATGGTTGCTAAGAGTTACAAAGAAAGTAACTGCATGTCACCAACACTGCTTGGTATACATCTGAAAGAAACATTTAACTATTATCTAAATGGAAAAAGAGGAGTAAAGATCATGGGAAGAAGAATAGAATGTATAGGTTTTGCTGATGACATGGTGGTACTGGCAGAGAGCCCAAGTAAACTAAATAAAATGCTTGATGACTTAAATGAAGCTTGCAGAAGTCAGGGTATGAGGATCAACAAAAAGAAAACAAAATGTATGTGAAAGAGAAGAGGATTGAGATTAAGACAGGAAATGAAGTTTTAGAGTAGGTGAAGAAATTTCAGTACTTAGGGAACTTTATAACTGATGACTTGATTTGCACAGTAGAAATTAAAACAAGAATATCAAGTAAGCAGGCATTTAATAAGAGGGGAAGATTGCTGTGTGAAAAGTTAAACTTAGTTAAATCTATTTTGAGATACAGCTGTAGCGCAGAATGATTAATGTCAGATGGCAAAACCATGAAACAAATGAAGTATTAAGGAGAATCGGAGAGAACAGGAAAATGCTAAATGTGATTGTAAATAGAAGAAGGATCAGGCAAGAGCATTGTATGAGAGGAGGGTGTTTATTAGTGGATGTGATAGAAGATTTGGTGAATGGAAGGAAAGGAAGAAGTAAGAGATTTCAAACGAAGGATGGGATTATAGAAACGGTAAAATACACTGAAACAAAGAGGTTAGCAAAGGACAGAACAAGGTGGAGAGCAGCAGCCATGACAAAACCTGCCCAAATGTTATAACACTACGTATGAATGTTTTAATCAATTTTTTTTATAAATTGTGTTATTTTTATTACATAACTCTGTAATATATGTTTATTGATAAAATCTGTATAATCCACAATAAATATTCATTTAATTTATTCCGTAATGTTTTAATTACGTACAAATAGTAAAAAAGATTAAACGCAATCAAAGTAAATTTTGAACTAATTCAAATAAAAAAAAAATATAAATTCAAATGATATTAATAATTCACCGACATAATTTTTAAGTGTTTTAAAAAATTTTTCTCAGTTATGTTATGATTTTTTACTAATTATAAAGCAATAAATTAAAAATAAAAATTAATTTTGATAAATTTGAACCTTTTTATTACTTTACGCCAGGAGTCAAAACTAGTTGATTGGTATGTGTGTTTACCCTAGTACAATAAAAATGGATATACATTTTTTCAACAAAAAAAAAAAACAATGTATAACATAATCTGTCTGAATTGCTCATAAGATTTTCAAAAACAAGTTTTTGATTGAAATGGTAAACATTTTACACATATATTTTTCCAGACTGAGAAATAAAAGTAGACTGAAAGTTACAAAGTTAACTATCAAATAACAGTCAAGTAATTTTCATAATAATGTTAGACAAACAGATATTTATAACAGATGAAAAAACACAAGAAAATCCTTGCTGAAAATCGAATGACGAGAACATAACGCATATGAGGGCATGGTAATCACTAAACCAACTAGGCAATAGAAATATATTATTCATGAATAGTAATATTGTAGAATTTATCATTTAATTACTAAATCATTTAAAGTGATGATTTTCTGAAGTAATGATAAAAATATTAACAATAAATAGGTGTTTAAAGTTAATTATATGAGGCAATTAAAAATAAGTTGATGCAAAATTATGGAAGTGGTAGTACTGAATAAATTTACAAGAAAACTGTTATAATTACTTTTAATAAAGGTAAGTTTAATAGTACTTTTAAATTTTAAATAAAATTTCACATTTTTTGAATGAAAAAATTTTTTTGATGTATTCTGTAAATATTATAAACAAATTTAAAACAAATTTTGAGAAATTAATATTTAAGAAATATTCTTTTGTAAAGCCCCTAGACATCTCTTACCGTTTTAAAAAATTCCCTCTTAAGAAATCAGAAATTTTCGTTTTTGTCTTCCTTAACAATATAATTTATTTAATTTTATGTAAAAATTTATTTCGAAACTGTTTTTAGTATTATTTTTTTTTTTTTCAATTTTAGCACCCTAAATGTACTAGATCTATGGGAGTCGTAGCCTTAAGTATTTTACTAAGTACATTTACACCGAAGAACTCCACACAATTAAATATCTGATGTAGCACAATTAAATACTGTCTATCAGTGTGGGTGGGTAGCCCACACTGATAGACAGTATGCTAGATAAAATCTGAAACATGCTTAGTAATATATTAATACTAATATATATCAAGTGAAAGTTTTACAAAATTACCAACGTTTCCAGGAAAAATTTTGTGTTTTTTCTGTAAATACGAAAAATAAAATATATAAAATCATACAGAATATTAAAAAAAGACAAACGTAGCATTAATAAAAAAATATGAAAAATTAATATATAATATAAAACTAGACAGACTGGATGTACATTTATCCAAAAATAAAACGCACTGAACATAACAACAAATGACGTATTGACAAACACAGCATTAATAAAGAAAAATATAAAAAAACTAGTTAATGCACTAAATACCTGAAAATACTGGATGCACATTAATCGATAAGTAAAAGGAAAAATTAAAAAGACACTAAATATAACAACAAAATTAAATTTTGGCAATCACCAAACAAAAAACAACACTCAAAAAAGAACAATGTTCAAATTTTGTAAATATCATGTAAAACATAAATTAAAATCGTATACTGAATGAAAATATAACTGAAACTAACAAACACAGAGAATTAAAAAAAAAAAAACAATAGTAATAAAAAAGGAAAAAAGGGATAGAATATATATTCTATTACAAGTTAAGGAATTTTCAATTTTTTTTTAAAACGAGCGACATGGGATAAAAACAGCGGTATTAGTAACTCCATTCAGAAGATTCTTCTAATTAGTTAGCTACGATATTTGTTTAAGAGCAAAGATTCCAGTACTTCAAAAGTGATATTTCTAATGTTTACCGATCTACCGGCGCTCCCGTATTGAATATTTTCATGCCATCAAGGAAGCCAGGCTCAAGTAATGGCAAAGCCCAATGCGCGAGTTGCAGTGCAACATCTGGCAGCTCGCAAAATCATATTACCGGCCAAAGCCATTGCACGTGCTGTCCAGTGTTCGATGTGGGTTTGGTGGTCGTGATCACACTTTAAAATCTGTGGCGACTTTCCAGGCGTTCCTGGATACTCTGTTTCCAGATGCTCCGGAGGGTGAAACAAAAGTCGGCGTTAGGGCGGGACCTATGGTCTTCCCTGGCGCACGGGCTGTGGATCCCGTTAATATAGACCAAGTGATTTCCTGAATGGCACTGAAAAAGGCACCGGGGATTGACCAACGTGACCCGGATATATTATTTCAACTGCTGCTTGTCATAAGAGAGCCGCTTGACATGCTATTCTCGGGGTGTCTAAGCTGGGGCTGCTTCCAGACTTGTTGGAAAATGGCTTTGGTGAGGCTGCTCTTAAAACCAGGAAAGGATCCTGTGAGGTCGGCAGTTATCAGCCCATCATCCTCTTGCCGGTAATCGGCAAGTTGCTTGAAAGGCTGGTTGTGGAATGGCTCTGGGAAAACATTGAGGTGAACTGTTTTCTAATCCGAGGCTAGTATGGCTACACGAAAGGGATTGGCACCGAGGATTACATCTTAAATGCTCTTGCCGAGGTGGAAACAACCGGCTGTAAATATGTTTTGGCAATTTTTATACACATAAAAGCAGCATTTCCTTTCTTGTGTTGGGAGTTCTGTCCTCTATGAGCTGGAACGCCGCAATGTTTCCGTACCCTTCAGGCCGTAGTACGTGACTATTTGTCTAACCGTACTGCTCTGTTTAAAGATGCGCACCTAGTTGTGAAAAATCCGTTACCAGGGGAAGCCCGCAGGGTTCCGTTCTCGGTCCTCTGTTGTTGAACCTGGTATTCGACGGATTTCTGGGATTGAAATTTCCAGAATGGGTCACGGCCCAGACTTTCGCCGATGACTATCTCCTTTTAATTTGTGGTAATTCACGACCACAACTAGAAGTCCGGGCGAGAAGGCCTTGTCAACCGCAGAGGGCTGGATAGACATTCAAAATTTAAAGCTTTCTGTGCCAAAAAGTTTATGCTTCACAAGAGCGCAGACAAATTATCGTAAAAGGGTTTTCGGGCCGTCAAATGTACATGGTGTACCGAGGTATCTTCAAATTCATGACATCTTACGCGGCGCACGTTTGGGCGCATAGGTTGAATATGAATAGAGCACCACCGTATTCGGAAAGGCTCTCCCAATCGATTTAGTGGTGAAAGTTCGGGCAGCCATGTGAAGATTACGAAGAGAGTGGGAGGCCGAGGTATTTGGGATGCGCTTTCGAGCCGGGCCTGTACCGAAGCGGAACGGCGATCACAATGTACCGGATCTAAATTTCGTTCAGTTGCCCATCTCCCGCCTGCGAAAGAGGCTGCAGAGCCTCGCGATGGAAGCATGGCAGCTATCATGGGACACCACGACTAAGGGAAGATCCTTGTATAAATTTATACAGGGTTTGGGGGGATGGTATGCCTCCAACTCGTTTTTAAGGGCAACGGGTGCCCGGGTGCTCACCAACCACGCTAATATAAACCAATATCTGTTTCGGTTCCGTCTTTCAGCTGATGAGCTATGCATCTGCGAGAAGGTCCAGTCAAATGAACACCTGATATTTGACTGCCCTGCTCTTGGGGAGGGGTGGCAGAGACCGGGCCATCCTGGATGTTAGAGGTCAAGGGGAAAATTGGCCACTCATAAGAGGCGAGTCAATGGGACGAGAGCCGCATTGTCGGACTGTGTGGGAGTTCTTAGGTGCGGTTGCTCTGTTCAACCGGCATCCGTAGTTTTCTTAAGGGAAAAGCTCTTACCGCATTGCTGTGGGAAGCTAACCCTAAGTATGGCTGATCACCAGCCAAATATTGTGGCTCCAAGCGGTAAAAACTGTTGGACAGGTACTTGCTGGCATTCAGCGACCTAGGCGTGGCAGCAAATTGCTGCCTAGACAAAATAAACTTTACTATGTGTGTATTTTAAGTAGTTTACGGGGTGGGCCTACCCATTTTAGTAAGTATATGACAAGTGAGCGGTTGGGACACGTAAGCCGATTGTGTATGGCACCTCGCTTAGTCCGCTCATGCTGTTAGGTAAGCTCTAGGAGCTATGTTAGGATATTGGTCGCTAAACTGTTCGAAGCTCAGTTGCCGTTTGTGGCACAGACATTCGGTCTTATGCTTTAGGGTGACCGATGGGGTGGTAGCGGGAGAAATGCCAAGTAAACAAAATTTCTAATGTTTAATCATTTTACTGTAATCATGATTTTATAATACTCTTTAATTTAATTTTTCAAATATTAGAAAAAAAAATTGAAATGCTCTTCTTAAAAAGAAAAAAAAATTAAAACCAACATTTTCAGATTTACTTTTTAACGGCCCAAAAATGGTCCAAACCCAAATTTTTGGCCCACCAATTGGTCCAGAACAAAATTCTAGACTTTCCCATTCAATGTGCTGTAGTAAATAAATATGCTTATTTTTAAACTTATTTCGGTGTTTGGATAATTTTTCCTTAAAAAATACGAGATATACTCGTATTTATATTAGTATAAAATACAGAAATATATGAAATTAACGATTAAATATTTTATTGTCACCCTACTTACGTCACTGTGAAAAGTTTCACCAGGACGTCAAGAAATGTGTTTAATTACGGTTGTAAGATTTGAGGACATGGTTAAACCATTGTAAGTTAAAAGAAAAGCACGTAAGAAAAAAAATAATTAGTTTTAAACGCGAAATTAATAATTGAAATTTTGTAACATAAAATAAATTTTATTTAAAGATTTTAGTAGTTATTATGAACCATTTCATTTTCTATTAGATTTTTTTTTTTTTATGTCCCAGAGGTTTTTGGAAAGGAAGTTTGGTCTTACCGTAAAGTTTTAAAATTTAAATAAAAGAAAAAGTCCTGGCTTTTTAGTTTAGTATTCAGTAATTCACTGAATTTTGCATGTTCATTATTTTAATAAAGATTTTAATAATTTTATTGGGCAATTATTTTTAATTTTCTATGACATAAAAATATTAAATTTTTTATACAAAGAATACAGCTTCTATTTATTTTTTTATACCTATTACTATTTCATAAATTATAAACATTAATAATAAAAAAATAAATATTTTCTTTTGTCATTATCTCATGATACTTTGTAAATAAATCTACTGTAAATAAATTGTTTAATCTCAGGCCTATTTTTTACTCAAGGATAATGTATTTTTCAATTTCCCACGTATTATAATACTGTATGAATAAGAACAATAAAACTTTTCCTGTAAATAGTGGTTTTAAACCATGATCCTCCAGTATCATATGACAATTATATGATTGTTTTTACGACTTTATGTCCTTTTCATCATAAAATATCTATCCTGGCTTTATTATATAAGATTAAACTAAAAGTTTCAAGATTTCAAACCTCCTTTAAAGAAAATCATTCAATTTAAATCCAAGATAACTTAAAATATAAAGAAATTTACCGATACTTTCAGGTACTGAATATAATAAAGAAACTTAAAAGTTGAGAACTATAAAATTCTGCAGCAAATATTGACAGTAAAAGGGAATAAACTGATCATTTACTTCTCAATAAAGAAAAGAGTGTAAATATGAGTAACAGAGAGAATTTTATACGAATAGGAACGAGCTAGTTTAAAGAGAGACGTTCAATTCTTTTATTTGAAATTATTGCGGTTTATTCTCTTTTTCCTTATTTCATTTTACACGTATACTATAAAATACATTCATAAAGTTATTATGTTATTCAAATAAAGAATAAGTTAATTTTAAATTTCCATATGAAATTTCCTTACTTTTATTTATCTTGCAGTACAAACACGTTAGAAAAAAAAATACTTGAAATAAAGAATGACATAATTTTCTCATCCGAATAAATTTTAATTTTTTTTCGTATCTCCAGACATAGAAACAATCGTCAAAATATCGCTTTATTTGCTTTTAAATATTTTACGGAACTGTTTTTTTGTTAAATACATTTACCTAAAGCGAATACGATAGAAATATCTACTTATAAAAGATTGTATGCATGAAATAAAAGTAATAAAATTAAGTCGCATGTTTCTTTCATCAATATAAGAAAGAAGGTTTATATAGACATATATCCGGGATTGTTTAGTTAAACTTTTTTTAAAAGAACTTTCAGTAGAAATTTATACTATAAAAACTAAATTGAGAAAAAAAAAAAAAATATATATATATATACTCCTGAAAGTTACTCCTTAAAATAAGAGTAACTTTCATGATTTTTGAGCTGAAACATTGAATAAATTTCCAAGAACTGCATCTATATTATTTACTAAGAATTTATTGTAATAACAAAAAAAAATTTAGTATCCAAATAACCTTTTTACTTCTTTGTACGAAGTAAAGAAATTATTGTGATCGAGAAAAATTTCGTTTTCCAGATTTCAACGGAAATATCCATTTTGACCATCCCTGAAATCCAATTTGGCTAGTTTCGGCGTGATGTCTGTAAGTGCGTACGTATGTATGTATCTTGTATAACTCAAAAAACGATTAGCCTAGGATGTTGAAATTTTGGATTTAGGACTGTTTTAACATCTAGTTGTGCATCTTCCCATATGATTGCAATCGACTGAACCAAAAATGTCCAAAAAAGCCCAAAATCAAAAAAAAAATTGAATTTTTGTATTTTTCGTAACTGCAGTAAATAATCCCTTATTACTATATCATTAATACGATATATCACCGATCGATATATTATAATACGATATAAGGGATATCGATATATTTATTACGATAGACCACATTACGATATCTCATCAATGGTACTTATTTTCATTGGTCCCAGAGTTATAGCTAAATAAAATTTTAATTAATGAAAATTTGGATCTAAGGGGAAGGCACATCGGTTAGAATCAGACTTCATCTCATTATTTTAAAAATTTTTTCTTTAACTTACATATATTGATTAATTAATAATTATTAACCTCTCATCTTAAATCTTGATCTTAAATTATAAAGATTATTTCAGATAATTTCAAATACACTGAAAATTTTTGAAACTAATTTTTCTTTTCTAGTTACTTTTTGTTCATATACTAGAGGCCTGGCTTATTACCATGAGATGTAAAATGTTAGAGGGTGAAATACGACTCCCATTTTTTTTTTTTAAAGCCCATCAGGACTATGAACGGTGCGGCGGGGGAATGTGGCGACTGGAAGGGTCACAAGGCCTTTCCATACGGGGTTGGAACGTTCGTATACTAACGATTTTAAATGACCCCCACAAATGATAGTCCATTGACGTTAGGTCAGGTTATTATCAACCCGATTAATTAGTCCGTTTCACCTCGTGTAAAATGAATTATTCATAAATCTTCTTTTATTCAAATAATTTCTAAGTTCTTGAGAAAATGTGGAAAGCTAATTTAAGTTCCATGAATTTCAGATTAGCTTCATTTTACTCTTGAAGCATAAATCAGTACGAAATTGTTCGCAAGTTGTAAGTCGAAAACAAACCGTTTAAGGACCATGCTGATGCAAAGTTTTTCTATAATTTCCGAAAAGAACATCTTTGGACATTTCTCCATACTTTCATAAGATACTCTGAAACATATATATTAATAAAATTATGCAGTCTGACAATTCTGTGACTGTTTTCACTTCCTTCTCTAACTGAATTAAAAATAATTAATAATAATTTTCTATTTTAGTAATTATCATTAATAATTTAAAGAAAAGAAAAAACTGATCGAAATTTTGTAAACAATGTTAACAACTACAGCCATATCTCAACTGTTTATCAACTGATTTGAACAAACGAGATGCCATTTTGCTCCCAATAAAAGGTTTAATATTTTATTTAATGGAATATAATTCGTTAAAACTATGCATGATTAAAACATTTACACACCCGCCATTTTTGTAATGTTGGAAGGCAAGAATTTTCAAAATAATTTATTTAGTAGATGTTCGACATATACTGCCGGAATTCTCAGTGCAGAGATAAGTGCGACCACATAATGGTTTTATATTATTATACATAATTTACGTAGGAATGACAAACGAATATATGCTGTGGTATGACTAGACGAACTGGTTAGGTAAATATATTAAATAATTTATAGTTGAATAATCATATATTAATATTTTCTTACTTGAACAATTATTTAAAAATCTTAATTTCAAAATTCATAGCTAATTGTGATACATGCAGATTTTTAACCTAGTTATATATATTTTGTAATGATTTTATATTTTATATAATATAAAATAAACTATCATACTGAATCTTTATCTTAAAATGAACCCTGCTCTTCTTAGAAAATTCGTAGAAAATTTTGATGATAAAAATTCTAAAATATAATCTTAATTGTATACAAATTATTACAATTTAAATTATAGTAATGATTTAAAAAAGTATAGCAGTTAACGAAAGAGGAACATTAAAATCTTTCAAATAAAAAGATACTATTTTAATTAATAACAGATGGGTAAAATTGGACCACTTATTAGCAGATGTATTAACAGGAAACTTCAACCGTTGGTTTGGGAAGAGAAATTTGTAATGCTTGTGAAGGTTATGTGACAATCACTGTCCTGCCTTAATATTTTGATTTTACCACAGATTGCGTTTTATTATATCCGTACAAAATCCTATGTAACTGGAAACAATGTTCAATAGTAAAGAAACATTTAAATTCTTTTGTGATTTCATAAATCAGGTATTGAAATGATGGAAATTATTTTCACGTACGGAGTTTAATTAGTTGTATAGTACTACGGGTAGGAAAATTATTTAGAAAGAAGTACTGTAAATATTTATAATATTCTAGAAATAATTAACACATTTTTTTATTTAATTATCACAGCTAACATTTCGAAATCCCATGGATACCTGTAATCTATTCTTCTATATTACGGCAATGAATTAGCTTAAATTAACTTTTTTTTAAATTATATTACGGCAAAAATCTGATTTGACTTAAAATTAATAGGCTAGATACGGTAGGGATAATTATTTGACCCTTTATGATATCTATCTTCCTTCACGGGTTAAAATATATTTTTATCATTTTATTGTACAAAAAACGACACGTAATTTGTTCAAAAATGATTTCATAAATTTACTGTAAGTTTGGTTAAGAGTACATGGACACTGATAAGTAATTTTCTCCATTTTGTATATTTTATATCTTACGTAATGAATTTTCTGTTTCTTTTTCGTAACGGCCTGCTATGTACCACGCTAAGTATCTGTTTATCTTTCTTCAACCTTTTTTTTTCTTTTCACAGTAATTCCTCATCCTCTTAGAACAGTTTTTTTTCATTCTCCTGACCAGGTGTTCGGTTCTGTTTTCTTTCTTTTTCCGCAATCTTGGAACCTCTTGATTACACTGGACTATGCCCTGTACTCTTGTCTGTTGTTAAAAAGTTCCGATTAAATGCTGTGTTTTTTCATGTCCTCGTCTATCTCCTTGTACCAGTTTGTATCTTTCTATTTTCTGTGTAATCCAGGATTCTTTTAGCTAGACTGTTCTAGGGCGTTCTTTTGAAATGGTCATAGAAGTATATTTTTTTTTTTTGAAGACGAGAATATTATATAAATAATTTATAATAGCTTTTTATTATTGAATTTTTTTATTAACAGAAGATGCTGTGAACTTTGAAAGTTATTTTAACCAATATACTTCTTATCAAACAACAGTTATTACAAACATTATTATTATTTTTTTTTTTATGATTAATTCACCATATAAGCTACAAAGCTTATGTATGGGAAAATAGAAATTTTGTATAAATGAAAATTCCATGCCTGACCGAGATTTAAACCCGGGACCTCCGGATGAAAGGCAAGATGCTACCACTCCACAAAGATCGGAAATTTACAATTATTAATTTTTTGTTTATAATTGTTTGGCTTCAATAATCTCCATTAGAATTAAAAAAAAAAAACAAAATGTAGTTCTATTTCGTGAATTTAAAACAGTCTTTACGTTCAATTTATATAAGGCTATTTAAAAAATATTTTATTTCTTTTCTTTTTTAAATCCAGAATAAAAATAATATAATTCATGAATTAAAAAAAAAAAATATCTACTTAAAATAAAAATAATAAATAACTTTGTATTTTTATCAAGATTTAGTTTGTGTGAAATAGACACGACAAAAAGAAAAACAAAAAAAAAAAAAACATTTTTATTAAAGATCTTGCTTATAGTAAGATCAAGACACGGGGTAAAAAGACAGAAGGAATTGCAAAAGAAAACGTTGAATAGAATAAAGGAAAAGAAGACGCGTATACTAGAATGAGATAGGATAGAATCATTGAAGGAATAAAATGAGAGTGGTGGTACATGGGGTACGTAGTTAGGGATAGACGAAGAGGGAAGCTATTTGTTAGGGGAAAACAAGGGGAGCTGCTCAGATAATGCCAGTAATTCGGCTCAGAGACATTATCTACGGAATTAAACGTTCGCTCCACATTGTTTTTAGTCTCTCAGTTCAGTCTTAAGCCTTTCATTATAAAAAATTTATTTATTTTTAAAATTAACTTAAAATATACTACAATTTTTATTACTCTTAATTCTACTGCTAAATGTGTTAATTTTATTTATCCTCATAATTGTCGTAGGTAATAAATGTAATGATGCATTACATTTATTACAAAAATACTATTTAGACCTGATTACTTCTTGTTATTAATATGTAATATTTATTTATTCAACCAAATACATTTACATGTAATCCTCCGAGGTTAACTAGTAACCTGTGTGAGGTAGCTGTATTATAGAAAACTTACAAACTAAAAATAATAATAAAATTTGAAAAAATAAAAAATAAATCTTTTCCCAATAACAATGGTGAGTATATTCCAAAATTTTATTACATAGGAATCATTTTTATTGAACATTTAACTTAAACCGTGTTTTCCGTTTTTGTTTGATAGAAACTTTTTTATTAGACAGTATCTTCATATTGTTTGGCTGACTAAACAGCTTAATTGCCACAATAAAAATATTTTTTCTACTAATAGTTATGTTAATTTTAGGCATCAATATATTCTTGTTTCTATTAATGCTATTATAACTTCTGTATACGACTTTGAGATCAACTTATTGGTTTTCTAAAGCGTCTAAACTAAATAACTCTACATGATTCATCGGACAGTCATCCAATGCAAATTTATTTTTCAATGTTATTTTTTACATCCTATTCTGCAATCTTTGTAGGAGATCCTAATTATTTATATAAAAGTGACCCCAACCAATTATACCATATTTTATATAATACTACAAAAGATATCATAATTGATCAACAATAATGAAATAATATTGACAAATTTATAGAACATAAGCTGTAAGTATTTGATTTTGCCAATTATGTATGAAAGGTGCTCTTTCCATCTAAGATTACAGTCAAAAACCACTCCCGTGTATTTACATTTTTTTTATTATTTAAGCACTTGACCGTTAATTTATACGAAAGTGTTGTTAAGGATATTAACAGTATATCTTCCAAATGCCAAGTACACCGTCTTATCAATATTCAACGACATCTAGTTGAGCGCCAGCCACCCAGCAATCTCATCTAGATATATATTTATTTTGTTTACTGCGTCAGACAAAGTGCCAGCTGGTAAAATTACTGTAATCTCAGAAGCATAAAAAAAGATCGTCTCATGCGACACGGTACTAAACATATTATTGACATATATTACAAACAACAATGGAACAAATATTGTTCCTTAAGAAACTCACGTTTTCATATCATAAAATTCACAACACAAAATGACATAACATTAATAACTTAATAACACTTCGTAGTATAACAATAAAATTTATATATATATATACATATTGTCGCGTGTTAGCGGCTCGATTAGGATATTGAGAGATTGACAGTTGAAATTATTTATATAATTACAACTTATTGGTTTAAAAACAAAAGTAAAACAAGACAAATCAATACTAATGATAATAGTAATAGTAAAGGACAATCATAAAACAAATAAATAAAAGAAAGTATAGTAATCACAATAATAATAATAATAGTAGTAGTAGTAGTAATAATAAAATAATAATAATAACAGACAAAAAATAATCTCACAACAATATTTTGAATAATGACAACAGTAAACAATAATAATATTAAATGTCAATAACAAACAATAAACAGAGATTACATGCAAAACAAAATTTAAAGTAATCGTCAGGATTTATTCACAGGTAGATAAATAATGAAAACCAGAATTCAGTCCCATTGACAAAAAACATAGGATGACAGCTAGTGTTTTAACCACTACTCCTGTATTAACAACAGTACTACAATAAATAAGACGGGTACAAAGTTCTTTTAATGCAATTACCTTTGCTGTTCACAAATAAGATTACTCTAACACTTTATGAATGAAATTTAGTACATTTTCTGTTTCACTTACACAGTAACTCAACGAACCGTTACTTGTGACGTTACTTTAATTGCGCTGACGTAGTTCACTTTGAAATTCGCTGCTTTACTGACCTCCTCGCAGACTCGCATCATAACGTCTCGCTGAGACTGATTTGCAGGACTTACATCTCGCAGACTGACATCAGAGACTCTCCTCGCGGAACTGACATCATAACGTCTCGCGTACTGATTCTTAACTGGTCTTCTCGGGAGATTTATACCCGTATCCTCTTTACCTGCCGGACCGGACCCAACTGGAAACGTGAGAACGATAGACCAAGTCCTTTCATTCCCATGCATTCCTAACCTTGGTCCGGTAACTCTTTTCACGGAACGAACATCTGTTTAGATGTGTCTGAATGGGCAGACTTACAAAAGACGATTGTTAAACGGACTAACAGGTCGGTTTACTAAAAGGGTTTACTTTTACTAAAAGGGTTTCTTTTAGCCCTTTTCTGAAATCCTCTCATTATTATATTTTCTACTACTTTCTTCTTAATTTAACGGAAGTAACGGAATTTTGCCAAATTCCGTTACTCAGGTCTTCTATGCTGGTCTAGTTACAATATATATAATTTGTTAATCAATAGGTTTGATGATTTAGGCTCTAATTTAAATACTAGTAAAAAAAATGATAATTTTCTTCATCTACACATTTTTTAGTTTGGTAAGTCGTACACTCGTCAATAGGTCAGTAGTGTGGTGAGAATAAATATGTAATAGCAAATATGTTATTAAAGTTTAATTTTTACATGAGGGAGGTTTTTTTTACAAAAAAAAATAATATTAGCAATAATTAAATGTTTTCTTTAATGCAACGAGTGTACAAAAAAAAAGAGGTCTTGTAGAAATCAATCTACGGCCTTGCGCCGTAGATTGATTTCCTTTCTTTCCGCTTGAAAGCGCTACTAGTAAATATAGCGACTCCTGAACAGAAAGCCTTCTATATTTTCAAATTTGCTAAGTGTTCATCTGTAGTTACAGTTTCACGTACGAATACGTTCCATAGAAAGTTTAATTTTGATGCTTGAAGCATCTACCCTAACATTCGTCGATGACAATCAGTCTGAAACGACCAGATGTTTGTGTAAAGGAAAGAGATCGACGTTGTCCAAAAAAAAGTTGAACATCTCCGGAAATCTTTCCTGTGTAGTCCTAAAATATTTGTCAGAAGGCCAGCCGCGAACTAATGATGTTGGCAAGTACAATGTAGAATGTTTTAAGGAAATGTTTACCTACGCGTCCTTACCGTCATCTTCATGCTGCAACATTTCGATTGCGAAGTAGAATGTAAAGCGTAATCGGTAAGATTCAAAGCCTGTAAACGCTAAAAAGAAATTAGAGAAATATTTTGAAAAAACCTAAACGTAGTTTTTTATTGCTTTTCAATTTTTTTACAAGAATGTTTTATCGTACGTGATAAAGTTAAAAAACTACGATGCATCCTAGGGATATGTTAAATTATGATTATTAATTAGGAAATGTATCTTGTGATAATAAGTTCTGTAAACACATCAATTCACATATTTTATGATTCAAGTAAAAAAAAAAAAAAAAAAAAAAAAAAAAAAATGTGAGTATATTTAAATTATGTCAAGTCCTGATAAGCGATTTTTTTTTAAAAAAAAGGTTATTCAAAGATGTACTGTAAAGTGTAAATATTATTATGTATTAAACATACTTTTTAAGTATTATACGGTGATTTGCCGATCTCCATGGCACAGTAAAAGCATCTCTTCCTTTCATCTGAAAGTTATGTGATCAAATAAAATATACGCTTTTAATATTTAATTATTTTTTAAAATATCAAATGTAGATTGTTTTTATTTTTGAATTTTTATTGTTTATTTTTATAAAATATTGAACATTTTGTTTTGTTTAACACTTTGTTTAAACACTGTTAGAGTTTGATGTTTTTTTTTTTTTTTAATAAAGTTCAAAATTCTTACGTTTATATTTTGTTTCTGTGTGTTTACATTATTATTTAACTCTAAATATTCTCGAAATTCTCTATATATTATTATTTTTTTAACTGTAATGTTTTTGTTACCCATTTAACAAAGTTATTTTACGCTAAAGATAAAAAAAAGTGTTTATCGACTCCAAATATTTTGTCTTATTCTCCAGTTTACTCGAAAAATAATTAAAAATACAGATTAGGAATCTATTTTTTTTCTATTTTCCAGGTCAGATTTCATAAAAACACCACTAAATTTATTTCCTTAAGTTAGATCCCAATTGCTTCAAAACTGGATTATATTGCTTTATTATTTTTCACTTCTTTATTTTAATAAGGTAATCCTTACTAAAACCATTTATCATTTTTTTATCTAAAATAAATAGGAAAGTCAATTTATGACCTTGATTTATATAGAATTTGCTGTTTATTACAGAGGAAGACTTGATTTTATATTACATATATTACAGAGATTTTAATAGCAATATTGTGACATAAAATTTATGATTAAGGCATACCATCTTGCCATGTTACATGTAGAGAGAAGTGTATTATTACAGAAATATGAGAAAGTTTATAAGCGATATAAAACGGAAAAGTGACATGAATTACTAACATAAATTAAAACTATATATATATATATATGTTCATTTTTATAACGATTAAATTCTTAAAACCTTGTTAAATTATTTTATTAACATTTTCATAAAAATATTGTTTTAATTTATTTTTTTTAGTACATTAACATAAACCAATTACTTTAAAAAGAAATTCAATAATACTTTTTAGAAGTCAGCAACTGATATTTATCCAGATATTCTTTACTGATATCAGCGGTGAACTCGTCATCGCAAATCAGTTGATTTCGAAGTCGAGAGTTCTAAGGTTAAAATATTAGTAAAGACCTTTATACGGATTTGAATACTAGATCTTGGATACCTGTGTTCTATGATTTTTGGGTTTCAATTAACCACACATCACAGGAACAGTCGACCTGAGACTGAACAAGACTACACTTCATTTAGATTCATAGATATCATCCACCCTCATCCTCTGAAGTAATACCTTAGGTGGTTCCGGAGACTAAACAAAAAAAAAAGATATCAGCGAGAAAAGTTGCACTCTCCCACCACACACGCGATCGCGTGTTGGTGTGTGTACACACACAGTCGCGCGTGTATACATAAAAACACACACACACACACACACACACACACACACACACAGTAAAGTTCTACAAACATACTGATTGACGAAGAATGTACAAACTTTCAGGACATGTTCTACTGGGAAAATTGTAAATATAAGCATAGGTTTGGAAACGCTTCATTAACGAGTGTCGGCTGGTGAAAGATTTAGCCCTGATTTCTGTGGCTTCGGTAAAATTAAGGCAGATTATAGTCTTTAAGATCAAAATTATCGGTAAATTTAGTGGTTTTAGATGAACTCTAACCTTTTTTTTTTTTTTTCTCTACTCCCCTGGGCCTTGATGGTATTACGCCACCCAGGGGAGTGTCCGTTACTCTAATAGGCCCTCCCCGCTTACCGGCTATATACCGGCATGGCAGGTCAGGCCTACCGGTGGCTCTTTTGAGATTTTTTATTCTCTATTATGACCTCTATGGAACCACATCATACCTACAAGTCGTGATGTGATCCCCGGAACTTTCATAATACTCTCTTGTCCCTACAGCACACCCCAAGGAGTCCTCAGCGGATCATTGAAATCAGCACACCTAAGCATGCTGGCTCTCACCGCTGAGGCTGTCCACCCAACCTAACATACTAGAAACCCATACTTCTTTCATCTTCATTCTTCTGTTTTAGTACTGTCTTTATATAATCAGCGACCTTCCTCCAGTTTTCCTTACTGCTAAGCATGAAATCCATGGTTTCCTTCAGCGTTTTTCCATGAATACCCGCGTCGTGTCTTAGTCTTATCCATTTATTACATACTAAAAACGTATGCTCAGAATCATCGTCCTGTTCGCAGTACATGCACGTGGGTTCATTCCTTCTTCCCACCTTATGGAGATAACCATTGAAACACCCATGTCCCGTCAGGAACTGGGTGATCCAATAGTCAGTTTCTCCATGCCGCCTGTTTATCCATCCTGTTAATTCTGGAATTAAGGTTCTAGTCCATCCAGCCACTCCAGCCTCCGCCCATCTCTCCTGCCAGATTCTATGTATGTTTTCCGTGACTTCATTTTCTGCTCTCCCTAAAAACCTGTCAGTTCTATACCTGGCGATAAGGTCAATAGGTAACATTCCCAAGAGCACACAGAGGGCCTCGTAAGAAACAGTTCTATAGGCAGATACTACTCCCAGTAGTATCCCCCTGTGTGCTCTTTTCAACCTGTCTCTATTTCTGCTAATAGTGAGAGCACAATTCCATGCCGGCACGGCATACATCATTGTTGACACTACGGTTGTCGCTAAAACTCTTCTTTTTGATGCCCGAGGAGCGCTCTGCTTTGACAAAATTATATTTAGGCATTTAGTCAGTTTCTCCGCACTCTGACAGACACTTAGTACCTGCTCAGTAAATCTGCAGTTTTTCTGTAAGATTCCTCTACTTGCCTTCTCAAGTACGGGCTAATTCCCTTTTCAACCACGGCCGCATTAATATGTTTCCATGGAATCGACCCGAAAGCATTCTTCACGTCTAAAGAGACAAGCAAAGGAATGTTTCTTGTCCGTCAAATACCTCTTCTAGTTTCGTTAGCCCGACTAATCACCTTACTAATTGCCTGAACTGTTGACCTGCCTTTCCAAAAACCAAACTGATTAGCACTTATTTTCGCACCATCTTCCACCTCCTGCACTATGCGGCCAGCCAACATTTTTTCAACCACTTTTCCCATCGTGTTGAGGAGGCTCAACGGTCTATATGTCAATTGTCCTGTATCATTTGTGCCTTTAGGCAAAAACACAACTTTTGCCTCCTTCCAACACTCCGGGAAAGTCTTGTGAATCAGGTCGTAGCTGGCCACCTCGAGTATCTCCCAAGGTGCTTTCTTGATGAGATTCTTAATTAATGCAGCTGGTATTTGGTCCGGTCCGGGGCTATTCTTAGTCGCAAGCATGCTGCCAGCACATTGCAACTCGCATAAGGCAAATCTTCTGCTATCGCATTCAGTGGGGTTGCGCTCCTCAACAGTTATATGCGGGAAAAGACTAGATACTTGTGTTTCAGCCCAATCCTTGAAGAGTATCGGAAGCCTTCTGCCGAACCTCTTTGTAACAATTTTAAAAGCCATGCCCAATGGGTCACTGTCTAGTTCAGCACACAACCTCGACCAGTGTATTCTCTTCTCTTTCTTTATAGCTTTATTGAGAGCTCTTCTAGCCTCTTTATAGTTGCTAACTGCCACCTGATATCTCGAGTCACCCGCAGGTCTGAGCCTTTGCATTACACGTCTCCTGGTTTGTAGCGTCTGTCTAAGGAGCGCTATTTCACCTGTCCACCAATAGACCGTGTGTTTCCTGAGGCCATTGCGCGATTCTCTATCCATCTCTTGCATAACAATATTAGTCAAAGTATCTGGCGTAAGATGTTCAGCCGCCTCTAGTCTTGTAGCCACTCTATTGGTAATTACTTCTATTTGGTACGCCGAAAATTTAATCAACGAGGTTGTTCATTCGTCTTAAAACTGACATCGTTCAATGATATCATCGTGGCATAATGGTCGCTAGCTATATCATGTGGTATCACTTCCCAATACCACTGCTGACTTCTACATCTATTGTCAAGTATGGTGAGGTCCAGGATAGAGGTATGTCCCCTGGCCTCGAATGTAGGCGTCTCATCATTAACGCAATGGCAGCCAACGGTCTCCATCAAGTCTGTTAATAATTTACCTCTCTTATTCGTACATCGACCGCCAGCCGCCACCAGCCTACTGTTGAAATCTCCTACCATGATGATCTTCTTATCCGTGTTACTAATTAGCTCTTGTATCGTATCAAGGGTGCTAGTGAATTAACTAAGTAGATGAAATCTAACTTGAAATTTGAAAAAAATACATACAGAAAATAACATTAAAAAAATAACACAAATAATAAAAAGATACAAATTTTTCATAAAATGTGAAAACCCTTGCTCTTACATCGATTTTCAATAATAAAATATCGAAATAAACTTTTATATATTTTCCTACTCTGCAAAGATTTATTTTTCAGTATGATAACACCACACCTCAAGCAATTATGAGTTACAACTTAAACATTTTAAAAGAAAGGTCAAGTTGTAAAAAATTATTTTAAACATCATTGGAAGCAAATTTTACGTAAAGAATATTGGGCTACGATAATCCTAACCAGAATGGCGGATATTTAATATTTTTCACAACGACTTTTAAAAGTGGCTTGTTTTACTTCCCAAAAAGTAGTCTTATACTAAAAGATAACTCGTTTTGAGGCAGGAAAAGTAGCAAAATTTAATTTTTTTATTCTTTCACTGGAGAACAAATAAAGAGGTTGTAAGCACTTTTGAAACTAGTCGTGAAAACAAATCTAAATGGTCCTAATTTTGGTTATGTTTGTCATAGTCGAAAGATTTTTACATCAAAATGTTTGTTTTCTAGATCTTTTTAAAATGATTTTCTCAACCATATCCTTTCCATATAAAATATATGAGTTCTGTCCCCCCAAAGAGACTAATAATTTACTAACTGGATGCTTGGGTTGGCTTTCGTAAAGAAAAAATTTATGGTTTATAGGTAAAAGCATTTGCTAATTTTTTGTTTATGCTCTGAAAGATTATATAAAATTTGCCATTATTTACGTACACTCTATATACAATGCATTGTGAACACACACACACACACACACACACACACACACACACACACATATATATATATATATTCTTGTTTATATTTTTGCTGGTTGATTCAACACAAAGTTGAATTAAAAATAATTCATTACTTTTATTTGTTATTTTATTATGTCTTAGAAAATAAATCATTTGAAGATATATGATAATAGAAGTAATTTTGAAATGCATAAACTGGTGAGAGGGTAAAATTATGAAGTCTAAGCAAATCCCCCCTCCCTTACTGAATTAAAGTAATGCACTTAACAAATTTTTTCATAAAAAATCTAAAACACAAGGGGCACCAACTTAGAAATTCTTTTTCTGAACGAATTTGTATTCGTTATGCAAACAGACCAGAATGAATGTCTCACTTGTAGAGGTAGATGTAACCTGAATTTTGATGGTAAATTTTTCGTGATGATGAACAATAATATATATATATAAGTATACATGGTTTGATGAAGGAAGTAATATAGAATCACTTCAATCCTCAATTTCCTTAAAAAGCTTGTCAATGGGATGCTTGTTATTCTTTAGGATAGTACAAACTTTTTAAAAGTGACTTGTGGATGATGTCAGGTTGTTTACAATTGTTATAATTTCAGTACTTGAGATAAATTCAAATATAAATGTTTTTTTTTTCGCTTTTTTTATTATTTTACTCATACTCTTAAAACATTTTATTCGTGTACCTTATTTTCATTGAACTGAAAAGTAATTCAGTGTATATTACGTTTTTTTGGTCAATGCACCTTAGCATATAAATCTACTTGTGTTGAAAAAACTGGATTTTTTAAATTTATAAAACCAAATATAGCTATATTTTAAAAAAACAAAATTTATTAATGTTATTATCTATATTTAATAACGTGTTTTTTTCTTTAAATCTTATAAATGTAACTGTAAAATTTGTTTAAATTTGGCAAAGAACCGAATTAAATGTTTTTTAAACCAGAAAATAACAGTGATTTTATTTGATATAAATTATATTATCTAACAAAGCGAACATCAACTTTCAGATATTCAGATACGATGACAGCTATGAATATAATATTGACGATATCTATGAATATTGATTTAAATTCAATTACTGGTTGTTTCTAGAACAGTCGATGACAGTACTATTTAAAGCCAAGCAATCAACAGATATAAATCTAAATATAGAAATATAAACGACAGTATTCCTACATTTGTATGTTTAAAGAAGAGGGGGAAAAATGAAACTAAAAATACATTACATAAAATCTATCTTATCGTTTTAAATTTTTCCTCGAATTCCTTCAGATTTAATATAATGGAATATCATTTTTTTTTTTACTTTTTTTTGTTTTTTAAGTAAGAAAAAAGTAAAACAGTAAAAAAAACTCTTGCGCAGTTCTGCGAAAGAATATCGACTTTTGATTGTTTTATTTTGTTTCCTTTTGCCCCACTTAAACATATACTCAATCATCATGAACCTCAAAGTAAGTAACGCAATCTGAATACACCAAACAATATTGCTAACAATAGATACCGCATATAAAAAACCATCAACGTTCCAACTTGCACCATCATAACGAACCACGCTTCTAACTTGCCCCGTTCAAATTTTTTCAACCTTAAATTAAGCACAACTCAAGAACGACTCAACCGTTCTTCATCAAATTTTCACATGTACAACTTAAAAAATACCACTACAACATATCGAAATTTAAATGAAATTGATATTTGAGATTTTTGTGCCACAACATTTTATACCTGGGCTTATAAATAAATTATATATATATATGTAAGGAAACCAAACTACAATTTAGGTGAATGGTATTTCCGTACTCTTCAAGTCTGAAAATGTAAAGAAAACTCATATTCACCCCCTCTGCAAATCACACCATTTGACCGAAATAATACCGCACATTTCTTCGAATTGTTGGTAAAAAATTCTGCATTTGTACAATAATTATTTTTTATTTGATATAATGTTTTGTTATATTATTAGAGATTCTGTGCACAAATTAATAATAATAATAATAATTTTTTAATAATTTTGTTCAATAGACTAAAAGATACAGAAGAATAGTTATGTATTTTAAAATAAAAGTCAGTAAACACAGTTTTTCCGGGAAAAATAGTCCAAATAAATAAGTTCTTTCAATATCAAAGTCACTTTTTTTTATTATGTATGTTAAATATACATTAGTGGCAGAGATGGAAAGTATTTTTTTTAATTTTTTAACTACGTTGTTAATTCAAAATTTCCATATCTATATGTTCTAACGAAGCAGAGATGTCTGTTAAAGCTCAACATAAAGAACACTTTTTAAAAAATAAGCGATAAGTACACAAAAATTTATTTTTATAAATAATAATTAATATTTTATTGCTACAATTTTCTAAGTGTATTAAATGTTCGAAATTTCTTAAAGTATCAATTTCTTAGTACCAATTAAAGATGACTGTTTAATAATCGAAAGAGTCGTCTAGATTTAGGTTTCTTTTAAATATTTTAAGAATATATACAATATACATATATAATTTTTTTTTTTTAATAAGTAAAGTTACTAACCTAATTAATTTTTTTTTTAAAAATTAAGGACCAGCTATACCAGAATACAAGAAAACTTAAATCAATCATCCAAAAAAGCTATTTTAATCACTTTATTTAAATGATCTCTGTAAATTAAATTTATGTTTAAATTTCTTTAAAAAATTGTTTTTTTTTTTAATATAATTTTGCAGTATTGATGTACGTAAAAAATGTTTTTTGAATGAAATATAAGCGTTAAATAATTATAATTTTTTTACGCATTTGTTATTATTGTCTTTATATTTGCAGAATGACTAAAAAGTCCCTTTTCAAATAAAGAAATAAACTTTTTTCACTAGTTTCTTTAATATTTTTATACATCAAATTTACTTTAAATTGCATCTATTTGTGTTTCTTTATTTTCCACACACAGTTCGCTAAACGCATTTTGACATTTTCTTCCATATCGAAAGATTTAAGTCGTAAAAATAATCTTGGACAGCAGGATTCAGCTCATCAATTTCCTTAGTCCCAAATGGGAGATTTTTTCTTTGATTATACTCCAAAGGGAGTTGTCACAGAAAGTTAAATATGGACTTCTAGACGGCCAATAAATTTTGAAGCTTCTCATCAAAATGTTAATTTTAAAAGATCCTTAACTACTGAGCATAATAAACTGAAGCCCCATTATTGCTATGATACAATTTTCTAAATGTATTAAATGTTTGAATTTGTTTCTTAAAGTATCAATTTTTAAGTACCAATTGAAGATGATTGTTTAACAATCGAAAGAGCCGTCTAGGTTTAGGTTTACTTTAAATATTTTAATTATCTATACATATTTATACATATATTTTGTTTTGTTTTTCCTAATAGGTAAAGTTACTACTAACCTATTTATTTAGGAAGGATTATTCTTTCTTGCTGTAAAATGGTAAAAGAAACTAATCAGCCAAAGCTGAACAATAAAATATTTCTACAATTCAGCTATGAAATTCTGTTAACAATTCCTTCAAAAAAGTATGTTCCTATCAGATGCATTTCAGATAACTTGTATATTGTATCATGGAAAGGGAATTTACGGTCACGCTTTATTTTTGGACGGTATTGATCGATTTATATATAGGTCTCCTTTTTTCTCTTTTTTTAAGGATAATGACATAAAATTATACATAATTAACATTAAGTTTTTTACTGTTCTTATAATACGTCCAATAAAACAGATTACAGACACTAACAATAGTTAAAACAAATACACGTGCAGAATATTATCATATGTATTATGAAATAAAAACAAGAAAAAGAAAATGGTTGATAAAGTAAAGGGTAATAAAACGAAAAAAGGGGAAAATCCAGTGAGAAAATAAAAAGAAGAAAAACGCGTATAATTTAAGCTAAGAGATAAACTCTCCCTATTTCTCTAGCTACTAGTCTAATAAAAAAATAATCTTAAAAATGAGGACAAAGCGTGATGTAATTTAAAAAAAAAAAGGCTTACCATATACAATAACGGTTTTTAATATCAAAATTCTGAAAATTGTTTAGGTTAATATTCAGAACATATAAGTTAAATAAATTAAAGGCGTTTATACTGATTTATTATTTCATGTAAAGGAATTTTTGTTTACGTTATATTAAATTTTTCATGTAATTGGTATTTTTATACAGAAATTTCTGTTTTTTTTTTTTTTTGTTATTTTAACGTTCCTGTCTTTTCTTGTAATCTTTTTTCATGAAACAGTAATTTCGCGTATAATATTGTGAGTTCTCAATAATTTTTCAAACTAAATTAATTCTAGAGCACCATCAATTATTGATAAAATGTATTCTCTTTCTAAGGAATGTAGCGTTTGACAATTTAAAGTACTTCTTGAGAGTAATACGCGTACATTACATTACACAATAACTAGAAATTTTCCTTTACCGAGTTTAAGACAATTTATATAAAACACATTCTTTCTTCCAGAAAGTTGTTACTTTGTTCCTTTCAACTACCTATTCCAGTCTTTCTTATGATTGTGACATAAAAGATCTTCTAAACTACAAGTAGCAGTAAGTCAGGTTTTCTCTCGATAATAATGTTTATTGAGAGAACAACCGTTTTCTATTATTATAGTAAATATATGTACCTATTTTACTTCGTTTATCTTTACTTCTTAAACAGTTGGCTCAACATAAAATCGTATTTTTAGTAATGAATAAATTGGAGAAACAAGATTACACTCAAAACTAAGTACAATGTTTTTTTTTTAAATTTAAAACTAGATTAATTTCGATTAAATAAGCATCAGTTGATACCAAGACAAAAGTATATATAAATAATACAATTAAAAAAAGATATGCTCGGTTTCCGAATACAGTCACAGATATACGCCATTTTTTTCGTTCCCTCTTGAGTGTTTTTTTTTCAAAGTTTCATTGTGTTTTTCGTTCTTTTTTCTTATTTTGTTGTATTTAGTCGTGTTGTTTTCCAGTTTTCGTTGGTTTTTTTGCCTGTAAATGGGGTTCCTCCAACTAACAAAAAGAAAAATTATAAAAAAACGTAATAATAATACATATAGGCTGATAAATAAAGAATATTTACTTAAGACCAAAAAAACCGATTATTTTTAGCAGTATTTTATAATGGGAGAAGAAAGTATTCACAACTAATGAACTAACCTCCTTGTTGGAGTGGCAGCGTCTCGACCTTTCTACTGAGGTCCTGGTTTCAATTGTTGTTCAGGCGTGACATTTTACATACGTTACGAAATTTCCGTTTTCATAATCGTTGGCACAAGCTTTGAGCTTATATGGTGAATTAAATCATCAAACAACAAAATAATCAAACGCATATACCCGCTCATGAACCAATTTACCCTTTAACAGTCCTTCTGGTTAAAAATTAAAGAGTTCTATTTTAAATCTAAGATTCAAAAACGATATTCAATTGATTAGTCGGTCATTGTTCAAGACTGAAGTTTCTACATCACTACCGATAAAGTAAATTTTCCGATTTTTGTGTTTACAACACATATTTTTTATAAAAATCGTTTCTAACAAACTAAATTGCAGTCCATTTCTCTGGTCTTCTATTGGGTTGGCAAGAAAGTAATTTCGTTTTTGTATGTGAAATAAAACTCAATTTTTTATACAAAGAATGAATTTTAATCAATTTTTACCAATAATCTTTTGCCATCTTTCTGGCAACTTCATTATTCCCTAATCATAAAACTTCTGTTTTTTATCAATAAAAAAAAATTAACCAAATGTGATTTCAGGTCATCTCAACGTTAGTGAATGTTTTACCATTCAAAGAGTTTTGGAAACTTCAAAATAACTGGGAATCTGATGGTCCAAGATCAGAGATATATGGGAACGAGACATCATTTCCCAACCAAGTTCCAATAACTTTTTACGAGTTACTAAAGATATGTGCCTTGCATTATCATGGTCGAACACAATTTCTTTGCGATTTTTCAGATCTGGCCGATTTCTCTAATTTCTCCCTGTAGTTTCATTAGTTGTTGACAGAAAACATCTGAATTCATCTTTTGATTCCTTGGAAGCTCCAAATATATAACAACTTTGTAATCCCACCAAACTGACAGCATGTTTTTTTTTTTTATGCAGTTGAGTTTTTGATGTGATTTGTGCATCAAATCATGGTCATAGTTCATCACGCATAGACTATGATCGTTTACGATGGATGTAAAGACGATCCATTTTCAACATCAGCGATGGTTCGTTACAAAATGGGAGACTTCATTGAGTTTGAAATACATATCGAAAATATTGATTCGTTCCACTTATTAAATTTTTTTCAATTCATGCGGAACCCTATTATCGAGCTTCATAACGAGTCCAAGACATTTGACATGATTTTCAATTTTCATGTTTAATACCTCTGCAATATCTTGCAAAGCCTCTTATATGATGATACTATTCAATTACGGCTTCATCGGGTTTCCGAAACTTCAGTAGCCGATCAGAACGTTTATCATCTTTAAGTGAAAATCACCCGAATGGAATTTTTTAAACCGATTCTGACTTGTGCTTTATGTAAGGAAATCAAAACCATAAACATCACAGGTATCTTTTTGCAAGTTTCAGCAGTTTTCTTGCCTTTACAGAAATAAAAATGTCCAAAATGTTATTTTTTGCGCTTGATATTAAAATTGACCGTAAACTAACAGGTGCAAACAAAATTACTAATTAAATTGTAAATTTTTGCAATTTTTATTTTCAAAGTTGTTATTTTAAGCAAAAATATTTTGGTTATAATAAGATATTTATTTTAAATTGCTAAAATAAAGATTAATTTAAATCGTTAAAATAAGATATTTATTTTTATGTACTTCTGAATTAACTAAAATCGATAGCTATCAAATACCAAAACAAAAAATATAAAAATATTGACAGAAGTTCTTCAAAAGAAACATAAAGCTATCTATTTGTCGAAACCGAAATTATTTTTTTGCCAAGCCCAATATTTAAAAAAATAACCAAATACACATTTTTTTCTACTTTCAATCTTTCTTTTAGTTGACACTTCCAAAAAAATAAGTACTCAGTGACAAACTTTATAGATGAGATAATCTTAAAATCGAAAATTTTCAGATAAGGATTACTTAATGAATTTAAAGTTTATAAAGCCTGTTAGATACTAATTCCATATCGTTTTCCAAAAATGAAATTACTGTACGACTTAAATTTTCTGTAATTAGCTTTTTACCCGTAAAATATAATCTTGTTTTTAAATTTATTTCAATAACCGTTAAGCCTAGTTGTATATTGGTTTTATTATACAATAATTATAAATGGTCAAGTCCAAAATAACGACACTAATAAACAGAAATAACTGAACTTTAGTTTTCATGGATTTTCCTTCTCATACATGTTGTCATGAATGCAGGAAGCGCACACGCACATGCGCTAGAAAGAAATAGAAAAATTTTGAGAGAGAGTGAGAGAGCGCGCGCGCACACACACATATCTTTTAAGTTTATCTTTCACTCATACGTTTTTATTTCATTCTTCGTTTAATTATTAATTAATTTTGCTTTAATATATAAATAAAAAATGAGAAGGTAATATGCAGAAAATTGAAAAAAAATTTATCAATTTTATAAAATTGTATGACATGGAATTTCATAAATTAAATTATTAACCTAAATTTAAAAAATAAACATAAATTATAATAGCGGAAATACTACATGTACTGGTACATTTAAACTAAATCAAGTTTTGCTATGTAGGGATTTTATTGTTGGTCCGACCTCTTTTAAGACTATAGAGAAAACTATTTTAAAGGGGAAACATTCCGCGGGAGTCTATTCAACAAGCAGTAAAATAAAACATACTCTTTTTCTTTATAATCTCTTATAGAACATCCCTTTAAGTTGATTTGCTCATCGTCTTACTTACTTTTTTGTGTATGTGTATAATACATGCCTATATATATATATATATATATATATATATATATATATATATATATAAAACCATCCCCGCCGCGGCTTCGCTCACTTTATGTGGTTACTTACGTTTCCCATTGCTGTGAATAATATTTATTTTATGTTTTTTAGCCAAGTATCAGGAGGCAGGTGTAGTCATTCACGTCACACATACAGTAACAGTTGGAATGGCTGTAGTGGTTGAACAGCTACGCTATACACCATCGCACTCTGTAAAAAATCGAAATTCAGAAAATCAAAAAATGGTTTTTAGATATTTATCTGAAGAGTATTTGCAAGCCCAAGACTGAATACTCGTTTAGTGTAGTCGGATATGGGGAAAATTTGCAATTACTGTTTAAATGATTTTACCTTTCTTCACCCATTTGAAAGTTGAATTAAAAAAATCTAGAAATTTGATTTTAAATATTCACTTGAAGGTTACACACACACCAAAGATCAATTTCATATTTTCATTTTTTTACAGAGAAATTAAAAAAACAGCCCGGTATAAAAAAAAAGTTAAAAATTCATTATAACCCTTTAAACTCAGAACATAAAATGATCTAGGAATGGGTTTATATATATATTCACATGAAGATTACACACAAAATCAAGCTGATATATTCATTTATTAACGAGAAATTAAAAAAAAAAAAAAAATAGTAAATTTCATTGCTCATTTTAATCCTTTAAACACAGAATTTCAAGAAATCCTTTTTTAGTGTTCACTTACACCATAAGAAGAAGGTGTGTATATATTTTAATTTATCTTCAATAGTTTTTGCTGGGTGTTGATTATGAATCACTTACAACATGCTATTTTATATGCACATATGTATATTTACATATTAAGGAAAAAAGTCATTATTTTGTATCTTTTTTACTATTTTTTTTTTTTAAATATATAGTGTAGGACTACTTTTTAAGTTTAAAAAAAAAACGGATTGGAAAAAATATTACCCGACAAAATCACTTTCACAAATCCAGTTCACACCTACAAAAAATAGGTGTATAACTGTACACCCATATCAATAGGTATCATATGAGAAAAAATATATATTTAATAAGAAAAAAATAAACCGTTTGAATCGTAAGAGGAATGAATATGATATTATGCAGAGATCGTCTTACTATTAATTGCGAAAGTATTGCTCTGACATTACAATCGTAATTTTAAAAATTCTTACAAAGTATTTTAATTGAGTACGTCTGCTCTATCTACGTTGTGCTCTACTTTTGTTTCATATAGTAATCAATTTTTTTTAACTCAAAGAATTCTGCATTTATCAATCAACTACTGATTTTATGGGAGATATTAAGATGCCATATTAAAATAATTTATTGATACTACTAAACAGACCTGTTTAGAGTGTTTTAAAAAGGACTTGAAACTTCGAAGCCGTTTAGAAATTTACTCAAAATAGTTGCTAAATCAGTTAATATATTATTTTGTAGCAAAGTATATTAAACAGTTCTTCCTTTATAACATACCGGTATAGTCTAGTCATCCTTTCACTTTAAAAGGACATCAGTAGCTTAGATTGTACTCTTTGTAGCTTTTCATACCCGTTTACCCGTTAGATTCTCTCCGTATTTGTAAAATACTATAAATGTCACGACGAGATGGAAGTTTCCTATTCAAGAGAAATTCTCACTAGAGACAGAGTTTTATGAATTATTTCAGATGTGCCCTGTATGTCTTCTATAAAGCCTTTTTGAATGTTCTCATTCAAAAGGAAGGTAGTAAATTATAGTAAAAAAAAAAAAAACAAAATCAACCATTACTAAACTTTTATAATTATAATTAATATAAACAGGGAACTACAGTATATTTCTAAGTTAAATTCCAATGTGTTTGTGTGTTTTTGATTTTCAGCAAAACGTTTGGTTTTATGGAAGTTATATCGATATACTCGAATTGTTCTAAATCTTTAATTATTTACTAATCTATTTACTAATTAAATTAAGAATTAGAGTAAAAAACACAAGATTAGGACTTTTTAACTATAATATATAAAAAAGACGTGAACACGTCCACCCTAAAAGCAAAGGAAAGGAGGAAGGTTTAAATAAAAAAAATCCCTTTCGGCACGCCGGAAGGCGGAGGTAGATTTCACCGGTGCTAAATAGAAGATAAAAAAGATTTTCACCTTAAAGTTAAGAAAAACTTTAAGGTAAGTTAAGAAAAACATACGATAATGGTTACATGTGAAAAAAGTTTCACATGTTTAGAATACGACAAGTCCCATCTTCCTACAATTCCAGCAACATTTTGGTCATCCCATGCTGTAAGGGTTGGGCATATCAATAATTGTTTTAGGTAATGTTTAGAGAACTAACGACCACTTTAAACCGATTTGATACTGTGCCTATTAAGGGAGGTATGATTTTTTTTTTTTTTTCAAAACCTCATCTTTTTCAGTCCCTGGACCAGCGGTTGGTGATATTATAAAACTATTCCGAGATAAGTTTTAGGCCCTTATCTAAAGAATAGTAGGAACTTTAAACGAATTCGATATTTTACTTAATAACAAAGTTATAGCAATATTTTTTTTTCGAAAAAACCCCCCATTTGTACCTCCATCTTCCAATTTTGCCCATTAAGCAACTCGACCGAGATTTTTAGTCGTTATATTTTATGTATCAATTTTCAAGTGATTGGTGCAATATTACGGCAGTTATAGTGCCCACAAGAAAGTGAAAGTATATATATATATATATATATATATATATAAATATATATACAAACCTTTCAACTGACGGTAGTTTTGTGATCTGGGGGATGTGAAACGCGAAGATTTGTTGAAGTTTTTGAAAAAGTCGAATCATGGTACTCATTACAATAGGTAGCTTTCTTATGAAATCTATCTAAAAGGTAGATTATTTAATATAGGACCCAATGACAACTGGATAAAGAAAAATGATGCTTCGCTGGTGATTATTAAAAACGTTAGAATTGTGTATTACCAAAGGTTCATTTTTTGTATAAACCATAACCTTCTTAATAAGGTTAATTAAAGTTAATCCTAATCCATTATCGTTAATCGACACTTTTATGAAATTAAAAAAATGTATTGTAACAAGACCGGTATAACGGACCTGAGTAACGGATTCCTGCGAATTAAGAAGAAAGTAGTAAAAAATATATAATAATGGGAGAAATCCAGAAAGATACTAAAAGAAACCATTTTAGTAAAGGTAACAGGTTTATTTAACAATCCTTCTTTGTAATACTGCCCACTGGCACATCTAAACAGATGTTGTTCCGAGAGAAGAGTTACCGGACCCAGGTTAGGAATGCATGGGAATGAAAGGGCTCGGTCGATCGTTTTCACTTTCAACTGGAGTCTGGTCCTGAAGATAAAGAGAGTAGGAGTATAAATACTCAGTGAAAACAACTTTGTACAAAATGTCAGTCAGCGAGGAATGTCTGTGTGACTTCTAAACGAGGAGTTATTACGCAAGTTTGAAGGGAGAGTTTTGGGTTCTTTTTGGGAAGGTCCGATAAAACGAAAACTGTACTCAATATTACAACTCTTGAGCTAGTATCTCGCTTTTAGTTACTAGGCTGTGTATCTTTCTTTGAAAACAACAACATGACAAACAAGATTAACAAAATTAAACATATTTGTGGAATACTACAGAAAAATCTTAAAAATAAGACTCGGAAAGGTACAAAGCTTAAATTTTATAAAATTATAGGGGTACCAATGGTATTGTATGACAGCGAAATGTGGGCGTTTTCAAAAAGAGAAAAGGAGCGACTGCATGCAACGGAAATGAGATGTCTCAAAGCAGCGAAGGGGTGCAGGTTGCAAAGTACATTCCGATTGAGGACACAGGAACACGTTTGAATGTATTTAATACTGAAGAAAATCAATTAGTATGTAAAAGAAACTGTTGTGATCATTTAAGACGTATGAACGAATTTGTTATTTTATAAGATTTAAAAAAATACTTGTAAAAAATGTTTGAAATTACCTCGTTTTACAGTAATTCTTCGATAGAGAATATTTTAAATGTAAAAAAAAAAAATAACAAAAAATAGATTTTATTTATCTGAAAATTTTTAAAAATATATTTGAAAACATCGTAGCCCGAACAATAGGTAATAAATAATATATATTGTAAAAAATGAAAGAAATAAGTGATTTTTAAGTTAACCCTTATAAAACGAAGATATTGCTTTACCTTGCAAAAAGCAATATTGCTTTTCTTCTTCAAGGGTTACAGATTATTATTGGGTTTTTATATCAGTTTAGAAGTTTAGCAATATAACAACGTTTCAATTTATTTTTTTTAAAGTAGGGAATTAAATTATTAATTTACTTCAGTCAGCGTTAAACAAAAGGTTCTAGAAAATCTTTCCTAATAAGTTTTAAATGTATACTAAAATTCAATCAAAAAAAAATATTTATGTAATTTTATTACAAAAAATAAAATTAAAAACAAAAAGAAACGCTCATAAAATAACAAAGTTATTATTTATCACATAAATTACTCCTTATCACTTAATTATTTTACTACTTTTACGAACATTAGTATAATTAGGTGGGGTGTTTGATGTTCTAATCTATATACTCGTAAATGGTGACCGGACTAAAGATATCCAAAAGTAACAGCTCATATTAAGAGAAGCAGTTAATATAATTTAATAACTTTTTTGTTAATAAACACAGCAACTCACCGAGTTTTAATGGAGGTTGTGAAGTTCAATGTGTAGTTTGAACTTGATTTGATGTGGAGCTTGCTGTGTTTTGTAGCTTGGCAGAGAGGCAAGAGTTAGATTATCTAAACGATAATCTAACTCTTGCCAGCTATTTAGCATCTGCAGAGCGTTGTTTTACTAAAAGTTCTTTGTACTCGTATTAAGTAGTACAAATCCCGAACCTTTCATTGTTATGTATAACTTTTAATAAATTCCCAAGCAAAAAAGTTCAAAACAGTGATATTAGGAAATGCTAGCTGGCCATGCACTTGGACGTACTCGTCCGATCCAACATCTGGGGAAACTGTTCAAGAACATGGTAACATTTCGATGAAAGTGTCGTGGAGCACCATCTTGTTTGATGAAGCATGCAGGAATCTGAGGAACAGCATAGTTCCCAACAATATCATGTGTCCTGTCACACTGAACTCCATGAAAAAAAAAAAAAAAACAGACCGATGACGCCATTTTTGTGTAGTCTAACCAACATTAACTGTTGGTGGGTCTCTTCATTTTCAAGTACTGTATGGGAATTTTTAGTACCTCAAACTCGATAACTGGTCTGTTAACTTTGCCACACGTATGAAAGGTTGCCTCATCACTAAATAACAACGTATCAAGATAATTAGGATTTTTTTCGAAATCTTGCATTACCTCTGCGGCAAACTGATATCGTAGACGACGTTCAACTGGTTTATGTGATGAAGGACTTGTTACCTGTATGCTCACAAACGGAGCTGTTTATTTACAATGTTGTGACCAATGGAATGAGGAATTCGCAGTTCTTATGTAGCCCGCCTAATTCATTTCCAGAACTGGCAGTGAATTCATCCTGTACATGATCCACAGTCTCGTCATTAAATGAAACTTTTGAATGATTCACAAAATTTTTGTGAATCCAAGGTTCCAGTCTCTCTTAAAGTAATATACCACTGAGGAATAGATTTGGATGTATTCCATTCAGTTCGTATACGCCACTGAACACGCGTAACTGATTGAAACTTCGCTAACCAAAGAACGCACTAAACCTTCTGTTGTAGAATCCACATTTCGACTGACTACAATTGCAGTGTGAGTCACCTTTCCTTCGAATGCGTATTCCACTGATCTTGAGAGTATATAGAACAAATCTTGGAGATATTTCCTGTCGAATTAGTCTTATTTAAGAGATTACGACAGCTGGTTTTCTAAATATAGGCCATTACTTTTCGATACCTTTAGACCAGACACCCTTATATAAAATAACATGTCGTGAGTAATGTATAATCAATGCCCAGGATAAAACTACTGAAGATAAATTAATGAAAATTTGTATGCACGTTCTTCTTACGGTGTAACTGCACAATAAGAAAGGAATTTTTGAGATTAAATGGTAAAAATGGAGTAATAATTAAATTTAATTAATTTGTTTTTTTATTTCTTGGTAATAAATTAAAATATAAAATTAATCTTTGGTGTGTGTGTGTGTGTGTGTGTGTGTGTGTGTGTAATCTTCATATGAATATCTAAAAATCAATTTCTAGATAATGAACTTGAAAGAAGTGAAGAAAGGTTAAACAATCTTGAACAATGACTGGTAATTTTCACCATTTTTGACAATAATAAATAAGATATTCAGTAGATTTGGGCTTGAAAATACTCTTCAAATAAATATCTAAATTAAAATTTTTTTTTTATTAACGGGTTCGACGGTGTTTGGCGTTCTGGTTCAATCAACACAGCTACTTCCACTGTTACTATATGTGCGACGTGACTGGTTGCATCTACCTCTGGTTATTATCTAAAAAACATAAAATAAAAATTTCAAAAATGAAAAAAAATTGAGAAACGAAGTATGATCACCTCCTATTGTATTTATCGGTTAACGCTAAGAACCGGGCAAAATACATTTTTAACCGAAGGACGGGTTAAAAATGATATAACAAAAAAAAACGCTGAACGGGTTATAATGGTAGATATAACTACTATTTTTAAGTTGAAGGTCGACTATTTGATACCCGCATTCTTCAGATCACTCTGAGTTTTGATTTCTGTACTGACCCAACTGTTGCTCTGAAGAAACTACAATATACACAAACATTGTTTATTATTTTACATTATTAAAATATTTTTTGTGTTTATTCTCTCAAACATTATTTTAACACAGAGATCCAGAAACCAGAGCACCCTGGCTAACGGGAAGGGAGAGAAAAGCAAACCCTGATCACGACAGGAAACGCAAGTAACCATATAGGGCGGGCAAAGCCGCGATGAGGATTCTAATATATTATACGAGAATAACTAGTAACATGATAAGATTGGAATTTAACCAACCGTTACAACACTTTTTTCATCCACACCAGTTAACAGTTATTCATATTTTTTTTAATGAAAATTTTCAGTAATGAAATAAAATTGGTCAGTTTTATAGAAAAAATTGGTGAATAAAAAAAAAACATCTAGAATTTTTCATCGTCATTGTGAAACTCAAACTAACCTAATTTAAAATGTTTTGTTATTCATAAATTCTCTCTTACAGATAAAAATATCGTTAGTAATTATTATGATACTTTTTAAATAAACCCAAAATTCTTGTGTAATGAGGAAAAATTACTAATTTTTATAAGTTAGTAGAAAAAGTTATTACTTCACATCATTTTTACTGAGTTTAAACGAATGAAAGAGTTATCTTTCTAATAGAAAAAAAATCCACTTTTTTACGTTGGTTGACTGTGAAGCTAGCTGTTAGATTAACATTCGACTGACGTTTTAAAAGTGTCTGGCTGTTACACATTTTTCTCTTTACTTCGTGTTGTGAGAATTGTTGTGAATAGTAGCTCTGTGAATTTCTAACAAATGGAAGAAAACATTTCATTGTGTATACATACAAAAAAAAAAAACTTCTGTTGCAGTCAAGCATCGATCTCATTTTATTATCAATTTTGTTTAACTTTAAAAAAGTTTAAAATACATTATAAAATCTATACAGCGAATATCTATAATTTTAACAGTTAGTTAAGCTAACTCTTTGTTTCTTGACGTTAACGCTTCTACACCCTTCTCTTATCTTTTCCTTTCCATCAGACAACTATCATTTTGGTATGTCACTAATTACACATTCACAAGTAATTCCCGCCTGAATTTATGCAGTAATATATGACAAGAATATTGTAATATAAGGATGCTATTGTTTCCTCTTCACTTGTTTCCTTCATTAGAATAAAGAGAATTATTGGTTTAGAATTTCATTCATTCAATTTTACACTGTAAATAGTTACACAAATAAACTAGTTATCAATGAAAAGTATAATACCTATCCGACAAAACATTCTTCTTATTATTACTGTTTTTTCAATTATTAATCTATTTTTAGAATAAAAAAATTAGAGGTTATTACTTCTGATTTTTACTTATCTCAGATTATTACAAATACTTGTTTGTACTCGTATAATATATTTGAGTATTATCGTTTGATTTAATGCAATTAATCTTTGTATATATATATATATATGTGTATGTATATGTGTGTGTGTGTGGCGCGCGTAATTATATTTCATTTCTGTAATAATACATTTAGTTGAATAATTTCATTATAATACATTATGGTTACATAAGTCTTTAAGGGATTATATTTATGTTTTTAAAGTTCCCTTAAGTCACATGACAATTATATGGTGGCCGATCAAATCAGTATTCACATATTATGTTCCATAATTTATAGTTTATATGATGTTGGTTGTTGGTTCCTTTTCAGTTCCTGATACAATTAAAAAGTTACACATTTTTCTCATTTTAAACTTAAAAAGATTTTTTTAAATCTGCAGTTGGTGCAAATGAGTTTTTTATGATTTTAATGAATCTCTATTGGGGTCCTACACAGGCGTAGTTAGTACAATTTATTTATTTCATGTTTTTTTTTTTCGGTTTTATGGCATGGTTTACTTTTTTATAATTATTAACAAGTTACCTTTTCCACCATTTTGTGGTTTTACACTTCATTTAAAAAAATTAATATATATATATATTTTTTTATGGACTTCAGTAAACGTTACATTACTGCATTTCAACCAAATTGATAGCTTACACCGTTATTGTGCATTGATTACTACAATATTTAAAATTAATTTTTGTGGTCATTTTGAGGTAAACCCAACGGCCGATCGCGGCCATTTGTGTACTTTTGTAATCCACTAACCATGCTGAATGCAAATTCCAAATTAAAATCAAAATTCGAGACAAAAAGTGTTCACAGACATACACACATACAGTATATATTGAATTCAATAACGAACTATTCGTTTGGAAAAATTTCACAGTGGTGTTTATTAATTAATTGGGGACGAACAGTATGTTTTAACTGGTGATGAACTAGTCTTGCACATTATGCAACGAACCTGCTTAATAATCTTGCTGTTTCTATAGAATTGACATATAGCTAAATATTAATACCAGTATATATATATATGTGTGTACTGGAAATATATTAACTATTTCTAATAACATAAGTTACACAAAAGGGTTAATACAGTTGAAAAGTTATTTTATTTTTTCATGTTGAAATAATCTATAGAAGTTAAAGTTGTTAAAAATATTCTTGGATTGTTATATTATGCAGATCACAAACAAAAAAATATTTTTGAAGAAGGTTACGAATTATACAATGAAAATCATATTTTCCTCAGTTTTATTCCCAACTATTTGTTGATTTGTAATAACAACCTATTCTAGTGAGTTAGTAAAGACATTATTTCATAAAAAAATGGATTTAAAATTTTCTATGAAATATTAACTCTACCTGATACTTATTGATTATCAAAACTGTATTCATTTATTAAGATAATACCTAAAAATTATTAGAATTAAATAATCATAAAATTAAGTATACGAAATATATTAAAATATATAATCAGGAACAATTTTGTTAAAAACCATTCTGTATAAAATAAAAATTTCACATATTTTGAAGAAATAAAAATAATGAATTTTAAGAGACAATTTTTGTTGGATTAACCTTATTCAGCATGGCTCTCCTGAAAGCAGAAATTTCAGCAAATTTTCGATGTTCAATAATCAATTAATTAAACAGAAATAAATTTAATAGAACAACAATAGGTTTAATATAGATAAAGAATTAACTACTGATCAGAAATTCCTTCTTTTAGTAGAGTTTTAATTTGAAATTTCATACGAGTGGTTTTATTTGAATTTTTTTTTATTGTATGAAAACAAGAAATAAAATGATAAAAGTTTTATACAAAAACTTATTATTTTATTTATTATCACTGCCATTTTTTTTTTTAATTTCAATTCATGAGTTTCGAAGAAAGATACCCTCGAATTCATTCAACCATCAGATAAATATTCCAAGGATTTTTGTAATCTTTTTTGGTTTGAATATAATGAGGCTCAGGATTCAGACTTCCGTGCACACGCTTAAAAATTGTAAGGGCTATGCAGTATAGGAGAGAAGAATAATGATGTCCGAAAAAGCCTAAAGCGAAGGCAAAAGTTGAGAATAAATCACCAGTGGAAATTTTCATGTACAATGGCATTTGCATCGGTGGCAACCAGACAGAGGCCTACGAGATAACTGTGAAATGTAACTAGTTTTTGAGGGTCAATAAAATGACCCGATAAACCTGATCAGAGCGTGATCGGAGGGGGTGGAATGGTGACCGGAATCGAAACAAAGCAGGTGTTTTCCTCCTAGGGGGTTCAGGATGACTACTAATATTACATTTTTTCACTTAAGAGATATTGTTTAGCGTTCAATTTTCATAAAATTTCATGATTTAAAATATTGCATGTTATTATATTGTACGTATAAATAGTCTATTGAATTTTAGTATTTATTTCTTATCAATTCCTCCGAAATTATTTATTATCATTTATTAATACAATTATTTTTTATTTATATCTTCTTATTTCTTTGGCTTTTGTAAAGTTTTTCAGTTTATCTTTTAATTATCTATAAATATTAAAAGATAAAAAGGATAAGAAATTAAAAAAAATACATTATTTCATTAATGAGTCTCATTTACGAATTTCAAATAAATAATGGTTTTTATACCGAAAAAAAATAAAAAAATAATGGAAAAGAAAATGAACGATAAATGATAAACTATGAATAGAAGAGATTTTATCAGACAATGGAGCCTTCATATCCTTCCAAATGAGCTTGTCTTTTAATTGTTTAATCAATAGAACTGTGAACTAAAGGAGGGAATAAATGATTATGAACAATAGTAATAGTTACATTAATTGAATATCTGGAGGAAATAATTAATCCATTCAATCTTTTATAATAATAATTGTTATAATATTTAATTAGATCAATATAATGGAAAAGAATTATTGGAGAAAAAACCTTTATTACGATACGATAATAAAGTTCTTCCTTTGCACAAAAAGAAAAAAAAAAAATTGGCTTTTATCATCTTACAAAATATTTATAATAAAAAATGCTTATCGAAAGACGCAAAATTCAGACACTATAATAAAATCTCAGTTTTACCAGAAATTTTAAGTAGTGCTGAAGGCATAGAGAATTTCTCAGGAAAAAATTTAGAAAAAGTTGTAAAAAGTATTTTAAAAATATCTAACCCAAAAATACAAATATATTTACAAATTAAGAAAATTAGAAGAGATTTACAAAAATTTTGAAACAAAAGATCATACAAAGAGAAAAAAGACTGAAATTTTATGTTCACTTATAAAGAATGGATAAAACTAAATTAATAAAACAATGATTTAACAGTTTCAAGAAAAAGTAAAACCAAAATAAGATGGTTCAAATAAATTAAAAAATATCTAAAATTATTAAATATTTCCAAAAAGAATAATTTTCAAAAGAATATCTTTCAAAAACTATTAGATGAGTTGAAATTTTCAGAGATACAGAAAAAGAAAAAAGTGGATGGACCGAGGAAAAAAGAGAAAAATTAAAAGAAAGACTTAACTTGTGGAAAAGTAAGAAGTCAGTCGTAAGAAGGTCCGATTGCATAAATAAAAAAAATTCTTTGTTTAACTTGATTTAAAGCTTCGTTAACAAATTTTTATTACAATTATTACTAACAGAAGTTTATGGTTAACCTCATCATCGCAAGATTAGCTAATTTTCGAAGTCGAGATTTCTAAGATTCGAGTCCTTTTAGAGGCAGTTGCTTTTATATGAATTTGAATGCTAGACTGTGGATACCGCTGTTCTTTGGTGGTTTTTTTTTTTATATTCCCACCTACTCCTCTGGAACGGATCTACAATCAAGTTTGACTCGCGCCAGAAGAGTGTCCTTTACTCTAGCTCGCCTCCCCGCCCTCCGGCTGTATGTCCGGCACGGCAGGTCAGTTCACCGGTTAGCTCTTTTATTTATTTTATAGATATTCATTATACACTGATTACTGAGAGTCCACCACCCTTGTTCTCTCAGCAACAGTCACCCCTATTCTTTAATCTCTCTCTTTTTTTTATATGATATCATACCAACCCAACCAATTAGTTTAAAACTTAAGCCACGGAGTCCTCAGGTTTCTTCACCTCTCTGCCCATCCACGCAAGCACGAACGAGCATGAGCTCCACCTTCGGCTGTCCGTCATCACCACCTTAAATTACCCGTCAACAACAAACAGTTACCTTATGTCAGTTTTCAGTATATTTTAACATATTTTTATAAACTTATAATACAAGAAACACAAAGTTTAAGAATCTATAAGTTCCTTCACCACTTATCCGATAAAACCTACAAACCAGAGCTCCATCATCAGCTTCCCTTCAACAACAAACAATTTCCTCTTGTAAGTTTTCAGTATATTAATACATTTTTATACATATTTTATAAATTTTTTTTTTTTTTTTTTTTTTTTTCTTTGGTGGTTGGGTTCAATTAACCTCACGTCTCAGGGGTGTTCGGCCTGAATCTGTTCAAGATTACACATTTACAGGTACATTCACAATTACAGACCGGACTGCAGTCAACAGTACTCTGTCGAGTAATGTGGACATCGTGTCTTTATGCTGTTAGTCAGTAACCTGGTATACGTAAATAAAAATAAATAAATAAATTAGAAGGGATTGAATAGAATATATTAAAAATAATGTATGTGACTTCAAAATAATTATAATTTTCGAAAAAAAATTACAGATTAGTAGAAACAAAGGGCAGAACAATTGGTAGCATAGCGTAACGTGATGTGACTTTAACTTATTCAAAATATAAACGACTCATTGTAAAATTAAATTAATATATTTTGTTATTTTCTTACATGTTTTTTTTCTTTCTTGTAACTACACATCACGATCATTTATTATCATGTTGTAAGGTATGAAAAATATCAACCCAGATCGAGATTCAAACGTAGAACATGATAATTTTTTATATAAATGTAACTATAATATTGAACAGATTACAAGTACACTCATCAAAAGATAAAAAGTAAACATATGTAAACGCTACGTATCACAAACAATATATTTTTTTTAAACCTCATAGAATTTGAACAAATATACTAAGATAAAAAAGACACCGAGCATGTTTTCATTTAGCCCATAAAAATAAAAATCTGAACTCAACTGAAAAACATAAAATTTAAAAATACATTAAATGTGACAAGATTAAACTAATAAACATAGACAAAATATATTATTCAGCTACATTCTGAAGGTATTTTATAATTTTTTTTTAATACGGTGGCCATTAGCATCAACGCTAACCAGTCTGTTAAAAAATTAAGTAAATGATTACACTCAAAAGGGTCTCTAAATAATTTTTTTTCCGTTTATTCTGAATGTGACTCGTTAATAATTTTTTGTATTTTTTTAAATATTTGTTTAACATTCTAAAATGATCTGCGTCCTGTTCAGTCAGTGAACAATGAGATAAATATACTATAAGTAACAAACGCATGAATGAGTAACACTTCCTGTAGAGTCACTTCATAAAAATAATTACTAACAAAAACGAAGAACTAAATAATAGACAAAATTTAACTAATTGAACTTTGAAAATTTTACAGGATTGTTGACTCACTTACACTGGAAGATTGTTTCATCTTTTTTTTAACATAAACGAGGATAGAAAAGTATTAGTGAATTGGATACAAATGATATGAATTTAAACTTTATTAAATTGAATTGTCAAAACTTTTGAAGGATTAAAAAAATTATAAAATTTAACGTGTACAGGTTTCTAAGAAATATTAGACGAATTTTTAGGGGTTTTCCGTTGTTTAAATCGTCGAATTGTGGCTCTGTTATTCAGTAAGTTGATAGCTAAGATGTTTGAGTGTAATTCCAAACGATAAATATAACTTGTACAAAAATTGTTAATTTCCTTTTTAATAATTGAAATATTAATATAATATTATGGATAATTTTGTTCTATATACATCATCGAGCGTTGAAGATATTTGATACGGGCGCCCATATATTTCATTGATACCTTTGTAAAATTCCTATATTTTTAATATCAGAAGATTCCACATAATTGGATACCGTAGACTGGCTGGTTTTTAGAATTAAAATTTTATTATTTAAAGGCAATAACATTTTTTTATTTAATAGCCATCCTGACCCCCATAGGAGAAGATCGCCACAAAACGGGAAGACACTCGCCTTGTGACGATCCCGGTGGCCACACTACCCCCTCCATTCCTAGCCCTGATGGGATTTACTGAAGGTCGTCTTTTAGATCCTTTAAACTTGATAACACAACACTGTCATCAGTTTGGCTTCTATCAGGATGCCACCGATGCAAATGCTTCGGCAGACATTTCCGTCAGTGTATTTACCGACCTACTAACGCCTTTGTGTGGCCTCTTCCAATCACGAACGCCTACCACAACTTACAACCCTCAACTATCAAATTATCCCGGGGATTCGCGGAAGCGCCTTCGGAACCTTCGGCGTTGGACTTCCTCCAACGCCGAAGGTTTCACACAAAAACTCTTCCTACATCTAACTTCAGTTAGACTATGCACTCAGATCATTACTTGATTGAGCTTTTAAACACCAAAAATACTATCCTCATACCACAAAACAAGTATAGATCAAAACAACAACCATAATTTTGTCCTACAATTCAATTTACTCAAACACCTCTTGATTTACTTAAAAATGAAGAAAATAATTTACAAATGAAATAACCCTCTAATAAAACATACCCATAATATTTAGTACCCAATAACTTTTTTTTAAATTTAGATTGATTTTTTTTGTTTTAAACGTAATGTGAAACTTTCACGTTCAGGTGTTTGCCAATGTGCATGATAAGATGTTTTGATGTATCTAACTGATGAATATGTTGACCGTTAAACACACTGAAGGGAACACCTCCTTTCACAGGTTAAATGTTATGTGTTATAAATATTTACATGAGTTCTGCATGACTAAATGTTACTTTTTATTTCATTAGTTTTCATTCGATTCGTCATTTTTTCTACAATGTAATTCAGTCAGATTTTCATGAAAGTAAAAAAATTCTTGATTAGGTAATCGTGATTTGCTTGTGTAGTACAAGTGCCATCAGCAAAAGTTCAAATTATTGTGTTTGGTGAAACAGATGAAGTGGTCATACATAAAGTGTAAAGCATCGAAGTTGGAATGGAATGCAAAGTTGACGGGAGTTTATTTCTCCCTACTTATCGCAGAACCTGGACAGTCCCTTGCTGCTGGATCATTCTAATCGGGCTTGTGTTTTTTTAAAGGGTTATTTTATATAGCGGGTCTAATTTTTTCAAGTTTTGGTTATTATTATTTAGTTAATTTAAGACGGATTTAATTACATTCCAATCCGTTGTTGAACAAGCGTTATCGAACCCATTTTATGGGCCGACCTCGGAAGGGTAGGCTTATGAAACCTGTCCTCCCGACGCAATTCCCCTTCAGACCGTCTACTGAAGTCCTTTCGGTGCTAACGCTTAATAGGCTAGCAGGAATATGCCACAACGGGGCACTAACTATAAGGAGGGAGCAATGCGACCCCTACTCCAGAGGAGTCGCAATTGCTGGTTTATTTTTATCTAACTAGTAAGTTTTAGAAAGGAAAGGTTGTGTAGAAGTTCTTCATCCACTTCTGTTATGGCTGCCTTCCAGGACGCATCTCTGCTGGGCTCTGTTCGAAGTTGGAATCGTACCCATAGGGAACTTCAGCTTTATCAAGGTAAAACATCTTCTTTCTTGAGCGAATTAAAGGACTGGTTTAGCAGATTTAACTCCAATAAGAAAAAAATAGCGATAGAAAAGGGGTATTTAATTTTGGATGACAAACCATCATGCTGAACTTTGCCGAACAAAGTTCATATGTTTTATATCTAAAAAAGAAACAGAACAAACTTTCTTTTTCTCGAAGGAAATATTAATACTATTCAATACTTCCTGTATTTTTCCTATAGTATTAGAAACTAACCAGACCTCAGTTGGAAATGAGGGATCACATTTAATTGGTCTATCAGCGGTTGTATTCTTTTCAGAACAATTTTTTCGTTTATTTAAATTTTGTGAATTGGATTTTGTGAATTAGTTTACCTAGTTTAGGAACTACAATAATTTATGTCACATTCCAAAAATTTGGAAAGCAATTTAGACAATAGATTGCATTAATTATTGTTGTAGGTAATCTAATAATCTGGAGAGGAGATTGTTTTTGAATTTTACCAGTAATCAGGTCATAACCTGGAAACTTCTATGAGTTGAACCGAATACTTATGTTACTTTTAACTTTAGAAAATCTAATTTTTTGATTAGCAATGCCATCTGTAACAGAAAATTGAAGGAAATCTTGTATTTCATTTTCTATTTCAACAGATTGAGTGGCAATGTGGTAAAGACTTCTTCCAGATGTGAAGAAAAAAATCTGTTTTTTAAAGTTAATAATTCAAAATAATATTTAAAATATATTCTCATTTAAAATATATATATATATAGCTACCCATATTTTGCTAACCTGGGAAGAAATAAATCAAATAACTATTTATGAAAACTGTAATTTACATGTTTTAATATATATATATATATTCGATTTATTTCTTCCCAGGTTAACAAAATATGGGTAGCTTAATTTTGTTTTACGGCCATATTAACTCTAACACACTTTATAATAATGAATCAGAAGGTGTAATACTGATATCTAAATAAAATAATTAATTCGACAAATGAGGACATATTTCATTAGGAAAAAGATAACCTATTATTTCGGTTATATTTCACAATTTTTCTACAGAACTCCTCATTAAAAATAAAAAAGGTATAATACACCGTTACGTTTCTTCGTTTCGATTTTATTTTTTCATGAGATTTTATTAAATTATAAGAGGATGTAAATTACATGACTAACTGCTACTTTATTAGTCTCATTTATTTTTAGACCGATTATAATTGAGACATTGCAATTAATTTAAATCCAAAGACAAGAAATATAGGAATTCAAATCTAATTTACCTAGGTGTATCTTTTTCTGGATTTAAACCAAGGTGTTTTATCATAAAAGTCATTTTAACCATTGAACTGAATTTAGAAAATATTTTTATTTATCAAACCTTTTGAAATTTATTCAATTTTATTAAAATTACACTTCTTCGTTAGCGTATAATTAAATTATTCAATGCTACTTAAAGCATGATACATTATTTTAAACCGTTAAAAAATAAATACAAAAAAAGGTCGCGTTATACATCTTATAAATTAAATATAATTAATTAACATTATCTAAACATTTAATCCAGCGAACTAGACACGGTCAAGGAAATAAACAAACTTATATTCAATTTTATTTTCAAAACAGTTTTAACACTTTAAATAAATATTTATTTTTATGTTGATAGATTAATAGTCTAAGTACAAAAACTATATATACTGTGAATTTATTTACCATGTTTTTAGAGAGCATCATTAATTTATAAATAAATAAATGTATATATATATATTTATATACACAGATAAATTATTTTAAAAGTCAGTAACCTTAAAGACGTGAATATATATTTTTAATTATTTGGCTTTTAATGTATTTAACAATTTTACGCGGTGTAATCTTAAAAATTATACAATGTTATAGGAAATAAACTAAACGTTAATAATATAAATTAAGACCTAATAGAACATTTTTAAAAAAATGTTACATAAACGGTGATTGATCCATATAGACAATATAATGACAGGTCAATTAGTGGTATCAATCAATCTATACAGATTATACCACAACAGATAAATATTAAAAATTAAAAAACAGTACTGCCGAAAAAGAAACCTGACAAATTGGCTCTTTAATCTTCTAAAAATATATATAAAAATGAATGGTTGTTTCCTCCGTATGCCATTCATCCCATTGAACCAATGAAATTTTTGTGAGTTGTGCGCACGCCCGCGAAGGTTTCTGAATTTTTTGGACCCGCTAGGTGGCGCTGGGGGTCGAGATATTTCGAAAAATTGTAATTATGGTCTGATTTAACTCATATTCAAAATATGTTTTAGTTACTTAAAAATAAATATTTTTTGCAAAAAATGGACACTCTAACAGGCGCTGGGGTTGAGATATTTAGAAAAATTTAATCACATAATAATTATCTGAGGAAGTCGATATTGACATAGACAACGATCGATATAGACAATGACACTCGATGTAGACGATCTCTCTCGATATATACAACTACATTATATTTAATAAAAGAAGTTTTAGGTTATTTATTTATAAATTTGTTTAATGATTTTAATTTTTTACGAGTTATATTTTTTTATGAGTTAAATTAATACAGAGGAGCCCAGGGTGCAGAGCCCCCTGGTTAGATGAGAAGGGCAAGTGAAGCGAGCCTTGACTCGACCACTGATCGCGAGTCAAGGCTTGTGCCTTGTAAACACAAGTAACCATAGCGCAGGCGAAGCCGCAACGAGTCTGCTAGTATATGATAATTGAAGAGCGTGCGGGTGAAAATTTTGTATATATATTTTTTTAAATTTTTTATATCTACGTAAACACACACACACACACACAAAATAAATATATATATATATATATATATATATATATATATACTTTTTTTATGTAGCCTGTGACATTCCCGGTAACGTAAGTATTCCAACGCGTGGTCATTCATCTAAATCGGTTCAGCCGTTGAGCTGCTACGGTAGAACAAACAAACATACGCACATACACCCTAAATACGTACTTAACACTCCTTCTTGGACAATCGTGAAAATAAAAGAAAGGGATTATTAGCTAATATTTAGCAGTAAAAAACCGTGCTTACATGATCCAACATACTGTACGTCAAAAGATTTTTTTCTTAAATGTTTATAAACAATAAATAACAATAATTATAAAATAAATTAATAAATTTTACTACCTTAATTCATTCATTCAATATCGTAGCAGATATTAAAACACAACTATTTTCGATACTGAAAATTCGAGTACTATCGATATCGATTTAGAATCGTATATATTGCCCTTTTAGTTACAATTAAACATATGTATAAATATATATATATAACCTATGACACTCCTCGTAACGTAAGGATTCCAATGCGAAGTAATCCATCTAAAATTGGTTTGGTCGTTGAGCTGCTACGATGGGACAAACAAATGCAATGGAATGCAAAGTTGGCAGGAGTCTATTACTCCCTACTTTATCGCAGAACCTGGACAGAGTCCCTTGCTGCTGGATCATTCTAATCGGGCTTGTTTTTAAAAGGGTTATTTTTTAATCTCGGATCTAATTTTTCAAGTTTTGTCTATTATTATTTTAGTGAATTTAAGACGGATTTAATTGCATTCCAATCCGTTGTTAAACCAGCGTTATCGAACCCATTTCATGGGCCGACCGCGGAAGGGTAGGCTTATAAAGCCTGTCCTCCCGACGTAATTCCCCTTCAGACCGTCCACTGAAGTCCTTTCGGTGCTAACTCTTTAATAGGCTAGCAGGAATACGCCACAACGGGGCACTAGCTATAAGGAGGGAGCAATGCGTCCCCTTTTCCGGAGGAGTCGCAATTGCTGGGATATTTTGTCTTACTGTAAGTTTTTTTTTTTTAAATTTAGACCGCGTTTTTGTTTTATGCGCGACTTACCGTGTTTGACGTCTTCAAACTATATAACTCGCGAAAACTTTTCACTCGCGACCCCGGAAACGCGTCTGACGCACTATTCCGTTTATGGCTCATGCGATATGGAGGCCCCTAAGCCTGGTTTGTCGATTTTCGGCTACCGCACCGCACCATCACGGTGGTTCGTCCAGTACGGCGTGAGGCCGCTTCCTTACAACTGTCGGAGTTGGGTCCTCTCGGCAGATGTCCCGAAGATGACTGTGTTCGGACACAGCCGCTCTCCCGAACAGTCTGCGCGCCTGCGCCACCCCCACCTCGGACACGGATTGAAATCTCGCATCAGATCGGAGAGTGGCGTTCCTGACGAACCACGGAGCTCCAAAGATCGTCCGCAACGCGATGTTTTGGACGGCCTCAATCTTCTTTTGAAGCGAGGAGCTCAACACTGCCCCCCATGCCGGGTAAGCATATGTTAGAATCGGCAGTACGTACAGCCGAAAAATGAGGAGCTTAGTTGCCAGTGGGTACGGGCTGGCACTGTTCAGCACTGGGTATAGCGAGGCTCTGGCGGCCTTAGCCCTCCGGGTCGCATAATTTACATGTTCGCCGAAGGTAAGCCGCCTGTCCAACACCACCCCCAGGTACTTAACTGTTTTCTCAAAAGGGATTTTCTCCCCTGAGATTTCCAGCTCTCTGGTCGGTTTTCGTGTCTTGCATGTGAACATCACGGCCACCGATTTTTCACCGTTGACCCTGATTCTCCACATGTCGAGCCACGGTTCCACTAAGTCCAGCTGCCTTTGGAGCCCCTGGACCGCGTAATCCACATTTGCGGATTCGTAGAAATATGCCGTGTCGTCTGCATAAAGGGCCGTTTTGACCCCTTCCGACAGCGGCATATCGTTCACGTACAAAGTGTACAAGAACGGGGAAAGTACTGCTCCTTGGGGAACCCCAGCGGCTATTTCTCTGGTGGAGGAAATCGTTTCCCCTACGCGCACGACAAAATGTCGGTCTAGCAGATATGACCGCATCAGTCTGACATAGCGGTAGGGGATCGCCGATCGCGCTAGCTTATAAAGCAGCCCGCTATGCCAAACTTTGTCAAAGGCCTTGGCCACATCCAGAAAAACGGCTGCAGTCACCCGTTTCCTGTTCAGGCCTCCGACAAGGTCGTCTATTATTTTTACCAGTTGGAGGGTGGTTGAGTGACCCTCCCTGAACCCAAATTGCTCGGGCCGCACTTCTCCCTCCATGTATCGCCTCAGTTTTTCGAGAAAAATCCTCTCGAACAACTTAGACAATACCGGTAACAGGGAGATTGGCCTATAATTCCGTGGGAAAAGTAAACTTTTCCCCGGTTTGGGTAAACATACGACTTTGGCCGTTTTCCAACAATTCGGGAAATATCCAACGTACAAAATGGACGTGAATATCACCGAAATTGCTGTAATCACGGAGGCCGGTATGTTCCGGAATGCACGGGCGCTGATCCCGTCGACACCCGGGGCCTTGTCGGGGCTTGTGGCCTTAATGGCTGCGGAAACTTCCGCTTCAGTGACTTGGTCAATCTCTAGAGGGGCGTCCTCCACCTGTGAGAAATAATCTACAAGAAAGGATTCCACCTCGGTTGTGTGCTCGTCGTTCGGTGAGGGAGGGGGGTTTGGAGTGAACTGCTCCTCCAAGGTATCGGCGAATACCTCGGCCCTCTCCGCCTCCGAGTATGCAAGAAAACCTCGCTGCCCCACAACCGGATGGCGAGGCTTCTTCCCTTCTCGCAGTCTCCTGTTCAACCTGAACACCGAGGAGATGTCATCAGAGACCGAGGCGAGGTATTCGTTCCACGAATCCTCTCGATGGCTTGTCAGCAGTTGTTTTACCCTGTCCGTTTGATTATAAAAGGCCCGCTTATCAGCGGGGGACAGGGTGATTCGATATCTCCTCCTCAGTCGTCGTTTCTCCGTTATGGCTTCGGAGATATGAGGAGGGAGGTCGTTTCGAACAACTGCTCGAGTTTTGGCCGATGAGCTGCCTGCCAGGGCCTCGGTCATTGACGACGTGACGCGCCCGACAGTGTCGTCGATTTCCTGCGGGGTGTTCAGGAGCTCAGGATTTACCGGCCTGTACTCCCGCTGGAGGGTCTCGTAGAACCTTTTCCAGTTGACTGACCTTCGGGATATAGGCGGGGGATCTCGGCCACCCCCTGCCTGACCTAGTTCCAACAGGACAGGGGAATGGTCCGAGCTGAGGTCTTCTATCGTTTCAATCATGAATGGGAGAGTACCCCTCTTCATGACTGCGATATCCAGCACGTCAGGCCTAGATCTGCCTGAGCGATGCACGAACGTGGGCACCTCAGGGCCTACGACGACCAAGCGGCGGGCTCTCGCCCTTTCGTAGAGCAATCTGCCATTCGGATTTGTCAGAATGCTGTTCCATGACACGTGTTTGGCATTGAGGTCACCCATGAGTATCACGGGCCCATCCCAATTTTCCAGCACGGCATCCAGATCTGCGCCGGTTACCGCGTCGTTCGGCTTGCTATAAGCCGAAACCAGCCGATACACCGTGCCCAGATGCTCCACATGCACACACGTTTGCTCCATCACGTTTGTATGAAGAACAACGCGCGTATGCATGTGGCGTCTGTGGACTAAAACCGCAGTTCCACCAGAGGTGCGAGATCCGGGTCGAACTGGCCTATCCGTCCTATATGTAAAATAGTTCCGAAGGGTCAGTTGCTTGTTTGGGTTCAAGCACGTCTCAGACAACAGTATCACGTCTATCAGTAGATCCTCGGCCAGACGGCATAGTTCCTCCGTCCGGCCTACTACTGAGTTGGCGTTCCACTGCAAGAGTCTGAGGGTGGGCCTAACCATACCTGGACAGTACAGCCATGAGGCACTCTATTAAGGACTGAATACAGTCCTTGAGAGATTTTGCCTGGAGCAGGCGTGGCAAAACCATCATGATATCTGGCAGGATATCCTTCACTGTCATCTGCGACAGGAAGTCCATGCCAGTGGTCTCCAACGGGGTAGCCGGTTTCGGATTGCCGCTGGGGGTGCCTTTTGGCGCGGCGCGGGGCCACAGGGGCCGCGGTGTTTTTAACAGCCTGCTTGGCCTTCCCAGCCGGAGCAGGCTTTGCCTTTCCCGTCGAGGAAGGCTTGGCCTTCTTCGCCGGGGCCGGCTTTGTCGCCGCCTTTTGTTTCACCACCTTCTTGGTGGTTGCCGCCGGTTTTGGCTTGGCGGGTGTTGGGGAGGGTACCTCCCCTTTTTTCACGACCGCTTTGGCCACGGGTGCCGGCACCTCCGGTTTGGGGACTGTTTTTCCCCCACCGGCAACACGGGCCCAGCTGCGGCCGTCCAAAGTCGCGGGCTTTTTAAGTCCCTTGACTTTGTTTGTCTGCTCCTTATAATAGGGGCAGCCCCTGTAATTGGCCGGATGTGGCCCCTTACAGTTGACGCATGAGGCTGGTTCCTCACGCGGCTTGACGCAGGCAGAAGTGTCGTGGTTTCCACCACACTTTACGCATTGCTGGGCCCTCTGGCAGTAATTGGACGAGTGTCCAAATTTCTGGCATCTGTGGCACTGGGGTGGCCCCCCTCGTGACACAAATGCAGTCACTGCGACCTTGCAGTAAAAAATACTGCCAAGGTCATAAATGGCCCGGGCCAAAGGGGTCCTCTTAAGGGCCACTAGGCAGGTCGGGGTTTCCCGACCGTCCCTTGTGAGGAGCTTCTTAACCGAAACCACCTCATAGCCAAGGGAGGTCAGTTCCTCCCTTACTTCCTCCGGGGCAGCCCCATAGGGGATCCCCCGTATAACCACCTTCAGCTCCCTGTCCTTCGGGAGCTGAAAGGCGATTCCCTTCGAGTGCAGAAAACTCTGCACCGCCCGGTAATCCGCCACGCTGCCCAGCTGCAGCCTTATCGAGAGCCCGGTGCTTTTAGCCACCAGGCGCCCCCCAATCCTCGACTTTATGTCCCTCGCCAATGCTGACCACTCTTTCGGGCAGTCCAGCATTATCGGCGGGATTTTCTCCCGCCTGACGGTAGCAGGCTGTGATGGGGCCCCATCATCAGCCTGCGAGTTGGTGGCTGCTGCAGCCTTGCTGCAGCCCGCTACGGGCTCCGCCTCCATAGGAGGCGCGGAGTCCCGGCGTTTCTGGCGCTTCCTAGCGCCAGACCCGCTTTCCTCTCCACCGACGGACAGTTCCGTGGTGGGAGAACGGGGTGGAGGAGGCCTTATTTTTCCTTCCATTGAGGAAAATAAGGAAGAAAAATTTTAAAATTAAAATTAAACTTAATTTACACTTGCTGTAAAATAAAATCACTGACAAGAAAATCAATTAAAAAATAAAATTATTTTAAAAGTAGCACAATAGTCCTATAATAATAGGCTATTTACTTAATGTATTCACAATGACTACAAGAGTTCACTTAACATTATTAGAAATTTTGAATAGATAAAAGTAAAATTAAGAAAAGGATTATCCTTTTCTTAATGTGACTGGCCTGTAATCCAGGTAGCTGGCCGCCCGGCTGATGTCCTAGCAGACCCCTCTCACATTGTCTGGCGACGCAGGTAGAAGAACTGTTGAACACCTGGCAGGACTGGTTACAACTCACAATCACAGAGCACAATAAGACACAACCTTTCACTACAAGAGCCAAGGATGGAATCGACAAACAAATACATATACATACACCTTAAAAATATTACACTCCCTTTTGGGCAGTCGTGTAATAAAAATCGTATCGACAGGTTGAGAGCACTTTTTCTTTTTCTGTTCAGCCTCCGGAACCAGCGTAAGGTATTAAAGGTATTACTTCAGAGGATGAATGAGGATAAAATATATGAATGTAGATGAATTGTAAGTCTTGTACAGTCTCAGGTCAACCATTCCTGAGATGATTTAATCGAGACCCAACCATCAAAGAGTACTATGTTACTAGATCCACCATCTAGTATTTAAATTCGTATAAAAGTAACAGTCTTTACTAGGATTTCAACCTTAGAACTCTCGACTTCAGCTGATATGCGATGATGAGTTTACCACTAGACCAAACCAGTGGGTGATGGGTTGACAGCTGGCTTTATTTCTTACTTTCCCAGCCATAGCACTATTACTGTTGCAGCAGTATAGTTATATAGGAAGAGTATAGTAATAGGCCAAATTCTTTAGTATCAGGGTTTTTCAAATGTCGACGTTTCATGACCCCTTAAAAAACGTTATAGAAATTTCCGGGATGTGTACGCACTTATATGCTTGCGGTGGCTTGTATTTTGGTTATTATTTCCCTATACAAATTCTCCAAAAATGCTTCAAAATTTATATGAGGAATATGGATGGTATAAAATTTTAAACAAAATTAAAAAAGTGGTAGGGGTAGTTTTCTTACTTTTTTATTTTTGATGTTTTATGTAGTAATCATATAAAAATGACTAAGTAGTCGTAGAGCACCTCAAAGTACGATAAAAATATGTTATTTATAATTCAAAAGTATTAAGCCAATCGGGTTAAGTTGCGAGAGATATTCGATCTTACTTAGAACAATTTTTTCCTACATCTTGAAAATCTGTCGAACAAAACGTTGAAATCTAGCTCAATACTTAGCTGTATATAACCCAGGTTTGGCCTGATTTTCGACCCTATCGGACAAGAGAACATCACGATATCCATATTTGTTTTGTAAGTGAACTGTAATTTTCATAAGATTGCGTCAAACTGGGCCGACTTAATGTAAACAATGACTTAAAGTAAATAATGACTTTAATAAACAAACTTTTAAGTTTCAAAAAACAAGGAGGTTGAATGAAACCCGTACTTAAAACATCATTTTTTTAAACTTTAATTTTCAAGGTTTCAAGCGTAGTGGGAACTTATTAAAAAAAAAGGTCCGGCGGAACCCGATTAAGGATTTTGTTGAATTTTTTTTTAATTGATTGTTTACCTGTTTTTTAAGCGGTGGTTGTTACCAAAAATGTTATATGTGTTGTCGAGCTTTGAGGGGTTCAAATAGGACTCAATTTTTGGATTTTTCTTCTTAATTATATTTATAATACTGCACAATATTTAAGTTAAAACTTAATTTGAATAAAGGGATCTAATCGAACCCAATTTTTTCTTAGCATTTTGATTTTTTTTAATATTAATGAAGTTTTTTAAAAAAATTGGGATCCATGGGACTCGACTTAAGAGTTTGAATTTTTTTTATATAATTCTGATACTTCATGTTTTTTAAATTGTGGCTACTATTAAAAATTTTATATGAGATACCCATTGGGCAAAGGGTTAAATGGGGCCAGTTTTTACGCTAAATAGTTTTAATTTTACAATTTTGTATAATATTACAATCTTTTAGAGCTATAATATGTATAATCCTGACGAAAACCCGTCATTTGATAAACGGGTCAACTATCATCCAACATTTTTTTAATAAGAATTCTGATCTTTTTCTCGATATTTTGATACAGCATCATTTTTGAGATTAGAAATTCATTTGATCGTGGCGGTCAAATCAGACTCGAGTTTTTTCTGAACGTTTTTATATTGTTTGTAACTTGGCTTAAATCTGCTTCCTGTACCCTTTCAAGCAAACCAGTAACTAATAAAGTAAAACCTAAGTTAACGGAATTTCGTGGAACCGAAAATATTTTCTGTTGTGAACAGGATTCCAGTGAATACAGGGATGAACTAGCGAACTACACAATTAAATAGAAAAAATATGGTGTGTACTTACCAGAACCAAATTTAATCTTCAGCAGTGGATTTTACAGTAGTGTGTTAGCGAATTAGTAAGCACAAAATTTCTATCTTATGTTATAGCACGTACAGAACAGTATTGCAGAACAATTTTCGTATTTTAATTTAAAAAAATTTAAATTTAGGAACTGATAATTTTGAAGAATAATGAATTTCAGTACCTTAATCTAATACACTTTTTTTTTTTTTGTCTTCAGTCATTTGACTGGTTTGATGCAGCTCTCCAAGATTCCCTATCTAGTGCTAGTCGTTTCATTTCAGTATACCCTCTACATCCTACATCCCCAACAATTTGTTTTACATACTCCAAACGTGGCCTGCCTACACAATTTTTCCCTTCTACCTGTCCTTCCAATATTAAAGCGACTATTCCAGGATGCCTTAGTATGTGGCCTATAAGTCTGTCTCTTCTTTTAACTATATTCTTCCAAATGCTTCTTTCTTCATCTATTTGCCGCAATACCTCTTCATTTGTCACTTTATCCACCCATCTGATTTTTAACATTCTCCTATAGCACCACATTTCAAAAGCTTCTAATCTTTTCTTCTCAGATACTCCGATTGTCCAAGTTTCACTTCCATATAAAGCGACACTCCAAACATACACTTTCAAAAATCTTTTCCTGACATTTAAATTAATTTTTGATGTAAACAAATTATATTTCTTACTGAAGGCTCGTTTAGCTTGTGCTATTCGGCATTTTATATCGCTCCTGCTTCGTCCATCTTTAGTAATTTTACTTCCCAAATAACAAAATTCTTCTACCTCCATAATCTTTTCTCCTCCTATTTTCACATTCAGTGGTCCATCTTTGTTATTTCTACTACATTTCATTACTTTTGTTTTGTTCTTGTTTATTTTCATGCGATAGTTCTTGCGTAGGACTTCATCTATGCCGTTCATTGTTTCTTCTAAATCCTTTTTACTCTCGGCTAGAATTACTATATCATCAGCAAATCGTAGCATCTTTATCTTTTCACCTTGTACTGTTACTCCGAATCTAAATTGTTCTTTAACATCATTAACTGCTAGTTCCATGTAAAGATTAAAAAGTAACGGAGATAGGGAACATCCTTGTCGGACTCCCTTTCTTATTAGGGCTTCTTTCTTATGTTCTTCAATTGTTATTGTTGCTGTTTGGTTCCTGTACATGTTAGCAATTGTTCTTCTATCTCTGTATTTGAACCCTAATTTTTTTAAAATGCTGAACATTTTATTCCAATCTACGTTATCGAAAGCCTTTTCTAGGTCTATAAACGCCAAGTATGTTGGTTTGTTTTTCTTTAATCTTCCTTCTACTATTAATCTGAGGCCTAAAATTGCTTCCCTTGTCCCTATACTTTTCCTGAAACCAAATTGGTCTTCTCCTAACACTTCTTCCACTCTCCTCTCAATTCTTCTGTATAAAATTCTAGTTAAGATTTTTGATGCATGACTAGTTAAACTAATTGTTCTGTATTCTTCACATTTATCTGCCCCTGCTTTCTTTGGTATCATAACTATAACACTTTTTTTGAAGTCTGACGGAAATTCCCCTTTTTCATAAATATTACACACCAGTTTGTATAATCTATCAATCGCTTCCTCACCTGCACTGCGCAGTAATTCTACAGGTATTCCGTCTATTCCAGGAGCCTTTCTGCCATTTAAATCTTTTAATGCTCTCTTAAATTCAGATCTCAGTATTGTTTCTCCCATTTCATCCTCCTCAACTTCCTCTTCTTCCTCTATAACACCATTTAATACACTTTAATAAGATAATTTTAATTAACCTAAATGTATTTTACTACTGTTCATTATGTAATTTATTCTTTATTATAGAAAAAAAATTAGTATTTTTTTTGTACTGAATTTTTACTTTCAGCTACTCTGTTTTCTGTCAACATTCTGGTTTTAAAAATGACGTTAAACAACTCTGAATCATTTGCTGTATGAGACAATTCCTGAATGTTTAATAGGTTGGATAATTCTGCACTGTATGATCTAGTTTTTATATCGTTCGTTACTGTTACAGTCCTCGTCATCGGAATCGCTTTTGTCTTCGTCAGTTTTCTCTCGATGGTGGTCAATAAATTCACCTATATTCTCTATGTTAGCCTCGGCCTCTAATAAGTTGTTCATGTTAACAAAATTTTCAGAAATTATATTTTCATAAGACGCCTTGTTCAGTTCTTCTTGCAAGTCATCAAATGTCGTCATCAGTTCTGTTTCTGTAGCCGTGTGAAACTGATTTTTGGAAGCAGTGTTGAACCGTATTTGTCGATACGAATTTAAATGCTTCCGACAGCCAAATTATAGCGTCGAGCACCGATACAGATTTAGTCAGTCGAGTAGTTGACCGTGCCGATTCAGTAGTTGCTAAAAACAGAGATTTTATTAATCTACGGTAGTGTAATTTGGGACATTTAATTTACATCCTGATCCATAGGCTGGGTAACGCTTGTCGTATTTGGTGGGAACCAAGCTCATTTAACAGGGCTTAATGCGATATCCTGATAACGTGACGTTTCTACTACAAGAAGATTGTCTTTATTAATATTTTTAAAACACCTCGGCTTATCAGCCTATCCAATAACCAGCGGTTTTTCCAGTTCTCTTGTCATAAAACCGCAAACAAAAAGATTTCAACCTTTCGTTGCAATGCTTCCCTCCTGTACGACGTTATCCTTTCAAGCAAAGACCCTTATTGGGTAGTGCGCGATAAAAAAATTCGGTTTCGTCCCCGGTTGCAATATTTGTAGATTCGTAATTTTCAGTCAAAGTAGCAAGTTTTGTTTTCCTATCAGTTACCGTCTCGTCACACACATCTCCAGTCTCGCCACATATTTCTTTAAACACAATTTGATGCCGCTTTTTAAAACCTTCCAGCCGACCATTTGAAGCGCTGAAATTGGTGCTACCTAATTTCTCTGCAATTTCCTTTGCTTGGTGCGGTACAGTTACTCCTGAAATCTGTAACTTTCTTGCCCTCGCACTCACAAACCACTCTCAAACAATTATGTTAATTTCTCCGCTGCCAGTTTGTCTTTTATTTGAACCTCTCTCTTTCAACCATCCAGTTTTTAACTCGTTTTTATTTTCTTAGATTTCATAGATTTGAGTCTTAGCTACGCCAAATTTTTCGACTAAATTTTTAACGGACAGTTTTTTTTTCGCTGGCTTCGATTACTTTGATTTTTTATTTAAGTCCATCACAACTCTTTTATTCGATGCCATACTTGTTACTACTACACAGTATCCGGAAGAACACTAAACAATCGCGCTGTACAGTTCTGTACTTTAAGTTCTGAACTATATATGGATCTGTAGAAATAAAAAATTAAAATTAAAATTACATATTCAGCGTATGAACGGAAAAGAAAAATGCATACACTCACACGCACAGTAAAGAAGACTTTGTAGTAATGAACAAAAATGACACATGAATAAGTTACGTATAGAGGTATTATATAATAAATTTAAATAAAATTGTGACTCGAGAAAAGGAATGATGAGAGTGTTGAGTTATGATTACAGCGCAGTAGACATAAAGGCTAGATTACTGTAAATAGCTAAAACAACGATGACATTGTGCCGTCGCCTGTACAAGGTTTTTTTTTCCTGTTTAGCCTCCGGGAATCACCGTCAGGTATTACTTCAGAGGATGAATGAGGATGATATGTATGAGTATAAGTGAAGTGTAGTCTTGCACAGTCTCAGGTCGACCGTTTCTGAGATGTGGTTAATTGAAACCCAACCACTAAAGAACACCGACATCCATGATCTAGAATTCAAATCCGTATAAAAATAACCGCCTTTATTAGGACTTGAACGGTGGAACTCTCGACTTCGAAATCAGCTGATTTGCAAAGATGCGTTCACCACTAGACCAATCCGGTGGGTTTTTGCAAGGTTTTAACACTCTCAATCTGTCTGTCGTCGCCTATTATAATTGGCGACGAGTTACTGAAAATGTAGACACTTATGCAGTGTTCAATGCGAATTTATCAGTTACAACTCTGACATGACTAATTTTTATTTTTGTTTATGCAGGCTAATTTGTAACACAGCATCATACAGTATACTGAATACAGTAAGTATAGAACTGTAATTTATGTATAGCATTAAATGGGTATACGTATTTTTTTTGCATACATTACAGTACTCAACAGGATTCTCAAAAAACGTTTCCGTTAACTCCTGAGATTTTTTCCGTTTCCGAGTCAGCCAGGTTTTCGTTACTTCAGGGAAAATTAACATCATATCTTAGGTAAAATTCACGGGACTAGGGAAATTTTTTATTGTAAACAGGATTCCGTTAAATCCAGGTTCCGTTAACTCAGGTTTTATTGTACTAATTATAAACATTATTAACAATAATGATACAAATCATTAATAATCAGTAACAATCCCAATTTTTATTTAATTTAATAAAATTAACTATAAAGCACTAAATATTTGATTTATACTTTCGTAAAAACGGGATAATAATAATATTTACAAAAAAATTAAAATTTAGCTTGTTGAATTAAAATGTTTATTAAAATATTTCCATTAAAAATTTTTTTTTTAATATATTGTTGCGACAGCACCGAAAAATCTTTAAAATCTTTATTCGGATTATTAAAGAGCATATAATTTTCTTATTCATCCGTATATCACATTTTGAAACGGAAATTCTTCTCTCTCATTCAAATATTGTATTTATTAAATAATAAAATAAACACTAACCATCTTATTTGTTTAGTTGGTAGGGCATTAATCTTTCTACGTTTCAAACAAAATAAGTCATTTTTATAGAATATTTCCACAGTTAATCCCATTGGTCTCATCAAAAATCACAAGAAAATCTTTTCCTTTTCTGTTTAGGCCTCCGAAACCACCAAGGTATTACTTCAGAGGATATGTATGAATGTAAAAAAACGAACGATTATGATGTATGAACGATTATTCATATATATCATTTTTGTCAGCTTATTTCTTTTCTTTCAAATAGCATTTGGAAATTTTAACTGCAATAATTTTGATAAATATATTACTTTGTTACAGAACTATTGGGAAATCATGTATTGCAGTGTTAATAACATCAGACATCTGCTGTGACAGGTAATCGAGATTTAATTAAAAATTGTGTAATAAATTTGTGAATTTATCGTAAATAATCGTCCTCAACTTATCTTAATGAAATGTAATGTACAAAAATAATGTGTTAACAAATAAATGTTGTTTTTAACTACTTAATAAATATCAAGCACCACTTTTTTTTTATTAAAAGTAATGGAATTCTGTACTTGAAAGGTATATATATATATATATAAGTAGGTGTTTTGTTTGCTGAAATATGAAAATATGATTTAATTGTATGATAATAAATTTGATTACCCTACAATGTAACAGAAAAAATTAAATCATAAATTGAAATTTTCAAGAATAATATATTCTTGAAAATAATAATATATTCTGGGAAAGAAGAAAAATGTTTTGCAAAATAAGAATAAATAAATCTCATTGCTATTTACCTCTACTTTATTTCTATTTTTAAAGCGGTTACATAAGTTTTAGTTACAGCAGTAGCGGCGAAGATAAAAATTGTAAAGTACCATGATATACATACGTCATGAAACCTTGTTACAAGTTTTACTTATTATGATCAGTTTACAATATACGATTCAATGTTCAGTAAATAATCATTTTATAAACCGTTTCGACATTCTCCTTTAATTTTAATTATGTTAATGGGGGAATTAAATAAATAAATAAGCTGTATTTAATTTATAATTACAATTAAAAAGTGTAATATACACGCTGAGTAAATGTTGCGCGCACATGAATTGTGCTAATACGGTTAAAATTTCATTTTCATTATGAAGATTTTAAAAGCTCTTATCTACAATCATAAAAGTTAACACATAAAATGCAGCGGAACATAAAAAATATATCTCATCAATTTACTAGAGTAACCATCGTAAACAGTCCTAATGTACTGGCTTTTACGTAATATCATTTATAGCCATCATTTGTTGATAATTACAGTATATGAAGGTTTATCAACACTGTATTTATTTCTGTCTACCGTCTAAACCACATAATTTTGATTAAATACCATATTGTAATTTACAAGAAGATTATACACGTAATAAGACAGTTGTCGAGCGGTTTGAAGTTTCATGGTATGTAATTGTTTTATATTTTTTTTCTCTCTTCTTTTAAAGATATTTTAATTCATCACATTGTTTGACATTTGTACGTGACTATTGGTATGATAGTTTTGTAACACGTAACTAACAAGAAACATAAGGACTTTCCATATGACTACAGAAGACATTACTATTCTACCAATAACAAGTAGGTATGATGATATAAGTTCAATGGAAAGTTTTAATTGGTTATTAAATTTTATTTCGATAGATTATAGGTGATACAGAAAATGTCTACGTTATGGAAACAATATATTTGTTTATACATCACCAGTAGTATTAGTATTAGTGAGAAAAAAATTCGTAGAAAAATTTCTGTTGAACCATAAAGAGCGAATCAGCCAAAATAATCTTGAATTTCATAAAGATGGGCGGGAAACAAAGCATTTTTTTTCAAAAATTAATTTTTTTAAAAAACAAGGGTTTGATTTCTTTCAAAAAATTTACAAATAAAATTTTAGTTTAATTTTGTTTACACTTTCTACGAATAAAATAAAATCTTTTGTCAAAAACATAAAAAAAGAGAACGAAATCAAAAATGAAAAAAATAAGGGTTTTGTAACTTAATAAATTAAACCTTGACTGTATATAAGAAAATTTTTTTTACGTTTAATAAAACATTTTTCATTTTACTTTCTTATTATTCATTTTTATTTTCACCTTTTATAATAACCAACATAACATAACCTACGCTCACTTCGCCCGCTAATCTCGACTAATTAATGTTAAATATACAAATAATAATTATAATTATTTTTTTTTTCTGTAAAGTAATAATATGATGAAATATAATGATTTATGAAAAAAAAAACCTGAAAATCTTTGGCTGTGAAATTCCAAAAAATATACGGATTTGAATACTAGATAGTGTATACCGGTGTTCTTTACTGAATGGGATTCAATTAACCACACATCTCAGGAATGGTCAGCCTGAATCTATACAATTTCATTTACATGTCATTTATATCATTCTCAACTGATTGGGCCGGGAGAGAAGGGTTGCTCATTGTTCAGTAATTGAACAGATTATAACGTACACATTAGAAATAAAATAAAAGGTATATTGATCAATTGGCACGAATATATAGGGAAACTATGAAAATCCAACAGAAAGCCAGATGATCTTCCTGTAGAAGATAAGGATAAAAACGACTATGAAATAATTACAATTTTAGAACTATAAGTTTTATTAGCTATTAAAGATTAAAAAATGGAAAAGTTGAGATAGTTGGTCTGCCAGGGGTGATTAAGTGTCTTAACGAAGCATGATTGTAATATTTAGTGAAATTCTGTAATGTGATCTACAATAGTGATATAAGTCTGGAATTTACTTAAAACCATCATGAGTCTTATCTTCAAAAATCGTTATGTAATAATTCAAGATTATAAATTGATTATTATAATTTCGCATTTATTAAAGTTTTAGTTGATAATTGTAATAAAAAACTGAGAAAAAATGGAGTAGATAATTACAGAAAAACAGTATGAATTTAGAAAGTGAAGAAACACAAAACAAGAAATGTGTTTGGGTTAATAAAAACAATCTGCGAAAGTACAAAGGAAAGAGGTATTAGATGTTCACTTTAGACCTATAAAAAAAAATTCAACTGTATCAAACGAATAAATTAATGTAAAAATTAAAAGGCAAATACAAAGTAAATATAAAAAACCCTTACCGAAGTAGAAAATAGAAAATCAAGAAACGCACAAACGTAATGGCTTGATCTAGGAATAGGGTAGGTTGCTGGTTATCTCCAACATTTTTAATGTGTTGAAGATTTGATGAAAAATGCTCTAATATAAGATTACAAAGTATTTTATACTTTAAATCTATAGAAGATTTAAAGTGTTTTTAATAAATAAAGCATGGGAGACTCAACTGTATTCATTTAACAATTAGAAAATATTATGAAAATAATTTTAAGGTACTAAATGTAATCGGACACACAGAAGATTCCAAACAGACAAGAAAATAACAATTAGAACAGCATTGGCTATAAAAATACTTACCGGTTATTATCCTAATAAAATAGATATAATAATATCCTGTAAGATAGGGTTCGATTTTTTCAAAGCGTTTTGTGAAATGTAACGTTTATAACTATATGGATATGAAGTATGGATTCTTACGAAGAAGTGGAAAAGGCTGGAGATATTTGAAATGATGATATTTGAAATGGAGGAAACTGAAGAAGACAAAGTGGATGAAAAGAATAAAAAAATGAAGTAATGAGAAGAGTGTAAAAGAAGGTTGGAAGCTTAAACAAAACAATTCTGAATAGGAAGCTAACTGGGTGGAACATTCATGAGAGGAGAGGAAATAGATTGATTAAAACGGCGGTAGAAGAATCAGCAGAAGCTACAAAAAAGAAAAACTAGAATAGATTAAAAAACTAACGGAAATTGGATAAATAAGGAATCTTAAAGTTCAACTGGAAATAGAAAAGAATGGTGACGACATGGAACATGCTTCAGGGCAGGTAACATAATGATGATGTTGGTATCTAGAATCAAATTCATGTAAAAATTAGATTGAGAATAGGCTTTATCTTTCAACAAGTGTTTTCTTTTTATATTTTTAACATTATATACGTACACACTACCCTATGTACACCATAAACTTATACGTGTAACACTATATACACTATATAGAATAAAACGTACAAATATATATATATATATGCATTATACAATATAAAACCAAGTCAAAGAAAATTTCACACTGCGTTCCAGTTGATAAATTAAAAACAAAACATTAATTTATAGTTTTTTCAATATTTGTATCTTTTTTAACTAGTGAGCCAATAAGGCTAAATTAAATTTTTTACGAATTCATTTCGAATAGATCTCTAATCCTGCTTCCTTATAAATACCGAAATACCTTTCTACGAAATTGAGATCGATAAAATTCTTGAACCAATCGAATTAATCATGATTTGTTTACAAGAAAAAAGATAATAAGAATCTACTTTTATCGAAATATGTTGATATTAAGTTCAACATCTTAATCCAAAAGTTTCTGAAATGAATGAACATTTTCTTTAGCTAAATAACTAACATTGGATAAATGTCATAAAAATTTAGACTGGAAAACTTACTTTTTTTAACGATTTCCTGCTAAACCATATAAAACCTACAAAGGTAAGTCAATAATTACTTGCATAAAAGAAAATTTGAAGTCTGAAATGGAGTAAATTAACTAATAATAACGGTATAATTTTATGAACGTTTTTTTATATATCATTACCATATAAAATTTTTGCTCGATACAAATTCTAGAATCAAATCGTCCATTTTTCTGACATATCGCTATTTAAATTGGAATACATCATGATATGCTATCTATTAGTGAGAAACAAACTTTAATAAATGTTTAAGATTTATAAATATTTATCTAAACGTTCATGTACGTTATTTGTAGCTAAACAGGTTTATTAATTTTAGGTTCCTAGGAGAAGGAGGTATCAATAATTCTTTTAAAAATCTTTTATTTTATAATAACACAAGTAACATTTTTCCTTGTTTTTTTTTTACGTGTTTATTAAACCTATATATTAACAACGTTTAGTAAATGAAAAAAATATTTAGCTTTCCTGCATTTAATGAGTACCTATTAGTAATTTAGTTACAGACTTTGTTGGAGTCTTATAAACGCTCATTACATCAGGCCACACATAAAATGCATGCACAGACTACGCTCACTCAACTACGAGAGGATCTTTAAGGAAAAAAATAGATTTTCTCATACTCGAAGCCGTGTCTCAGCGGCATTCAAATCGAGATGTGTCAGCAACTAATTAAGATACAGAATTTGTATAGGGCTTAAAACACTCACCACGCCAAGCACCATCGAATGACCCCAACTTCTTTTACTCAATTTAAATAAAGGTTTTGAGGGAACACACACATAATCGTACTCTTGAAAATACACTCAAACCTTCGTATCTCAGCATATCAAGATACAGAATCTGTTTGGGTCTTAAAACTTTCAACATGTTAAGCCTCGTGAATTGAGCCCATACCGAATTCGAATACTTCCTATACAAACGATTTGTCGAAGACAATTTCTAATAGGGTTAGAATTATGCATGACCATCAACTAGGTGCAAGGAAAAACGCTGAATTGAGTAGGAATCTATCTATCTGAACCGGTTTTTAACCATGGAGAATTGTACGTTGCCCTATCACGCGGAAAATCTTTTAAAAACGTGAAAGTGGAGATGAAATCTAAAGGTCGACCCACAGCTAATGTTGTCTGGAAGGAAAACTTAGAATCACAAAGTAAATTATCTATTATTTACTGATGGTGCGGAACTGTACTTGTCCCCTAGTTTAATTTAAAAAAATGTTTATTGCTCATATTAAAAGTAACTTATAACTTAAACTTAACTTTCTTAGAACTTACTTAGATATAACTATCTTAAAACTAACCTGTTTTACTTAGAACTAACTAAATTTACTTAGTTTTTTCTTACATTGATTATTTTTTTTTAATATATTTATTTTTTGGGTAATTATAAATAACAAATGTATCTTATGATTAAAAGTTTGAAAATTTGTTGATGAAGACACAACTTAAATTTTATCAGTAACATACCTAAAAATCTCTTTTAACAATTTTTTTTAAATACCTCTGAAATAAGAATCTCTTAATTTAAGAAGATCATTTTTACGAGTCAATTTAAAATGTTAAAATGTCGGGAAAAATAAATTAAAATAATATAAACTGAATATTTTGGATAACTTTCAGTTTTATGTGTCCAGATATTAAAATTTTAATATCTTTATAAGTGGGTTACGATATTAGTGAATTTTGGAAACCAAATTTATATCTACTGAATTTTTAAAATAATTAAACCCAACGCTTTAGATAAAGAATCAAATAAAGTTAGAGCTAGTAAAGTGAATCTTGCGTATCACTTAACATAGTAGCATTTATACAAATAAACACCAATTTCTAGAAGAAAAAAAAATTATTAGACATTCTAATACAGTTGACAGACCTGAATGTCGCCTCGGAGTGTTTATATATGAATATGATAAGCGAAATTGAAGAGCTAAAGAAGAAAGCAAAGAAAGTATTAATAAAAAAAATATTAGAGCCAGCTAAAGTAAGTGGAGAATTAGAAAAAAATGTCATTACATAAAAAATTTAATGACAGACTTTCAGATGTTATAACGAAAAGACGACTATTGTTTTAGAACATCATTTCAGTAAGAAATAGAAAAGACTAACTAAAAAAAAACGTTTAATTTTGTCTATAATCAAAAAACTAATAACACCTGGTTTAATGAAATTTTAAAGAATATGAGAGAAATAAATATCATGGAGAAAATAATTTTAAATGGATATAAATTTAAAAAGCAAGGGTTTCCAGGAAAAACCGAAGAAGAAATATGACTACAGGTGGAATGAAAAGGAAAAGTAAAAACATGGAGAAAGAATGAAAAAAACATTGGAAGAAAGAATGCCAAAAGAAAAGAAATGATTAGATATTTATTGAGGTCCTAAGGAGGCCAATTCAAGAAGAAAAGGTTTAATGCGCTTATTTAAAAATTACTGCGTTTATGATTTTAAACGTTTTGTTCATTCTGTAATTAATATTTTTAGTCGTTATTTTAATGATGGAGAAAATCAACTTTAAAGAATAAAAAAGTTACAATAGAAGAAAATGTTTTAAAAACTTATTCTTTATCTTAGTAGGCTTTTTATAAGTTATACTCTGTTGACAACATTCTTTTTATATGGTTCTTTTAAAACACAGTTGCTTTCTGTAATTCGTTCCATCTTGACTAACCCTAATAAGATTACAACACACAACCATCCCCCAATTAGTGGTGACTGTAGTAAATGACTCCAGCTGGACAGTTGTTAGTAGTAAGAGTTGAACGACCTTGAGCGACGCCACAACGACGCCGGAAGAGACGCCCGGCGCTTTGATTGATGCACAGAAAAAACATTCCACCGTGCGAGGTCGATACGGCGTCCCGGCGCTATGACCGACGCCCGCTTATTCTTACACGTAGCATACCACCCGCCTCCTACTGCTATTATTTCATTCACATTACCTCTAATAAATTTTAATTCATTGTTTGTGAGTACGTATATATATATATATATATATATATAAAACAATATAAATATTCTTAAATATAACTTTTATATAAGAATGACATCTATAACCGACCAATAATAAGAATTATTGGTAGGTTGTATAGGAAAAAATTTATGTCAGATATTTAATAATAAAATATATGTTTTATATATAGGACTATTATTAAAATTGTTTTCATGAATTTTATTATAGTAGAACTTTTATTAAACTAAAAAAATCTGGACGAATTTGTACATCTCATTGGTAAGAGTTGGAAACTCATTTACTTTTATTATCTATTTCTTCCGCCTAATAAAGTATACGGGTTACAAAACGTTGTTTTTTCTTTCTTTTATAAAGCTTTTACCATCTTGGCTCGCTAAATTATTGGCTCCTATTTATTTCTTTATAGAGCTATCACCCTTTAATTGTAGAATCCATCTTTTTCTAATCACATTTAGTTTATTCTTTAATAAAAAAAAAATCCCTGATATTGCCCCTGTTCAATTCGGGGAAACATTAATAAGATTACAGTTTTACCAATCATGAAACTTAGTCGTCAGGAGTCAGACTCTTTTTCTGAGTTATAATTCCCAGCCTCCAGTAACATTTGATTTAGGCCTTCATGAAGTTCCTTAGCAGACATAATTTACAAATATATACGAGTGTATTAGGTCGTAAAATTAATATTAACTTAAGTCTAGATTTTGCACTTGGTAGCCTTGCATAGATAGACGTACGGACTTCAACCTACCCGATTAGACTAATTTTACCATCGCCGGGAGGAAACAAATTCTACAGGAATCAACCACAGGATTAATATTCGTAGATTCTATCACTCGTAGAAAAGTCTAGCTTGCAACATAATAACTCAGAATGATGAGTTTTTGAATATTAAAAGAGTATAATATTAAAGAGTAATATTAAAAGAGTAGATTTTGAGAAAGAAAGGTCGATCTCAGGAGGATTCTACACAAGAAAACAATACCATTGAGAAAATATCTCTAGTTAAAAGTACTAGGTAAATATCTTTCAGGCAAAGGGCACACAAATCCCTTGGAAGTTCTGGCATTATTATCAAGAATGAAAGCATAACATTTCTAATCAACATTATTGCATTCATCAATTTAAATATATGCTGCAATAAGGATTGTTTTTTCCATAAAATTTATATAGTAGTTGGAGAACAAGCATAGGGTTTCTACTTAAAGAAACGACTTGTTTTTAACACCCCCTGAATTTTTTGTTCTTTAAAAGAGTCTAGCTTAACTAAACCGTCCAGGTTTATTAAATCTAAATGTATTATCAATACTTTTCTCAAGATAACTAGACTGCAACGACATTTTTAAAACCACTTACCGAAAGTTGATACTAACTAAAACTTTCCGAAAAGTAAATAACTTAGATCGTAAAGGGTGCAGTATTACTTATGTATGGGAAAACTTATCAATATAATTGGATTTCTACAATATATTAAAATCCGTATCTCAATTTAATAATTTTTCTTCATTTAAAAGAGTAAAAAATTCCTTTTCCCATTACGTAATCATTCATTATGAATCTTCATTCATTATGTAATCTACAGCATTAATATGAGTACAATCTAACTAATATATAAAAATTTATTTAACAACAATTATTAGAATTTATTTTTCAATTTTTGTAAGCATTACTGTTAAATTTGGTACTTAACTCATTTCCTCTCTGAAGATATTATTTAAAATTTGTTGAAAAATCCGATAATGAATATATGCCTGTAAAATTCCCGACATGAAATTTTCATTTTCACAATTTTAAACTATCAAAACAAAACTCAAATCAATTTCTTTTTTTAATAAAATTAGAAATACCATCAACCACTAATCTACTACGGAGTTGTCGGGAAGTCCCTTTACGCTAGTTATGAAATTATTAGGAGAGCTGCAGCTTATTTTCTGTGGATCTAAACCGTGTATAAGGGTTTCACCATGTTTAAAGCAAAGCTGTTTGCACTTCCAGTCCGGTTGTTCATCGGCAACAGCATATCAGGGTTGATCATTTCAAATGCTGACCGAATAGCGTCTTGGAGCTGATCGTTGTTGATTTTACTGCGTTTCGTTTTTAGCTCTCTTTTTTTACAAAACTCCAGAGTGCGTTGTCACGTGTGGTGAGATCAGGGCTTTTTACTGGCCAAGGCAGAGGAGTCTGTAACTCTTCTGACCCATATCCGATCCAGCAATTTGGAAAAATTTCATCAAGACGTCCGCAGAATTTAAAGAAAAATGCGCTGGAGCACTGTATTGTTGAAAGGTAATGATGTCAGCTATTCCTTTTGCCGTTAATTCTAGATGTAACCACTCGTCATTCAATCTCAGATAACTGTGTTGATTAACTGCGCCATAGAAAAAAAAAGGACCAAGATATTCACCTATCACCCCAGCCCACAACATAACATGAGGTGGAAGGTGTTCGATTCCTTAAAAAAGTGAAGATTTTCTTTCGCCCAGAAAAAACATTTCGGTTACGAGAGCTTCCATAAATCGCACACTCGTCGGAGAACATGAAGTTCTTTTTATCGTTTGCTCTCGGAAAGCTTTCAAGCAATAACTGACATGCATAAACACGTCAATCAAGGTCATTGTCACTCATTAACTGTAACTGAACGAAAACATATAACTTTCAAGTATTTCCACATATAGTTTCGCACTGATGACCTTGGAATGTCTAACTCTGCAGAATGTTTGGGCGTTGATTTCATCAGTGATCGTTGAATCGATGCTTTCACAGCGCATACTTCTCAGCTCTAGTGTTCGGCCTCCCAGTCACGGTACATCAGGAACACTTCGCCAAAGCCTTCTTCTCCCATGTTAGTAACGATTGTCGTGATGATGACGATTTCCCAAAATGTATGAAGTCATTCATAAAGTTCTTCAACGTTTTACCAGTGTGTAGATGTTTGTGGACTCGCACACAGGTTAACAATCGCTTTTTGACAGTGAGCGCACGCGTATCCGCCATCGTTCCTTACTCGATTATAACTCAGGTCATCCCACCACGAATGAACATACCGGATGATTCCCACCACGGCTTATTCTTCCCCCACCTTTTCCAGCAGCAGTTAACGTACAATATAATACGGTATAGAATAACTGGAAGTATTCTCCAAAAACTGTTTGTGTAAAATAAAACTACTTCACATTTAAATTTTTAGACAATCATCATCAGTATTTATAAATGAAATCTAAAATTAATAAAAATGTAATAAAAAAAACAAAAAAACAATATAAACATAAAAAATACCAAAAAAATCTCTTTGAACCACTACAGAATATCTACCTGTATTTATAAAGTTCAAATTTTACTGTGTGAATCAATTTTCAAAAAAAAAATACTGATAATTATTATTTGATATTTTAAGGCTTCATTTGCTTATTTTTTCAATAAATTAAAAATTTTTATTCTTTATTTTACCGTTATTATATTTTTACTAATTCCATTGTAAATACTTGTCCTTTGTTAATCAAAATCAACATTTACTTTTTTATTTTTATTTTACGTAAACGATTCTTTATCGAGCTAAATATTTATTAATATATATTATTAATTTTTAATATTATATTAAAAATAATATTCTTTATTTTACACAAACAGTTTTTGGAGAATACTTTCAGTTATTCTATACAGTATTCTATTGTACGTTAACTGCTGCTGGAAAAGGTGGGGAAGAATAAGGTGTGGTGGGAATCATCCAGTGTGTTCATTCGTGGTGGGATGACCTGAGTTATAATTATTAATTATTTTTATTCCGTTCAAAATAACTAGTTTTGTTGAAATTAATCGTGTGATACGTAGTTTTAATGCCAACTCTATTATGATAACAGTGGTTTAAGAAGAATTGTTGGAGAGAACTTTGCTATGCAAGACTTTAAGTGTACATTTTTTTAATGGCACGGCTGCAAAATGATGTATTCCCGTACACTATTAACAACCAACGAATTAATTACTCTTCTTCATATAATAGCATATCTCTAAAATTTGTCTACTACTCTTCTTATAATTCCCGTGATGAAATAAATGATAGAATAAAATCCCTAGTGTTTCTCTTGCCTGTAGTAAGAGTCGACTATAAGGAAATATTATTTGTGCTCATTCAAATTGTTTGTAACGCAAAATTGTGTTAAGTGGACGTGGGTAATGAAAGTAATTTTTTTAACGTAATGTATTATTATTGTTAATTTTTATACTGCACTTTTAGCTATATTATAGTTTTATAATTATATAATGACAATTTTAAGAATAATGTGTAAATAAAAAAAAGGAGAGAAAATCATGTTTTTGGAGAGTATAGTTTTTAAATAGTATATGTTTTTTTACAGTATTACTAGTACCAACATCCGTTTTCATGACACAAAAATTCTATTTAAAATTTACATTTAGGCCAACAACTTTCCAACTATTAATGCCCTCAGTATAATCCGATTTGTCCAACTCTGAAGAATAAGCGTTTGTCTCAAAATTGAGCTCATAATTTGTAGTGAATCTTTGTCAGCCAGCGATTTCTTCAGGATTGGGTTGAAAAAAATAATCACTAGGAGAAAAATCCGGCTAATATGGCGCATGTGAAAGCACTTCGATATGTAGATCATGGAATTTTGCGGCAGCAATCGGACGCCTGTTCCAGACGTCATATCGTAGTGAAAGAGCACTTTCTTTTTGGATAAATGCTGATGTTTATCCTTCAGTCGGTCCAGTAATGAAGAGCGTTCAGTAAAATCTATTTTTTGTTGACTGTTAACAAACGCGGTACCGTTACAGTGGAATGATTTCTTATACTTTCTCATCGTGTAAAATTTAGTGAATATGTTCTACGAGATATTTGCGATGTCAGCTCGTTCGCTTACCTTCAGTAGGCGATCAATTAATATGGCATTTTGAATTTTTATGACGGTTTCGTCTGTAATAGAGGTTATTGAGCATTACGAGAGTTCATAATCTTGAATGGCTGTATAACAACGTATATTCAGCAGTCCACTTTTTTAAGTTCGAAAACGTAGAGGAAAATTCCTTTAAAATTAAATTTATTTCTTTTTTATGTACGTCAGGGCAAACCTTTTATAATAAAGTACTTTATAATAGCTCTTACATTGATTTTATCAATTTTTAAGAAAATGAAAACTTGTTTGCCTAACTCGATCGCCACAAACAAGCAACTAAACGCATCGCACGCGTCTGAAACTGTGAGCCATGATATGTAAAGTATCATACTTGACAGACATCATAGTCATTTCTTTATACTTGCGTTATCTCTGAATAGGCCTAAAACTTTCTAAACAACCCTGGTATACTCAATATAATTCCTTATTTACAGTTAAATGCCTTAAATAAAAAAGGAATTTCATTTTTATACTGTACGAATAAATATTTTATACTTCTCAAAAATTTAAGAATCTGATTAATAATTGAAATATATTTTAATTTTTCTCTCATGAAAATTGGTTTGAAGTATCAATTGGGATTTTTATGTACTATTCTGCGTAAATATTATATTCAAAAACTTTTTCTTTTAATCTGTTAATGTAGGGTTAATTTTTGTATACTTTTTTAGATTTACATATTTAACGTTATTTATTTTTAAAACAGTATGGCTTTTAATTTTCTTTAAAGTAGTCATTACTTATATATCTATAAAATTAATCGAATATAATAAATAAAAAATTTTAATTTACACGATATTAAATATAAAATGCAGAAAAAAGTTAATTATTACTTTAAGAAAATCACTGCAGATTTTAATTACATATAACAAAAGTTAAAAATACGTGTGATATTTATATAAAACATGAGGAAAACTGTATTACAGTTATTAATTTAAGAGAAAATATTTTGATTACAAAAGTCGCAAGTTAAACAACCTGTCTTCAGTAATAAAATTTACTCAGAAGGTCGGTAGCATCATACCAACATCCGAACATAGCTTAATTTTGAAAAATATTAATAAAATTATGAGTAAGATTATTAGAATAAAACAGAAATATTGGAAAACATTCTATAGAAAATGTTTTCCGGGAAATAATACTTGAGCAAAAACAAATATTTTAAAAAAAAACAACGCTAAATATATTCCTTTTTAACGAAAAATTCTTTTACGAAGTATTAAGAGAGGCCATTTTTAATAAAGATTTATTTTTTTTTGTTCTTTAGATTCAACTCATTTTATTAAAGATTAGATCCGTAAAATATGAAATTGTTTAATCCTGGTACATTCCATTTTACCTGTTGCATTTTAAAAATCATGTTTTTAATCTATTACTTAAAAAATAAAAATGGTTAAATTTATATGAATTTGAATTTTTGATACGCTAATTTTATTCTTATACCGATTGAGAAGTAAACAAATACTCATTTTTTTAAAGGAGAATTTAACATTAATTAATTAATCATGATTATCTAAACATTTAAATGCCCATTAAAACTTTGAAGCATTGTGGTACACTTAACTACCAATTTTTTTTTTAAATTTAGACCTTTTCAGTTTAAAAATATAATTCTATTACCGTATTAGTTACACCGTTAAAGTTCATATCTTGTATACTAAGATAGTAGCAAAATTCAGTCTTCTATTTAGTTTTTTCCATAGTTTTGTTTCTATAGATAGCATTTTGGATTAAAAAGAATATACTGTAATTTTTCTGAAAAACGAGTGTGCGGTGTCTAGATACAATACTGAACCTAAGCTTCTTACGCAATATTATATGAATTATTAATGATGAAAAATAACTTATATGCAATATAAAATTTTGAAATTTTTTATTAATAAGAAATCCAAAACTGAAATCCAATCTGTTAAAACTGTTAACGGTTAAATCCAATCTGTAACTGATATATTTAAAAACCGTGATGAAAACCATTCACATAAGAGTAACAGTATCATTATTTAAATACGATTCTTGAATGAACTGTTTTCAGGTAGCGCGTGACGCTTTTTCGTGACGCTCATTTTTCCTCAGTTGACTCCCCAACCCGAAACGTGCGTTAAGAAGTTTCGTTTCAAAAATAAATACTTGTTACTTGTTTTTGATTTTATTAGGTTATACTTAAATATTTTCAGAAAAATATTCCATGGTATTTAAAACAAAAAATTGGTTTTATGTTTAAATTTAGTGGTATATTACATTATGGTATATTACCTTCTGTTTCCCAAATGGAATCCTAATCTATATCTTTTTTTTATATTTGTGCTGATTACGTTAATTTTTGTGTGTAAGAATTTAGTGTTGTGCAGTATTTAACATAAGTACTCATAATACCAGCAAGGAATGATATTTTTGATAAATTACACAAAATACAACGATTTTTATATGCATTAAGAATAAATTTCACTGAATGTTATAAACTGCCAAAAAATTGCTGTTGATAAGCCTACGATAAAATATAGATGTCAGATTAGTATGAAACAATTTAACAAAGAATTCAAATTGTACATGCAACGCGATAAATATGCTTATAATTACAAATTCCAAACCCATACTGGGAAAAATTTAGGGGGCCCAAGTTATTTTAGATTTAATGTCCGTTTAGCAAAAAGATATCGTACACTATTTTGACAATCATTATAACAGTACAATCATTACACTGTTGTTGAGCTGAAGGAGTACAAAATCTGCTGCGATAATTCAGGTTAACCGTAAATCTTTGCCCGTGCTAAAAAACGCAGTGATCTCAGTGGAGGAGATTATGATTGGAAAACATCAAATGAAGGCCTTTTTATTTTAAGTGGTAAGATAATATAATGTTCTATCAGATTTTCATAGCGTAAATTTTTGCAACATAAACAGAGAATATAAACCAGGCCCTTCATGATTACAGTATGAATATGAATAAGGTCGACAACTTTTATCAAAGAAAAGATATTACCAAATCGACTGACGAAGCAGGAGATATTAGATTCAAGTGTTCTTTCATTTTTGGATTGTTCTTTGGTAAACGTTTACATTTTTTGGCAAATAATATTGAAAAATTCAGCATTTAAAATGTTAGACGGTCCATTACTAGCGCTTTGGTTTTCAAGTCTATTATAACTGGAATAACAAAAGAAAGCCGTCATAGCCATTATATTTTTCCATAAAGAAACAAAGAAGTTTGTAGACTTCATAAAACTTCAAGATTTTACTTACTACTCCAAAAGGAGCATTTTACACAAATATGCAGTATGTTCTTCAAAGGCCCACTGTGTCAGAATCAAACGGATGTGTTCGACGTGTAAAATGCCTCTGTGCCAATTGAAAAGTAATTCTTCCTTCTTGAATTACATACAAATAAATAAAAATAGTTTATAAATAATATCTGTGACAGTGATCAGTTTTCAGTGAAAAACATTTCTTATCAGTAATTAATGTCAACCGTATCTGAGATATTTTTTGAGGTTTTCAAATTAATATTTTTGAAAAGTTTTAATTATAAATAATCATAATATAGGTGACATATTTTGTTTTTTTATCTATTTATGATTATTTCTGATAAGATTATGATATTAAATTTACTGTAAAACAAAATTTTAACGTTATATTTAATTAGGCCTACTGATAATTTAATTACAAATATAATTAATTATGTTATTTTCATTTTTGTGATTGAATGTTATTAGAAGTGTATGAAGCAATTTCATTATTTGCAAAAGTATGTTAGAATAGCTTAGTATAATATATAATAGCTTAATATCACCTAACAAAAAATGTAAATATCCATTACAACCGCAATGGTATATTATTTTTACCTCCTCCTAGAGTGGGAACCGGTAAATATCTTTTATATATATATATTTTTTTAAAGTAAATAACAAGAAAATATTAAAATCACATCAATATATATATATATATATATATATATATATATACATATATATTTATTTATTTATATAGCCTATAACATTCCCGGTAACGTAAGGATCCAACGCGGGGTCATATATCTAAATCGCTTCAGTCGTTCAGCTGCTCGGTGGAACAAATATACATACACCCTAAATAAATTACAGTCTTTTTTGGGCAGTAATGTAATAAACTATTACAATATAAATAACAGCGAATGAATCCAATTAGAAGTAAACTAAATTTTTATTTTTCAAAGGTCTAAATTTATTATACTAAAAATAGCTGCTTTTAATTTTTACAAATGCATAAGATTTTTTTGTTAAGTATGTTATTAATAAAAGTTGATATTTATTTGTTTTTCATAGTTTTTATTAAATCAGTTTTTTCAGGATAAAATTTTCTATTCGTTTTTATAATAAAATTTACGCATTTATTAGTTATTTAACAAAGTTATAATAGATTTTCTGTTCTTGAATTTTTCAGTTTTCGTTGGATATCATGAAAACTACGAGAAAGACAGTTCTGGCACCTATTTTATTCAATTTCCCAGGTCAGAAACATAAGAAGCCATCATGTTTACCCCTAATATACTGAAATTTCAACGTGGAAAGTGAAATCGACGTGAAATTTTTCGTTAACCGTAACTCGATAACAAAGCGTTTTCGGACATATGTTTGTGTGAACTTTTTTCTTTATTTCAAGCTCTAGAATCAGTTTACAGATTATTTCCTTTTCCTTTTGAATCACCTGCATATATATATATATATATATATATAAATAGAGGCTCTATGTCTCTAGTCCTCTCTATGTCCGGGAATGTCAGAGGCTCTCTGTCGCATATATATATGCGACAGAGAGCCTCTGACATTCCCGGCAACGTAGGGATTCCAACGGCGGTTTATACATCTAAATCGGTTCAGCCGATCATGCCAATCATGCACGCGCGCAGATGAATACACACACACACACACAAACAGAGAGGGGAGGTGAGAGCGAGTTAATAGAAGGTGTGAGGTTAAGTTGAGACTCACAAACTAGTGAGAGAGAGTTTGGGACACTTACTCTCTCCCTCACACACACACAGAGAGAGCGAGAGAGAGTGCGATTGAGTGAGTGAGGGGGGAGCGTTAGAGAGAGACATAGACAGATGTCATGGAAAGTGGTGTTGGGAGTGAGATTTCCAAAACAGTAAGAGAGGGAGTGGGAAGATAAACTTACACTCACACACACGCATACAGCTTTTGTAGATGCGGGTGGGGGGAGAGACTCGCAAACCAGTATGAGAGAGAGTAGAAAGACACACATACATAGAGCGAGAGTGCGGTGGGGGGAGAGCTTCCAGGGTGGAACAAATATATATATATAATACTGGGCAATCGTATAATAAATATATGTACAGTATGGTAACTAATTACAATATCAAAACTTTATAAAAAAGAATATTTTATTATTATATTTAAAAAATTTTTTAAATATTTTGTTAATTAAAATGGCATAAAATTTCCAAAAAAATAAAAATAAATAAATAAAAATAACTGAAGGAAAGTCATTGGTTAACGTATTACATTTTACAAACAAAAAGTCTGTTAACGACAGAAATCTGATGTTGAATGAATTTTAAATGCCATTGAAACATTTTTTTTTGTTTTTAGAAAAAAAACCGCAGGTAAAAAACTGTATAAATACACATAGGTAGGAAATAACTACTTTTTAACCGCAAAAATAAAACGTAAAATAAAACAAAATTTATAAACAAACCTTTATTAATATATATATATATATATATATAAATTAGAAAATCATATTTTGAAATATTTCTTCAGAGAAAACATGGGTATATCATAACTACGGCTGATTTCACAAATGTATAATCGATAATCTTGAAAATATGCATAAATATTTTACCATTTTTGTCGACTTGGGAAATGCATTTGACACAATATCCTATGAAAACCTTCTGGAGGTAATGAAAGGGCATATGCATAAATAAAAAGGGGCTAGCCTAGTTTTGTTAATATTCAAACCAGGAGATGCACAAACTAGTATCAAACAAAGTGTGAGTAATGTGTAATTGTTTAAAGTATTTGGGGTTCCTCGAGAACTGTTCGTGGGTCTATTTTAATTTTAATATATTTAAAATAATATTAATCAAAGTATTAGTGATCTTGATAGTGTGATTAGCTTTGCTGATGTCACTGTTTTAAGTTTGTTTTTTTTTTTGTTTGTGGTTATTTACAAGGCTGAGGTAGAACTGAGTTTTACAAAAGAATGGTTTGATATTGTAACTTTAACAATGAACTTCAGCAAGATGTTCTTTATAGTTCTTGGGTTAATGCAAGCTTTTTGTCTGATAATATTAGTATCTTTTTGCATACGCCAGGTAGCAGAATACAAAATTGTACTTGAATCGTTACCTCTATTTAAAGAATGACAGTGATTAAATACTTAGGAGTATTTATTGAATAGAACATGAAGCATTTCTTCTAAAAAACTTCAAACCTATTGCGTATATACTGAAATATATTTAGTCATAATGTGGTAAGGCTGTTTTTTTTTCACTGCTTCAATCTTTAATACTCTATGGGATTTCTGATGCTGTTCTGCATGTTATATTCATTTTCTACCTTTATTAAATGTACAAAATTCCGTATTTAAAACAATACTAAAACTCTGTTATTCCCATCTGATCTACGATTTGAGGAATTTTTCATGTTTCCTTTTGGTAAATTATATGATATCAATGCTCTTGTTCAATGTTTTAAACATTTAAAAAAGTTATGTAGTCAATAAGTACCTACTACAAGACCTGCAACTAGATGGATATCTAAATATAAATAAATGTTCATGCTACAAGAACTAGTTTTGCTCAATTAAACGATGTTTACAAAGGAATAAAATTATTAAATAATCTGCCGACTGAACAAAAATAATTTCTTGCTTTAAAGCATTTGATATTTTTTATTAAATATTGATATTATATAATATTCTATTTTTATTCTCTTTGTTCGACCACAAGGAATCATGTTTGCATAGTTTAGAGTTCTTCTTCTTTTCCCAAAAGATCTACATTCTTTTGCTCTGCTGTTATCACCTTTCTTCAGTCCATCTATTCAAGTTTATACCCTTCTTTATCTTTCGCTTTGGAAACTTTGATTCTCGAATCACTTTTTTAAATTCATCTCTGCCTTTATTTAGATCTGTTTCTATTTAATTAAACCAGTTGGTCTTTGTGGCTTTATTTATGAAGAAATTAAATATTTGTTTTGACAATCTTTGCTTGTTCGTTCTGCACATATTTCCATAAAATTATATTCTTCTTTTCTGGGTTATGTTCCCTAATTTTTCTATATATTTGTAAATTTCTTCTTCACTTTTCTATTTATAAATCCCATCTTCATATTTTGGTCCATAAATGTTTCTTAAGATTCTTTTTTCTACTTTTAATATTTCTTGTTCTGAAAAAAACTGCAGATATTTTTTTCAAAACACTGCTTCTGGTAGGACTGTAGTTTAATAGTGCCTCAATTTGGGGTTACATGACAGGGATTTTTTATTGTAAATGTTCATCCCATTTTTTTTCAATTATATTCGTTATGATTTCTCCCAAATATTTAGATTTTTGAACTCTATTTCTATTCTATTATTAATAAAAAAGTAAAATAAAATATTCTTTCAATTCAAAAATTTTTTCTATCGATTTCGTAAAAAAGTAGGTTTTCAATTTTACCCAAATGTGTTTTTTCTGCATGTTGAACACCTTGGTTTTAACAAGATGATTATTTATTTTTTTATTATGTAAAGGAAATTTCTTTAGTGATTCTACTTTTTTAAATAATTTTTAGTAATTTAAGCGGAAGATATTTTAAAGAAAAAGGTAATCAATCTATTCTAACTATTTGAAGAAATATCTATAGATTTTTTTTGTTCACCTTCATTATTAAATATTAGATTATTTTACAGTAAAAATATAATAATATATGTTGAAGTCTTCTAATATTTTAGTTACTTTCATGCGAAATTTAAAAATAATTAGTTGGAAAATTAAAAAACATATGTATTTTCGTACTCAGAAGCACTTCAGTTGTTTTTCAGTATTCATTCATTTCGTTTTTTTTATCAAGAAGCTTCTTTCACGCCTTTATAAATCTTACAAACGGCATTTTTTCATACAAGCTACATATTTGAAGACTTACTGTAATTTAAAGGAAAACAAAAATAAAATATTAACTAAATTAACCCTTAATAAAAGTCAAATTAATCATATAAAAGATAAACAAATTAGTTTTCAAGGGTTTAATATCAACACCTAATTAAAGGTAAGCATTAGACAATTATTTATCACTTCAACTTAAAAAAATTCGTAATTTAAATAACTTTAAAAGTTTTTTTCAAAATTGATATTTTTATTCGTTTTAAAATCTTTATTTAATAAATTAATTTTTTTTTCTCGAAAAAATAATTTAATATTTTTTTTTTTTTTTAATAAAATAAAATGTTTAATTTTAGGAATATTCAAGAAAAATTAACCAGAACAGTTTTTTTATCGTTTTGATTACTGGAAACAGATTAAACTAAAGAAATATTATTATAACAAAAATTAAAGGAAATGAAGTTCTAATAAATTTTAATTGAACATTGTTCATAATTATGATCGAGGTTCTAACCTTTTGTACTTTTGAGAAAATAATTAGTACCTGAATAAATGCCGATTATGCCTGGATAATGTTATTTTAGCAACAAAAATTAAAAATAAAACTAGCCGAAAATATCAACTCCTTACTATGTACAAGCATTACACATAAGTAATAAAAGTTTTAACTTCAAAATATTTTTACTGTAGTTTTCATATAAAAAGTAACTAGAATATTTATGATTGTTTTATATACTTTAGCAAAAGAATCCATTGTCCATTTTTATAAATAAATTTTATCTTATTTTTCCAGTACTGTTTTCTTGTATGTACATTATAAAAACTTATATTTTATTGCATCATAAGAAATATTCAGTACTGTAGTAAATAATCTCAGTTTATATAATATATATTACAATAAATCGACCGAAGAATTAATAAATAAAAATTAAACCTTTTTATTATATTTTTAAAGGACGGTTTATTATTCTTTACTGTATTATAAAAAAAAGTTTTTTTTTTCTCTAAAGGGTCTCTAGTTTGCGGTAAAATATTAGTTTGCCTCCCTCAACCATGAACCAGCCCTATCATACGGCAGCACTGATGAATGGACGTCCATTACAATATTTATCTTTCACCTAACGAGTTATGAAACAATATTTTATTATTATACGACAGCAAGCTTGTTACATCCAGTTACCTATTGCTTTTATATCGTAAAAAAGTGTATGTGATATGAAAATACGTACGCATAAAAATATAATAAAAGAAAAAATGTAGATCGTGAAAACAAAATATTTATGGAATAACCAAAATTTTTTTTTTGTGTTTTTATCGAATAATCTTTGAAGTAAATTTATGCTAAAATGCAAGGAAAAATACTTTATTACAGTTTTTTATTAGTGTAGATATGCAATAAAATATACGCATAAAATTGTTCATATTTATATAGAAGAAACAAAAATACCAAATAAATGTTCTTTTTCACTGTACTCAATAAAATCAATAATTTCCCCCCAAAAAAAATCTAATTAAATATTTTCAAAAGTTCTTGAGGTTTCTTAAAAATTAGCAGCAGGTTTTATGTACGAAAATATTAATAGAAATTTGGAGTTAAGGCTTATTAATCTATAATTACACCAACTATTTGTTGGGTTATAAACTCTACTGGAGAGAAAAAAAATCCCTGAATAAATTTATTGACAAAACCTTTCCTACAAAATTAGACATACATAAAAATCAATACGAATTTTATCGTTAAATCACAGTTATAGTAACAGTTTGGTTGAAATGTACAAAACATCTTTTTACTTGATTATTTTTTACACATAAGAACTCTTTAGTAAATTACTCTTACATTACTCTTTATTAGATATAAATATTTTAGAGGCACTATTATCTTTCCTCATTCATTTGAACCAACCGGTTATATATTTCTAGGAAGCGATTTTTGTTCTCTATCATGTGGTATTTTCAAACTACACACTTTTTCTGACATCCAGATTTGTGAAAGTATCCTATCATCCAGATGCAGAAAAGAAAGTAACGCAACATAAAAAACTACATTTTTATGAAATTTGTAAGAAATACAAATTAAAATATTTATCCAACTGTAATTTAGCACTAACATATAACGAAAAATATACCGCAAAACAACAAAGCCTATTAACATTAGATTTAAAACTTATTTTACTGAAAAAGAAGACATTTCCAGCCATAAATCAGATAGATCAATACTGCGTATTCTATCACAAACAATTAACTTCAAAAATTAAAATTTTAAGCGTACTATCAATAAAGCACGTTAAAATTAAGAAAAAAGAAAAAAAATCGGAAAATGGTTCTTCAAAAAAAAAAAATAAAATTATAAATATATAAAAAGAAATATATATGTTTGAAGATGAAGCATAAAGCAATATAAATATACAGACAGTACACAGTACATATACAGAGAGACATAACTACACAATATCAAGGGACACATCCGAAATTAAACACAATAGAAATAACCATTCATTACCAAGTTAATAAACAGTGAGACCAACGAAACATACAAACCAAAAAGATGTCCTAGTTTATGTGTGTTAAGTTATTATTGAAATGCGTGAAAAAAATCAATGTTTGTATTTGTATGTGTGTTAAACTCGTATGTGGGAGCTTGTATTTACATGAAAATTTATTGACATATTTTTTAAACAGACAGTTTATTTTATAACCTAGCCATCTATAATTTGTGGATTATATTAAAAATTGCTTTAATCGTAGCCTATGAGGGAGTTTTGTTCTTCATAAATATCTTATTAAACAACAATTAAATAGTTTTCATAATAAAATTTACAAAAACGAAAGTAAAGATACTATTTATCAAATCGTTAATAAAATCATCAAATCTATTTTGAATTTTTCTCTTATTATTTGTGTACCATTTTAGGTAGAACTATTTATTAGGTTAACCCAAAATTTTTTGTCTATCCCTGTTTACTATTCGTTCTTTGAACCCAAACAGAATTCTACACCAAAGAAAAAAGATTTTATGAAACATTTCAGGATTAGAAATATACTCACTACAACTGTTTAAAATTCTTGAAAACTCTATTTGTGAGTTAAACAAAACTTGGGATATTCACTTTTTTTCATTTTAAAAAAGTACTATCTCACTATTATTTGACAAGCTAGAAGGCTCATATGATTATAGATAAGACTATTATTTGGATGAGAAAAATCTACAAGCGGTAAAATTTTTCAAACTTGGCTTCCTACAAGAATTATCTTCGTTTAATAAAAATTAAAAATTTAGTATCGCGATTAGTTTCTGAGTAGAAGAAAAAAACAAAGTGCGTAAAATTTTACTTCCCAAATGGTAAACGAAAGAAAAAATCTTTATCTTTTTATATACTAATTTAAAGATATTTCCATTGATTAATGACTAAAAGAGGAAATGATAATCATAGTCTATTTATTTATAAAAAGAAACTATTTATTTGTCCAAATAGTAAATTAGAAATCGTAATGAAATAGGTTCTGGATTGAACTAAGAATGTGCTACTAATGTGTATTGATACCGTCATTCATATTTAAAAAACAGTCGTAAATTAAACGAAAAATATGATGGATTTTTAATTTTTGAATTATAAACGTACTTAATGCATAAAATGTTATTGGTCAAAACTACTGAGTAGTATGATTGGTTTAACACATGCTGTTTTTCAATTGATCAGTTGTATTCATATTTTAATTGGTTAAAGCAGTGGTTTGTTGTGATTGGTTGTAACACGGTGTATTCTGATTTGTCAGTACTGTTCAATATTTCTACAGAAGTGTTCGATTCTGTGAAAGATTAAGATTTTCCATAACTGCAAGCGAATTGATTATTTCCATCCTGCTATCGACTTTCATTTTATTAATTAAGATATAATGTGTTTTGGTTATTGTGAATTAGTATTACAGTATTCACATTGGTCATGTATATTTAAATTTTTATCATTACTGTTATATATTAACAAAATTTCAATATTACTTTAAGAAATTATTAATTTTGTGTTATATATTTCTTCAGTTTTTTCTTTTGTAAAAACTCTTATACTAAAAAAAAAGGAAAATTGAAACTGCAAAAAATTGCTTGAAATTGAAAACATTTGATCTGAATAACGAAGATTCAGCAGAAATCATACACTATTTTAAATGATATATTTATCACATGATTCTTTGTAGCTATCAGGATAAGTTATTTAATTTTGTACTAATTTTGAAAAAAGCCGGAAAAGTATGCAAGCTTTGCCGGCTATGAATAATAAAAATTAAAAGAATTAGTTCGAGCCAAAAAACAAAAACAGATTTTACATCTTTTAGAGATGGGGAATAAATTTTAAGAAAAAGGTTTTAAAAAATATTCATATAATATAGGTTAAACTTAACAAAAACGGCATCATCATTGTATTTTCTTTATACCATTACTATCATTTATGTAAATCAGACGAATTTCTTGTTAATTTTTTAATGAAAATCAATTCAAGTGTTTTGATATTATAAGGATCCGAATAAAGAAATATTATCCACAAATACAGTATCATCTCCGCAAAGCGTAGTCAGGTAAAGAAAATAGCTTGTCACATAAATTTATCTTAATTAAATTGATGATATATCAATTATGAAGTTAACTGAATATAAATTTAAGCACATACCACAATAGAGTTATTTGTTACTAACTAGTTACAAGTACAAAATACAGTTCCGTACTTCATAACAAGTTTACTTGAATGAAACTTATAGTGAACTTGTCACATTAAATAACCTACTATGCAACATTCAGTAAAGTTGTAAGTGACAATGTATACACTAAAAATGTTTATTCATTTAATATAAATGCTGCCATAACTTAGGCCGAGTTTTGTAACTTATATTAACTTCCGACTCATAACTAGGTATGATTATAAAAATAATTATAAATATCTAGGTATGTCATTATTAGTATATATAAACTGAATAAATAAGATTACAAAAAAAAAATAATTTACGAAGAAATATTCTTGATACAAATTATACTAAAAAAAGATTCTTGTTAATACTGATATAAAACATCCTCTCACCAGATGAAAATAAAACTTATGCTTCAAAAGAAATAAGTAAAACTTTGATATTTTAACCAGTAAAAAATAATTCATATTTTTTGTTAGATTAAAAAGTTTTGATGTCGTAAATCAGAACAGAACCAAAGCAAAAAATAAATTAACAAACCAGATTATTTACCTGAATTGAATAAATAAAATTAATATATTTTGTTAGATTTATTATAACTAAGACTTATCAAGCAAAAAAGCAACCACAGTGACATCTATATTAAGAATTACAAATAAATTTACAACAAGGAGGACGTACAGTAATTTGTTAAAGTCTCCCTCTACTTGGTATATTACTCCTACCAATAAATGTATTTGGAAAAGTTACAAGATTTATTTTTTGTGTAAATTAATTTTATCTGTTGTCGTGCATTTTACCTCAGGCATGTTACAGATGATTGTACAAAATAATCCGACAATAGGATTGTGCAAGATAGAAGTAAGTTTAAATATGAGAAAGAGAAGTGTTGAAACAAACAAAAAATATATATATTTGTAATAAAATATATCAACTAGTGATATGTCGAACAGTCTGATACTTTCTCAGAAAAAAATCCGAACTGTTGCTTCACTGTACCGAATTTTCTGTCCAATAGAAATGCAGCAAATAAACACGTTGAACCATCAAAGTTATCAGCTCAGCTCCTTCTTTAACTCTTTTTTTCAGTTTAGTCTCCGGAACCACAGTAAGGTATTACTTCAGAGGATGAATGCGAATGATGTGTATGAATGTAAATGAAGTGTAGTCTTGTACAATTTCAGGTCGACCACTCTTGAGAAGTTTGGTTCATTGAAACCCAACCACCAAAGGACACCGGTATCCACGATCTAGTATTCAAATTAATGTAAAAATAACTGGCTTTACTAGGACTTGAACGCTGTAACTCTCGACTTTCCAAATCAGCTGAACGAACATTAAGTTAACGAAAATAGTTAGTGAATAAACTGCCGTTTGCTGAGAACTGGTTATTTGCCGAGCAAACTGTTGTTTTATCAATATTAAATAAGTTAACTGCTAATATCGAAAAATTTAGAAACCAAATTAATGTTATTCACGAAAATACATAATTGAAATAACTGTAATTAAATGGCCAAAAAACTGATTTATGGATTCGTTGGCGTCACCAAAAACATCTTGCAGGTATGCGTTGAGAAAAAAATATTCAAATGACACTGTTGCTTTTAAATGCAAACAAAAAACTAGCAGTTTAGAAATCTAACGGAAAAATGTGTCACGAATATTAATATGTTAATATGAACCTGATTTTTTCAACAGTTTGTACAAACAGTTGACATTTCAATGAACAGTTCGTTTTCTTTTGGCGGAACCAACTGACACGCTCCACCACAAGAAACAAGTCTTATATACTTGTAAGATACACAGACTAAATTTTACAGAAACCAGTAAATATAAATAAATAGTTTATTCTTTATTATTTATTTTTTATTCCAATATGAAAATTTCTAAGGGAATATTAAAATTATTTTATTAAAAGTTTCCTAAGGATGTTCAATTTATTTTAATACAAAATCTTGTTTTAGCGTCATTTTGGTTCTGTTAAAAGGAGATTTGGGCTTGTTTGACAAAACGGTTTCCAAGACCTATTCTTATGGACAGCAGTACTGAAATTAGTATTTCAGTACTACTTGTGCCATTGCGATAAAATATCCAGATGCGACAAAATAAATTATTGGCTTAAAAATACTAATACTGGTTCGGTAACAAAAAGTGATGAAGTATTTAAATTAAAACTGGAAGTAAGAAAATAAAATAAAAATCCAATGTTGGACGAAAAGATTTCAAGTAACACTTACTAGTATGGGGAAGTCGGTGAAGTATAGAATACGTTGAAGAAATTTCAGAAATTTTTAACAACTGTTCGATAAGGAGATAACGCTCATTAGAGGTGAAAAAAAATGTTAAGAGTACATAAATATATTTATTAACATGCAAACAATTTCTTAATTGAATGTAGAAAATTATTTAAATTTATAAAATAAAGAAAATAACAAAAGCACCGCAAAGGAAGTATGAAGTTATTTGGAAAAATAAGCGAGATTTAAGGTTCGAACGATTATTCTTGCACGTCTCTGGTCTAGACTACACCCCTAAAAAATGTGCTTATTTCACAACTGAGGTGTCGCTGTTGTTTTCACGATTAAGCTTTGAATGATTCAAATTTGGACCTATTTTTCCCATGACTAATTAAATAATATTTTCAAGTCTGTACATTGTTTTTATTTCTGTCAAATGTATTTAAAAACTACAACAAATTTGATTCGACAGAACAGAGATAAAAGAACGCAGTATATCCAATATTGATTAAATATTCATAGACCGACGTACGTTTTAAAAACTCAGCCGGTTTCGAATTTTATTCCATCATTAGGTCCATAATTTTAATGTGCATAAAAATTTAATTTTTCTTCGAAAAATAAATAAAGTAAATTCGTAATAATGAAATAATTATACTTGAATAGAATAAAGAAAAAAGAATGCTGAGAAATGAAGGCGACGTACAAGAAAACGAAACTGAAAAAAGTGAATTAGTTGAAATAACGTAATCCATAGATGCTAGAAACTTAAATAGTTTTTTAATGACATAATACATATTTTTCAAGTATGCTGTTATATTTAATATAAATTATTTAAAAAAAAAAAGACTAAGTATACTACATATTAATATTGTGTAGTGTGTGTGTGTGTGTGTGTGTGTTGGAGGTGCTTGCCCTAATACCACTGAACTACATTTACTAAGAAAGGAAACATTTAGTTTTTATAAGAATGAAAATTTAAATTAATAGTTACCAGTTTTTACAAACTTAATATTAGTCATCTAACTCGTGCAGTAACTATGTTAAAATCTAATGTATATAAAATTACAACATACAAAGTTTTACAATTCCGGAAATTTATTAAATTTTATGCTGGCGTTTTTTTTTTTAAATCATACACTATAATAAGTATTATATTTGATCTACTTAAAGAAAGGAACATGATTAGATTTTAAAATTACTTGTTATTTTAATATGAAGTTCACTTACTAGTTCAATGTACACAGAAGTCTCACAAGAAGATAAACGTCTTTAATCAGCTGTAAGTATTTAATTTCAGACCGGTTAGCTAAAATTTCGTGTAGAACCTAAAACAAGTTAAAAAAAAATATCATCAGTTTTTTTAATTGTACAGAAACAAAATGGCGACAAAAAATGAAAACTCCAGTTTAAAGATAAGGTTGATTGTTTGGAATTTTGCCTTTCCGCTATTATATGTATATTGATAGAATCGCTTCACAAATTATGAATGAAAATGCTTTACCAAACTTGTAGAGTTTTGAATTTATTTTTCATCGATAAAAGACATTAATCCCTACCAAAAAACTCCTTTCATAAAACATATATGCAACTTGCCTATTGTCACGTCTTTATCTAATGATTTTTCTTTAATTATTACAGTGTTTTCTTGCATATTATTGAATCATCCCCATTATTGCACCAACCTCATCAATAGCATTCTTGGTATTTTTATTTTTTTATTTACATGTACCATTTTGAGCTTCTTGCATTACTTTCCCTGTAACAAATTTATTTATTTAGATATCAATGCTCAGGCTTTTTTCATCAGGTATTAAGTTTGTTACACAGCTACCGAAAAAAAAAGATGTCCACGAATCCGTCCGCCGGGTTCCTCTCCAACAGATACCACAAAGGACTGACTGTTCCATCATTGTCTTTCTTCATCCTTAACTTGAATATCAGCTATGTTCATATCTATACTGACGAACAGATATGATAGGAAAAAATATAATAAGGAAAATCTGGCAAAGTATTGCACGACTTTCCCGGCAACGCCGTTCAAATCACTACCTCCAAAATAAGATTTAAGCATCAAAATTCCAAAATTCCGAATAATTTTTTTTTTATTTTACAGTCCTCCTTACTCTGTGGAAGGGGAATAATTTATAAAAGGAAATTGGGGGATTATTTGTTTATGCATTATAGATGACAGATTTGTTTTATAAAGTTTCTCTAAAATGACTCTCAAGATAATCGAAAGTATTTTCGTGATAGCCTCTCTTAACGATAACCCTCTAAACGAATTATGAAAAAAAATGAATATGATCTAAATAAATAAATATATATATAAATTATACTCCATATATAGAAATTTTGGGTCGAATTTGAAGAAAAAATGTTTGATCAATCCTGAGATATATGATCATAATTAGTGCACGAACATACATACGAGTATGTTATTTTGGTCTGGATGAAGTAGTTGGATCCTACAACCTGAAATTTTGAAAAAAAACCCGATACCCCGTTTTTAACATGATCACCACACTTTCGACTTTATTATAGTTATTCTTGCTACATTCATCGGAAAAGTAAAATATGTAGATGTTTAGAAAGGATGATCTACCCATTAGAGTACAGCATTGTACTATCTTATTTAGGATCAATAAACTTACGGGGTAATTTGACATGTAGTAGTTAAATTAGGGTCTTTCTCTAATTTACCATCTTCGACTGGACCAATAAAGTATAAATATGAATTACGCACTCGCATATGCGCATATACATGCACACAAACATACACATGTGTGTGCTTACATTATCAAATAATGCAGTTCTGTTTTCTGCTTGTTGTAATTGAATTATGATTATTCTTTTACTCAACAAGATTTGAATTTTTCCCGCGCGCGCGCGCGTGTGTGTATGTGTGTGTGTGTCTAGAGTGATGAGCTGGTTATACTGTTTTGGGTTCCACTTATAAAACTAAACAAAAAACATCGTTAGGGAAAATGGCAACTTCTCCTTCGTTCTCCCTTTGTCCGTCATTTTGTTATTTTTATATAAAAATGTATGTCTCAGGTTCGGATATACGAATAACATTAATATTTGGTAGCGTCTTGGTAATAAAGTTTTAAAATTGGCAAAAAATTAGAATTTAAATTCCTTTGCAAATTACAAAATGGCGGCCATGTTTATTATTCAATCCGTTATATCTTGATAAATATTAGTTTTATCAAAATTTATGTTATTTATTAAAATATATAGCCTTTTATTTTGAACAAAATGGTATTTTTTTAAATCAGTTCCCAAATAGCCGAGTTATGGCTGAATATTGTTGTAATTTTGTATCCGTTTTCATGTTTTCCACTTTACGTTCAATTCGATTCAATATTAATTGTTTTTTTTTTATTGTTAATTCTAGTATTGTAAATTAATATCAGATTATGTAATAATTTTCTCATAGTAATAGAACTAATAATTATGACAGAAAATTACAACATCAGTTTTCTCCCGTAACTCAACTACTTGTAAACCGATTTAAAAAAATGAAATGTCATTTTGTTCAAAACAAAAGGCTTATAACAAAATGGCGGACAAGGAGAGAACGAAGGATAAATTGCCATCTTTTCTAAGGATACTTTTTGTTTAGTTTTACAAGTAGAATCCGAAAAAGTATAACCAGCTCACCATTTTAGAAAAAACTCTGTATATATATATATATATATATATACATATACACACACAGAGAAAGAAAGAGAACTGCAACTCGAAGAATTAATTTTTCTCCTGAAGAAAAATTAAGTTGGTAGATAAAAATGTTAAATAACTACTAGTATGTATAAAAAGTGTAAAAAGAAAACGGACGATTCATATACAGTTTGCAGGAGAAACTGAAATACACTTTTAGTTTACATGCAAGAAAGAAAAGGTGATAAAAGTAGTAATAATTACGGAAAAGAATAAAGAAAAGAAATCAGTAGAAAATAAAAGAATGGAAATAAAAATGTATAAAATGACAAAAGATCAAAAATAAAACAAAATTTTACAAACAGCGAAGGAAATGAAAAAGAATATAATGGAAGACAAAAATAGAATCGCTCATTTTCCTTAAGACATAACACTTGTTGATGGTAATAAAAAAATAAAAGTAAATACAGTACTGTTGTTTATAAAAAGATCACGGAAATACTGTTCTGTATTTACTCACATCGTTCTGTTTCAGGGTATTATATTGAGTCTAATAGATACCATATGAGTACGAAACGTCTTATTTTATTAAATTGTTGAAAATACAGATCGAAAATGAATTTATATGGTATGTAAGATATTCAAATTAAGAAAAAATCCTCTAGGTTATTTCATTGTGATTTAGAGTAGAAATATGAAAATTAATCGATTAAAAGGGTTAAATTAATATGTATTAAAAGAAAAAAAAAAATAGAAAATACTCATAACATGGGTTTTCAAAGCGGAACTCTCTACATTTGAAGTGGCTAAATGGGATTAACGAATATTACATAATATTCTAATAATACCATCCAATCAAAATTTCTACGTCTCTCCAGAGTTAAAATAGTTTATTTCTTTACTATAATAATTTAAAAAAAAAATAAAATCCAAATTTTCTCAATAGGTAAATCATACATATTTCAAATTATTTTTTTAAAATAAGTTCTATGCCTTATTTAAGTAATAATTTCGTTCATACTCTTGTTTTTATAATTATTATTAAGAGAAATCAATCCTTCATTTTATTAAAATTAAGGCTTGATAATTATTTATAATAAACTATAACATTTGCTTAATTTTTTCAACAAAAAATTACAATCAATGAATGGTGTTCTGGATTTTACTGTGATAGGCAATGTAAGAAGAGAGGTGACTACATGCGCTTGGTATTCATTCATACGTAGTTTTCCTTTACAAGCAACCAATGATTTACCTTTAACTAATCTGTTAATAAAAAAGATAAATGCTACTTTTCATCATCTCTTTTTTCCTCTCTTCATTTTTATTAACGATGGAAGAGGGATGAAACTGAGGATATTTCTGATGTTTATTTTTCATAATTAGCAAAAAAAAAGGTGTAATTAATAGATCACCGATAGACAAAAAAAAATTTTAATGTTTCTCTAAGTGTGATACTATTTCTTGAATTGCTTTTTTGTGTACATTTCAGATTTGTAAATACAACTTTTCTATTACCCTTAGTTTTAAATAGATTACGCTTCATAAAAAATTAAGGAAAAATATAGTTAAAATCTGGAAAATTTATAATTTTGCACAGCCATTCCTGTGTTAGAATGATTTCGCTGATGCTTTTCCTTTACAAATATACCCAGACACATCCCGAATTAATGTCCGACAGTAATCGGCTAGCATTTTAGTATTCCGTTTCCCTTTATGAGGCTTTCCATCACTAAAATGTGTTGGTGGAAACGTTCACCGTGTTCGTCACTTACGTCTCCGAGATTTTCCCGGAAAAAAACAAGATATGAGTGGAAGAAATGTATTTTTAAAGACATATTACATCCCATAGCTGTCTATGAAGTAAGGAGTTGATTAACAATATCGTGATGATTGTCGGATTTTTGTTTGCCGAGAAAATGTTTTCAAACGTCTTTAAATGAGGTCCAAGGTGCACTTTCTATATTATTTAACATTGAGTTAATACATCATCTTTGACCAACTCTCTTATTTGAGGACGAAGAAATATTCATTTTTTAATTTTTCCTTCACTTACATTCGGAAATTTCAGCCTGATGTACAAAAATACTTCTTCATTGCTTTTACAGAATTTTTCATTAGTTCTAGCTTGATATTGAGAGGGAGTAAAAATATTTATTTGCATTCAACTAAGAGCTCATGAATAATATTTTTCCCATTTGTAGTTTAGCTGTCTCGTTTCTTCCATTCTTTGGTAACATAATGTTTACCCTTAGTTCGGCTTTCCCATTCGCAAAGAAAACACATATACTTAGTATAGCCTAACTGCATGGATAAAAAAATAGCTGTAACTTTCAAATCACCACATATGATCCAGCTATGTCTTTTATAATTTATTTTTTCAAGACGTCTTTCATCACATCATATGTCTCTTTCAAATTAATACCATAAGCGATTGGTATCGAAGAATATTTGTTACCGTTGTGTAGTAGAACCACTTTTAAACTAGACTTGGACGAATATATGAAAAGGCGCCAGTCTTCAGGTTTATGAACTTGTCCTAAGTGGAACATAAGCTCATCAATATTTGTGCAATAAATCAAATTATTTGCATTAATAAAGTACGGAGAAAGGTCTTTTTGTCGGCTTCGAAATTCCGACGTTTTTGTATATTTTTAAAGTAAATTCCAACCTTGCAGTCTTGATCCTAACAATTCACCTTGATTTTTTGATAAATTTAAATTCCTAACCAAGTCATTTAATTCACCTTATGATATAATATGTGACTTATTGGAAGATAATTCAAAATCAAAATCATTGTTGTCTTCTTCAGTACTGCATGATTCTTCATCGCTGCTTTCGAAACACACATTCACAGGCGGCTCAAGAGCTGGAATAATTTCTCTGTGAGGTACAGACCTGATTGCAGATTGCAATGAAGGATGTTTTACAGTATGTTTAGATTTTATAGAAATTCCAAACACGCTTGTTAAACAAAAGTAACAATCGGTTACATGATCCTTTGGTTCACGCCAAAACATAGGTATATATGTTTTGGCGTGAAACAACGTGTGAACCATATGTGACTATGATATGATTTAATTCTTTATCTAGTATTGTTTATTTATAGCTTATAAATTATGTTAACAAAGTTAAACAATAAAAAATAAGCTAACAAAATACAATATAGGAGCTTAAAATGCTAACGTTGAAAAATATGAAAAATCCTTTAATTAAAATTTAAATATTTTTAAAAAATGTTGGGTGATAGAAATATCCTCAATCATATTCGTTTTCAGCATCAAAACACAACAAAATCATGTATTGCATGTTAGGAAACAAAAATTATGTTTATCAGTGCAATTAAAAATAAATGGGAATAAATTCTTCTTCTGCTTTATCACTGCATTAACGCTTTAATCGTTCAGCTTTTAAAGCTAAATCTGTAAATAAATTCTAACAGTACGAGCATTGAAAATGGAACTGTAATGATTGAGAGCAAACTGAAATACTTAATACCGTTTGTAGAGCTATTATCTGTTACAGGGCCTACATGTAGGCTTGTTCCTTATCATCCAATCGTGAATGTACATTTATTTATTTTCCAAAAGAATTTTTAAAAGTGAATTCAACGAAATATATTTTGTACCTAGAAATTAGATTGTTGCCAATATTTTGTATGCTTTAAATATACTTTTAAATAACATACAGAGATGTTTAATTTTATATAATAATGTATATCAAAAGGTTTTTCTGTTAAAGTAATAGAAAAGGAGATACATTGAGATAATAGCTGGAAAATACTTTGTGATTACATCTTTTTGGCATTAGATTGTTTTTTTAAATAAGAACATTGACGTCAACCGAATTTTTCTGCTATTAAAGAACATTAGAAACAGAATTATTAACTAAATCTTTCTTTATGCTTGTTTATAAGAGGGTAAATTTTAAATTCTAATTTTTTATATATAGTAAGGAAAATGTCTCTTTTGGACTGGTTTTTCAAATTAAAAACTGCATTAATTGATATAAGTAAATATTCTGTTAAAAAAACGGGGCTTTTTACATACTTTTCTTTAACCGTTCAACCGTGTATTCAAATTTTGCATGCTTAATTGAACTCATTTTTTCAATGTCATAAAATGGTATAATTTTACACAGCGACATAAGTCGGATGACAATACAATATTCCATTGTTAATTTCACATATTACAATATCTTATATATAGAACATTTATATGTAAGTTGTCGGAGATCAAAGGGAACATCTTGGGGAAGGGAGTTGAATCGATAAGATGTAGCTACAAATCAGATTTAGTTTGACTGTGAATTCAGTATGAGCAGATCAGGTAGCTGATGAAGCGGATTTTAATGTAACTTGGTAAATTTATCTTCTAAAACATATGTACGCTAATTATCTGATTTAGTTATAAATAACTGGCACAATTTATAATAATTGAAACTAATTATCCAGGTTATAATATAGAATAAAACATCATATAAATATTTTTTTATTTACTAAAGAATTAAAACAACTAAAAGTAACAGCTTGCTTGTCATTTTAAATACTTATATAATCAAAAAAACAAAAATGCGGTAAAATTTATACTTTACAAAGAAATTTTGTAACTTAAGAGAATTTAATTCGATCAAATATGATTTCAAACAACTCTGTACTATGGAGAAAATAAAAAATGTTTTGTATATATATATACACACACACACACACACACACACACACACACACACACACACACACATTTCACGTGTCTGAAAGACTGAACACTCAGTGTGGGGAATTTGGTGATAAGAAAACGCACATGTTATATTTGACTTTAGAGATAGCCCAAAATTAATGTTTGGTGCGGACTGCTTCACGATCGTGTGATTGGCCTTTCTTTTCTTTTTGGAAAAGAAAGTTAACGCGAATATCTATCTGGACTTATTAGAAGAGTTTGTTTACCCTCAGCCTGAAAAATACAACCCGAAATCTTATTCCAACGAGATGTAGCGCCGCCAAACTGGGGTTTATTAGTGCGTGAATTCTTCAACAAGACATCCCAAATCGCTGGATTGGACGTGATATACCGATCTCTTGGCCACTTCGATCACCGGATGTAACTCCAGGGGATTTTTTCCTATGAGGTTTCATGTATACTAAACTCGTGTAGCGACCTTAAGAACGATATTTAGGAAACTATTGTTAACGCATTCTAACTCATAGATGTGAATAAGTTACAACGAACGTGGCATGAAATCGATTACCGGTTGGATGCACACATTGAATGTCATACAACCCATTTTTGTATCTTAATAAATAAATTATTTACTGAATATCAAAGTTGTTCAGAATAATTATCCGATACCCGGTATATATATATGCCTATGTACCAAATTTATGGCTCGAGAATCTGTAAAACTATTGGATCAATATCATTGAAATTTAGGTATGCTGCAGTACTGTATCTGAAGTTGTGTATTTGAAAATTTTATAATGACTGGATGAGTCTTCTTTAGTTACGTTCAATTTAAAGTCGACCACAGAAAAGATAACCCTCAATTTTAGGTTATGTTGATTTTGTATTGGTATATTTTTCATACGTGCTTATGCCGTAAGTCACAGGATGAGTAAGTTTAAATTTGATACTTGTGTGTTGGGTCTACTCGTTAATCGAACATATATAGCGCGTCGTAATCTGAAAATCAGTCCGTTTTTGGCTATGAAATAATGAGGGTATCGGAAATGGAAAGTCGGTCTTCTTGAGCAAAACTGCGCTAGAGTTTTTTTTTTTTGCTTTCTTATTAAATTCTAGCTAAAAATACTTGGTTTTTTGTAAGAATTTTTTATTTGTCGATTAATATTGTTTATTTATTTGTTTTTAATTTCCTAGCTTTTTACAAAACTTTTATATCCTCAAAAAAAGATTGTATTTATTTTATTTATTTATTTATTTATATATTTTTTTAAAGGGTTTACGAAAATAATATCTTTTCCAATTTATTTTAATAAACTTTAGTTTATCTATATTTTTACATCATAAATAAGACCACTATTCTAAAAAATCTCAATATTGTATTTAAAAAAAAAACGAATCGATCAAATAAAAATAGAATAATTTTCTTTACTTACTGTTTGACCCCGCAGCCAATGTAAGAGATTTGATTTGGTTTAATAATATTAATTTTTTTGTGTAATTTTTAAAATACCTTTTGAAAAACAATAATTTAATAAAATAAAAAATATATATATAAGCGATTATGTTTTAATTTCATTCGTCTATTTATAATGAAAAATAAAAAATTGTCATAATTTTTTTATTTGTATTCATATAAATTTATTAAAATCATCAAAGGATAATAACAAATATAAATAACGTTTCAGAAAAATAAAATAAAATATCCTACTGTATTTTTAAATATGAGTATATGGAGAGACAACATTCTCATATAATGTAGAATTGTTATTAAAACGGTTAAATAAAAATATTTAACAACCTCATTTAAAGAAATAAATAAATGAGTTAAGAACTTAAATTGGTTTTTATTTTGTTCGAATAACAACTGGCTTTAACACCTTTTAGATAAATTACAAAGGAATTTTACTGAAGCTTTAATACCTACAATTAATTAACCCTAAGTATGATGGAAATGAAATAAGTAAAGAGAGCGATAAAATGAAAGATAAATAAAATGTAAAAGCAACTGAGAACATAAAGAAGTATATAATAAGATAATGAGGACTAACTGAAGGTTAATAATTGGTGAAAGTACAGCAGCACGCTTAATTGGTTTATACTAGAAGCGGTTAAAGTTAGAAAAGACGCTTCTGATAATTAGGTAGTGCAGTGACGTTACATAACGTCTATGTTAGTCTTATTGTGTACACAAATCTTACAAAGAGTACAGCAAAAGTAACCCGTATAGCCCTCCTGGGAAATCAGTCTACAATAAGGAGTTGGGAGAGGAAAGATAATGAAGTCCAACTTCAAAAGGGAATGCCAAAGAACAGGGAGCAGAGTAAAATATGTAGAGGTAGGACAAGAATTCAAAATGATGTTGACTAATCTAGAAAATAAATTGCAAGTTCATTATTGATAAAGAATAGAAGAATATGAGCGTGTTGTAAATATATGAGTTTAGTTAATTAGATGTCTCTTCTTCCTTAAAATGCGCATAAAACGTTTCAAACTTGATTTAAAAACAATCGATGTTTCTATTTCATACAGGAGTTTCAACACAGAATAATCAACGTGGTGGCTTCTAAATCGACTTGTCTTGGGTTTAACTCCCAACAGAGTCTGATATTAAGAAACTTACTATTGTATTCATTTTATCTTAGTAAGAATATGAGTATATAAAATTATGAAGTCTTAATAAAAACAAAAAAAATTAAAAGTCGTTACTATACAGTTAATTAGCCGATAGAAAATTGTCATAATCAGATAATTTAAATCAATCCAATAGTAATACAACATTTCATCAATCTATTGATGAAATGTTGTATTAACATTAATATTATTGAAATGTTATATTAATATTAGTCATCTTATCTCGGCTATCAAAATTCAGGTAATCTTACCCCCCTCCCGGTTTTCCTGTTTAGCCTCCGGGAATTACCGTTCAGATATTACATCAGAGGATAAATGAGGATGATATGTATGGGTGTAAATGAAGTGTAGTCTTGTACAGTCTCAGTTTGATTATCCTGCGATGTGTGGTTAATTGAAACTCAACCACGAAAGAACACCTGTATCCACGATCTAGTATCCAAATCCGTATAAAATTAACTGCCTTTACTAGGACTTGCACGCTGAAACTCTTGATTTCTATATCAGCTGATTTCGGAAGACCCGATAACCACTAGATCAACCCGGTGGGTCAAGTAATCTAACGAAAATAAACTTTATGCTTTTAACATAACCTTTCTTTTTTCCGATAACCAAAAAGAAAGATATTTTTTGTTTGTAAATCTTATTTTTTTGTTTGTTGATCAGTTTGTAAACAAAAAAGAAAGATCTTTTTTATTTACCAATAAAAAAGACTTCATTATAAGCTTAAAATTAGTTTTTTTTAAGGAAATATAAACAATAGGTTTTATACATTTATTTACCAACATAATAAGTGTGTGTGTGTTAAATTACTTTAACATTTGACTAGATAACAAGAAATAAACTTTTCAAGCAAGTTTGTTTTAATACATTAAAACTTTTCTTAAGATAAAAATATTAAAAAAAAATCGACAAATAATTTGTAGAATGAATAAAAAAAAATATGGATAAGAATAAATTTTGTTTTATGTACTGAAACTAAACGATTAGTAACATCACAGATCACCTTTTATCTTGTAAGTTGGAGTCAGGTTAGGAATTATTCAACACACAAAAAAAAGGTGTTGGGTATTATATAAATGGGCGTCGTCTGCCTAAGTTAACAAAATAAGTAAATGATTATATATTAAAAATTCGTGAAAATTAACACATGAACATTAAACAGGATTATAAAAATAAAATATATTTAAAAAAGCCGATATCCGTGGCAGAGTGATAGCGTCTTAACCTTGCAGCTAGCGGTTTGAATCCCGGGTCATTTTTAACGTTATGTCAATTTAACGTTATTTTTTGTTAGTTAAACAGGTTGTTAACTTAGTGTTGCTTCAAATTGCATTTATTTTTGTAAGATATCAATTCTATTAAAAATTTAATCTATAAAAAGTTTAATGTGAATAATTAAAATAAAAAAAATATAAAATTCAACTCTTGAAAAGTAAAGCCCAGTTTTGCAGTTCGAATCAAGATTAGTAAAATGTAATTTACATAAAAATTATAATTTAAGTATTTTTACTACTTAACATTTTTATAATAAAATGAATTTTTAAGAATAAAATTCTTTTTAAAGAATATAATGTATACAAAATTTATAATTAGAGAGACGGTTAAATTTTTAAGTTTGAACGTCAGTTTATAATAAAATGTCACTTTTAATTGTTTGATATCAAGAATAACCAAAAATTAATCTTTTTAAGATAGAAAGTTGATGGACATCAAATATCACCAAATATCACTTTGACGTCGTTTACAAACTTTAATTATAAAATTATGTAAAAAGTTAGTATTCACAAGTCAATGCATAATTTTAGTTAGTCTTGCATAATTTTCTCTAATAAAATATTTATATTATAAATAGCCACACAGATTTTTGTATTAGGTTTTCCAGTTTTTGAAAGAAAAGATTTGCTAATAATCATACTAAATTAGGTAAATTATATAATAAGGCCAGTATAATTTTCCTTACTTGTGATATAATTACAATACATCAATTGTGATATTACTAATATAATTAAGTTTCATTACTTGTGGTATATTCATTCCTAAATTATATATTTTTTGTTAATTACAATAATTCTGTGATAATGCTTTTACTTCTAAATCAAATACCAAATAAGTTTTTGAAAAATTTTTCCTTTTGTTTAATAGACTAACCAGTGTAATTATTAATCTCATCTTTTCGTAAATGATAAAAACCTTCGAACAATTTTCAAAAAGGAAATTGTTCTAAAAGTAGTATTAATTGGTCCAACTGTGGGAAAATGAGACTAGATATATATACTTAAATAAAAATAAAAAATAGTAAATAAGGATGTATAAATTTTCTTTTTAAAGAAATGTTTAAGTAAAAAAGAGAGAATAAAAGACAAACGTAAATAAATTTATCTAGAATGAACCATATATTTTTCCTTTCAGTGTTGTTATAATAAATACAACAAAAGTGACATGATAGGTCAGGTATTGTTACTACGTAATATATGATGACTTAGATTAGATTGAATTGAGTAGGAGGTGTCGTTTGGTATAACAAGAGGAGGTCTAAGGGTGATAGTAGTCTAAGGGTGACACACCCAGACAGATCGATATAAACCGACTTCCGCGGCAAGAAACTTCCGACAGCATACAGAACACAGTTTGCTTACTTCAATCTGATGCTTACAACTTAGTGTCTTTGCTTTCTACTTTAGTACTACAAACCTAATATCTTTATCATAAGGACCATTGTACAATAATAATAATAGCAGCTACATACATACAATGCTAAACTAAAGACAGGGAATATGAGTTTATGTTGCCATTAAATCCTTCCACTCGATTTTTTCAATGGTATTACTGTTATGCTGGAATATATTATACCATATTTATAAAACAATAATTTAAAAAATACATTTTTGGATTAATAAATTATATGAACCGATTTAATTATCCAATTTAATTTCCATATTTAATCATAAATTATTTAATAATTATCTAAACAATGGTACGCGGAGGCTAAGTTTAGTATATTACAATCTTAAGTTAAATCCTAGAAAATACATTATTATATTATTAAATTGCCAATATTTTCTTCATAATTTTTAAGGATTGGGTTCATTAACCCGACCCAATACAGTGTTTTCTTAGTAATTCAAAACCTTTTCTTATAATTAGTTATATTATTTCTTTCACACAAGAAGAGGTAATATATTTGTACGCATTCTCAATAGACTTTTTAAATTATTTTTCACTGCTATGGTCCATTTCTTTCTTTATCATGCTAATACGTATTTAAACAGTATAATTATATCCTATTATTATTATATAAACTCAATATCGTTACAACACCTTAAAATAATACGATTCCAACATACTATATTTATACGTTATCAGTCTGCTTTGCAAATTCCAAACTTTAACAGTTTTTGCTTCTACACATCTTTCTAATCCCAAATTAAATAATGCAAAATATACGACCTACCAAACTACTTTTACGTGATTCTGCCATAAACTTCTGTCTTCTCTTATTCGTTTTAAGAGTTTTTAACTTCGTATTTTACCAACCCACATAGTTTTCTCTATATTAAAGATGCAATAACTTTTCAGACCTCTGTTCTTTTTCTTTCTGTTTCTTCTATTATCTATTATTCGTTAAAATAAAGCGCTACACTTCAAACAAATATTTTTAATAATATTTTAATAATTTTTATATTTGTGCATTAGATACTAACAGGCTTCTTTTCTAAACGAAAACTCTCCTTTCTTCCATCAATTTGCTATAAATCTCTTAACTCTTCCATCATTTGTACTAGAGCCATTCGGAAAATACCCGGGATATAACAGAGATGACGCAAGCATGACCAAATAACTATGATATTTATGACATTTATTTTTTTAGTTGACATGCTGTGAAGTTTCAGTCGTATGCATTTAGTTGCTTGTTCGTGACAATTGAGAAAATCAAACAAGGTTCCCATTTTCTGAAAATTGGATAAAATTTAACCCCAAAAGACGTAGACCAAATTTATTCCACTTTAACGTTTCATCCCTTCATTTTGAATGATAAAAAATTAGGCTGCTCAACTGGATGTGGTCGTACATCCATTCAAGATGATAAATTCTCCGGATGCCCAAAAACCACTACAACTGACGAAATCGTTACAATAATTTGCAACAACGTATTAGATGATTGTCAACTGAAGGTATGGGAACTTCTTGATAGACCGTGTCTGCTAGATTTTAATAGATGTTTTTGAGTATGAAAAAGCTTTTCTCTCGATGGATGCTATGTTTGTTACTAGCTTACTAGTTAATCACAAAAGCATTCGATTGAACACTGCTCAAAGATCTTTAGACTTATTTAAAGTATACTCCAATGAGTTTTTTCATGTATCATTATTTTTCTACTGTATAAGAATAAATAGCCAATCTTTGGAAAGTATTACAATTACTTTGTCAGATTTTTTTTAGAAGTGCCATAAATAGAAGTAATTTTTTTTTCAAATGACACAATTTATAAAGCCTAAGCCAGCAGCTTATAAGTTCAATCAAGCCTCCAAATCAAGAATAAAAAAAAACTAAAGAAATTTATTATGAATTAAATTACCATAGTAAACTCAAAACTCATCGACAAAGATATAATACAAATAGTAAAGTTATTAAAGAAAGCAATAGAAAATTTAAGATTAAAACTTAGAACAGTTGGTAAAATTTTGTTTTATTTATGACTACCCTATTTTTATATGGATTTATTGCTCTGCGGTCGACTATAAATCTGTCACAACATAATTTGTGATTGATATAAAATAAAACCAGTGACCGAATAACTATATATATATATATATTTACTATTTTGTAAATCAAACACTAGTGGCAAAAGGAACCTTTCATTCAATGTTGTTATTACTTTGTATAATGTAAAAAATAAACATTACTTCTTATGATATGATATAAAATACATCATAAGCATTATTGAATCGATTTTATTCATTGAGAAAATTATAAGTAAAGATTTAGTGAACATTCAACCAAAAAGTAATTTTCATATTGGTCCGTTATTATATTGTTATATAAAAAAAAAGTATAATTTTTCCATTAAAATGAAATAAAAATTGATCACCATTTAAATTCTAATCCAGGTATAAATAAATGCATAATACAGTTACATGTTTTTTATTATATTTTAAACAAATATTGGTTTTATAATACAACAAAAAGGTAAAAACAAATTCCGGTAAAAACCGTTGGTAAATATTAAGAATCTAGAATATTGATTGCGTTCCAGTGTGTGAAATTACAAACCTACTAGGATAAGTGATCTAGCACAAACAAGGAAGCGTACATTACTTTTACAAGTAAATAATCCTTGGATAAAAGCGAACTGATGTAGAAAATAGTGGTGGTTTTGACGGTAAAATTGCATATTTTCCCTACTTTTCAACCTCATCCTGAACAAAATAATAAAAATCTTTTGGGAAAAGAACGAAAATGGAATAAAGATAATGTGGAATAAAGATAATAAAGGTAATGTGGATTACCTGGCTTTGTTAGCAAAAAACAGAGGAAGAAACGATACAACAAGTAAAGAATCTAAAACACGTGGCTGATAGAGCTGGCCTACAGATATCATTTGAAAAATCAAAGATAATGCCCAGCATCGAAAAAAAAAAACAAAAAAAAAAAAAATATGCTCAGTATACGGAAATGTTAAAATGATGTCTATGTTTCAAATATCTAAGGAAGCAATAAAATTCATCAGTAATAACAGAGAGGCAGTTGAAGAAAATAAATAAGTCTTCTAATCAAAGATATCTATGATAAAATGAACCTAGCAAAAAGGGTCAAACTCAGACATTACGCCATATTGGTGAGACCAGTACTATACAGAAGTGAAATATTACACCTTAAAACCTGTAACTATTAAAGAAAATAGAGAGAAGAACAAGTAAAGGACCTGTTCTCGCTGTTTAAATGTATGATAACAGCGACAAGAAGGAATTGAGATTCTTGCGCTAAGAGTAATTAGATTAACAAAGATTAAATAAATATTCATTAAACTCTAGCGACAAAAGAGCAACCATGAGTAACAACAAAGAATAAAGAAAAAAATACAGATTAGGGATCAATAAACAGAAAATGAAAGATAAGAAGCTATTCAGACAAAAAATACACGAAGTTGGTTTGAAACGGTGAGGAAAAAAGAATCGCGCCAAAGTGAAATGGGTGGAAAAGGGAGACTAAACAAGCGAAAAGAATGAAATAATATTAGAAGAAAAGAAAAAGAAAAGGTGAAATGATATTTGCATAGTCCTACCGCAAAAAACATTAAATTTTCTTCTTCTTATAGTAATAAATTTTAGGACTGGTTTGCCGCAGTATTCCTTTTCCAGGCAGTTCTATCTTTTATTAATTTCTCTGTTTCCGTGTAAATTTTACACCCAACATCCTGTACGGTTTGTTCAGTACACCCTAGTCTTGGTCTTCCACTTTCATTGTTTCCTTCAACTGTTCCCTCTATTATGGCGTGAAACAAACAATTATGCCGTAGTAAAAGTCCTATACACGTGTCTCTCCGCTTCATTAATAAGCTGAGTAAACATGGCACCTCATCAATTCTCCGTAACACTATATCATTCATTATTTTCTCGTTTCATGTAAACTTCAGCATCCGTCGGTTAGAACTACAAACTGCGTACCCGTTCTCTTTTTTCCTTCTGCGTTTGTGGTACATGCTTTACTTGTTTCTTTATATTGCTCAAGGCGAATATCTTAATTTTCTTACTGAATGCTAATTTCGCCTGTTTTTTCTGCTAATATTGTACTTCAAGCTTCGATCTTATGACGTAATTCTGCTCCCAAAATAGGAGAAATCCATCACAAATTAAAATTTATGAAATATTTTTTTATTAAATTGCAGGTATACTTGGAGACTGTAATATGTTATTTATATAAATAGATTTTTTTTTTAAATTACACTATATTTTTAATATAGATTAAATTAATTATTACGTTAAATTGTACTTATTAACTTACTTCATGAATACGTGTTAAATTTTAAACTTTCATTAAGATAATTTTTAGTTCGATATTTTTTTAATTTCCAGCAGTTTATAATAACTTTGTTTTTAATCATTTAATACAATAATTAATTTTCGTAATAATGTATTGATAAATAATCTATTTTAATTATTTTTATAGTTACATTTATTTAACTAATTATTTTATTTTTATGTCCTTTTATCTGTGATTAAACGTATAATGAAACGGTTGAAAGCCCTTCATAGCAACACAAAATTAGCCTTTGCCAACTATTTCATAGATGATAATTGGAAAAACACAAACACTGACTACAGTGTGGATAATTTTACAAGTACACAAATAAAAAAGCTTGTGTAAAAAAATTCTACATTATGAAGTATATAAATATACAAGATACAGATTATTGGAATAAACTGGTATGATTAAAATCCACTCTTTTTAATGACCAAAAAATAACTTCACCAGTAATATAATTAGTCAGAAAGAAGTTAATATCATCAGTTATTGAAGAGAGTTTTTTTTTTATTATAAAATTTGATCCATCGTTTCGTTACAAATGTTCATATTTTTTTATTTCTTAAGATTTTCTTGGATATAAAAGTGTAATTTTTTTTCATAAATACAAAAATTAAACTGAATATTTAAATTAACTTAATCTAAACTTACTAAATTCTTTTCTTTCAATTTTTGCATACTCATCGTCAATTGTTTAAAATTTTTTTTCATATCTGCTTTTTGAAAATATTTGCAACATTCATGAATGTGTATGGGCAGAAAACATACAAAAAATGTATGAATTGGGTAGAAAAACTCAAGATGATTTTTTAACAAAAGGTACGAAAAGTTTTGTTTTGATGAATGCCCCCCATAAAGATAGATATAATTATAAAAAACAAATAAAAAAAATCTAATTTTTTAACTTACAGACAGCAAATATATTTTTATTATCCGAGTTCGGAATTTTCTTCTTATTAATATTGCAACAGCTCTTTTCCTTTTTGTTGAATTTTACCACAGCAAAACACTATTAACTTAGCAGGAAACAAGAAACTCTTTAGAGTGCAAACAAACAGCAGAAGAAGCTATTAGACCTCCCGTTGAAGCAGAGGATTCTAGTAACAATGAAATTATATAGAAACTAAACTTTAGGTTACATCTTAAGTACATAGGATTATGTTTTACCCTAGTTCTAAATTTGTTCTAATTAGAGTACCTTATGTCCGTTCATTTTTACACATACGCATACACTCATGCCAAAAGAAAGAGCTTAATAAAAGAAAAGCAAGAAAGAGAAAGCGAGAGGTTACAAGAGAAAAATGAAGTGAAGACAAAAAGGGAGAAATAATTTGTATTTAATAATAATTTATTTATTCCAAGTTAATTACAAAAGGGATTATAAACAAATTTAAATTTTTAATTCCTTCCTTTCACAGATACTAAAACATTCTGCAGATTTTTGGTTTTAACTGAAACACAAATTTTATGTCCCGTTTTCATTCGTAAAATAAAATTATCTAGATTAGAGAAATACCCTAAAAAGGTAATTACCACAAGAATTAAAGATTTTATTCATTCGATCTCTGTATACAACAGACAGTGTATTCGTCTTCCATCTAGAATCTTTTGAATATGAATCTCAGTCAGGCTTTAATTTGCGATGCACATACACTAAACATTTTATACATAACCTAAATTTTTCAATTAAAAATTAGTCATTTTCGCTGAGAAGTTAGCTGCATTATAGACAAAAAGCAAATTAGTTTCACCAAATTCATCAGATTTGAGCCAAAACAAAAGTAGGAAAAGTGGGCGTAAGTAAAATCAGGGCGTATACTAGTTTGGAAAATAGTTACTATCTGTAAAAAAAATTATTAATTTTTCGACGATAATAATATAATATAGGTCCGATCGGTCACAAAATTAAAACCACAGTGAAAATAAATTTTTTTTAAATTTATAACAAGTACTTACTTAGATACGCTATTTCTCTACATAGTCGCAACTCCGATTTAAATATATGTCGTAGCGTGGTACTAATTTTCCAATACCCTCGTCAGACAATGGAGCCGCCTGTGTTTTCAGCCATCTTTCTACGCTGGTCTGCAGCTCGATGTCTGTGCGGAAATGTTGTCCTCCTAGCCAGCGTTTCATGTGAGCAAAGAAGTGAAAATCGGATGGAGCCAATTCCGGGCTGTGTGGTGGGTGAATGAGAATAAGCGGAGAGTAATGTTGTCATCAGACATTGTCTATCTCCATGACAATCGTCGGCCGCACACTGCAGCTGTAACAAAGAAGCTCCTGCAGCGTTTTCGTTGGGAAGTGTTTGATCACCCACCATACAGCCCGGCCTTGGCTCCATCCGATTTTCACCTCTTTGATCACATGAAACGCTGGCTAGGACCACATTTTGGCACAGACATCCAGTTGCAGACCAGCGTAGAAACATGGCTGAAAACACAGGCGGCTCCGTTTTATGACGAGGGTACTGGAATATTGGTACCACGCTACGACAAATGTCTAAATCGGAGTGGCGACTATGTAGAGAAATAGCGTAACTATGTAAGTGCTTGTTACAAATAAAAGATTTTTTATTTTCACTGTGGTTTTAATTTTGTGATCGATCGGACCTTGAAAAAAAATAACCCTCGTATTTATTTCGTGCTTTAACCAAAGGTTCACACATACTATAATTTTATAATAAATTATAATATTTATTTTATATACCATCATACCCATCGCTGCTTCACTTACGCTATATTACTTGAGTTTCCCTTCACGGTTCTGGGATGTTTAGCCGATCATGATATATGCTTCGCTCATCCTTCCCGCCTAGCCAGGGGGCTCTATCTCCTGGATTCCTCTTTGTTCATTAAACTTTTGCTTGTGAGAATAATAATCATAATAAATAAGTATTAAAGCTGAATTAGTTTATATAAACTGTAAGGGTCTTGTAATTTTTTCACAGCAAAGTTTGGTCAGTACAGGCCATAATTTTGAATGATCTAAAAATGTAGGTTTCAAAACAGTCGGTCTCCATTATAAAAATACTGGTTATAATTGGTTACCCGTACTTCGTACGGGTAAAAATGTATTTATCCCGTAAATGTATTTATGTTCTTATGATTATCCGGAAAAACATATTTAGGAAATTACCGTACTTCATTTAATTTTTTTTTTTTTAATTACTTTTATGTTTTTTAGTCAAGTATACGGAGGCAGGTGCAGCCAGTCGCGTTGCACATACGAGTGACTGTGTTAGTTGAGCGGGGCGCTGTACATCGTCGCTCTCCTTAAAAAATCGAAATTAAAAAAAAAATTCGAAGATGGTTTTGAGATATTTACCTGAAGATTATTAGAAAGTCCCAGTCTATTGAATATCTCGTTTAGTATTGTCGGAAATGGAGGAAAATTTGCATCATTGTTCAAATCTTTTTTTACCTTTTTTCCCCCTTTAAAGGTCAAATTTCGATAAATCTAGAAACTGGTTTTTAAATATTTCCTTGAAAATTACATACACCAAAATTCATGTTAATATCTTCATTTGTTAACAAAAGAAATGGTGAAAAATAATAAATTTCATTGTTACTCCATTTTAACTCTTTAAACTCGGAATTTCAAAAATGTTTTCTTAGTGTGCACTTATATGTAAGAAGAGCATGTATACAAATTTTCATCAATTTATCTTCAGTAGTGATGGCTGGACGTTGATGAGTCAACTACTACTTTGGATTAAACGTATAATAACCATATATGAAAAAAGCTGACAAAAAAGTTGTAATACATTAATACCATTGTTTATTAATTCATATATAGTGGAAAAACAATAATTATACTTGAAAAACTTTACCTAAGTTTTTCTTTGAAATGGGAGGTAATTTATAATGAAGTTTTATTGTAAAATTATGATTGCAAAGCGTTTCATAATGTTCTTCGGAGTTTCGAAAATTCATTAACAAAAAACTATTTCACTCATAAGAATAAAACAAGTACTGTACGAAATAGTACTTCAAATAGTTTTTTCCACATATACTAAGTAATTAATAAACCATTTGCTTGCTAGGCGTCGACAGTAGAGATAATGGCTGCCACGGGAAGCGAGAAGTAGTTTTGTGTGTTAGAATTTCACTTGTCAAAGTCAGTAATTTCTGTTCAACGTGCGTTTCAGTTGAAATTTCATAAGGAGCCACCAAGTGACAGTTCAATTCGTGCATGGTATAAACAATTCAGTGAAACTGGTTGCTTGTGCAAGCAAAAATCAACCGGTCGTCCATCAACCTCAGAAGTCAATGTCGAACGTGTGCGTGCAAGTTTCATTCGCAGACCGTCAAAATCGACTGCGGCTGCAGGCAGAGAATTAGGAATTCCGAAAGCAACAGTGTGGAGAGTTCTCCGTAAATGTTTATTATGCAAACCGTACCTTCTTCAATTAATCCAGCGTCTTTCTGATGGAGATTAAACACGTAGGCTCGATTTTTGTTTACAGTTACAGGAAAAGATGTTGTTAGATGAAGGTTTTCTAAACAAGATAATTTTCAGCGATGAAGCTGTTTTCCATATTAGCGGCAAAGTAAACCGTAATAACATGCGAGTTTGGGGAACTGAAAACCCACACGCTTATGTGGAACACATTCGGGATTCTCCGAAAGTAAACGTTTTTTTGTGCGATCTCTCGTGAGGCAGTGTATGGGCCGTTCTTTTATATGGAAACGACAGTAACCGGCATGATATACCTGGATATGTTACAATTATGGCTTATGCCTCAGCTACTCAACGACTTCATTTTCCAACAAGATGGTTGTCCTGCCCGTTTTCATAACGAGTTTCGACAGTACCTTAACACAACATTACCTCGGCGCTGGATAGGACGTGCGTCTGACGAAGACCAACACATCATGCTGTGGCCACGAAGATCACCAGACCTCACGCCATGTGATTCCTTTCTCTGGGGTTACGTGAAAGATAAGGTTTTTATCCCACCAATGCCGCACGATATCGCTGAGCTTAAGGATCGCATAATCAATGCAATCAACTCTTATCGAAAATGACATGTTAGGACGAGTTTGGCAAGAGCTGGACTTTCGTGTTGATGTGTGCCGTGTCACCAGAGAAGCACAGATTGAATATTTATAAATTTAAAAAAAAACTGTTTGAGTCCCTGCATTACCTCGTACAACTTTCATTTAGATAAGTGAAATACTTTTTTGGTACTGAGTTTTTGTAATTTGTAAGAACATTATGAAACGCCCTTGTATTTAAATTTACCAAAAATATCTGAAATATTAAAGAACTCGGTTTTTTTTTTGCTCCTGCACCTCCAAAATCACCTTCCAAGAATTTTTTTGATTTTTCTACGTTTACTATGTTAAATGAAAGAAACTAAAAAATCCACTATAAAATATACAATCAATAAAAAATTACCTAAGATTTCTATTTTGGGGAGGAGGTGAATTATTATGAAATTTTATTGTAATATTATTGCTATTTAAAACTTTTATTAAGGCTAAAAGTTTAAATAACGAAAAAAGTTTTAAAAAATTCAAAAAGCACCTCCACCCTCAAAATGCACCCAAAAATTGCACCTCAAAATTTTTTTTGTGTCACTTGCACTACTACTATGCTTAGGAAGACATTGAAAAAGATTCTGTTAAAAATATGCAATAAATAAAAAGATAACGTTTTGACATTTTTGATGAAGGGGGAATTTTTAGGCAAATTTTTTTCAAAATGTTTACATAAGCATGTATGCAAGAACAGAGCTTAATATAAACCTGGTTTATGTCGGTAAAACTTTGAGAAAATTTACTCCACAAAATCTCCTACTGCTGGAGATTACTGAACCTAAAATTTTACCAACAAATTGTCCCTTATACACTAGTCTTTGTACAAAATTTCGTGAAAACCAGTTTATCTAGTCAAAATTTATTAAGCTTCAAACACGCCAAAACAGGTACACAAGTACTACTACATACGGACATTACCCACTTTTTGTTGGTTTTTGGGTTCCTGGGTCATGAAACGTGGAGAAGTCCAAAAAACTTCATACCTCATTTTTTGACTCATTACCGTAATTTCCTTCTTGCAGGATAGCTCTAGACCTATGATGCCAGGAAAGTAAAATGCATTCTAAAAATATTAAATAAAAAATATAATAAACCAGATTTATAATATGGTATAATATGGTATGGTATTTAAAATAATATGGTATGATATTTATAATAATTCATGATAGAACAAAGTCGTCTACTTAGACTGATAATACACAAAAATAAGGCGTCGTTGGAGGTGTATAATTAACTCGTAAAATAAGGCAAAAGGTTAGTCAAGTGTCAACGATAACATTGTTTACAGCAGCTATTAACTTAATCATGAAGGACGAAGTGCTGTTGAAAATCTAATGAGCGTGTAGCAAGAAAGAAAAGAGGGTTGGATTATGATGAAGTGGTAAGAGTAGTTAGGGTGAAAACTGTTATTTTTCCAAACAATACAAAAAATAAAAATAAAAACCTTATTGTGTTCTAATCGTAGTTATTTCCTTTTTACAAGAAACAAATTATAGAGATTTATTTTTATATAAAAAACACTACTAAATCTCTTAATAGACAATAAAAAAAAAGTAAATACAACTTATTTATAATCAATTTCTTTGTTCTTTGCGTGGTAGATTATTTCCATTCTCATTTCATCATTCATCTAATCCTCTTATCTCTTCTATTGTACTTTCACAAAAAAGTAATTTATATGTTACAGAAAAATGTGAGTTTGTTCATAGTTTTTTTTTTTTTTTTTTTGTTTAAAGAATTTTAGTTACTAAACAATAATTAAAAGTATTTTTTTTTTAAACAAAACGATAATAATTAATCTCTGCTTTTATAATATTTGTAATTAAATATATTTATCTAATTGTATACTTGGCAGAAATTATTTAACTAAAAGTGTGTTTAATTTTTGTCACTATGACATCCTTAGATTTACATAAAATAAATTATGAGAAATTTCGTATTATCTTCTTTCATAGCAAAATTGGTACGCAGTAAAAATGGAAAAAGTATGATTCATGAATAGACTTATTTGAATATGTGTTTAACGAAACTAATGCTATCTAACTCAAATTCCAGTAGTACTAATCATTACAGTTCATTTATGTATAATTTCTCACGGTATAATAAACAAGGAATATTACTGAATTGTAATGAAAATTTTAAACATTTTTTTGTTTCAAAGTAATAGTTTGAAAACAGTACAATTAATAATTTAAATTACTGCAATGATAAAATAATCTAATTAAAGTTAAAAACAGTTTTTCTTCTGATAAATAAATAAATAAATAAATAAATATATATATATATATATATATATATACATAGAAGGTATATAACAACTGTTTTAAGAATTCAAGGGATGGTCTCCTACATCGAAAAAATGAAAAAAAACTTTTTGTATCACTTTTATCCGGAAACGTGTAATGCAAATTATTTTTCAGTATTAATTTTCTCTATTATTACAATGTTTTCATGATTTCAGTAATACGAGTATTTCATTTTATTGTAATATTTTCAATATTATTAAATTATTATAATTTATTACTTGATAACATTAATAAAGATATTCCAGATGAGATCGTGTCATTTAATTTTATTCGGGAGGAAATGAAAGCTGTTTTTTTTAAACTAATTACTCATTTCAAGAATATTTGCCATAACTTTATTATTTATGAACGGATTTGAATAACTATGGTGTTATATTCTTTGTCATAAAACGCTTAAGATTTACTGTAATAACACTTAAATAAATCGGCGATTGCAAAGATATTAACAATAAAAAATTTACATAGCCGCAATTTTGAATGGATTGAGAGATCAGGTATATTATTTTATACAAGAAACCCTCTATACATCCTAGAAATATACAAAACTTTAGCTTGATACAATTAACCATTCCCGAAAAAAAATACATTTGTTTAAAATACAAAATGATGAACAGATTGTAAAATAAGGGTTTCTGGAAATATCTTGATATAAAGTTTTTTATTCATCTTGATGTGGGGAATCATCCCCTGAATTCTTGAAATGGTTTTTATAAAAACTATATATATATATATATATATTTATATATTCAGTATAAATTAACAGGTTACAATCTAGTTTATTATAATCATAAAATAAGTTTAAGTTTATATATACACATATGAAAAAAATTGTAATTTCAAAATATAATCAATCAAAATTATACTAAAATGAATTTTTACCAAAATATTAACCTATTATATAAAATACATTACACATCATGAATAACAGTAAAAACAAAAATTATTATAATAAAATAAAAGAGTAATTAAAACAAAGGAAAAATTATAAAATAGAGAAAAAAGTATTCTAATAGTAGGAAAGTGTTACGTAGGTCATGATGAACAAAATAATGCAACATCAAAGCAGAGTACCACAAGCAAGGAGAGTTTTCACTACGAAGAGTAATCTTTTATTATGAAATTCAGATCAAAGAATTAGAAATTTGTTAGAAAATACTTGGATGAACTAAATTTTTTTATGATACTGATAACTGGACAAGAGGAAAGACGAATATTAAGAATAGAAACAAACAATAATATTCAGCTATAAATATTATTACGAATATTTTTTTTTGGATGTAAAAAGTTTATTGTTCATTGAGACTAAAAAATAGAAATAAATACAACAAAAATTACAAAAATATATTTAATTACATATAAAAAAAATAATTTTTAAAAAAGCTCTTATTTAACTAATATTAAAAATAACATTAATAAAAAAAAAAAAACAAATTAGAAAAACCCTCTAAAAAGTAAAAAATAAGAATTAAATCAAATTGAGAATTTTAAACAAAAAAATAATTTTTATATTAACAAATATAAAAATGCATTGAAAAGTAAAAAATAAATTATATAAATATCTAATAAATAACCAATAAATAAAAAATAAATAAATGTAATAATTATTAAATTTCAAAAATTAAAAGTAATGAAAATATTTAGTTAAATAAAAGCGTTTTTATTTTTTTTTTTTTTTACTTTTTACTTTTTAGTCTTAATGAACAATAAACTTTTTACATCCAAAAAAAAATATTCTTAATAATATTTACATCTGAATATTATTGTTTGTTCAAGTTTGTTTGTTTATTAAGACTAAAAGTAAAAATATATATTTTTACACATCGAAGTTACATACGTGTACCAAATTTCATTGATTTTCATACGATAGATCAAAAGATATAGTAGATGCAAGATTTGATTATAACTAAAGCGGGTTAAATAAAATCTTTGTTTGTTTATTAAGACTAAAAAAAAGCAGTAAAAATATTAATTTTTACACATCGAAGTTACATACGTATATCAAATTTCATTGATTTCCATACGATCGTTGATGAGAAATAAAAATTTTAAGCAACATGCATGAATTTAGCGTAGCGGTAGTGCGTGGCGGGTGGGGGTGGGTCATATCCAAATTCTAACACCGTAGTATTGTATTATCATCGAAGATACATACGTGTACCAAATTTTATTGATTTTCATACGATAGATCAAAAGATATATCAGTTGCAAGATTTAATTATAACTAAAGCAAGTTAAATAAAAGCTTATAAAAACAGAATAAGGTATTGAAATTTGGTGTTGTAGGAGGATGTCGAAAATTGAGTGGATCAATAAAATTCGAATGAGAAATCATACTACGAATAGGACGGGAAGGGAATTTGTAGCAAAATTTCGTAGATTGGTTAGTCATGTATTTAAGATACCAAGATTTAGTTAATTTGGCGATGATGGGACGTGTAAAGGTAGAAACCTTGGAGAAAAATTATATTAAACATTTCTGAAGATGAAGTTTGTAATAAATATTCAAGTTTAGGTTAAAAAATTAACACAAAATAGAAAGAGATTAACAATAGCATCAAACCAGTCAACTAATCGATAGATCCAAAAGAAAAGCATCATTATTTTCAAAAATTGTTGTATGCAACAGACTAAAATAAAAAATTAAACTATGACTGAGAAAATTATAAGAAAAATATTTAAAATAATGTTGGAAGCCGATTTTTTTTCTCCTCATTTATATCATTACATGCTGAAACACATGGAATTTCTCCAGATATTCATATCTTATTTATTATCATGTGGAATTCTTGCCGACCTCCTTGGTGCGAGTGGTCTTTCATGCCGAAGCCATTTGTCACTCGCGTTTCATCCAGAGGTCCCGGCTTTGAATCCCGATCAGGCGTTCCATTTTCACACGCTACAAAATTGTCATTTTATCTCATCCTCCGGAGCAATACCTAACAGTGGTTCCGGAGGTAAAAAAGTAAAATAAAATTGAATTCTCAGTCCAAATAATAATTATTTCAAAAACATTTACAAATTCTATTCTCTTTATTCTTACTTTTTTCTTTGAGATATTTTACTTAAAATCATTCCTAATGTGTAAATAAATATGTGGTAGAAGAAGGTATCAATTAGTCTGGCAAAAAAATCTCAACAAGGTTGAATTATTATTTATTAATAATTCAAAATTAATTTTCATAACTTGAAAATCTTTTTTCTAGAATTCAATAAACTATGCAAAACAGTTTGTAAGTAAGAGCTTGAATTTATTGTCACAAAAATAAAATTAAATTTTCTAGAATGAGTTTAAAAATTTATTTTCGTTCGCTGAAATTTTTTTCTAAAATTTAAGCTAAGAAATTGATTTAAAAACTTGCCATAATGAGAACGGCTTAATTTAATCTATTTTTATAAAATTAATCATGAATAAATAAATTTCAAAAATCATTTTTCATCAAGGTGGGACAAATGTTTTACGATTTGAAGGGAAAAAAATTCAAAGGTTTAAAAATCGTATAACACCGGAGGCTAAACAGGAAAAGAAAGAAGCTACGTACAAAAGAAGTTCATTCTGCAATTTTCGTTAAAACAAATTATGCTGTACAGAGTTATTCCTATTAATATATGTAAAAATCACGATTCAAGATAATTATGACAAAATAAAATAAACAAAACCATTGAACCATAAGCCCTAATTGCTTTATTTACCTATGAAAGGTAAAGATAACATAGAAATTAACATAATTAATTTATAAAACCTCAATTATACAATTGCTGTGTAGATATTTATAGCGCTAAAAATAAGTGTGTTTTCATCTAATTGAAAATTATGAAACAATTCCCCATTATATCTCTATTAACTGGAATATAGTGTAACCCATTTTCATAAATGAAAACAAAAATAAATTTCATAGTATTTTTTAAACTTCGTTTTATAACTGTGACTTATCTCTCTCTCTCTCACTTATGATTTAGTTCATCGTAAATAAATATACGGTATAATACAGGTGAAATAAAGAATTTCCTTTTTAAGACCTAATTTTCACCATGTAATTAACGTAGAAACTTGGCTTGATTTACACTTAAAACAAAATTTAAAAAAAAATTCAATAATATCGGCTCAGCAATTTCCATACTTCAGCAAATATTGGTATATTGTAATTTAGATACAAGGATAAATATTTTGTACGTAACAATAACAGGATGAAAATTAAAAAGAACTAACTTATTTTTACTATGAGAGGAATAATTTTTTTTTTCTTTTGTATTGAACTCCGTTTGATAATTAACTACTTTAAGATCCAACTCGGAGATACAGAATTATTTAAAATTACTGAAAACTTGTGTTTTTTTTTTGTTTTTTTTTTTTTTGTAGTACATAAATTTATTCTTGGTCAGGTTTGACATTTTTCATTCTGAACACCATACTTTAGACGGTGCACAAGTATCTTTGACAGCACATGAGAGTTTTTAAACTAATAGTCTAAAAGTTAAGCTTTAAGTGGTGGTGAAAGTTTTAGAACAGAAAGACACGTAAAGCTACATTTGTTAGAAACTACTTTTTAAGAGACAAAAAAAAATTAGAGATTTTTGTATAAGTGGAATATTGTTATTTATTTCTATACTAAAAATTAAATCATCGGCCTTATTTTGATTTTTTTAGTATCGGTAAAAAAAAAAAAATATTATACAATGGTTAAGATTTTTAAATTTGGTTAAACTTTATCAGTTAAGTTACAGTTTAAATTATTAATTTTCTAAATAAAAGAAAATATCACAAGACGAACTTATCGAATAAACACGTTATCTATTTTGTCGAAAAAATTTTTATTTTTAACAGTTATGTTGTAAAATATATAATAAAAAAAATTCCTACAGCTATCCCTGAATTTAAGTAAGTAAAAATGATATTATACCGCTTAAAAAAAAAATTATTTAAAATTATAGAGCTTCGAAAATTTCTCCGTTTGATGAGGAGTAAGATTTGAACTAATGTAATAAATGAAAACAGTGTTTGAAATAAGACCTTTTCTTTTATTTACATAAATTAAAAATAGTAAAATTTACTCTTTCAAAATATGTGACCGATAATTTTACTACAGAACGATTACTCCAAATTGAGGTTTTTGCATAGTTGGATTATTAAGTAATTCTTGTGTAAACTTCCAGTGTGTTAATTTTGTGGAAAATGAGAAAATTCGATGTAATAAAAAAAAGAGTTACCAAATTATAGAAAACAAAAGTTAACCCCAATACATGGATTTTATCATGAATTAGAATGCACGTCTTTTTGAAACAAATTATTAACGTATATTTTTGTAGGAATAACTTTGGCTTAAATATAAAAACAAATATTTTTAACTTTAAACTGTACATATAAAATTTTAAAGTCTCTAGTTTCTTTTCTTAAAATTCAAATTTCATTACACAGAATTTGATGCTATTTTTACCACTTTATAAAGCACTTCTTGAAAAAGAAGTAGATGTACGAAAATGGTAAAAAACAGGAAAAACTGTTAACTTCTTAACTGTATGAGATGTTAAATTTGGTTCATTATTAATTGATTCTCAGACCCAGAGAATTAAAGACAACATGTATCAAAACGTATCTCCGTGTAGTACGCACAGACTTTTTATTTTCCTGGCATCATATGTCTTCAGCTATGCTACAAAATGGAAAGTATAGTAATGAGTCAAAAAAATGGGATAAGGTTTTTTTGCATTTTTGACGTATCATGATTCAGTAACCACAAAAAAAAAGTGGGTGATAATATTCGTGCGTACATGTGTAATGGCGTGCATGAAGCTTAATAATTTTTTACTAGATAAACTAATTTTGTACAGAAACTCATGTGTAAGGAGCAGTTGATAAAATTTTCGAGACAATTTCTCCAGGGGTGGGCAATTTTAGAGGTTCAATTTTCTCGATATTTAGCAAACATTACTCCACTTTATATTAAGCTTGCTACTTGGGTGCATGCTTATCTTACAATTTTTAAAAACCTTTTTTCAAAATTCCCCCTTCTCCAAAAATAGGAAAAGTAAAATAAAATTCTAAATTCTAAAAATAGAAAATAAAATTCTATTTATTGCATATTTTTTAACAGATTTTTTTAATAATAATTCTTACTAGGCATAGTAGTAGTTTAAGCAACTTAAAAAAATACTTTGAGGGCAATGTTAAATGTGGGGGAGCCGATCAAAGTATAAAAATATTGATTTTTGGATTTTTCAAACTTTTTTTTATAAAATAATTAAATGTTGTTAAGAGTTTAATAAGAAACTTTTACAATAAAATATTTTGTTTATATTACAATAAAATTACATCATAATTCTAGCCCCACCAAAAAAAATAAATATTAGGTAATTATTTATTGGTTGCACACTTTTTTGTGGATTGTTTATTTTTTTTTATTTTTCCATTTAACATCGTAAACTTAGAAAAATACAAATTCTTAGAAGGGGATTTTGAAAGGAGGGAGAAGAAAAAATAAGAAAATACCATTTTTTTAATTGGTATTTTATAACACGTTATTTGGTTTATAATGTCATCATTAAAAATATAATGAAAATTTTACAGTAAAACTTCGTCATAAATTACCCACAATCCCAAAAAATAAATCTTAGGTAACGTTCTTCATGTATAATAATTATCCCACAAGAACAAATAACCAATACCAGGAAAGTATTACAATTTAGTTTTCAATGTTTTTTAAAATAATTTTGGTGTGATGGTGGTAATATCAAATTCATGGCCGGACCGGTGTATAGAAAATGACCGCATTATATACAGAGTGTCCCATAAAAAACGCAACCCATCAATCACTCATCCATGAAATTTCAAAAGCTTACTCCCCTACTCGTTACTGAAATGTACTCGTCCAACATCTGTACATTGCGGCGACGCACCAGAACACTACCGATAGTAACAACAATGCAATCATAACGTTCAGTGTATTGCTAGATACAAGATGGTGTTTTCGCTAGATAAACGTGTTTTCATTGTTGAGTCGTACTTCAGTACGAAATCAGTGGTTGCAGTGCAAGATTTGTTTCGCCATAAGTAGCCAGATAAACCAGCTCCTAACAAAACATCAGTATTAAGGGTATTTGCAAAATTTAGAGAGACTGGTTCTGTTAATAACAAGGAACACAAAAGATCTGCGTCAGTGTTGAATACAGATACAGTCACTGAAATCAAAGACCGATTACTCGCCTCGCCAAATAAATCGATCAGACGTTTGTGTGCTGAAGTTAATTTGTCTAAATCAACCGTTCATCGGGCGACCAAACAATTACAATTACGACCTTATCGCATTCAAACGGTTCATCGACTTCTGGAGCCCGACAAAGAAAAACGGCTACAATATTGGCTCAATGGTTCCGTCGATTTCTGCGTGAGGGATTCAATGTTATGGATTCGTTATTTATCACAGATAAAGCACGGTTTCATTTGGATGGCTACGTAAACAGCCAACAACATTAGAATTTGTAGTGCTGAAACTCCCCACGTTTATCACGAAAAACAATTACACCCGCAGAAGTTGGGCGTGTGGTGCGCGATATCGCGGAAGAAAATAATCGGTCCTATTTTCTTCGAGTACACCATTAATGCAGAACGATATCAGGATATTTTATTTCAGTTCATTGCACTCTTGGAAGAGGAAGACAGACACTGCTGACTACAACATGACGGTGCGACATCGCACTACGCAGGTTCAACTTCTGATTTCGTTGAGGAATTCTTTGGTAATCGTGTTATCGGTCGAGGCATGTTGCCACCAAGATCTCCAGATTTGACTGCGGCAGATTTTTTTCTATGGGGTTAACTCAAAGGAAAAGCCTACAGCAGCAAACCACGAACACTTGAACAATTGAAAGTCAATAGTGAACAAGCTGTATTAAATATCCAGCCACAAACTTTGAAAAAAGTTGCAAGAAACGCTGTAAAAAGAATTGAAGCTTGTATTCAAGAAGATGCCGGCCACTTCCAACATTTACTCTAAATGTAAGGTAATGGATGGTAATAAAAAATTACATTTACATTTACACATGCCTTTTTATTTTTTCAATACCTACCAATATATGGTTGGGTTGCGTTTTATATGGGACACCCTGTTTATTAGTGGACATACCGTTAGTTACTAATGACTAGTAGGTGGTAAATTCTATTCGTCTTCGCTATGAATCTATATTTTAAAAATATTGTTATAGATTTCAATTAGAGAAAAAAGTGACTTTGTGTCCAGCTGAAGATAGATACAACATTTAATATGAAATAAATCTGAGGAAAAAGGTTAAAATCAAGTTAAAATATTACATTCTCCTTAATAATATATTATAAACTGAATTCTAAACAATTATAAAACATAAACTTACAGGAATAAAAGTTGTAATACGTAGTAAAACAACGTATCAAATATAAAACGTATTATAATACTTATGGAAGTTCTTATGAAATTTAAAATTTATATCTTGAATTGATTTGATTTTCATAATATCTAAGTTTCAAAGACTATGTTTTCACTGAAGCAAAATAAAGTTTCTGGCTTAATGTGAACTTTGCTGATGAGATTGAAACTTAGCAGTGTGTATAGAATCTAGAACGGAAGAGGCTTTGATAAGATCAAAAGTTTTTTGTACCTATCTAAATGCATATAGCTTTTAAACTCTCTAATAGATTTTATGAAAGGTAATGTGGTCTAGTTATTCGCATGATTCTTTTACAAAATTCAAAAATAACGTAAAAGTAAATTATTTTTTTTATTATACTCAAAAGTCCACAACAACAGATAAATTAAAGTACGTATAAAGAAAATATATTAGGATTATATTAAATAAGAACAACGTAATAAAAAACAATGATAAATGCAATAAGGTTTAACATTAAAATCAAAATTTGGAGAATCTTTGGAAAAATTTGTAATCTTTTAAATAGTAAAATATAAATAATTTCCTAAACTACATATTTCTGCAGATAATAGAATGCTTAAAGCATACAGAAGAATATCCTTCTCTTAAGATATTAATGAACGGCACATAATTCACTTGGAATATGTCAGACATTCCACAATTAGAAATTAGAGAGGATGTTATTATAAAAAACTTAGCCTCTACTAGAACAGATCTTTAATTCTCGCTGAAAATAATAAATATTTTCGGGTTATCATTATTAAGAATGCCTTAAACTCCCCATGGGGCATCGATAGGAACATTCGTTGCCTAAAAGGAAAATCGACTTGATTATTTGTTTGTTTTCGTGATCCCTTTTTTCCTGTTTGCAATTAGATGGTCGTTTTCCATTATAAGAATCAATTTTCTTATCTTTGATCACTTCTTCCCATGTTTTCAGTTTCCTTATGACCCTCTTGTTAGGTCTATGGTGAGAATGCTGAAACCTATAAAGTTGTTTCGTTTTGATGTGATTCTATACTGAACGAAGCTACCTAGCCAAGGATTCCTCCTTGTTTAAAAAGCTTAAAAATTACTTATTGGTGAACCCGGAATTCATTAATATTTCATTACTAGAGCCAAACTTATTAGTGTTAAGTTTTAGTGTTTTGTAAGCTTTAGTGTTTATATTGTAATATACTAGTAGAGTAGTTATACATTGTATTCCTATTATATTTGAATTAATAATATGCAAATAACTAGTATTTTTAAATGCATAAGAGATTAAATACTTAATATTTTGTGTTTTAAAAAAAAGGGATGGTTTTATAAAAAGTAGTACAGGTTGACATTTACTGGTTTAGTTACTGAAAAAATATTTCAAGTACAGTATGTCAGTTAACGAATGTTACATGCCGTAATTAAACGGTTATAACTCATCTATTAGGGGAAAAAATGAAACTTTCTCAAGAAAGACACGCATCCTACGTCAAGATTATTGGCAATGTGAGAAGAGAAGTCGACCTTCTGCCTTCTTCAGTGAAGAAAATATATCACTGAATAACAGTTTGCAAAGCACCTTGTATTGCAGGTGATATTCAACACTGCAACAAACACCTTTATCTGGTTCAATACAGGACAACCCTATAATGGACTTTATAATTTAAAAAAAAAGAAGTTATGACGTCAGGTGCTTCGTACGTGACAAAAATATAATACTAGATTACTGAAAAGTGTAAAATTTATGCACTACTTTCCACGAGAAACAATCCATAATATACATTTTCTCTACATAGTAGGGAAATTATTTCAAATATAATTTATATTTATGTTAAATTTAATACAATAATTAAATTTACCTATATTATTTTGTTATTTTCCCCCTAACATATGAGATACTTATTAGCGATAATCAACATTTAATCATAATCAAAAAGGCCTTGAAATTCACGTAAAAAGTTTATTGAACTCATTTAATCTACGATATTTAAGGATTTAATATACGTATATAATATATATATAAACCAAAGCTCGCTTGATATCCATTCTTACCATGAGATACTACAAAAAACGTTTAAGCTAATCAAGCTCAAAAGATTAGGTATTGGTTTGAATGGAAAATAATGAAACATATTTTTCTGTTGGATTATTTGTTGATTAACTCAAACAAATGTGGCAACAAGACGTTCATTCAGTCACTATAAAAGAACCAGTGGAACCTGATTACTTAAGGATATCTGTTGATTTAGTTTATTAATTAAAAAATAAAATTAAAAAATTGCTTATTTCTAAAATTTATGAAATAAAATTATTTTTAGGAATGAAGAAATCCATTTAAACCTTGATCGTTCCAGTTACTATATGTTTAACCCTACTAATCCACAGTAGAGTTGAATAGCATCAACCTTGTGGGAGGGTAATTTGACCTTTCTAACGCTACCATCGATTACCACATAAAACCTACAAGAAGGTAGCGATAAAATGATCTCCCCAACCAATAGTTTAAGAATAAGAAGTAATTTTTTTCTCTTAAAATTAGGTATGCGAAACAAAGATTAAATGGAACATACAGTATTGATCAAATAATATTTTATAATACCATAAATGTATTTCCATTTTAAACTTATAGAAAAAATAAATGATTTCTTTTTGAAGAAATTAATTTTTTTTTACTAGTCATTGCAGAGGACTTGGCTAGAAAAAAGGAATATTGGAAAACCAACATTTGTCTGCTATTGAAAAAGAATTTCAAGTTTTAATAAGATGAAAACAGTTACTATTATTTCACATAAAATGAAACATGAAAACCTGGTTTTAGAACGAAGCATCTCTTCGGTCTTAATTCATAAAAATACACTACGTGTTTTGTTTTAAAGTTTCTTTTTTTAATTTTAATTTACGTACCTAGAAAAGAACAATTTGGTCTAATAAAAGTAATAAACGTTGCAATATAGTATTCATTACCCACGCTGTTACAGTTAATTATAAATTTTCCCGTTTCAGCAGGAACTTTTCTTCCTTTCCTCATTTTATCTATAGCACGTTTTGTTAGCCAACCTCTCCGGAATTTACTACAGTAAAAAAATTTTTTATTTTTATTGAATGTTACAGAATTCAAGACATAAGTCATCTCTACATAATATTTTTTCCCCATTTTTTCCCACCAATTTTGTATCATATTTAAAATTACTTTAGTTGCTATTAAAAAAAAAAAAATTAACTGACTGAACTCTTATTTCATCAACGCTAAGCCTACTTTATGAAAAAAAAAAGTTCTTTATTCTACTGTGAATTCAAAATTTTATACATTAGTGAAATATATTTAATATAACGCATTACAATTTGGACATAAAATATGTTGGTGTACTTAGTATTATATTCAAATATTTTGTATGTATATAAGGTAAGTTACTTGTATTGTAACGCTAAGTGTCGATGACCGGCCTATCTGACTCCGGGGAAATCAGGAGTTAGTTCGATACCACAACCTCTGCCAACTATACAACACCCTAACCCATTGTACTAACCATCCCCTACTACCCTTAAAATATCCTCCACTCGTTTCTTACCCATCTCATATTGCAGCAAATAACCATATCAGATTTATATATATATATATACACATGCACTATGTAGCCAACTTTGTTACAATAAACGCGCGTTTAATGTTAAAGATAGTGGACCTATAATACCTTAAGTAGCACGTAATTAAATAATAATATATATATGCTCATACATACGCACATCGGAAATCCTACTTGTATCAAATAATTATTTTTTTGTTAAATTGCTAAAAAATCAAATTAGACAAAAAATAACATTGGATTGTTTTAAACCACATCCAGATATATTAATCTACAGTGCGTAAAGTTAAACATTAATTTTTACTTTAAAGTCACATATCTTGTCACTAACATTTATGTTAAAACGTTTTCTTAGCGTAATAAATTATTGTGCGATGTACTTAATCAAAATAATTAGACTATTTTCCAAGTATTATAAAAGAAAAAATATCCGATTTCTACAACACATTTTTCATATAATTCAGTATTTTGAGACATTTGGTTCATGGAATTTCCTTTGAAAGAAATATTTTCTGAACAGGTAGGTAGGTTTATTGTCAAATTTTCAGAGGTTAAATGGTACCAATTTTTTAGTTTAAGATATTTTTAAACAGGAGGATTAATTTTTATTTTTCTGAGGAACATAGCAAAGTGGTTCAAATATTGTTTTCCTTCAGATAATATCAAACAAAGAAAACGTAAATGATATTTTTGTACGTTTGGACGTTTTTCCGTAAATGAGTAAATGATATCGAGAAGAGTTCTAACATAAGCGGGAAAACTGTGCGAGGATACAGCCAGAGAGTAAAGTCAAGTTTGAGGGACACTTACATGGACTGAATGATATGATATGCGGAATTCAATTACTTTTACGGAATTACGGAATTCAATAACTTTTTTCAATTTCTTTATATTTTAATATTAAAAATTGAGAGAAGTTTTTGGAAATTGTAATAATATTTATTCATTTATTTATTCAAAAGTAAATAAATATCAAGCGATAATCCAAAATTTTATGAAATTGTATGTATAACTAATACTTATATCTATGAGTTATTAATAATTAATGTATTAAATAATAACGGATAATTTCCGTAAAAACAAAAAAAGGGGAAAAATTTAAATTATTTTTTATTATACCTACTTACATTTTCGTCAGAAATATACTTACAGCAATCTCTTGTCACATTCCCGAAAAGTCAAAACGAATTTTCTAAATACAAAAATATTTCGTGCTTCATTGTTTTTCTCCAACATAAAAAACATATATATATATAAAAAAGGGGATAGATATTTAGAAAATTAAAACTTTTAACTTATCTGATATAAATTTGCATTTTTAAAAAAAAAACAGTGTTCATTCTTAAAAAAAAAATAATAAAATAAATAAATAAAAAATCAATCTCTTTCAAAGCAAACAGAATCGTTTACGTATAACTCAACAAAACAACTCGGATTAAATATATTTAAATTACAGATTCATCTGAATAACCTTCCTTCAAATTTAGTTAAAGTTAAAATACTTTATTTTGTAGAAAGAATATTACTCTGTCAATCATGATTTAAAAATATTACTACTTAAGAAAAATAAAAAGAAAACCCTGAATTATGTGCATTTCCGTTTAAAATATACATAAATACATTGTAATTTTCATTAATGCTTTTTTAGATTATTTATTTAGAAATTATTTTTTATATTTATATCGTTAAGTATATGAAATTACTATTATTTGATGTATTTATACTTTAAATTATTAATACAGATTTCAATAGTTTTATTTTATCTGATACATAAATATATATTTCTGTTAGCATGATAGCAGAAAAAGATTCCTAAGTTCAGATCTGTGAACTAATCATCTAATCTAAAAAATATTTAATATTTTATTAATATATTACTTTTATTATTATTGTAATTATCTTAAATTATCACATTTCATGAACTTTTATTATGGGTTTTGATTGTTTATTTTTGCTATCGATATATAATTGTCAAAAGTTAAAACAATATGGCTTCAAGAAAGAAAATAAACTTTTCTTATTATTCAAAGTTTGCTAAAAGAATAAGAATATTTAAGTTCTCTGAAACAGCCGACGTACGTGAATCTCGTTAACTCCTGACCGAGAATGCTTCGCCTAGACTCGCGCTGCAATAAATTTTCAAAGCGAGTTACACTTAAATTCCTCACGAGATACTGATGTCATTGTAGAAATCGCATGGTCACGTAAGGATAGAATTGGCATTATCTGTGTGTAAATACGCCGATCATGGAAAAATTGGCGTCAAAACAGAAGTGTGTTCATATTGTCATGCTCGGAAATGGAAAGAGGAACCAAAAGGATTATGCATCAAAAAAAGTTCATTTACTTCCAATTTAAGAACCACAAAAAGTACTTGAACCACTGTTGAATAGAGAACATCCTAAATCCAAACATTTCCTAAATAATATAAGATTTTACAATAGCGCCTTTCAAATGACTTCGTTTTGAGATTTTAACAGTATTATTTGCTCAATCATGAGGATAAATAATACAGCGGGGATCCAGGCCAGACGGGAAAGGCGAGCGAAGCAAGTCGCAATCGGCTAGAATACATATATAAATTTAGTGGTGTCTGTGAATCTGTTATTCTTTCACGTAAAAACCTCTCAACCATTGAGCTAAATTTTTCACAAAGATAAGCAATTATATTTGGATAGTAGATTGGGGTATAGCCGATTCGAAATTTTTCACAGTTTTAAGATTATGGCCGTTTTAATGGTTTGTGGTAACAACCGAATTATGTTCCTTGCCGATATTCAACATTGCTATGGCCAAGAGCTAAATGACGGGCAAGTACGGTACGGCCAAGTTGGTCAAATTGAATTTGGAAACCACTTGCAATATTTGAAATTAAATCTTCTACAAAAAAATTCCCTCAGTCTGTTTTCATATCTCTTTCAGTTATCGATAAAAATAACTTTAAAGGTGCGACGGTGCAACCAATATGGCGGATTAACCAACACAGCCGCTGTCAGTGATACTGAGTGTGTGACGCGATGCGCAATGACTGAATGCACCCGCCTTCGGTTACTTGACTAAAAAAAAAGTACAGTTACCTGCTCGTAGTGTTTGTCGGGTTACGCTAAGAACCGTGAAAAATACTTTTATAAATACGTTTTTACCCGTACCAAGGATGAGTAAACCAGATGTAACTACTATCTTTAAAATGAAGGCCAACTCTTTTGAAACCCTCATACTTCAAGTGACGCAAAGCTTCGAGTACTTTCTTGTCATTTCTTCAGAGCAACCAAACTGTTGCTCTGAAGAAATGACAATTCGCCGATAATTTTTATAAAATGAACATGCTTTAATTGTTATTTATTAGTATTATTCTCGCAAGCATGAGGCTAATGAATACAATGGGGGTCCAAGGGAAGGAGTCCCTTGGCTAGACGGAAACTTAGCCAGCTCTGACCGGCTTATAATACGTAAAATACTTTAATTAAGGTTTTACCTTGCTTTTCCTTGATTAATCAAGACAAATACTAGGGAAAGTATTTTTTTACTTCCATGAAGTAGCAAGCCATACAATTTTTGTAACAATCAGAATAAAATATTCTTATTAAAAAAAAAAAAAAAAATTACAATAATAATGTAATATAAATACGGGCATAAAAATGTACGAGGAAACTTTGCTTATGAATCATAATTTATCTATTTTTAGATTAATTAGTAATATTATGTAGCATAAATTACAAACTGCATAATATAAAAATCAGTCATTCAAAAATTTAGTGTTTTATTTTATTTATTTTTATACTGTTATGGAATCGTAATGAATTTTATTCAGGTTATCAACGTTTATAATTCGAGAACATTTTTAATGATCTTTCACCAAGAATAATTTCCATGAAATTTATAAACGTTTATAATCCAAAATAAATGCTTAGTGGCTTATCAGGTATTTTATCCATTTCAATAATAAATTAATTTACAAAAGCTTATTTCAGAATTTAGCCTCAGACGTATTGTAATAGCTATTTCGATCTACCGTATACCGCAACAAAATGACAAAGACGATCTTACGAGTTATATTGGCAACCACAAACATCGTCTTTACATCGCTTTAGCGATATGTTCTATCTATTTTACAAACTTATAAAGTAATCTTATTACTTTTATTATAACATATCAAACTTATTTACGAAAAAACTCTTAAATTTGGTTTAACTTTTATTTACTTCCTTATTGACAAATAATAAGATTATTTGAACCAACTCATTATTTGCCTCTAATATAGAAATGATAATATTTTGAAAAGTTCTTAAACTTCTGGTGCTCTTAACAGAGTTAAATCTTATAACACTTTAAAAAAGTATGCATAAATCTTATCTATTCCGAATGAAAATTTTTTGTTCATAAATTGCATGAACTACGCGGTCTAAAACTGAGAACTTAGGTGAATAAAATTGTCTTTATTAATTGGTAAAATTTCATTAATTACGATTGGAGTATACAAATTATTAAAAAAAAAAAAAAAAAAACACAAATTATATAATTTACTAATATAACTTTTATAACACCTAACTAACTAGACACATTGCTTCAAATACTGACTTCATTTTTCATTTTACGCATTAGAATGATTACTAAAGATCAAATATTTAAATAATTAACGTTGATATAAATGAGTCATTTTACTCATTTATCATTTTCTGGCGGTAATTTTTTCAGCCAGAATCCGAAAATATTTGGTTTTTTTGTTCGTGAAGAGATATATAATGAGTTATCATTTACGATCTGTGATCATAACACGCTGTTAAAGAATGATATCCTGTTTCATCAGTTCAAGATGTGTTATTGATCTTCTTTCAGTAATACACTTTCTCGAGGTTAGAATTAAGAATCTGACAGCATTTAAAGTTAATTATGTAAGACCAGATCTCAATACATCCGGTTTCAATTCGGACACGTAAGCATTTACAACGTACTACTCACAAATAGAAGGGTAAATGATATGCAATCAAAAGGACGATCCTATGAATCGTATTTTAATATGTATATAAAAACAGAAATGAATAGACTATGAAAACTAATAGACCGATGAAAAATCTTAAACACTGTTGAAAATATTTGAGATATTTTTTTGAAAATAAAATTATTATTATTTCTTTGGAATGAGTTGCAAATAAAAGAAAACCATCTTAGAATTATTCTGACTTTTTACACTTAAGAAAAAATTTACAAATGAAAGGTTTTTTAGGTCAATACCTTTCCTATAAAGGGTTAGAGTAAGACAGTTTTAATCTTCTTATAAAAAAGAATGGATAAAGCTAAAACGAGATACAAAGGTATTTAAAGAAACAGTATTATATAAAACTTTATTAATTTTATGTTAAAAATGAATGAAAATATGATCGTAAGAAAGAAAAGTTATTTATTTACGTTCCGAAAAATATTTAAATAAATGAAATACAAATAATTAGGAACTTTTAAAAAGTAATTACTTCTTGTTTTAGAATTTTTTTGTTACCTCAATGTTTAAAGCAAATACCATCTCGTCCTTAAAAATAAAATGCGGGTGTCTTGTCTAATAATGATTTAATTAGTCAATATTACGTGCACAGACAGAAAATATTTGTTTATTTTAGAAGTTTAATTCTTTATTATTAATTAACATACTTGTATAAATTTTAAATAAATAGAAAATTTAAGTTGAGATACACGATAAATATTTATGTACCAGGGTCATTCGGAAAGTTTTCGACGTGACACAGAGATGACTATGACCAAATTATTACGATATTTGAAAAATATGATCCTCTAGATGACGCGCTCTTAGTTGCTATTTTGATTTTGTGTCTATCACGTAAAGAAACTTTTGAAATTTTCTGAAAAATGGGTAAATTGAAGTTCGATTATTATACAACAAAGTACCTCTTCGAACAAAGATTTTAAAAAGTTTAATTCCGTCGTTCACACAAAAAGAGTTAAATTCTACAATAAAGGATTATTTCCCTTCTTTTTCGACGGTATAGAAGTGGGTCGATGAATTTAAACATGAAATTTATTTCATCTCATGTAATTTAATATTTTCATAATATTTCTTTTTACATTTCACGTGATCTTTCAACATGATGAAAGCCAACATGAAAAGCCTAAGCTGCATTATTGGAACAGGGTTTTTAAATCATCGACTTTATAACTTGTCTATTTATTATTAATCTTCTGACCGGTCAGGACTCACTTCGCCGCACTACCCGTTCAGCCATCTGGATCCCCGCTGTGTTCGTTATCCTCACGGTTCTGAGAATAATACTGATAAATAACAATTAAAGCCTTAAAAGCTCTCGTTCTTCCAACGTTTCTCTTTTTCTTGACGTAGAAGCTCTGATATGTTCCTGCTGTAGACGAAGCTACAACTAAAGTTAGAACGTTGTGCTCTCGGCCAGGAGCTAATCAAGAACAACACACTTCAGCTGTTTCAGAGAACAGAGATAATCTCATTCTTTAGCAGACTTTGAATAATAAAAAAGGATACTTCTCTTTCTTGAAGGCATAATTTTTTTTAATTTTCAACGTCTAATATAGATAGATAAAATAAACAACCAAACCGACAAAAGTTTAGTTAATCTATTAATTTAAGCTAATTACAATAATAATCTCCCTGCGGCCGTCGTATGGGGAAACTAAGGTGGCGATGGTGGTGGTCTCGCCACTGCTGGCCAGCTAAAGATTGACCGACTCGGTGTAGGATGGTATCTTGTCGGGTTTTAAAGAGGTCCGCCGAGGAACGATGCTATCGGTGCTGGGGCATAGGACACCGGGCAGGGTCCTGCAGCGGCCCCGACAAAAGGGGGCCTTGTTTTTAATTGTGGAGCTGAGGGGCACCTCCGGAAGGACTATCAAACGGAGGCTAAATGTTCGCTAAACACTCGCGGGCATTCACTTGAGGGTCGGGGCTGCAGGGCCAGCAGCAAAATATGAGTCCCATCGCCTTTGCTTGTGATTGGCCTAAGATTGGGACAGCCTCGTCCAGGAGGGGTAGGCCTCTTAGGTGTCCCACTCTCGTTGATTGGACGGGGACTCCTTTGTATCTTCAACACAGGGAGCAAAGTAAGACCGCTGTTCCGGTGAGGATGCCTTTGGGTTCCCCATTTGAGGCATGGCGTCAAGACCAGAGTCCCGATGGGGGAAACCCTTGGAGGTCCCCTCATTAGAGGCATGACGTTTAATTAAAAGACCGGGTCCCGGCTACCTGGGGGAGTTTTAATCCCCGACGAATTAGTTTCGAGGTGATGGCACCCCCTGAAGCTGAGTAAATGCTTAATTGCAAATCCAGCTCCGGGGGGGGGGGGTGATAAGCCAATGATGTGCTAAAAAAAAAAAAATAAATAAATAGTTAAAATATTAAATATTTTTTATTAAGCCCCATTAGGAATATCACAATAATTCTAACTGGAGATAATTTTTAAACTGAATCAGTATAATGATCAAGCCTCTAAGGTATGAATATGCAAAGTTTTATTAAAATCTGTCCAGTAGTTTTTGTGTAATGTGTCCACAGCGACCACCCTGGTCATAATTTTATTATTCTAGATAGAAGAAGATTATAGTTTAAATACATTTTTCAATAAATATACTGCATCTGTTATTATCTGGGAACAAAAATACTTATATTGATAACCTTGAATATCTGTTTACATTTTAAATAAAACTTTTTATTATTTATTGCATTTTCAGTTTTATTTTAACTGCCTACGAATTTTTTTCTTTTTATTTATCTTGGGATACCGAATCAAATTTACTGTAACGACAAAAACATTTTCGTTGTTAAATACAATAAATAAATTATAATAGCATTAAATAATCTTTTGAGCTTTCTACTAATTCAGCTTAAATATGAAATTATTTCTAAACCTAGCAGAAGAACGAAATAACAAATTTCTGAGAAATATTATAAAGTTTGTTTTAATACCTGACTATTTCCCTTTAAAAGTAGTTTTATTAATACATTTTAATATCACTTGTTTACCTTTGATTGCGAATACAATATAATAATGCAGTTTTTAAAAAGGATTTATAATATTTTACTCAAGTTCTGCCATTTTTTACTTTTTCGTTACAATAAATTATTAGAGAATGTATTTTTGGTTTAATTTTACGGAGAAAATTTCTGTTATTCATAGAATTTTTAGCTTAGCTGTACATAAAAAAGTTTTAGAGATAAAAGTAGAAAATACTTTACTTGTGTCGTGGGAAACATATTGAAATTTAAAAATCTTACTTAATCTTTAATGTAAAAATACGTTTGTTTAGAATTTTCTTCTTTGTAAATTTAAGTCAAATGAAATATCTTATAATAATATCATTAAATGATGAATATTAATAATATCTTGTAATATCAATCTACTATAATATTAGATAATAAAAAAGAACAGTGCCACAGTGCCATACCCGCACTAAATATTTCAGCAATTAATGTGAAATTTTCAAAGCCTTTATACAAAATTTCCACCAGTCATCCATTACGAAGAAAATTTGTGGCACTTCTTCTGCCTGATTTAAACGGTTTAATCTACTTAAAAAAATATTCACGGTTCATACACTTTTTACCGTAATGTTTTAAAATTCGCGAATGAATTTCGGCCGGTTTTACAACTTGGAGCCGACATATGGAACTAAACAAAAGTGGTAATAATAATAATCTTTGAACAGCTGATATTTTCTATAAGGGGAAGCCAACTTGAACGTCAGACGGTTTTAGTTTATTTTATTAAATAATTATTCTGCTGAAGCCATTTGTCTCTTTAATTACAGAACGAACCTCGTATATAATTTCTGATAATGGAATTTCAAGAATGAGATAATAACTGTGCGGTTTTCACGAATTCTGCATAGTATTTTAGAAAATCTTCAATTTATTATTTTGTATAAATATATGTATAAATGACCCAATATCACTATGTGATATGAACAAATATACATCTTTCTTATTTTTTTAAATCTAATTAAAATTCAGAGTTATATTTCTAAGATTTAGTCAAGTTAATTTAAAAAAAAAAAATTATAGAATTTCTATTAATATTCTTATTTTATTATTCTTATATTTTTCTATTAATATTCTTTTTATTCTTATTTATTCGCACCAACAATAAAGAACCTTAAAATCTGTGTAAATGTGTAGTCTTGAACAGTCTCAGGCTGACCATTCTTGAGATGTGTTGTTAATTGGAATCATACCATCAAAAACTCAGCGGACACATTGTGGAGAAGGTCGAGGGCACCACTGCGGCATTAGCTGGAAAGGGTGGCAGAAGGAATCATGTTGTCGTCAAGGACTTAGACGTACTTACAACCAGGGATTAGTTCATGAAGGAAATCCATAAAGTCATTGGGGAGTCAGTGTCTGTAGAAATTCTGTCAATGCGGCCGGCCTACGGGTCAACACAGGTGGTCACTTTGGCCGTGTAGCCTCTTCTTGCGGCAAAACTTCTACCCGACGGACGCATCGCCATTGGCTGGGTGGCCTGCCGGGTGAACCGACGTGCCTCAGATGACCTTTGCTTTCATTGTTGGGGTACAGGGCATAGGGCCAAGTTTTGTCTTGGTCCAGACCGAAGTGGTCATTGTTTTGCTTGCGGTATGGCCGGCCAGGTGAGGAGGGACTACAAACAGGAACCTCGCTATCTGTCGAGGATGTAACGTGGCCCCACCTGCACCAGCGCATCTCATCTTCGATGATCGGGAGGGGACTGCAGTGCCGTTGGAGAGAAGATAAGACCGTAGTCCCGGTGGGGGATCCCTTTGGGGTTCCTTCTTAGATGGGAGGCGTTAATACCGGAGCCCTGGTGAGGGGAACCCTTTGGGATCCTTCGTTTGAGGCATGGCAAGCAAGGAAGACCGAGTTCCGGCTGCCTGGGCGGGGTCTTTTACCCTTCCAATGTAGTTTGAGGCGATGGCACCCCTTGGAGCTAAGCTTATTATTAGTCGCAAATCCGGCTCGAAGGGGCGGGAAAATCGTAGGAGAAAAAAACCACCAAAGAACAACGCTATCTACGATCTTGTATCCAAATCCATAAAAAAATAAACTACTCTTAATAGAATTTGAACTCTCGACTACGAAACAGCTGATTTGCGACGACCAGCTTACCTCGTTTATAGTTTCTCTGTAATTTCATATATTTAAATTATAAGTTTGTAATCTTTGGTATGGAAATTTTATTTTTAGTAATCAAAAAATAATATTTATTATGTGTGAGTGTGAACTGGATCAAATTAAGCATTCAGTATTTATTATAGATATGCACATAGAGGGGAAGTCATACTCTTCCTTTACACTCTTAGTAGTCCATCCCTCTCCTATCTCATAATTTGATTTTGCATACTCTTGTAAAAAAAATATTATTAATTATATGAAAGCGATGATAATAACTATTTTATTACTGTACATTTATAAACGTTTTTTTTCTACGCGGAACGGCCTTAAAGGACAACGATCATTTTATATCGTTTCTTTCTTTTTCTTTCAGAAGTTCTTCTTTATTTCGGATTGTTTAGCTCTTTTCTCTTCAGTCCAATCTCCATTATTGAGGTTTTTTCTGTTCACCTACAGGAAGGAACCTTTAATTCAAAACTTCTCTTCTGTATTCTTTTTGATCTAGACAGTTTTTTCTATAACGTTAAACTTATTGAGTTCTTTCATCTGTTTAACAAAGCCACAGTAACCTTTGTAGTTCCTGGGAACTGAAAATGTTTGTTTAGCCTTGAATGGTTTATTTGGACTAGAATGAACATTATTACACGACTGCCCAAAAAAAAGAGTCTAATGTATTTAGGTGAATGTGTGTATGTATGCTTGTTCTACCGAAGCAGGTCAACGGCTGAACCGATTTCGATATATGACCCCGTGTTGGAATCCTTACATTACCGGAAGTGTCATAGGCTATAAATTTATACGTGCATGTATATATATATGTACATATGTATATATATAACATATATATATATGTTTAAATAAATTTAAACAATTTTAATACAAAATTGTCACCCTCTTTAATTATCCTATATTAGTAATTATCCTACATCAAACAGCAATATTTTTTTTTTTTGACAAGCGTTTTTTTTTTTTTATTTTTAATATTTCTCTCTTGTTTTAATTTGCATATATATGTAATTATTAAATTTTCAATTCTATAAAAACATGTCCCTTTGGTAATAAATTTAAATATTGATTAACAGTTGATTATAATATCTCTTGCTAGATACAAAAAAAAAAAAACAAAACGATTAAAAAATTACCGAAATACGTAACAACAATTTGTTTATTTAGTATATTAATATAAATTTAACACTTTCAAACTTGTACAAAAAAAAACACTTTCAGACTACTTCATCATTAAAATTAATATAAATAAATCATCAATATTAATATAACGTTTTACGTTATACCTCGGTAATAAAATGGCAATAAAATTTCTAAATTTTTAAATGGTAATAAAATTTCTTTATCTAAACTGAAATTCTAAGAAATTTGTTACGAATCCTACAAATGCCTGGGCATCAGATCACAACAGTTTTTTTTAATCTAGTGAACAAAATCAGGTAAATGGAATATTGTGAATAAAATCATTTGGAGACATGAATGACAAAAATATTATCCTGCATTTCTAAAAATTATAAAGTATGGGTATCGAAGACATTGAAGGTTTACGAAACGTAGGATTAATGAATGGAAAATAATACTATGAGTGACACACGGGATGAACACTGATTGTTCCCAAATGACACTATTTATTTATGCTATATCATAATTTTTACAGGCTCGAGAGCTACATAATTCATACGTATGCATATGCAACACAAATTTCATAAAACAAACTTACACCAAAAGAAACTTATTATGTTTTTAATTATTTATTATTATTATTGTTGTTGTATTAATTTATATATTAAAATACTGAATATTGTATATTCTTGTAATCTTTAGATAAAAGTAATAAAACCTATTTAATATTTTACGATAATAACTGCAACTATATTTAGATAACACATCATCCATTACACTGATAAGACAAAAAAAAAGTTTTTTTAATGTTTCTCTAAGTGTAATGCCGTTTCTTGAATTGCTTTTTGCGTACATTACAGATCTGCAAATACAATTTTTCTATCACCCATAGATTTAAATAAATTACGCTTCAAAAAAAAAATTAAGGGAAAATATAGTTAAAATCTAGAAAATTTATAATTCTGCTTGGCCATACCTGTGTTAGAATGATTTAGCTGATGCTTTTGTTTTATAAACAGCCTCACGCACATCCTGAATTAATGTCCAACAGTAATCGGCAACATGTTAGTATTCCATTTCCCTTTATAGCGGTTTTCCATCACCGAAATGTCTTAGTGGAAACGTTCACCGTGTTTGTCACTTACGTCTCCGAGGTTGTCCGAGATATAATCCCAGATCTGAGTGGAGGAAATATCTTTTCAAAGACATATTACATCCCACAGCTCTGTATGAAGTAAGAAGTTGATTAACAATATCGTGGTAATTGTCTGATTTTTGTTTGACGAGAAAATGTTTGCAAACGTCTTTAAATGAAGCCCAAGCTGCACTTACTACAGTATTAAACACTGAGTTAAATACAACTTCTTTGACCAACTCTCTTATTTCAGGACCAAAATATATTCTTTCTTTAATTTCTCCTTCACTTCAATTCCGAAATTTCAGCCTGATGTACAAAAATACTTCTTCATTGCTTTTACAGAATTTTTCATTAGTTCTAGCTTGATATTGAGAGGGAGTAAAAATATTTATTTGCATTCTACTAAGAGCTCATGAATAATATTTTTCCCATTTGTAGTTTAGTTGTCTCGTTTCTTCCATTCTTTGGTAACATAATGTTTATCCCTAGTTCGGCTTTCCCATTTGCAAAGAAAACACATGTACTTAGTACTGCCTAACTGCATGCCTAACAAAATAGCTGTAACTTTCAAATCACCACATATGATCCAGCTTTTTTTTATAATTTATTTTTTCAAGAACAACTTTCATCATCATATGTCTCTTTCAAATTAATACGATAAGCGATTGGTATCGAAGAATATTTTTCACCATTGTGTAGTAGAACCACTTTTAAACTAGACTTGGACGAATCTATGAAAAGGCGCCAGTCGTCAGGTTTATGAACTTGCCCTAAGTGCAACATAAGCTCCTCAATATCTGTGCGATAAATCAAATTATTTTCATCAATAAGGTACTGAGAAAGTTCTTTTTGTCGCCTTCGACAGCCCCAAGTTTTTGTATTTTTTTGAAGTAAATTTGTAACCTTGCAGTGTTGATCCTAACAGCTGAGCTTGATTTTTTTATGAATTCAAATCCCTAACCAAGTCATTTAATTCACCTTGTGATATAAGATGTAGCTTATTGAAAGATAATTTAAAATCAAAATCATTCCTGTATTCTTCAGTACTGCCTGATTCTTCATCGCTGCATTCGAAACATACACTCGCAAGTTGCTCAGGAACTGGAATATTTACACTGTGAGGTACAGACCTGATTGCAGATTGCAATGAAGGATATTTTACAGTATGTTTAGTTTTTTTAGAAATTCCAGACACAGTTGTTAAAGGAAAGTAACAATCGGTTACATGATCCTTTAGTTCACGTCAAACCATAACTACACCAAATGGCAAAGACTTCCATGTGCCTTTTAGTCATCTTATTAAATATACAGAAAAATTAGTGCATACTATATGAGAAGCCAACGTCTTATCGTGATCACCAATTTTACACCGAAAGTACAAATGATATGCTTTTTTAATTAAAGGTGTACTGTTTTTTCTATTTGATTTTAAAGTAAACTCACCACATACATAACAAAGGACATCCACATCATTTACACAATTTCGAGGCATTATGATACTGCACTGTTAACAAACTTAAGACTGAACAAAATTAATTCATTCCTAAATCCATTTTTTAATACAAACAACACAGCTATGTTTTCAGCTGTATGTTTTTACCTGCACAAACATGATTAATCTTGACCCCGAGGCTCACTCTTCAGAGCTTTACAAATTATGTTAACCAAGTTAAGCAATAAAAATTGAGCTAACAAAATACAATATAGGAGCTTAAAATGTTAACTATACGTTGAAAAATGAAAAAATTCTTTTAATTAAATTTAAAAAATGGTGGGTGATATAAATATTCTGAGTTCATATTCGTTTTCAGCATCAAAAACAGATTAAAATCTTGTATCACATGTTAGGAAACAAAAATTATGTTTATCAGTGTTATCATTATTATTATTAATAATATTATTATTATTATTATTATTATTATTATTATTATTATTATTACTCTTTATGTATTAATATTTTATTATTATATAAATCATTGCTTACTCTATAGTGTTACTACTATTCTACGTAATTCAGAATTTAAATAAAAATTTGTGGGTTTAAACTGTGTTCATGGATTAACTCACGGGATAAACTGCAATAGTAATTTGAAAAAGTATACAATTTTTATAATTAATTTTTTTAAATTTTTAAATGTATTCTAATTTTTTTAAATAATTAAATAATTAAATTTTTTTTTTAAATGTATTCGTGATAACCATAAGAGTTTTAATAAAATAATACTAACGGATATTTATAATGATAAAATACAGAGTTGGATGAATCATTTTAAATATATTGACAAAATACTCTACATTCAAATTAAAGGATTATGCTAAACGGTTATTTAAATAAATTGGAAAAGAGATAAAATTGAGATATAAAGGTAAATGAGAAAAAATGTTTACATAAAATTTTACTTTAAATTTAACCTAGATAGCAATTTCGATTGTTCACAAAAAAATCATCATATTTAAACAATTCAGAAAGAGTATATACAAAGTAAAAAAAGCCTGCAATTCATTTTTTAAATTCAGTGAATTGAATATTTATTTAAATCCGTTTTGATTACATTTAAACCGTTTAACTCTAATTTTTTAAGCCATGATGCTCCAAAAATAAAACAATAAACAAAATTTTTAATATTAGTATGTTAAAGTTTTAATATCCTCCTCTACACAAAGTTTGAAAATAAATCGGTCAACAGAGTTCAGGGTACAACACCAAATGTATAAGCCATTATATACGGAGTGTTCCGGAACGTATTCGCCGAACTCAGGAACTGATTCAGGACACCAAAATGAGCAAAAACGTTCATGTTGACATAACTCCTATTTTGGTTTCCTTCTGGATGCCATTTTGTGATTTTCAACAAAAAAATATTTCTCAGGAACGGGTAAACCTACTTTAATTAAATTTGGCAAATGCAAGACAAAATGTTTTTGTTTTGTCATTTGTCTTGTTCTAGAAAAAAAAAACTTTTGAAAACGTCACCTTCAGAAATTTCAAAATGCCACCCATTAATTTTTTTAATTTTCAATATCTTTGTAATTAGTTTGATAAATTTATACTCTTACACAATTGATAAAGCATTTTATTTTGAACAAAATGACACCTAATTGTAAAACTCCGTTGACGAACAATCTAGTTATTGCAGACAATTAACTCGGCAGTACGCTTATGCACGTAATGCAAGCTGATAATTTTTTTCCTGTTTTCATTTCCTCCACTAAATGTAATAAAAATTATTAATAATAGGGAATAATATTAAATTAATAATAATAAAAATTATCACCTTGCATTATGTATTAATTAATTACCCGTTCCTGAGAAATAACTTTTTTGTTGAAAATCAGAAAATTGCGTCTAGAAGAAAACGAAAGCAAAATAAGACTAATGTCGATATGATGAGCTATTTTGCTCATTTTGGTATCCTAAATCAGTTCCTGAAGTTCGGCGAATACGTCCCTGAACAATACAGTATGTATGCACAAACATCCTGACGACAAAAATAGATTTTTTAGACTTGGAAGCATAGGAATAAAAGAATTTTTCACAATTTATTTAAATTTATTCTTTTGTTAAATATTTTTTATAAAAGAGCGGGATTCAACAGCTATGGTCATTAGCCCGATGAAAATTGGTAGCGTATGAAAAGACGCCATGGCTGACCAGGATACGACCCAGGACCTCCATACGAAATACCAAGACGCTAACTACTCAGTCTCAGAGGTCGGCAATTTTCATCTTCTTAAATAAAAATTGTTTTTAAATGCTTCTTTAATAACAGAACTTAAAAAAGAAAAATTTTGAAAGATTTTTTAGACCGATCTATATACTTTCTCGTTATCGCTACAATTGATATAGCAGCTTATAACGATATAACCAAGAAAGTAAATACAAAAAAAAATTAGAATAAGAATGATGAAAATAATATTACCTGAAAAATAATCAAATTTTTAAAATTACAGCAAAACATCTTTAATTCAGACCAATAGAGAAGGATCGTGAAAAGCACGGATTAAAATTGTTTGTACAAAATAAAAAAATATAAAATAAATCAGAACTTTAATCTTACCGTGGCTAAGAAATTTAGCTTTCTCCTTGGAAAAGTTTAACATAAATCTAAACTCATCAAAGGGCGGAAAAATAGATTGATTTTTTAAAGGTAACAAATGAAACTAGGATAAACTACTCGTACGTAGGATAGACCTAAAAAAAAGATTAAAACTGTAATATAGGATCATTTGCTTAATAAATTTAGTAAACCAGAAAAATTGACAGTAATTCAGTATTGCCTGGAAACTGGTCACAAATAATTAGAAAATATGTATCGTAATTGACGGAAATTAAATACATGAAAAATTTACTTTATGATTCAGAAACTTAATTGTTGAACAAAAATCGGTTCTTTAACAGCTGATTTTCAAAGTTGAAGGTTCTGATTTTTAGTTAAGTTTATTTGCTTTTACACGGATTTGAATACTAGACAGTGGATAACGGTGTACTTTGGTAGTTGAGGTTCATTTAACTACACGTCTCAGGAATGGTCGGCCCAGTCTGTACAAGACTACACCTCAGTTGTATGCCAAACATATCATCCTTACATCATTGGGCAATGGGGGGTTGCTTATTGTTCACTAGTTGAACAGATTGCTACGTACACATTAGTAAAATAAAAGTAAAAAATAAAAATTTAAGTTTATTAAAAATTCGTATGTCGAACTGTGTAATTAAGGAAAATTAAACTATTAATCTCCTCCTTTAAATTCTTTTCATAGATGGGTATATCTTCTTGACTAGTTAAAGGTTCATGTTTTTGTTTGAGACAAGTTTTATCTACCCAGTCGATAAAAGAAGCGTACAAAGTCTTTGTGGCAGTCTGCATAAGAAGTTTAAATAATTTCGATATTTTTAAACTAAATTTGCGCTTTCTACTGCCTAGATGACCAACTTTAATTACTGTTTTCTTTTTTTTTATTTGCATTTAAATTATTTTTAATTTTGTTTACTTTCGATCTGACCTCTAAGGATCACATTTAAGTAGCTCAAACTTCTTTTTTCTTTCAAAAACTTTTCATCCTTTTACTCATTTTTTTTTTTTTTTAACTCATCACTCCATTTATGAGTTTGTTTTATTCTGCTCTTGTGGAAATTTAGATTCAATCATATCATTTTTCTGAACCTTTTTCTGTTCAGAACTCTGCTTTTGATATTCAGAATATTTTTTCAAATCCTTTTCTACTTCTTTAGATCAGCTTATTTTTGTTTTTCTTTTAAAAAACCTGCTTTTATTCATTGTACACAGGTATCCATAAAACTCTAACCTTTTTTTCCTAGTTGTATCTTTTATTTTTTAAAACTATACATTTTTTCAGTTTTTTCATTTATAACTTTTTTTTCATATTTTGAACCTAATAGGTTTCATAGACCTTTTTTTTCAATTTTTCTGATTTCTTATTCTGAAATTTTATTAAACTTTCTGCCTCATATTCTAAAATATTAGTGTTTCGTAATGTCTCAGGTCTGTATTTTTTGAAAGGGATTGTTTTGTTTTTATTTTATTTTTTATTTTTTCCGGTTTTATAGTTCTAAAAACAGGATGCGCATATTAGAAGAGGGAATACATTCATGAAGGGAAGTACAACAGTATGTTTTTAGAGTATTTCCTAAATAATACAATTCTTGGTAATAATCAAATTACATAGTAAGGCTTTAATTAATTAAATAACGAATAAATGAAAATAGAAAGCAATAAAAGTAAAAAGATAAATAAAAGAATACAAAATTTTGTTTACATTTGTTACGGAACATTAACTTGAATTTATTTAGTATGTTTTAGCGCCATAATAAATTTAAACATAAAAATTACTAGCAATAAAATTATTCTACTTTCGCTGTAAAAATTATTCGATTATATAAAGTATAATAAAAGTTTCTTTTATTTTATTATTTTTTTTTTAGAGGAAAATTTTATTTAAAATAATAATAAACAAAGAGTAAATTTATTTTTATTTAATTTCCTTCAATAAAAATCTATATATACAAACATACAACGGAAATGTATGTTAGATAAAAACGAATAACTTTTATGTTGACCATTTAAAAACAGAAACTATTAAAACTGTTAATAAAAAAAAACGAAGTTTCCTCATTTTTATAACTTTTTCGTTCCTTTTTTTTATATTAGGGTTAGCAATGATTACATACAAATAGTAACACAAAGAGAAGTTAAACACATTAATTCCCCTAAGCACATTAACACTAACACAACATGAAAATTCACTTCACTTCACATAGTAACAAATTAATTCAGCTAAAATATTTCTTAAGTTGCATTCTATTGCAGTATTACAAGCATTAAATTACATTACACCGCACGCCACATTTCACAATAAGAGTATAACTTACATCTTACGAATAGAATTTATACTATATAAAATACATTTACTTACACATTTGACTATCTTAGTCTTGTTAATTAAATTTAGTACTTTTAAGTAACCGAATCCGACCAGGAAATATTATATTTACATTTTTAATTAATTATGAAATTTAATTACTCTATTTTATTTTAAAGCAAAAATTTAGCTGCACACAAAATTTTTATTTAATATGAAAAAAAGTAGAGATTAGTTCGCTAAACCGTTTGCGAAATTACCTATAAGTAAAAATTTTACCTCTTTTCCAAAGTTAAAAGTTCGTAAATATTTTTTACTACAAGGATTTTATTCACTTTCAATTTATTTATTTACTTATTTTATTTTCAAAGTACTCTGAGCAAAAAAAAATTACCTTTTGATTTCAAAAATAAGATAGAAAATATATTTTAAATTGGAAAAAGTTGTTTGTTCAAGGACACCATTGTTTAAGATGAAATTAAAGGAAATAAATAAAAAAGTGAATAAAGATTTCAAAAGCAAAGCTCCTCACGAGATAATATATAAGGAAGTTTAAGAAAACTTGGGAGAAAATATGAACAAAACATATCTTATGAGGCGTAATAAAGAAATTGTGTGAACAAAACTGTACTAAAACTCCAAGGTGGAAGAGAGTGAGTATATGATATGTTTTCAGGAAAATGTGACATAAGGAACCGTTAAAATTAAAGGAGCAATAGATTGCAAAGTTGTTAGCTGAGCAAAACATCTTTATATAGAAGTAGTAAATGAATGACAAGAGTGAAGTTTTAAGATAGGAAAATATTGAGAAGCTAAAGTAATTTTAATGAGAGAACCATTTTTAACATTTTATAGTTATTATATCATAGTAATTCTTATGTACTACACAAATAGAAGAAATATTTTTCATAATCTCTGATATTACCAAGATTACTAGGAAGTAACGATTGATTAGCTCGATTTAACTTGATGGTTCTAGAAAAGTGGCTGGGAGATATTTTTAACACCGCGTCTCAAACAGCGTTCATTGGTGTAAAAAAAATATTAATCACAATTTTTTCGTAAAAAAATGATAAAATTTATCTACCTCGTATAAGCTAGTATTATATATAAAAATGTATTCCAAAGAACAGATGTAATACTTCAGTGAATCTGCTGAAAAAGAGAAAAATTGACTTGCTAAATCAATAAAACCTCTTGTGAATTAAACCAACGTTAAAGAACACTCTTACGCTAAAGCACTTCAGCAACAAAGCTACTTTCAAACTCGAAGAAACATCCAAATCTGTTTAGTTGACAATTATTTGTCTGTGATGAATGCTTAATTAATTAATATCGATAAATTCTGAGAAAAGAAAACCTTAAAACATCTAAAAATATGTTTTTCTTATGGTCTTACATTATAGAATGATGACACTTTTTGCAGAAGATGAGTGATGATAACTCCGATAAAGGGCCATAATAAACTGTCCTAAGTAAACCGATTTCTTGGAAAAGTTTATTTAAAAGTGACTAAGTGACAATATTTTACCCTATTTGAACAAAGAATAACGTTAACAAAGAATAATGTTAAAATATGCAAATATTTTGTGATCATAACTGAAAACACGTGAAAACAACAAATTTAGAAAATAATAACAGAATTTTCAATTCGGAAGTTAAAAGTAATGAAAATTTAAAAATAATGATAAAACTCACTTTTTGATTTATGTTTACCCAATTTTGAAATTGGTTTAAATAGATTTTTGATCTTAAATCATTGGATGTAATTCACTTACTATATTTCTTTGGTATATAACTCACAAAATGAAAAATTTGGAAAAATGAAATCCTAGTAATGTATAAACTACTCATCTCGAAACAATAAAAGAATTAAAAATCAACTGTTAATTACTTGACTGTATAAGAAAAAATATTTTACGTTGATGTTACATTTCAGTAAAACTTTACGCATTTTCATGATTTGACACGAATGGTTCTAACAGTTTTTCAGTTAATTTCAGGAGTTGGAGAACATTAAGTTTTATTACATTACAAAAAAAAATTGCCAGTTTTGTTGGTTTATTAGCTTGTTATTTTAATAGGAATATAAACACTCATTCTTTGGTATAGTGTTGACTTGTCTTAACGATTATATTAAATGATCTCAGAAATACATAAATTTTGCGTGGTTTTATTAATGTATTGGAATTGTTCGTTGCTACCACAGCTCTGATATTAGGAATAAGTGTATTGTCAGTAAAGTTTTTATTACAATTTAAATTTGATGTCTACGAACTATCAGTCGTTATTCCTTCAAAATATCCTTGAAAATAAAATTGATTTATACGTCGACATTTGTATATAAATGTTCGGTAAGATTTTAAAATGAAATATATTTTTTACATTAAATATTCTAGTACCGTCCACTAGAAAGGGCACACAACAAGATAAAGTCTGCCAAAACCCTCCCTAGAAAAATAAAGATAACAAAAGCTTAAATTGGTTCTATCCAGCAACGAAAATAATGAAAAAAAAATACATACATAGTTTATAGCTTTCTCTAATTAAATTTAAATAAAGATAGAATATTTTTGTTAAAAGAAACTATTAGTACAAACAAGAATTAGAAGAATATAAAAGAATAAATGATTTTTTACCGAGTTTGTATGTCATTTGCTGAAATGAATTACGAGAATTTATATGTATTTACTTAAATTCAATATATAGAAATGGGTCATCTTCTGAAGGAATGTGATTTGAATACGTGCAATATTCCAAGAATTTTAAACATACATCTTAAATATTACTGAAGAATATTATACTTTCAAACAAGAGTAAGAAAGAATTTTAAATTTAATCATGAAAGGTTTGTTATAAATAACAAAATTTCATTTTGTAAATTAGAAAATATTACCTGCTTTCTTAAGATTTAATTATATACAATACAACATTTAGCATAAGTTATAGATAATTGATCGCATAAAACTATGTTGGCTATAAATAAACAGGATTCTGCTTCAGTTAGCTCAAAGTAATCTGATGAAAAAATTTAAATAGAGAAAATTGAGAAAATTTTTATTGAAAATGCTTACTAGTGTTGACAACACAAAATCAGATGGTAACGAGCACAGCATCAGAATCATATATTACGAAATAAATAATCTTAAAAAATATAGGCTTTACGATAAATATTTAAAATCAAACTATTTTAACAGTTATATTCTATATTTAATCAAGTGAAACAATTTTACATTTCAATTCGACGACCTTTTTATCTGTTTAATTGTAACTCAGATACCACAAAACGCGTTTGTTTTTTTTAAATTTTCTTAAAAGGTTTCTTAATTTCCAGACAGAAATACCTATATGTACGATATTTCGTAGAATATTACATTTCAAGTTGATGACTAGTTTAATTCTAATCCTCAAAATTAAAAAAAAAAACGGTTTAATTTAATAAATGATGTGATAAAAATTTTAAGTTCACTAACATTCTAAAGAATTAAATTCCCTTCAAAAATTACAAAGAAAAATGTAGAAATATATCAAAAGTTATATCTATTCGGAACAATCATCCAATCATCTACGAATTGGTCCGGTGTCCCTAGATTCAATACTTATTGTACATACAATTAACATTAAGCAGCAGCTAAACCTTATAAATTACGACAAAAAATTTCGTTTAAAATTAATTTTCACTTCGTTATATAGCTAACTACTTTAAATTAGAACAAAATGGCCGAAATTTAGTGTTCATAGATATACTAACTGATAAACGTAAATGAAATCCAGTTTTTAATTCTACCTTTTAAACCTTCCGTCTGTAGTTTGTGTACTTGTGATGCAATTACAGCCAAAATTGTTCTCCGACTTTTATGAAATTTTCTATTAAGTTTCCTTACTATTTGGTGAAAAACTTATTCCCAACACATTTTCAAAATAAAATTAATCGTTTCAAAATAACCATTTTTATCTTTCAAGGATAAAAAGAGATACAGTGGAGAGGAAGTTTCTATAACAAAGCCATTGCGTTAAAGATTGAACACATCGTTTTTCTTTCATTCATGACGCAAACTAGATACTGACATGTCACTCATTTCAAGTTTATCTCTTATCGATTTCGCGTAAGATACTTCATTCGTTTTCATTTTAATCTATCTTTGAGCCAAATATAATTCTCCTACTTCAATTTAGAATTTCCTTTTCTATAATATATTATTAAATACTTAACATAGATTTATATTGTTTACACTTAACGCTGGTTAAAACTTAAAATTTGTCTTTGATCAATTTCCTCTCCTTATTATCCTTCTTTATTAAATTATTATTATCTTTTTAAATTTCGGAGTACAATTAAATTGTTTCTTCATTAGTAATCAGTTAGTGAAATCAGTTTTCCTGAGAGGAAATAGTGCTTACAATATTACTAATACTGTAAGATTATTCTGGCTCTAGCTAAATCTTCTGCAATCAATTACGAAGGTTCTGTTTCTGTTTACACAGAAACGTTAATTTAATTTCTGTAAGAGATCAATCTGTTAAATTTAATACAAAATGAGCGAGATATAATGTTCACAGCACTAGCAATAATATTTGGCTGTAGAAATTAAATGAGGTTTATTGAATGGTAGATTAGGTTAAATCGCTGTGGCGGCATGGTAGCTTCTCTACTTTTTCATCCTGAGGTTCCGGATTCGAATTCTGATCGAGCACGGCACTTTCATACGCTATAAAAATTCATTATCATCCATCAATATCTGTTATTGGACATCAATCTTTTCTTGCTAAATAAATAAATTAAATAAATTTTTCATATATTCTTATAGGTTTATGTAGAATACTGTATTTTTGCATATAAACTTCATATACACACAGTCGTTTTCAGATAATCAGTTATAATTCAACTTACATTATTTTTTTTTTAAATACAGATTTTACAGATTAATTTTTAAAAAGGATTATGATCGATAACAAGGCATGCGTGCTCGCATACACACACACGCGCACGCCCGCACAAATAGTGTTTGCATTTATTTTTGGCTATTGTAAGCAATATTACAATTCTGAAGACAACAAAACCGTTACTTTTTTATGTAATTTTTGTCTGGCTGATCACTTAGTGCTATAATTAGGAGAATGACATTTAGATCAGCTGGTCTAAAACTGGTCTAAAACTTTTTGATAGAGCTAGTATTTTTTGCCTATAATTATATCTGTCTAAACAACTATGTGTTGTATGTCCGATGAGAATATAACACTAAATATAAAATTAAAATAAAAGACATGCATTTTACATAACACTTTCTATTAAACATTAATAATAATAACAATAATAAAATAATAATAATAAATAATAATAATAATCTAGTAATAATAGTAAAAATATTTTCTATTATAAATAGAAAATATTTTTAGTTTAATACTAAAATTTTACTTAAAACACCTCATTGATTCAAGTTACACATGCACAAATTTCAGTAACTACGTGGTATCCTTAATAACGAAAAAATTATAAAAACGAGGCATAGTGACGAAAAAGAGATTTACATGACACACAAAATCGAACTTTGTATTTTAACTTGCAATATCAACTTTATGATAACAGTCATCAGTCTCAGCTGCAGTTTCTGAAGATATATAAGCGATATTAAACTTAAAGTAAAGATTTTTAAAACACCGTAAAATTAATTATACTCCCGTCAATTTAAAAGCTGTTCAAATTGACCTATGATAATTGATCTACGATAAATGATTAATTAAAAATTACAATTTTGTAACAAAAACTTCTCTTTTTTTCCTTGTTTATAGTCACAATCGACAATAAAAGTTATCGTTATCAAATATATAAAACTAAGTGTACATAAGTAATTAGGCAATAAATATTGAATAACAAATATCGAATCAGGTACATTGTCAATCTTTTGATGTTTTCTTCCGGTTGAGCAAACCCTTCACCTCTGAACCTAAATTTAATTGACAATGAATAACTCTGAATATTGGACAATCTATGAATAAGTGGTATACGGATCACTTTACATTGCACACCTCACAGTTCTGCTGAGGAGAGCAGAACGTGAGGCTTTTTTCTTTTCTTTTCTTTTTCCTGTTTAGCCTCCGGTAACTACCGTTTAGATAATACTTCAGAGGATGATATGTATGAGTGTAAATGAAGTGTAGTCTTGTACATTCTCAGTTCGACCATACCTGAGATGTGTGGTTAATTGAAACCCAACCACCAAAGAACATCGGTATCGATCTAGTATTCAAGTCCGTGTAAAGATAGCTGGCTTTACTAGGACTTGAACGCTGGAACTCTCGACTTCCAAATCAGCTGATTTGGGAAGACGGGTTCACCACTAGACCAACCCGGTGTGGGTTAGAACGTTGAGGCTTTTTTTTTTTTTTAACTTGTTAAGCACCCCAAGGAAACCAGCCTCCGCCTGTTAAGACATAGCATGGTCGCCTTGCAGTGCCGTGGCAGCAGTCTCTGCCCACCCTAACTGCCTCCTTCCGGAGGATCTCCCGCCGGGGTCCCCAAAGCCTCGTCGGGGTGAGCCAACCACCTCCTTCGGGCAGCTAACTCCCCCCTCCGCAATGGGGCTACCCTCCCCGTCCCTAACCTACTTGCAGCCGGCACGCCTTCCACGTACCGCTGCCCCCTCGCGATCCCCTCATACCTGAGGGTCCTTAATGCCATCATCGGGGAGCCCCGACCCCACTACACTTGCCAGTGAAGCCAGAACACCCTAGGCAATAAGGCTACCTCCCTGGGCCCTAATCGTCGCCACGATTCATCCCCAGCCTCCAGAATCTTCTGAGGCTTTTTTTTATTTTATTTTTTATTTTTTTTCCCCAACAAAAGTACACAAATAAAGTAACCCCAATATGTTCATACACTGCGAAAACTACCCATTTCACAGTAGTAATTCCTTATGCCGATATGGCACAATACACAAAGATATACAATTTATCAACACAATATAACACGATATACAAAAAACACAATATTAAATCTGAATTCCCAAAGCGGAACCCCGTCCCTTCCGGTAGAATCAGTAGCACAAAATACATAAAAACACAATATAATTAACATATTCACAATAATAATTAATAAACACATACATTACAAACCATTCACTATAGCGCTCACACTAATGGTACGGGGCTTAACCCCGTATCCGGACGACTCCATACCACTAACTTGACGCAATTCTACTGACCATCTGGCACTGCTGTCTTTAATTATCATTCATACCATACATAACATTCACGCAGACGTAATTAAATCAAAATCTTAAAACTACTACTCTTGCGACGCCGACCACTTCTCCTCAGAGGCGTGCACGCAGCCGAGGGGGCTCTTCCTTGGCCTTTGTATCCATTATGGCGTGAGCCAGGTCCGCCATCTCTTGCCACTCCTGCCGGCTCCTGATCATCCGCCTGACCGCGTCGTCGGGTGAGAACGCCGCCACCCTTCTCCTTGCGGCGTCCCACCGGACACAGTCGAGCCAGGTATGCTCGACCGTGTCCACTTCGTCACAGTACTGCACGCCGCTGATGTTCTGCGTTTAAACCTGTGCAGGTAACTGCCGAAATCTCCGTGACCCGTGAGCAGCTGGGTGAGGGAGTAGTTCACCTCACCATGCTGTCACCCCACCCAAGCTCTCACATCCGGGATCAAGCGTCTGGTCCATTGGCCTACCTGACTCGCCGCCCATCTCTCTTGCCAATGATCCAGGATCCGTGCCCTCGCCTCTTCCTTGGAGACCCCACCGAACCGCACACACCGTTCTTCTACCAATAAGTCGATTGGTGGGGTCCCCGCGACGACACAGATCGCGTCGTAGGAGACCGTTCTGTACGCACAGGTCGTGCGCAAGAGCAGCCTCCTATGAATTGACTCAAGCTTCTTCCGATATTTAGCCACCTTCATGGCCCTGCTCCACACCGGGGCAGCATAGAGCAGTACCGAGGTCACCGTCGTCGCGATGACCTTCCTCTTCTTCTCCGTCGGCCCTGCCGTATTCGCTATGAGACGAGAGATCGCTGCCAAGAGGCGTTCACCCTTCGCCACCGATTCTTCCATATGGGGCCCGAATGAACGGTTGCTGTCCACCCAGACCCCAAGGTACTTCGCCCGCCGTACTTGTTGAATATCCTGGCCATCGATAGTCAGCCGCACCTCCCTCAGAGGCCGCCTCCCAGCGAAGACAACGGCCTCTGACTTCTCCGGAGCTATCGACAGCCCGTGAGTCGACATCCACTGGTGAACTCTTCTCAGCGCCTCGTTTCCGATTCTATCGACCTCCCTCTCGGTTGTTCCTTGGATCAGCAGGACCAGGTCATCCGCGAAGCCGACGACCTCCACCCCCTCGGGATACTGTTGCTGCAGCACTCCATCATACGCTATGTTCCACAGCAGGGGTCCCAAAACGGATCCTTGCGGAACCCCTGCCCGCATTTGGAACTCCCGCTGTCCAGCATCAGTGTCTGCGTGCACTCTCCGGTCACTCAGGTACTCCCGCAAGATATGCTGGAGCTGACCGGAGATCCCCCTCGCCCCCAACGCCTGCCCGATGACCTCCCAAGGCAGGCTGTTGAAGGCGTTGCGGACGTCGAGCAGCACTAGGGCCGGAATCCTCCTCGTTCGCCAAGTCCCGCTCGCGGCATTGTCAATGAAACGCATCACCTCTCGTACTGCGTGGATCGTTGACCTCCCTTTTCTAAACCCGTACTGACGGGGGGAGAGTCCGCCCCCCCGCCAATACTTCCGCCGTCAGCCGGCCCTCGACAACCCTCTCATAAACCTTTCCCAGTGTGCTAAGCAAGCACACTGGCCTGAATGCTCCCGAGTCGCCGAGAGCTCGGCCCGGCTTCGGCAACAGGACCAGTCGCGCGACCTTCCAACACGCCGGAAAGACGCCCCATACGAAGGCACTGTTCATACAGTCCAGCACCAACAACGGGAACGCCTCAACCACCATTCGAGCCACTGCTCCCGGCACCCCATCTGGGCCCGGGCTCTTCCTGATGTTGATCCTTGCAGCGGCTCCCTGAAGCTCTGGGAGAGAGATCCGTCTGATGTCTCCCATCGGCGCCACTCGCCACTACACCTCTGGTAAACAGGGGAAGAGCGAGTCGACGATGCCACCGATCATGTCGCTGGCTATGATCGGCAGCCTCCTCCCCAGCCTCTTGGTGACAAGCTTGTAGGCCTGCCCCCAAGGGTCGTCCTGAAGCTGATCGAGGAGTCTCTTCCAAGCCTCGCCCTTCTCCTTCCAGATCTCCCTCTTCAGACGATTCCTCTCTAGTCGTAGGTCACGCGCCAACTCGTCGATGTTGTCTCTCTCTCTCGCTCGGCCTCTATTAAGGCAACGCCGCAGACGCTGAACATTCGTTCAGCGTCTGAACGTTCGCTTTATGTGTCCAATCCTAAGCCGCTTTAGGATGGCTTGGTGTCTTCTGTGTTAGGAATAATATTTTCTCGAAGACGTTCTACCGGATGCCATGTAAGGCCGTGTAATTCAGCAGCCAGAATTTATTACATTGATTCCGTAGTTTGACAGGGACTGACTGCCTTCGTGAAGTCGATATCACAGGTTAATTCAAATCGGAGGCTATTTGTTGACGCTCTCTTGACAGCCTTATCAGCTCGTTTGCTCCCAAGGATGGCGCAATGGCCACGAATCCACAGGAATACCACTTGAGTGGATATCATAGATAATTTGAATGATAGGCTCAGATCCTCTATAGTTCCAAGCTCTCATGTACGATAAATTTAAAATAAACTTAATAATCCGTTCAAAAAGAATTACGTTTCGATTCTTCATTGATTTCTCATTACGCAAACGTTTAGAAAAATATAAAAATTCAAAACAGATTCAATTCATAACAAAAAAATCAATAAAACATAGGTAACTATTCTATAATTGTCATTTTAAACGTATATTTTTATTTAATTTTATTTTTTTAGATGATGGGCACCTCCGAATGAAAGGCTGAGGCGCTACCACTCCACCACACAAATCAGTAGGCTTATTTTTAATTAGCAAAGTTATTAAAATTTAATTTTATAGATTTTTTTTTATTATTTCAACCATTCTTTTTATATATTTATCATCTTTTAATAATTAAATTGAAATTAGTTGTGATGATGAACGGAAGGAATGATTCGTTTTAAACAAAACAACCACTTATAATGGAACAAATCAAATTAAACAAACAAGTCTATTTACAATAAATTACGCTACTATATATAAAAGAACTTCTTAATTCAATATTTATGAATTTATTATTGTTTATTTGTATTATTCATAAAATAGTACAAATTAATATGAGTACAATTATATATTTTCACAAAATTTGTATATTTATATATGTACTGTAAAAAATTAGATTTGGGTAGTTTTAAGAAAAGTCTAAAAAACTTGACCACAATTCAAATAATTCAGTTGTTAATATTTTTGAAATGTATCTTTACTAACGAATGTAAATTCTTTATAAAAAAGAAAAAAACGTTTTTGCAATTGTAAATATGTTAACAACTTTTTCTTAAATAATGATTTTGTTCTGTGAATGAAATAAACACAAAAAATAAAAATTACGGTTATAAACAAAATGCATTGTAAAACTATCTAATTTGAACGAAAAGATAAAATAATATGATTAACATCTTTTAATATTCTTATAGAACTTACTAGTTCCACTAGATTCACAGAATTTGCAAACGATAATGTATTCCATCTAAAAGGTTGTGGGAGAAAGATGGAAATAGTTGTAATCAGATTTAGTTTCCACTTACCGGTTTTCATGCTAATGGATGTACTATTAATCAAACATATAGATTGTGTGAAAACTGGACAGTTGTATCACCTCTAGATACCAATTAGAGAAACAAATGGAAGAGCTCTTTAGACTGGGAGGACTATTAAATCCTTACCAGAGTACTAATAATAATACGTAATACTATTATTTACATATGTAAGCTACTGTTCCCTGAAAACGGGAATTAAAATAACCAAAATATTAAAAATTTATATCAAAATTCAGACGAACTACGAATTAAATGTTTTAGTCTGTGTTTATATTTCCCTCTACGCCGTTTGAATCTTAATTACTCAACAGAAGTTTCTATCCTGACCTAAATCAAAATCAATGGATTTTCAGCATGGAAAAAAACAAGGCTCTTCTACATAACCAATCGATAAGAACTGTAATAACATCGTAAATGTTCGATTTCATCCAACAGTAAAAAAAAAAATAACAGAAAACATTATTTTTCACAATAAATCATTTAAATGAATTTCAATTAACGTGTACTTTCATTGACATAGAAGTAGATTAAAAAGAAATGTGTAATTTTAGGGGTGTTGATTGAAAAAAAATAAAGTGAAGTAAAGTTTTTAAGATTTAAGATGTTCAAACACATGAGTAATTTTCCACGTAGCGCAAAGTTCAAAAATATTATGAAATAAGTTATTTTGATCTAACATTTCCTATTTATTTATCATGGATAAACTGTGATAATAAATGACAGGAAGCAATTGGTTACTCTATATTTTTCTCACTAAGATTCATTGCCTCACAATTAGGTGCATTGCTCAAGTTACGAATTAATATTTTTAAATGATTCAATATTAAAAATATTGGTTCCGGGAGGGGGAGTTGATGAGGTGGTTAGGTTTAATCGGTAGGGCGCAGGTATACATACGCCCTTTAATAACAACTAACGAAACCTGTTGCGAGTCCGACACTTCGTCCGTAACTGAAATTCCTCTTCAACAGAAAAAATAAATAAATGATTCAAAATAATAAAATATCCCAGTAGTATCAAAATATATTCACCAAACTAATCAGACCAAAAAAAATACTCAGGTAAAGGGCGTTTGCACATATTCCTTAATAGAAAAAGAAAATAAAGAAAATTAGGCGTTTTTATAGATCCACATTTAAAATAGAACATTCATATTAATAATATTTAGTCATAAGTTAGAATATTATTCAAAAACTTTACAGAAGAAAGAGACTCAAAGATCAAAATTTCAAGATTATGTATTCAGTCTACACCAAAGATATATCCAAATCAGAGCCTGAGGGAGACATAAGAATCTACTTTGACAAAATAAATATAATCCAAAAACATATATTAAGAGCCGTACTCGGTAGGTCAAGACGTTATCCAGGTAATAACATTTTTGATGAATTCAGATTTTTGACTGTTAGGCAATTATACATAAAAATCGAATAATATATAAATAAAAACTTATGTACCCCTTTTATTTCCCCATCAAATTTGTCTATTTTTCAGTTATGCTATTTCTAATAGAAATGTTAAAGTGTGCAGAAGACAATTCCTTTAAAAGTTAATAAATTTAGTTTCAAATTATTTTTTCACTAATAAAATCAATAAGTTAATGATTACGCAAATAAATAAATGAATTATCTCTGGAAATATTTTTTTAATACTTTAATGGAATGCATTTTCTCAATTTCCTTAGTTTAAGAAAAAAATCTCACCTCAAATCAGTGAGCACTGAAGCCACAATAATTCATTATGAGATGATTATGAATGAAGATTCTGTTTCTATTATCTGTTTTGTATGTCTATCGTTCAGATTTTTGTTTTGCTGGAAAAGTCTAAATATCTAGAAAAAAATAAAAATATTTATGAAAAAGATTTTTTTTTAAAGTAATTTATATTTATTTAGTTATTACTAAATGTAAGAAAGTAAAGTATATTTTTTTCGATTAAAAAAAATAAGTTGGATTGAAAAGAACTGTTACATTTAAATCTCACAAGAGGAAGAAATTTTCTTTCAGAAAGTGCTTAAATTTCTCATTAGACGAACATCGTAATAAATAAATTTTCTGAGAAATGAATTAAAAACTGTTTATAACCATTTTTAAAACAAAACTAATTTTTGTTCTTAAAGGTTCAATGATAACTTCAGAAAGTTTTCAAAAGGAAAAAAGAATATTATGAAATAAATATAAGTAAGGTAGACTACGGAACACGGACGAAGACATGAGTATGAAGTAAGAAAATAAAGATAGAAGTATTTAGAAATAAAGAAGCTATGCAAAAGAATGTAGAATCAGAATGAAAAAATTAAAGCAGCTAAAGAATATTTCATAGAAAAAAATCAAGAAGAAATAAAAGAAAGGTACATGAATCAAATGGCTGGGATATATGGATAAACGGATTTGAGAAAACCAAGAGAGAACGGAAAAAGACAAGTTCATACAGAATAAGAAAAAATCACGATTAGGATACAATGAGGAATATTAAAATACACAAAATTAATCAATAGAAATTAAAAAGAGATAATATTCACTTATAATGTAATTGAACAGCCTTATATTTCAATATAAAATATACAAAATGACGAATGACAAAACTTGCAAATGACAAAAGATCATGATCTTGTGTAAAGTTTCAATGTAGATCATTGTAGTTAATTACAAAACGTAAAATTATAATAATTAATTAAGAGGTATGAGTAGAATAGTCAAACATAATTTAAGTAAAAACTTAATTATTAGTAATCACACGCACACACACACACACACACACACACACACACACACACACACACACCCGCACACACCCGCACACATCACTCACTCACAGACAGACAGAGAGAGAGAGAGAGAGTGAGAGAGAGACACACCCACGTACACCATGTATATAATATTTTTCATCTTATTTTGTTTGGATGATTCTTTCAAGACCCTTCATTAGTTACACAACTTTTTTTATGCAGTGATGCAAGGAGATGGTCTCGACAATGAGTGATGGAACATCATTATTTTTGAAGTTTTGTGAAAGACAGGATGAAAAGTAGCATGCATAGCACGAATTCACCTACGTTTTTTTTTGTTCCTTTTATTATTATTATTTTTTGTTTTATAATATTTTTAAATCATAATTTATATATACTCATGTGTATATATATATATATATATATATGAACTTGTACTTTGTTTATTATATTTTTTATATTCATGATTCCATTAATGTTACGAGTAGTTAGTAATTAGTTTGGTGTTGTGCTGTTACACATCTTGACAACACCAAAAATACGAATACGTGGAATTTAATTGTATATTAAACCTTTTAAAACTCAACTAATTAACCACACTAATACATAACATACATTTGTAGCCGACTGGTTTTAATTTTTAATTATGACATAACAACAGTTATACGTTTTTCTTTTATAATAATAAGTTCCTTAATGTACTTTATTTTTAAAAAATGATTAACGATGTAAACAGCGACGTTTATTTACAGTTGATTATATATGTCATTTATAAATGTGCAAGTCAATCAAAGACTTCACCGGCTGTGAAATTAGGGCAGTTATCCGATTTTTAAACGCGAGAATCCAGCAGATATTCATCGGCAAATTAGTGGTTTACGATGAAAAAGCTATGAGTAGTGGAATGGTTAGAGAGTTTAATGAGGGATGTAGTATTGTGCATGACGAGCAAAGGAGTGCGCTTCCTTATACTTTAAATAAAAATTTGATAACGAGAATGAATGAAATAATTAAAGAATATCAACGGCATGTAACTTTTTAGTTATGTATTGAGTTTCCAGAAATTTCACCAACAGTTCTGCATGAAATCGTAATAACACAAAACTTAGACTATCAAAAACTCTGCTTTTGTCAGATACCGAAAATATTGATGTAGATTCACAAAATCAAACGATTAGATCAAATCTGACTGAAAAATCTGGCTGTGAGCAATTGAATCACTCCCCTTATAGTCCTTACTTGGCGCCGAGTGACAAAAAATTGTTTTTCCATCTCAAGCGATCCTTTTCTGGTCAGCGCTACGACGACGATGCCAACGTGAAAATGCTGTATAACAGTGTTGTACAGCATTTGAGGCACCATTCTTTGACAAAGGAATGAAAAACTGAACAAAATATTCACGGTTGGGATAACAGTTTAATGTTCTTATGATCGGAAACTTCCACAAAATGCTTTTAAACGAATTTAAAATTCAAACAGAATATTGAATATAGGTTCCATATTGTTTTTCAGTAATATACTTTCTGAATCTACAATAAGTATATTTCCCAGCTATCTAATTCCTGTTAATGAAGAATATATTTTTACAACCTTTTTTTTCTAATCACTTGTAACCAGTTTCCAGATAATGCTTTACTTCAGCCGATTTCCCTGTTTTTTTATATTTTCGAGTATAAAACAAATCTTCCTTTATACTGATAGTTATTTTTTTTCTTATCTGAATTCTACGTATTATATCCTAAGTTGTCCTTTTTTATGCGAAAAGGTCAACTTAGGACCGCGCAAATAGCACTTCTTTCTAGTTTCATTTCTCTTCTTCCATGTATTTATTATTTTTTCGGTATGGCTACATTTTTTGCTCATCTGTCTGTTTCCTTCTGGCCTTTTTTCTTCAAAAAGAACTTTTATATTATAAATTATTCTTCGAAATTTATTTCTATTGCATCCTTCGAAGGTCCTCTTACATCTGTTTTGAGTAATTTATTCTGTTTTTCGCGTTCCTCAGCTCGGGAAAGATTTGTTTATTTAATCTGTTTGGGTTCATCCTGACCATATGCTCCAAGAAATTTAACCTTCTTTTCCTTATCTCTGTTTCTAGGTCTTCTTAATTTTGGTTAATCTCCTTGTGAAATTTCGGTCTGTATTTTTGCTCTGTTACGTTTGGACCATGGATTTTTATCGGTAAGTTTCATCGGCAAGAAAGTTTTCGAGGGATTAGGTGTAATGTTTCAATGTCATGTAAGATTATTGGTCTTACAACAGTTACATAATTTTGCGATCTCGTAGAGATTATTCTTATCGTAAATGTTTTTGGTGGTAAATTTTAGCTTCTCCAGTTTTATTTTACTATTTTCAATTGACGTCTTACCTATTACGGTCCTTCTTATAATCTTTCCTGGGTACTTAAAGTGTTCGGTAACATTTATTTTACCGTATTAAGTACCAATTTCCTTTTGTGTGAATGATTTGATGTTGGTCATTATTTACGTCTTGGTATAGAATACCTGTAAGCCTGCTTTTTGGGCTACTCCTCTTAACTCTTCTATTTGTACTACTTTATCTTTCTTCGACTCAACTAAAAGAGCCAGGTCGTCAGTAAAGTTTAGGCATCTTATTCTGACGTCTCGGTTTATGGATCCGAGCTTTGCAAACGTATAATTCATCTGCCCAAAGGTTTTTATTATTTTTTCCAAAATCATGCTCTATTTATTGTCTTTAAAAATCAACTTATACGAGTATATTCCTGCCCTTTCGTTAAGTTTAGTTTTATCTTTAGCGTCTCCGAGAACTAGATCTAAAATAAAGAACTAGATCTAAATTTATTTTTTAAAATAAAGACTATGTTCAGTTCTACACTTAGAAATTCTATTAAAAATATAAAAATTAATTATGGATCTACATTAGATTGATAAAAAAGTTGGCAATATACAGTATAAGAAGTAACAACTTAATGTTATACTCGTACATACCACTGAAATTGTATGGCGGTGAAAAAAAATTTGTAAAAGGGTTTTTACTTATTTGCAATATTTTATGGGAAAGAATTAAAAATTCTAAATTAATACATTTATAATGCCTATTGTACCCAAATTCAAATAAAATTTCTTTAGAATAGACTTTACAAATTAACAGTAAAATTTAATTAGTAATTACATTAATTTTGGTTGGAATATGAACTTTAATATTACGTTTCAAACAGTTACGTTTTGACTTTAACGTTTCGTTTCAAAAAAAATATATACGCTTTAACTGATAACTTATCACACTAAATTCATTATAAATTCTTATATAAAATACAATTCAACAATATAGACAAAATAAAAACAAAAAATAAATCTTACTGAACTTTATAGTACGAATGTAATCATTAAATACAAGAAATTGAGTAGATAATGTTACAAGATTAAACTTTCTTTTATATAAAATTTATTATTAATAGAAGATAGAAGAATTCTATTTATTTATTTTTTTTTTATAATGATAAAGAAAATTATTAAATCTTCCTGATATTATTAAATTTGTCTTTATTTGAAATTATACAATAAATAACCCTGTGTTGATTCCCTACACTTAAAATCCCTTACCTAAAATTTACCATTTTAATATTTTTTTCTAAATCTTGAAATTCTTACGTTGTATTTAATATCTATCGACTTTATCGAAACCATTTTATTCAAAATCAAATTCTTTAAAAGTTTTATTTAAAACTTTTGTGTGTTTACCCGTTTAAAAATTTATTTTACGCCATACATAAAGTAGTGTGTTTTTCGACCCCAATCTTTTGTGTTTACCCTATATTACTCAAAAACTATTAAGAATACAATTCTGGGATCTATTTTTTCAATATTTCAGGTCATATTTTATATAATTCCATTAAATTACCCCTGAATTTTGTTTCCAACAATTACAGTATTGCCTTAATTATTACCAAAGGCGCAGAAATAAAGGCAAACTATTTCGCCAGCCGACACTCGCTAACGAATCGTTTCCTAATCTATGTGTATATAAATTGTTTTATTTATTTATTTTATTTATTTAGTAAAACACCTCCTGAAAGTTTGTTTTATATATATATATATATATATATATGTGTGTGTGTGTGTGTGTGTGTGTATGTGTGTGTGTGTGTTCTTCGTCAATCACTCTGTATATAAAGATATACGAAGTTTAACAAAATGTAAAATATTACTTTAAAAAGAGTACATCAAAAACATTTAAAAATTAATTATTGCTTTGTCATTGTTAGTTTATTAATTTTAATTTAAATATGGTTTGTGGTTAAAATAGATATTTGAGATTCATTCTTATTAATTAAAATGAATAAATTTTTATTTTATTTTAAAACAACAACAATCATTTTCAAATTGAATTTTTCAGTTAAAAACAAAAACAGATTAATAGTGTAATCAATCAAATGAAGATAAAACCAAAAAAATTACTCATAGATATTTTGATTTGATGAGATTTTATTTTTTTTAATTCGAAACGTAAAAGTAAATTCGAAAAACAATTAAAATAAAAAGAAATATGTAATAATTTTTGTTTTTTTCTTAACAATTTATGTTAGTATTTTAGCAATGAAGTTATTTTAAATAACGAGTGCAAAATTATTTATCTGTAATTCACATATACGCAACAGTATTCAACTAAAACTAAAAGAGAAACAAAACTCTATCCTTGTACATTTTAAATTCTATCTGAATGAAATATTTTCTTACAATAACACTTATCATATCTCACTTTAACTAAATAATCATAATACTTAAACATCATCACAAACTTAACCATTAAGATCAAATGAATAATGAGTCAAGAATATCGAGTAGCCTTAATACTAAGCTAGGATTTCTTAAGAAATTTATAACAGAAGAATAAAATCTGATATAAAGAAAATTAAAGTAAAGGTATCAAATTAAAGTTAAGTAAAACATAATATACTAAATAAGAGAAAAGCATTTTTCAATTATTAAATACCGAAATTACCAAAATTGGACTACGTAAGGGAGAGTATTAAATCCACCAGTAAGAAAAGAATTCTTGGATAAAAGTATTCTACTTGTATTAAATATAAATTACTGAAAGTAATTCATTAATAATTATTTTATTTTCCCGGCTAATATAGTTAGAAGATATTTATATTTATATTGAAGAAGAAAGAATGATGATTGTGTGAAAAATGATGTATCGGTTTTTTAAAAAATCTATACGTTTTAGCATCTAACTATCATATAGATTATAGCGTTTCTCAATCTGGCGGTTATATGAAAGGGGGTCACGAAATTAGCCAACAACTTTACAAATAAACAATAATGAAATCATTTTATGAGGAAAAAATCATTTATAACAAACATTTTACTTACATTTATAAATATGTAAAGAAAATAAATTAATGTGATAGCTGCGTTTTTTTTTTATTTAAAAGTTTTTCCACACGTAGACCTATGTTAGAAACACACAAAAACAAATTATTTTTAAGTTATAAAAGACGATTCCTATATTTAGTTTTTACCTCAATCATAGACGAAAACCCTTTTCACAGAAGTAAGATATGGCGATAGGGATTAATATTATTTCTTCTGTGACTGAATTGCCATCTTCACTTCGACGAGTGAGCGAAAACGTATTTAAATCTTCAGATATGAATTACAGTTGTAACGTTTTATCGGCAGACATTTCGATGAGCTGGTCGTGAATTTCAACTAGTAACTCAGCAGCTGCAACAGTGTTTTCACTAAATGGATTCAGTACCCATCTCTTCGAGAAATCAATTTTATCTTTTGGTATATACTCCACCAACTGAATTTTTTTTATGTTAGAACATGACGCTCTTACAGCAAATATTATGCAAGCAGACCAAATTACACGGAGCACGTTCTCGTCAAGTTGGAACCTGTAAATTGCTGATGTTCGTATACTTCATACATGCATGTTCATATCTGTCGGCAGCTAAGTAGTTTTAACTAGGTTTCACTCGATTGGGGTTGGAGGGGTCGCGAGATATTAATTATATATATTTTTTCTTTTTTTTTTGAGGGTCATAGAGAAAAAAGCTTGAGAATCATTGATCTAGACAAAAAAAAAAATTGTTTGTATTTACGTATGTGTGTTTTGTGTATTTACGTATGTGTACTTTTGGCCTTATATCTTAGGATTGACCAAACCGATTTTCTTAAAATTTGGCGCAAGTATAAATGGGACATTGATTATATTAATTCTTTTTTCAAAATTCGTTTAGGGGTGGGGGATATCGCGATAAAACCAATTTTGTTTTTTTTATGTGACATTTTAGGGGAAACATTATTAAACCATATTTTTTTTTTTACCTGTAACTGATAAATAATAAAAGATAATTTTTTATCTAAAAATCAACCCCACTTCTTAAAATTAAAATACGTATATGTTTTGTTTATTTTATCCTCTTCCATTTTAAATATTTTTGAAAACTCTTTTGGAAATTTATACTTCATATATTTAGCTATCAACAAATACCTACGATTTTTTTTTTAAATTGTGCACCCCATACCTAAAATGCAGAGAAGTATTTTGAAAATTTTATTTTTCAAAAAACTGTATTTTAAAAAATTTTATTTTTACCTTCTATTGAAAAGAATGTTAGATTTAGAGAAAACTTTACTTAAGCAAATTTGTTATACTTAATAATATGAATATTTAATAAAAAAAGAAACAATTTATTCCCCACCTCTAAAAATGACATATTCTGTTATTTTTACTCTTACTCTTTTAATTAATTGTTTTTTTTTTTCACTTAAAAGGCTATTAAAATTAAAGTATCTCTGGCTATATTATATTCTGGACGTAAAATAAGAAGGAATCATTTTCATATAAGTTATTATACTTTTTTAATATTTTTAAACAATTCTATTTTAAATTATTATTTTTTTAGGGAACACTTCTTTATAAATAAACTTTTCTTTAATTTTCCCACAGAGTAAGAAAGCCCCTGAAACCAGAAATGTTTTATTCGAAATTTGAGAATATTAATGTTTAAACCATTTTTTAGTAACAACGGCTTTACTGGTGATAGCCGGGAAAATATTATACAGTAAGTAACTACAGACAAACACTGGAAAATTAGAAAGACAAAGAATGGAAATTGCAAATATTTTTATCTTTTTATGAAGTAATTAACCTTACGTCACGTCTCGCATTTTAAGCTCAGAGAGGGTGTATAAAAATAATTATTAAACTATAATCCATTTTATTTCTAAATAATATTTCAAATGGTTATTGTTAAGAAGTGATGCAGAACAATATTATCACACTACAAATATATTGAAGTTATAGATTCATTTAATTTTATTTTCTTTAATAAACATAGGTTGACAACCAATTCTAATAACTAATAAATCACATTTTGCAGCATATGAAAATTTCATGCCTGACCTGGATTCGAACTCAGAACTTTTCGGATGAATGACAAAACGTTCCCAATCTACCGCTTTACCACAATCTTACAACTTTTATGTGTTTGTTTGTTTTTACTTAAATGAAGTTTTATAAGTTTTAAAAATACCTGTTAAAGAAGTTTTGGGTTCATAATTTTGACATGTTAGGCCATTTTAACTTCCAGCTGTAATATTTTTATATGCGAAAACCCGTTTCTATGAGGGAATCTGTAAATATTGATTACGATGTCCATAACATTTGTATGTGTCTTTTATTTCTGTGAATGGAGATCCATCTGCTTTACTCAATTTGTATTTAGTAAACGGTTATTAAATCGGTTCAACATAAAGACGTTTTGAGATTAATTAGAAAATGGAAAAAAGTTTTATGAATTTTTTTAAAAATGAAGCAGTTTTATTAGCATTATCATCATGAAACCGCGGCAGTTACTTCAGTTTACACTAAAAAATTGAAAAACTACACATATGGTCTGTAAGTATATAAGATGCCTTTTTTAAAATGGAACACCAATTCCCTAGAATGATCAGATTCCCTACGTCACGCTTACTAAGAAAAATGAAAACTCGTTTCCCAATATCTTTTTAACTGGGCCGAAGGGCATTTTTTGTTCATGTATATCCCAAGTCCACAGAAATAAAGCCGATATTGAACCCTTCTATAAGTAACGTACGGTTTTATTTTTTCATAGAAGGAACTGGCTCTTATTAGTGAATATCGTTAATTTCAGAAAAAGCAGATCTCATTATTTTACATCTAAGATTAACGAGTCTTACAGCTGTTAAAAACACTGGAATAGGCACTATAAAGAAATGAATTTTAATATTCCTTTAAAATTTCTTAACTAGATTAAAAAATGAATTCCTTGATTCAAATCCGTTTTGCCACTTTATTTCTGTTGTATATGTTTCTGGAAAAATTTTTCCAAATTTTAGATCTCTTGTAATATGTTACATAACAAATTAATTTAATCTAAAAAAAATAAATTATTATTAATTTTAAAAATAAATAAATACAAAATAAATATACACACATAAAAATATGTGTATAATGATTACTCGATCACTGTTTTCGTCCATATAAGTGAAATTAGATGTATATCTAAGTGTGTGTTTGTATATCACACACGTAAATGTATGTACGTGTGTTATATATCGATACATCATACATAGTATGTATTACCAAATAATAGTATTAAATACAAGACAAGCTGTTAAGAGGGAAGGTACTTTAGGAACGTTTTGAAGTATGAGGAATATGAAAATATCATTTATTTAAATTGTGTTATTCTTACATATTTATTTACTTAGAGGTCAGACCAGTGTATCAAATATTGTGGTTCGAAAAAATCTCCGAAACCACTAAATCATTTCATAGAGATTTATATATGTTCTAGTAATGGATCTGAAGTTAGCATGTTAAAAATGTTATGTAGATTGGTTATTTAATTACGTTCAATTTAAGGTCGAAAAAAATTGAGCGGGGCAAGTTAAAATCGTGGTTCGTTATAATGCTTCAAGTTGGAACGTTGAAGTTTCTTTATCTGCGGCATTTAACATTATTCGCGTATTCAGGTAGCGTCTACTTTCAGGGTCAAGATGACTAGGTATGTGTTTTTCATGTAAGGATTGACTGTGTAGTGGTGTATTTTTCATACGCAGTTATAGAGTGAGCCACAGTAGTGAGCGAGCTGAACTTGATGCTTATTTGTATGGTTAAAAGGATTTTTTTTTAATTTTTGATTAAAATAAGTTAATGCTTTTTCATTGAAGAATTTAATCCATTTACTACGTTTAACCTTTAATTTTTAACAAATTTTCTTTACAGTTCTGTTTTTAATACGTTTCGAAAAGGTAATGGAGATATTTAATTGTAAATTAATATTGAGCTTTTTTAATTTAAATTTGGATGTAAGTTAATGTAGTCAGTTAAAATAAAATAGTTTTTTTTAAATTTTATCTATGAATTATTGTGTTTATTATTTCACTTTTTATCTATTATTCAGAGTAATTTGTTTTATTCAATTGAGTTCATCTTGATACACTTGAAAACTTAGTGATATTATGAATTAGTTACGAATAAAGCGTTGAAAGGAGGCTACGTTTTGCAAGTAGGAAACGTAAGAATTATTCTTTGTATATTCAAATAATTCAAGTAATTAATATACTATTGGAAGATCAGACAAATTGATATAATCATTGTTTTCCATTTCTAAAATAAATTTAATTTTATGATTAATATTATATTCATTTATTTTCATATACAACGAAAGTAGCAAAGATATTTGTTGCATGTTGTTGAGTATCTGAGTTACAGAATTTGTTGCATTTTGATAATAAACTCAATTTTTTTAATAATTATGATGATACATTTTAGTTAATTTATTAAGGAGGATTTCATTCCAAGTTCTTTATTTGTTCATAAAACTTATTAATTAAGGTGAAGTAATTGCCAAAGAATAAACAAACTGTAAGACATAAATAAAGATATTCCTAGACAGGTTTAAATTAAAATGTTTCTGCATAAATACAACATATATAAATAAACATAATTATTTTAAAAAAACAAAAAATCTTATCTTTTAATACAAATATAACTTTAAAAAAAAGTAAGTAACGCTAAAATTAAATCCTATTTAAAAACAAAAACTGTTTTAAAACTAAACTCTCTTAAAAGTAGTTCAAGAGGAGAAAAAACTGTGAAATTTGTGTGGATACAAGACACAGTTGGTGGTAAATGACCTGTAAAGTTAATATGGTATAGGTTGCTTACTGTATATAACAATATTACAGTATGGCCACTAAAATGGGCAGATTAAATGTCCATTCACGTGGTTATATATATGGTTTATAATTCTTAAACTAAAATTGGTCGGAAATATATTTTAAAGAAATTTATTGCATAAGAAATAGTCCCGATAAAATTTTAAAGTAAATATCTTTATTTTTCTCACTATTTAACAAAGATGATATGACGTATAAAAAAACTGTTATATACATAAAAATGACATATTATTGATTTTTTTACCGAATTAGTAGAGCTGTTTTATAATATCAAAGAATTTTTGAAGGTATGAATTCAAATCTTAAGCTTTAAGAAACATATTAAGAAAAATGTTAAAAGAATATCATTCAAAAAACGAAATTAGGAAACATCTAATATATGTAAATAGTTTAAAATAACTATTTAAAAAATTATATAAATTCACATTGATTACGAATGAAACCCCAATCAAATTAGTTTTTTTTTTTTTTTTTTTTATTATTAGGTTGATTTGTTGGCCTTCATTTCAATAAAATATATACGAAAAGATTTTTTTTAACTTTAATGAAATAGAGCATTTTTGAGCTATTGATTACTGAACGTATAAACAAAATGTTTAAATGTCAAAGAATTGCCGAAGAAAAAGATTGCCAAGTATTTTACTGAAAAATTTTCCCGGCGCTGTTCTTTGTGTTAAACAACATTTTATAATGGAAAAACGCAATAAAGATAAACTGTTAAGTAAACTTTATTTAATTTTAAATAAACATTACAAATATTATTATTATTCGGCTTTTACGAATATTATTATGGTTTGCAAAATCAAATAGTATTCCATGAATTTAATTATTTTTTTGAATAAAATAAATGAAAATAAAAATTACGAATATTATTATTATTTCGTTATGGCCGCCTAAGGACCATGTAACAATTATATTTCCTTTTCCTTAGTTGTTTTCTTATCTTCCAGTACTCTTTCATCTTTTCGCAATGCGTTTTATCCTTTCCTCGGACCACTTTGTTCCAGTTCTCATATCTTTCCTATCTTGGAATCCTGTTTTTCTCACTTTCCTACGAAAAACATATTTTTCTGTTATTTTACCCATTTTTATGTTGTTATCTTTCTAGATATTTTGTTTATTTCTTGGATCGAGCTTGTTAACTTCTTTTCCCAAAGGTACTTGAAAATCTGTTTCGTTAACCTGTTGTCATTCATTATATAATGTGTACAAAGAAAAGTAATCCTGTTTTACTCATTGTTTCCGAAATTTTTCTACGTTTTTATATACTTCGTCATTACTTCTTATTTTTCAGCCTTCCTTAATTTTTCTGGACCCAACATTTTCCTAATAATTCTTCTCTCTAACAATTCTAATTTATAATTAAATGATAGGCATTCACAAGCATATAAACATTTTAGTTTAATTACAGTATATTAATGCGTTATTTTTTTATTTTTTATAAGCCCTTTTTTGTTGTAGATATTCTTAGTCAGCCCATATGCTCTTTGCATTCTATGAATCCTGTCATTTATGGCGGATTTATCTAATCCATTTCCTTGGATTGTCTCTCCTATATATTTAAATTTTTAACCTTTTTTCTACGTGACCGATATTTTTAACAAACATATTATTGGTGCACTCTTTATCTTGGACATGAATTTAGTTTCTTCTACAGAAATTCTTAAACCTGTTTTACTAGCTAATTCTTCTAAAATATTAATTTGTATGGCTGCAAATGTTATATTTTCGGAAAGTTTACCAAAATCTTCTGCAAATGCTAGGCAGTTTATCTCATTAAATTTATTCTTCCTACCCAATTTTCAGTGGTAAAATTTTGCATTCTTTTAGTTTTTCGTTCCAAATTCTTGCTGTTTTTTCCAACATACAATTAAAAAGAAGTTGTAATAACCCATCGCCTTGCCTAACGCCTCTCTTTATTTCAAAGGGTTTAACTTTTGACTTTGTATTTGTGAGAGTTTTACGTATTAGGTAAGTTAAAATTTTGCTTTAACACCAAATTCTCAAATTATTTTGTCTATAAAATAGTCTCTATCAACAGAGTCAGATGCTTTTTTAACATCGAGAAATACTACTGCTACGTCTTCAGCATTTTGTGATGTATTATTGATTTTAGGAAAAATATTTGTTCTAAGCAGGATTTTCCCCTTTCAGAATCCACCCTGAAATTCGCTTATTTCCTAATCCAAAGTTTCTTCGACTTTTTTCAGTAAAAATTTAGAAAATAATTTTTAGGCAACTGGTAAGAGAGATATCCCTCTGTAGCTGTTATTATTATTATTATTATTGTTATCATGAATATTATTTTTATTAGTGTAAATATTGTTAATATTACTTTGACTGACAAGGTACCGGAAGTAGATTTGTCTCGCAATTACAAAACAGACAAAATGTTCAGTAAAAAAATTTCAGTCCGTAGTTTGCAGTCGAACTGTCGAAAAACTATCAAATTTTTTCAATGTAGAATGAAAAATATTTAAAAAAATGGTGTTCCAATATAATGAAAGAAGATTCTTACATACGTACAAGAATCATATAGATGTGCTAAAAGTAAAAAATAAGAAACCCAAGGCTCTGACAAAGAAAGTATGTGGGACAAGAATGTAATAACCTCATTGATTTAAAACTTGTTTAACGAAGCGGTTCAAAAAAGAATGAAACACTTGTGGGTGGAGTAACTATTCAAGGATAAAAAAGAATTAAAATATTATGTATAATTCGTCAGCGACAATATTCTTTTTGTCAAAAACAAAAAATGAGTTAGAAGAAATTTTAAATGGCATGATCTTATTATTAAGAAAGAAATTCAGTTTGTAAATAAATAAAAGAGTAAAACGAAGATAATGAATTTGGATTACAAAGGAAGATAATGAAGAATTATATATTAAAATAGTTGAACAATATACACCAAAAAGTTTCAAACTGTTGGAGAAGTAAACTTACCCATGATGAACGAAGTGAAGTAAGATAAAACGTATATTAGCGCAAACAAGGAGTGCTTTCATACAAAAAAAGATTTGCTTAGTAGTTTTTATTTTAAGATGGAGTTCTAATCCTTCTTATAATTTTATTCTTTGAACCTTCTATATAAAAAGAGCTTTGATGAAAATAAATACGAATAGAAGAAAATTCTTGAAAATATTTATGCTGTAAGAAACGCTCTATAGAAATGAATCACGGATAAAAGGAAATTAATACAGTTCTTTGTAATATATTGTTATATGAGAGTATTATAAATTAGGTAGGTTAATGAAGAATAAAATGAAAAGGTCAAATAAGTGAAGAGATAAATTTATTGTATGTTTGAGTAACGAGTTTTAGACCATATGTTAAGACAACATTTTAGTTAATTTGATGGTAAAAATATGGGTGAAAGAAAAAGCTATATGCACAAACAATGATTAAAACACAAAAAAAAAACAGATAACAGGATGTAGTAATAAATTTGAGGTTGAAAGATTAGCTTTTAACAGAAACAAAAAAATTAGGGACTTATGAAAAAAATACACTTTAATCTTTTAATTAATAACGTAATAAATTTTATACAATTATATTCCAAATTAAACATTGGAAAGGGGAAAAGTTCTGAATCCACTGCATCCAAAAGCGTTCACAGGTTAATTCCCTCTCCAAATATCACTTTGTTCTCACTTTTCATGTTCGACTAATACCCATTCGAAAATTTACAAAAACAAAATTAATTTTACTTTAAAATGACAAAAAACTTTCGAAGTTGTTTTTTTTTTTTTTTTTGTAACTATGTTCAAACATTTTATTTTGCAAAATTTTTATTAAATTCAAATAACTCTGAACTTTTAGTATACGGAAAATTAATAATTTTCTTTACTTTTTCAAATTAAAAGGCGATTGTAAAACAAATTTAAAATAAAGTAAATAATTTTCTTTTACGCAACTTATTTTTATTTACTTTTTTTTTTGCTGTATAACCAAAATTTACAATCGTTTTCTCCTGACGAAACCAGAAGTGAATAATACGTTAAAATATCACATGAGAGAGGGCCATCCAATGATGACCCTCCCCCCACGACCCCACGAAAACTAACAGTAAGTGACTATAATAACATTAAAGTCCATGTTAATAAACATACTTAACAACTAAAATCCAATAAAAACGTTATGTTAAAAGCACTATCATCACTGGATTTTAGACCTTGTCCAATCTATGGAACTCATGTGTCCAATACATTCAATCTGTACGCGATGTTTATCTCAAATAGAAGATCTTCATGCACATACAAACATATGTAGATAAAGTAACGAATGAAAAATGAAACAGACATAAATAAATGGCGAATACAGGTAAATTCAAAGCAAGAATACTACAAACAATTATAGCATTAAAACAACAATAAATAGGTAGCAACAATAGGAAAAAAATAGTAACAGAAACAGGTAAATGTACAAGGTACAAAATGTACCGAAAAACGTGAAAATAGAGTATCTTCAACGATCATTACTACGGTTTAACACTTGAACCGTTTTGAATCGTCCAATGTCATAACAGTAGTTTAGCAAGTTCAAAGTAAGGGGATTTATCTTGTCTATTTAGCCTAAACATGAATTTAGAAGTGAAATGGGCAATCTCATCCCGAACATATGGGATCCCGAGGTATTCATGTATTTCAGAATTCCTGACGAACTAAGGACTAAGGCGGTCGGATCACTTTCCTCAATATCTTGTTCTGTGATCTCAGAATAATAATTAAAATAAAGTAAATGATTAAAAAAAAACACATTACTAGACACAATACTTGAATTAATTAAAAGTGAAGCAGAGTTAATTTTATTAATTTAATAATAGGGCCTCCAAAAAATATGTTATATAAATTGTTTATCGTTAGGTATAACCACGCAAAGTAATTTTTTGTGGAATTTTTCATTGATCAAACAGTATAAGGTGAGTTCTATGTTCACTAACTGGAGTAGCTGTGTAATGAATATTACATCACAAGGAAAAAGCAATCTGACTACTGCCGCTTGTATTTCAAATCCATTATATGTGTTAGAGAAATAACACTATAACACAGATTTATGAGAAGATAATGGGACTATTTGTTTATTTATTTTCTATCGTTTATTCAAAATTATATGAATAAATTACAATTTCATTATCTCTTACCTTAATATGATGGAATATTTGAAGACTTTTCATAATTAATCTAATTAAATAATGAATTGTTTTATGAAAAAATATAAAAACGATAAATGTTTTTAAGTAAATTACAATATTCCGTAGATATTTTATCATAATTAACCCAAATACAGCTCAGTATTATCGCTAAAACTCCATTAATAGAAATAAACATAGAGCGATTGAGAAGTCACGCAACCCCACCATATTTCAGATGGCAAATCATGTAACAAATGAGGAAGTACTACGAAAAATTGGAGAGAACAGAAAAATGCTATATGTGATTGAATATATGAAAAAGAACTGGCTAGGATATGGTAAGAGAAGAAGTTGTTTATTAGTGGATGCGATAGAAGGCTTGAGGAAAGGAAGAGAAAGAAGCGATTTCAAATGATTAGGATTATGAAAAAGAGAAAATATGCGGAAACGAAGAGGTTAGCAAAGGACAGAACAATATGGAGATCAGCAACCGTGACAGGACCTGCCCTAATTACAGAACACGATTAATGAATTAATTAAATAACTTACTGTACATTACGGCCAAAAATAGTGTCTTACCCTCTAGTGCCGAGTAGAATTATAAGTTTGGGAAGGGACTCGGATGATCATTTGGAATGTTTATAAATTTATTATATAAATTTATAATAAAACTATTTTAATGAAACCGATAACTTACACGAATATCTTGTTTTTTTTTTAAGATGATGTATATTATGGTGTTAACTCAGCTGTACATTAAAAGCCTAATTAAATACTATTTTAAACATCAGCGTTTAATTGGAGGGACTGTAGATAACGGGAATATACTATCCGAAACTCTACTCTAATTAGGTTTCAGTCTATCGCTCAGATTTAATTGTGGTAAGGAGACAGCTAATTTATGTTATACCCAAGCTGCTGAGTTTATCCAGTATAATTTAATAGAAAAAAAGACAACGCGTAATAAAAGCGCTGCAAAACTGTTTAATTGATAAACATTTATTTCAATTAAATTTCGTCTGAAAATAGTTTGATTTTGACCTCTTTTACTGTTACACGTATTTTTCTTTAGTTAAAAACCTATTTTTCTTTCTGATTTAATTTCATTTTTTAATTAAATATTCACCTGTATTACCATTTTTAATTTTTCGTAAGTGATAATCATTGGTTATGATCTATATTATTTGTAATTTTATTTACGGCAATCTATGTTTTATTTAATTTATTTTAATTTAATTTAATTTCCATTTATTTATTATTATTATTTTACTTTGTTAAAGCATTTTAATAAATTCTGCTACTTTCACCAACGAGCAAATTTCTACGAGTATACATACAACAAAATGATAACTAGGGTTATCCCTGAGAGCGTATCACTCAAAAACTACTAGACAGATATTAATAATACTTTGCAGATTTATACTTTAGCGGCTTGGTCATTATCTCCAATTAGAATTATAACGATATTATTAATGGAGGTTAAGGTATTAAAGGTATTCATTAAAGAAAAAAACTTAATCCTTTTAATTCATTATATTTTTGTCACCATGCAACGGTAATTATTGGAATAAAACGATTCATTTTTTATCTAAAATATCTAATATTTTTATTATTATTATTATTGTAATTAGGTTAATTTTTTTTTTTGTTCTCGATGAGTTGGAGAAATACTATTTATGAACCCCCCATCCCAATAAAGTGTGTCGGATTCGCATGGGGTTCAGCTAGATATTATTAAGATCCTCATGGATTCCGAACCCTACCGACTAAAACTCCTATCTCACCGTACCCCCCCCCCCACCACCCGGAGCCCGATCAGCATTTAAGCACTTACTCAGTTCAGGGGATGCCTGCCTCTAACCACCAAGGAGGAGACGCACTAGGCTATGCCGTTCCCAGCCACCCCAACCAGTGGGCGATTCTCGGTCTTTTTCGCTCAAGGGATCGGGATCCAGGTAAGCCTAAACGAACGACAAATCCACGGACGGCTGTGCCAACCTCCCTCACACCTAAATTAAATTAGCAAACTTTTAAGGGTTTTGATTATTTACTCTGGCTGTCGATATTAGATTGTCAAAAGTTAAAAAAATATATCTTCAAAAAAGAGCAGTAACCTTTCTTACTATCCAAAGTCTGTTAAAAGAATGAGAATATCTCGGTTTTCTGAAACAACTGAAGTGGGTGACTCTCGGATCGCTTCTGACCGAGAGCACTACGCCCAGACTTGAGCTGCAGCTTCATCTACAGCAGGAGCGTATCGGAGCTTCTATATCAAGAACGAGGGAAACGAAGGGGAAAGAGAAATTTTCAAGGCTTTAATTGTTATCTATCAAAATTATTTTTGCAATCATGAGAATAACGAACAGAGCGGCGGTCAAGGGAGCGGAACCCCCTGCTTGACCGGATGATTACAAATAAAGTTTGATTGGCTAGTTTTTAATTATTTTAACACGAAAAATTATTTACGTACACTAAATTTTTATAAATTATTAATAGCTCACTTAAAATTATTAGTTTTTAAACGTAAATTGTATCATAAATTAAACATTTCAAACATTTTACAGAAATTATTTCGAGAATTAAATTAATTCAGTATATTTCGTCATTCCTTTTATGAATAACACTTTATTAGTGAATAACAATATTATTGAATAATAGCTTCGTAGTTTTACGATAATTCGGTATGTATATGAATTTAAAATAAAATTTTAATCATTCAAAAATCTTAAAAATAAAAATATGTATTCATTATATTAGAAAATTAAATCAAAATTTTTAATCATGAAAATCAAAATGAATTACTTATTAAAAGAATTGCCTTTGAAAAAAGATCTTTTTCATCCATAACAGTTCATTTTTTTTCAGAATTTTATTTACTTTAATATCAAACAGATAGTGAACTACGCATACAAACATATAAGATTAAGAAGCTACATATATACTTTTTAGATATCTTGAGTGAGTTCAAAAGATTGGTACTCCAACAAAAAGACGGTTAAAAAAAAGAAAAAAGGAAAGATTCTAAAGAAGAAAATAAGCAAAGAAAGGATGAAACGTTTATTACCCCTTTTAACTGTATTACTTCATTTTTTTTTCGGAAAAGAACTACCAGTATCGGGAAAAGTCTTTGTAAAAGTTTTCTTTACGAGTGGTATAAGAATTTTTTCATACAAAAAATACACATATATTGGGTTATTGTTTTATAACAAAAATAATTTATTATCATAATTATAATAATACATTGATGCAAACATTAAAAAACAAGAGTAATAGTGATTATAAAACAAATATTTATACTTAGATTTCTCTCTCTAACCGGAAACCTTTTCCCTTAGCATTAAAAAAAATATAAAGCAGAAAACTAAACTTCGTTAAATAAATTATTACACTAGCGTAGATTTGTTACATTCTTTAAGCCAAATTTTGTAGCATTATATCATTTATTCCAGTTAATTCTCTGATTGTAACAAGTGCAACTAAAATAAATCACATTTACTCAAAGAAAAGTCTGTATTATTAATCCTTTTATGTTGAAAAACCAATAAAAAAAAAATGGGAAAATATCGTTGAATTAAGCATGAAATAGAAAAAAAACTAATAGAATTCCGACGTAATATCCTTACAATTAACGGGGAGTCTCTGTTGAGAAGTGAACGTGAAAGGTTGTGTTCAATAATGCTCTTGCGTTAGTGTGTGTTACTAGTGCTTGTATGTTGGTGTTCTGTTTCGTTTCCGGCTATCTGTGTCCATGACTATGTGATGTCGGCAACATCCCGTTAGGACGCCTTTCCAGGCCCTCAGCCACATACCAAAGCTATTGTCAACAACCGGATAAGTTTTAAACCTTTGTTTTTAAACTTTTTAATTTTATTTATTTCTATAATTTAATATATTAGTGAATACTATTGAACTTTTACAAGTAATTTTATTCCTAATTCTTAATTGATTTAATTTAATTAATTTATAAATATTAATATTATATTTTGTTAAATTGATATAACTTATAAGATATATAACTTATATAAGTTAATTTTAATTTAGTTTAATTTAATTAAGCTATTAAATTGGACTTTATGTAAATTAAATATAATATAATAAATAATTTTATTATGTTATATTAAATTACTTCTAGTTTTAACCTTTTTACTTTTTATTCTAAATTTTCTACGACAGACTTTTCATCGAAGCCAAAAATAGTTAAATAACTTAATATTAATTTAAATTTTAGCAGTACTCTTCGGAAGATTCTTCCGAAAATGGAAGTTTTCTGATGGAGGAGAGGATAACGGTGTGGGAGCAAGAAAACGTCTAAAGCGTAGGTCGGTAACCACGGGTGATCAACCCTCCGAGGAGCCGAACACTACGAGGGGCAGCTCTGAAACGGCAGCTGCCACCATGGAGGTTAGCGATGGAAATTCCTCCCAACCTCCTTTCACTAAACGGGAGAAAACCTCACCTATCATGTTGGACTGCCCCAAGGAGTGGCCAACGCTGGCGTGAGCAATCTCCGCCATTATAAGAGGACGCCTGGTAGCCAAAGGTTCTGGGCTCTCTGTACGGCTGCAGCTAAGCAGCAAAGGCGACTTCAGGGAAGTACAGAGTTTTCTGCATTCCAAGGGAGTCCCTTTCACTCCTTTCAACTCCCAAGAGATATGGAGCTCAAAGTGGTTATCCGGGGCATCCCTTATGGGGCCACCCCGGAAGAGGTAAAAGAGGAGCTGGCTGACCTCGCTTGGTTATGAGGCAGATTCAGTTAAAAAGCTGACGGTGAGGGACGGAAGGGAGACCCCTGCGTGCCTCGTCGCCTTTAAACGAACACCAGATACCAGGGCATTTGTGACGTGGAAAACTTATTCTATTGTAGAATTAAGGTGACCGAATTTTTTTCTCGAGGGGGTCCGCCCCAATGCCACAGATGCCAAAATTTCGGCCACTCGTCGAACTATTGCTGCAGAACACATCTCTGCGTGAAATGTGGTGGAGACCACGACACGGCGACGCGTCTGAAGCCGCGCGAAGAGCCTGCCTCGTCTGCAAACTGTAAGGGGCCGGCCCCAGCCAATTACAGGGGATGTCCTTATTATAAGGAGCAACTGAACAAGCAAAAGGGCACCCAGAAAACGACCGCTGTTACTGACGGACGTAGCTGGGCACGAGTTGCGGGAGTGGGAAAACTGAGCCCCAAGCCGCACGTAGTTTTACCGGCGACAACGGTGACGGTAAAAAAGGGGAATCACCTACCCCCACACCAACAAAGCCTAACCCGGCAGTAGTTACAAGAAAGGTAGAGACAAACAAGCCTGCGACGAAGCCTGCTCCGCAGTAAAAAAGGCAGCCGATCAATCGGCAAAATCAAACAGGGTGGGTGCCAAACCCACGACGTCTGGAAAACACTCCAAGGTCCCAGAAGCCCCACGCCCCACCATAAAGGCGTTAACAACTTCCGGCCCCTCCAGCGGAAAAATAAATATAACCGCACTCCCAAAGAAGAGTTCCGGCACGAATTTCTTTTCACAAGTGACAATTAAGGATGTTCTACCAGAAATTCTAGCAATATTGCCCCGCCTGCTCCAAGCAAAATCTCTGAAGTGCCTCACGAACTTGCTATCTAGGTATGGTTAGGCAAACTCTCGGATTGCTAGAGTGGAACGCCAATTCAGTAGTGGGCAAGACGGCAGAACTTTGCCGTCTGGCCGAGCCCGTCTAATTGTCACGTTTGCCGTCTGGCCGTCTATTAGTGACGTCTAATTGTCACTAATAGACGTGACACTGTTGTCTGAGACGTGTCTAAACGCGAACAAACTGACCATTCGGAATTACTTTACGTGTAGGACGGATAGGCCAATACGACCCGGACGCCCTGCCAGCGGCGGAATTGCAATTTTAGTCCACAGACGCCTTTACGCACGCGAGACGACCTCCACTCTAGGGTAATGGAGCAGACTTGTGTACATGTGGAGCATCTAGGCACAGTGTATCGGCTAATTTCGGCTTACAATAAACCAAACTCAGCAGTATCCGGCGCAGATCTAGATGCCGTGCTAGAAAATTGGAATGGACCCATGATACTCATGGGCGACTTCAACGCTAAGCACCAGTCTTGGAATAGCAGTCTGACAAGTGCAAATGGCAGGTTACGAAAAGGCACGAGCACGCCGGTTAGTCGTCATAGGTCCCGAGGTGCTCACCCTCCTTCATCTAACGGGCAAATCGAAATCTGATGTACTCGACATCGCAATCATGAAGGCGGTAACAACTCCAGTCGTGATTGAAACGATAGAAGACCTCAGCTCGGACCACTCTCCTATCTTATTGGAGTTGGGCGAAGCAGGGAGCAGGTGAGACCCCCCCGACTACACCCCGAAAGTCAGTGAATTGGAAAAGGTTCTATGAAACTCTCCAACGGGATTACAGACCAGTGCATCCTGAACTCCTGACCACACCGCAGGAAATCACGAAACGGTCGAACGCGTCACATCGTCAATGACCGAGGCTCTGTCAAACAGCTATACGGAAAAGACCACGAGGCCTATCCGTAGTAATCTCCCACCTCATGTCTCTGATGCTATAGCAGAAAAGCGCCGACTGAGGAGGAGATACCGAATCACCCTGTCCCCCGATGATAAAAGGGCGTTTTATATTCAAACGGACAGAGTGAAACAGCTGCTGGCACAACATCGAGAGGATTCGTGGAATGAATACCTCGCCTCGGTCTCAGACGACCACTCCTCGGTGTGCAGGCTAAACAAAAAACTACGAGAAGGAAAGAAGCCTCGCCAACCGGTTGTGGAGCAACGAGGCCTTCTGGCATATTCGGAGGCGGATAGGGCGGAGGTTTTCTCCTACACCCTGGAGAACCAATTTACTCTAAACCCAGTACTGAACAATGCCAACCCATATCCTCTGGCGACCAAATTGCTCATTTTTCGGCTATACGTCCTGTCGATTCTAACATACGCTTACCCGGCATGGGGAGCTATGTTGAACTCCACGCTTCAAAAGAAATTAGAAGCCGTCCAAAACATAGCGTTTCGGACGATATTTGGAGCACCATGGTTCATCAGAAACGTCACTATTCGCTACGATGCGGGACTGCACACTGTATCCGAGGTGGCGCAGGCACGCAGACTGTTCGAGAGGCCGTGTGGAGATGGCCGTGTCCGAACATCTGCCGAGAGGATCGTGTTCCACAGAGTATAAGAAAACGGCCTCATGCCGTATTAAACGAAACACCGTGAAGAGGTGATACGAGAGTCAAAAAATGATAAACCAGGCTTAGATCGCGTTACCTACGAATAGAAACCGCGCGAAAATTCCGGCCGCGAAAGTGACCGTTTTTGCAATTAAATTTTTTTTAAACTATAAAAAGCTAGACAACACCCCACACCGTCCCACGAAGAGACCACAATTTCATTTAGTCAGCATATGCGACTCCCTCCGGAGAACGGTGTGGATTTCTCCCTCCAAATAACTAGAGCTCCAGTAGGCGCACTCCTGCTAGCCCATAGGTGCTCGGAACGAAAGGACTTGAGGGAATGCGGATGGACTGAAGGGGAATCACGCCGGTATTACTAGACTCAAAAGCTTAGTCTCTCACGGTCACAACCAGTAAATAAATTTCACGATGGTCCATACGGATAGGATCGCAAATTACCAAATCCATCCATAAATAAAACTTTAAATTTATAACCGCCACTAAATAACCGATGAAATCCGCCCGATAATAGAAAGATACAGCAGCAAGGGATATTGTCCAGGCTCTGCGATCTGTAGGGAGAAATATTGAAACTCCCGCCATTCTTGCGTTTCGTTCAGTTACAATTAACAGATTTTGGTACAAATTATTTAACTACAAAGTATTTACTAGTTACTACAAAATATTAACTGTTTCTATGAATTTAAAATAAAATTATGAATAAAAACGTTCTATTTACCATAAGACAGTTAACTTTTAAATTTATTCTTTTCTGAATCTGAATTATATTTCAATTAAATTTAATTGACTTGGTTTTATACGCCATGAATAAACGTTGTAGGAGAGATATCATTAATTACAGATAAATTAAACTTAAATAATCAAGAGATATTAGGTGAACAAGTAAAAGATTTTCAATTAAAAATATGTTAAACTCTTCTCAATCAGAAAGACAGTTGATCCAAATTTTTAAGATAAATAGAGACAATTTTTTTTTTACACTTCATTTATTTCAGGTTTTAACTTTGGTTTTAGAATTTTTGTCTCATAATTTTACTTTTAAGACTTCTTTTATCTTTTTTTATTGTATGTGACCAATACAGTCAATATAATAAGCTTTGCTGAAAGTTGATAGGAAATTTGTTTTCCCTAACATGTTTTGTTCCGTTGCCCTTATGTCCGTTGAGGAAGGATTGAGTTCATAGTATCAGTTGGTACGTAAACAAAAAAGTACTATCGTTTTATTTTATTAATTTAATTTTAATGTTTTAATATAACAATTTAATGAAAATCTCTAAAAATAGAACAAAATTCTATAAAAAATTAAATATATAAAATCTTACCTAAATAATAAATTATAATTTGTATTATTAGTTAAATGATTCGTAAATAACGAATTATCTATGAAATTTGCCATAATTATTAATAAAATTAAGGTGAAATAAATATTATGAAACATAAATCATGACAAAAAAATAGATTGATTTGTCTAATTTAAGCTTATTCGTTTACGAAGTAACTGTCTCAAAAATGACAATTTTTTTAGAGATAATTTATTTTTGGTTATAAAAGTTACTGAAAATGACAAAAAGAAAATCTTCAATCAAAATGTCAACAGGAATTATTCAAAAGAAAAAAGAAATCAGAAAAGAAACTTAAGATAGATAAAACTAAAGACAACTAAGTGATTAACTTTAAAAAAAAATTTCCACAGTAAACTGTAACAAAGTTTTCCTTACCGAAAAAGTTCAGAAAATTTAAAAACTATCACATCAAAATTGTTACAAAACTGTAATCTGGACTTAACTTTTTGTTAATTCTTTTTATTGAATTTATGTCACTGTAATAAAATTTTATTTATGTCTCACCTGCCCCAAAAAAAATAATCTGTTTTAGTAAATAATATAATTAAAATAAGAAGATATTAACAGATTAAAGATTAGATACTTTTAATGAGACAAAATATAAAGCATATTAATGTTTTAAAATGTGATTCATAATCACGGTATTTATACCATACCATGCAAAGAAACTTAAGGAAAAACGTTGATAATGCATCATATTTTTTATGCAATCCTTTTTATGGGAACTCGACTCATACTCATTATTCGCAACAACATACTCTTACTAATAAACATTACTGTTTACAGATTTACATTTTTTTATTGGTTTATACAAAAGCACAGATGTGTACGATTACTAACCGTCCAACAGGAAATATTATTTTAATTCTATGGAAAGTCCCTTTACCCTAGTTATGAAATTATTAGGATATCTGCAACTTACCTTCTATGGGTCTAAAAAGTCTGTGTAAGTTTCACCATGTTCAAATCACAGCTGTGTGTGCCTCCATGTTCGATTGTTCATCCGTAACTGCATATCAGAGGTGACCATTTCAAATGCTGACCGTACAGAGTTTTGAAGGTGCTCGTTTTTTACTTATATGCGTTTTCAGATCTCTTCTTTTTACAAAACCCCAAAATGCATTGTCAGGTGCGGTGAGGTCAGAGCTTTAAGCTGGCCAAAGCAATGGAGCCGGCAACACTCTGACCCATGTCCGATCTAGGGATTTCATTAAGACGTCTGCGGACATTCAAAGCAAAATGCGCTGAGTACCGTACGCTGAAACGTAATAATGTCAGTGATCTCTTTGCCGTTAATTCTGGAAGCAACAAGTCATGGATCACTCTTAATAATTATGTAGATTAACTGCGTTATCGAAAAAAATAAGGACTAAGATGGTTCAGCTGACATTCCAGCCCAAATCATAACAAGTATTGGATTTCCTAAAAAAAATGAGGATTGTCTTTCACTCAGAAAAAAACATTTCGGTTACGAGAGTTTCGATAAATCGCACACCCGTCTAAGAGCATGACGTTCTCTTTATTGTTTGCTCCTGAAAAGCGTTCAAGCCATAACTGACATGTGTAAACACGTCGATCAAGATCATTGTCACTCAACTCGTTAACTGTGGCTGGACGAAAACATTTAACTCTCAAGTCCTTCCGTATATGATCTCATATTGTCAGTCTTGGAATGTCTAACTCTGCAAAATATTTCTCCATTGATTTCATCAATGTTCGTTGAATCGATGCCTCCACAGTACCACGCGTCTCAGCTCGAGATCTCGGCCTCCCACTGCGTGGCACATCAAGAACACTTCACGTTGCAGAAGGCTTCTTCTCCCATGTCAGTAACGTTTGCCTTGATTGTGAAGATTTCTCAAAACGAACAAAGAAATCATTCATAATGGTCTCCAGTGTTTTACCAGTGTGTGGAAGTTCGCGAACCCACACACAAGCTAACAAACGTTCTTCAGCAGTGAACCAACTCGTATCCACAATCATACCACAGTCCACTACGACTAAGGTCATCCCATCATGAATGAACACAATGGACGTTCCCTACTACGGCTTATCGTCCCCAATGTTTCTGGCAGCAGTGAGCGATATTAGCAGGGAAAATTGGCAGCTGTAGAGCCTTATTAAGCTGGATTTATTACAGTTCAAAGGGACTTCTCGCTCACTCCGTATCATTAGAGTATTCAATTCTTTTATCGAATAACGGCGTCACCACTTGTTCCCTTTAAATCGGTGATTTTTGAAACAATTTATTATTTTTCAATATTAATTTACGTGCTACTGCATTATTTCACCTTCAAGATTCCGGAAAGATTACTTACTGGCTGCTACACGGTGACTTCCGGTGGTCAGACGGCCCTTATTGCATCGAATATTTTCTTTAACGGATTTTCGTTCACTGTCACGTGACGCCACATGTATTCGGTAACAAAGTACCACCACAAACCCGTTGGTGTGAGTAGACATACCCTCATAAATTTTGACGAACGTACCTTTCTTATTACCTATTTAGCCTTCGGGAATTACCGTCAGGTATTATTTTAGAGGATGAATGAGGATGATATGTATTAGCGTAAGTGGTCTACAGCCTCAGGTCGACCATTTCTGAGATGTGTGGTTAATTGAAACCCAACCACCAAAGAACACCGGTATCCACGATCTAGTATTCAAATCCGTATAAAAGTAACTTTACTAGGACTTGAAAGCTGGAACTCTCGAATTTTAATTCACCTGTGATGTTCAATATAGTCGACCCACACTTCTCTAATGATATTATTCCAGTCAACTATTGTATTCGGATCCATGCCCGATTCACAGTGACAACGAGTAATACTTGTTATTTCAAACTGTATAGAAAAGGTATGACTATCACAAAGCTGAGGTTCGAAATTTTCAGCCACGTACCAACGCGCATATCTATTTTCGACAGTAAGTACGTTTGTTTCAACGCCATTCAACACTGTCAGTTTTGAAGATGCATAGCGAGTCCATTGCTGGTTCCGTTTCATGTCCTGGTTACCGGTATATTGTTTCACTGTTGAAGAAACTCGGTGGAATCGTGTTCGTTAGTTAGTAACCTCCAAACATTATTGTTATACTCGATAGCAAAATTAAACTGCTTTCTTGATAACATACGTACAATAAATATAGATTCAAAGTTAACAACACCAATTGGCTAGCCAAATTAACAATAAAATTTGGTATAATATTACCCATAATTCATATTAAAAACGCTTATGAACTTTAATTGTTATCTATGTACGTAAATACGATAAAAAAGCTGTAAAACTTTCTTTTTTTGCTAGGAAATTAAAATTAAAAAATAGGTGAACAATGATATAGAAATCTATGAAGTGGATGAATAAAAATATTAATTAGTTTTGTTTTCATTTTCAAAAAGCTAATTTCATAATTTCTTGAGCGATTCCATGATTACAGAAACGCTAGACTATAAATTTTCTTTTTCAGAATAACGATTGTTTGGCGTTCCATCAAATTCTCTTAAATGGTAGTCGTCAAACAGAAATTTGTTTTGTCTTATGTAAAACTTTTTACCTTGCAATGATCAGCAAGTAAGTTTAATAATTTTGAAAAAAAAAATTTATCTAGTTTATTTGTACACAAAAATCGTAATTTTTATATTTATCCTATATACAGAGTGTTAATAAAGCATAAATCGTTTAAATATCTTTTCAGATTTTAATACAAAAAATAAATATTCTCTTACCTCGAAACGGTATATTTTTGGTACGAGATCACCATCCTTCCAAGCCATTATATGAGCAACTCAAAAAAGTTAAATGAAAAAGTAAGGTTGGTAATGTCATATTAAATTCAATTGAAAAATATTTTGATGTAAAAACTTCAGGCTATGAAAACCTTAACCAAAATGATGACCATTTTTGACTAAATGACATAGTCCTACCCTTTTCATTTAAAATATTTGAGTTCTCATGGAGCCTTCTTGATGCTTTTGGTGTGGTAGATTCATACCAAAAAATATATCGTTTGGAGGTAGGAACAATTGCTAAGTCTCATTTTTCTATTTTTAACTTTTGAAAAGTTGTTACTTACCGTGTCCGATTGGTATAATTTATTTCAACTTTATTTGAATATTAATATTTTGATTCATTAAAATGTTTATCTATTTTTAATTCTTGATGTAGATGCTTTCTAATTTTTTTATTTTTTCTTCCTTTTCAATTTAAAAATTAAATTTATATTAAATTTAACGTGAATAAATTTCTGTAAGAATACAACAGTATTCTTACATAAATACAAATGATTAACAACTCAAAGTAAAATCTAAATTCCTTATCAATTAATTATTTTAAAAAAACTGTTGTAGATTTCACTGTTATGTAAAACAATTACTTTAAATCTCAACGATTATTGATTAATTTCTTAAACAAGTTTTGTTGAAAATATTGTCAGTATCAGGAGGCGTTTTATGTACAAATTTCACACTGAAGTAATGATGGTAAAAGAAAAGGTCCTTTATAGTGGCTCTAAAACGGATTATTAAAAGTAGAGAAGGTTGAACAAACGAACCTGTATGTTCAGTCGATTACTATCAGGGATAATAGTATACTGAATTGTGGTATTGGTACAATATTAAGGCCGTGTTCCTGAGGGATAACATTCAAGTGTAGCAGCATGAGGAATAAGCGATACAGAAATTGTTGTAGGAGTTGTACGTTAGTTGAATTTTCAGTGTGCTGCTTAATCCACATAAAAGCTTTACCTAGTAATACACCTGTTCGAACTCTCTCAGAACTTTAGTAAAGCATACTTTCAACGAATGTCTACTGTCTAATCTACACGTACCATCCCATAAAAATTGCTACGTTTCATTTTACTGCTCTGTAGTAATTTCATCTGGGATTTTAGTAGAACAATATCCTTCAAAAGATAAATAAATATTTTTTTGAATTAAAATAAGTAATCAGAAATTCATTATCTTACCTTAAATTATTTTCAAATGATATTTTCTTGCTTTAAAATGTTTTTCTTTATTTATTTTTTACAAAACGAAATTAGTTGTTCTGAGCCCCATCATTTTACTCATTTGCCAAAAAGAAAAAAATTCTAAGGGAATAGAATATTAAAATTTTAATTACTAATTATTCTTACTTAATAAATAAAAAATATCTCCCGAAATACTCTCTTTAGCGGACCTAAAATAAATTTTAGATCTCAAATTTCTACACGTTTTTAAAATTGAGGCTAATCTATTTTCCTGAAAATAAAATTATATTCAAGAATATATTTTTATCTTTTAAAATAGAATAAAGAACTTTAGGTGATAGAATTTTGATTTTCAAAGTCAACTCCAAATTTTTAAAACAATTAACAAGCGTACGATTTAACTCGTTGTTTCCTTAATATGATGTCACCTTTAAAAAATTGAAATTTAACCAAAGAAATGAAAATTCAGATAATTTTGTTTTTTTTACTAAAAGGTAAAACAACAAAAAGGAATTTTCTTGCATTCCTAGAAATCTGATATTTAACTTTTTTAAATTTTTTCTCATTTAAAGTCTGGGTAGATCTACTACAAACGTTTCCCCGACAAAATCCGTTTGCAAGAAGTAAAAAAGATTTTAACGGCATAATAAAATCAAGAAAAGGTTGAAAGAAAAACGGCAAGAAACTAAATTTGTGCGTGAGCTAAGTTTTTCTTAAATAAGGAAAAAAATAAAGAAGTAAATTCAAAGTAAACAAATACTAGGTTGGTTACAGTTGCGGGCTGTATTTAATCTAGTTTTTTTTCAGGTATTTCGTTTCGTTGTTGGTGTTCTTGTTATTAATTAGTTGTTTTGTTCTCTCGTTTTTCAATCTTTTCCGTGTTTTGTGTTTGTTTTGACTAATTTCACGTTTTTGAGTTTGTTTATTCGTTTTTTTTTTCTGTTTTGTTTTTATTTTTTTTTAAACTTTGCATGTTTGTTTACATTTTTACTTAGGCTATTTGTACCTTTTGTGCACCAAGTATTATAATTTCTTACACGTGTTTTTCCGCTATTTCTCGTGTGTGTAACTTTGATTATTAATTTAAATTGGATTTTAACTGAATTTAATTAAATTTAATTAAATATGTCTCGGTCAGGCGACTCACAGGACTTTCCATCACACTCTCGTGAGAGATCGGCAATTCGGTCGGAAAGAACTACAAGAAAGGCTACCCGTGATTCTTTACGGAGCACCAGACGGGGTGTAAATATTGAAACATGTGGCACACACCCCTCCTCAGGAGAAAGTGGGGAAGAAGAGACAAATGTACGAGAGTACCCATCCTTGCCTCCGGAGCCCAGGAGCGGGACTGAGGCGTGAGACACTTGCGCTCCTATACAGCTGGGTGGTCCAACGCAGACAGAGGCTGACAGATGGAACGGGAAAACCCCGTAAGGAGTCAATTGCGAACTAAGAGGAACGTTTCAGGAACGACCCCAGTCCGAAGTGAAATCGACACGACATGGAGAGTGATTTTGTAAACGAAATCAAACAAGTAACTAACGTCCTACATCACGCTCTCCGCCGTTTACAGGTCCCAAACGGAACCAACGGGCGGTCGGAGGCGGTTCTGTGGAGTCCGGCAAAGAGTCCGGAGCTCAGTTAGCCGGGGCAGCTGATCAAGGCCACACGACACCACGGGGCAAGATGTGTTCAGCATTAAAGAGCCCTGCAATCTTGCCTGCTCTCCTGGAGCTATTTACTGGAGTGGAGAGTTTGGAGGAGTTAGTGAAAACATGCCCGACTACAAAACGGGAGATTAAAGACGCTCTCGAACTGATAGCATCTTTGACAAAAAGACTGGAGAAGGTGACCTGTGTGAATCTGCTGACACTACCCCCAACGGGAAAGGGGAAAAACCCTCTATTATGGAAGCTGCTACGGAAACCCCACCGAGGGATCATAATTTGAAATATATCCTGTCCCAGGCTCTCTCGGACTACGAGTTAATTGGGGCAGTGAGCAGAAACTGGCCAAAGATTGTGATAGCGCGAGTGAACCACATTACGGAAGGCTTGGCTGTGGACGCAGATCTGTGCCGATTGGTTGATCTGGCTTCAATTAAGTCCGGTGGTGGTCAGAGGATATATGCCGGAGTTGCTGCAGGAGACGTCATGGAAGATAGTTCCAGGTTTCTCGGGCGAGATATGACTAAAACGCTCTCAAGGCGCTTCACTGTTTTGTTTGACTCCGAGGCTGGGGAAGAAAGTCAATCGAGGTCATGCATCTGATTTGAAAATAGACCTAAAATTGAAGGAAAACAGGTTCACGAAAGCGCACATTCACGACATTGAGAATGATGTGACTGACACTGAGTTGCAACAACAGTGAGGCAGGCGATCGAGGCGGACGTAGACTTCCGGATATCCTCTCTCCGTCCAGCGTTCGGGAAAACACAGAATGCGACAGTCATTACGTCGGACGGTGCAGCCAAACAAATGATAGCACAACGAGCGAAGATCGGATGGGTGTACCTAGAGCCGGATACGTGACCTGGAGGTGAGATGCTTTAAATGCTGGGGGCTAGGATATATGTCTTCGGCCTGAAAGGACCAGACCGCACCAAGCTGTATTTCAATTGCGGCCAAGAAGGACATTAACGGGCCCAGTGTAACTGCCCTTGAAAATGTGCGATTTGTGGTTCGGTGGGCCACAAGATGGACGACTGTACAGCCCAAAAATGATATTCTTGCAATTGAACACGGGTAGGAGTAGACGCTCGCTCGATGTTTATTGACTCTCCAACGGTCCACTGAAGTTGTTCTTGTGTCCGAACCGCCAGCCTCGGTCAATGCAGGCTCTGTTTGGCTGTTGGACATCTTATCGATTGCAGCGATTGGTTTTGTTAAGACTGGGGTGCAGATAGTGGCCAGCGGCTCAGGAAGAGGCTTTGTGTGGGAGAACATCGATAAGTCAAATTGAAAATCCTCCTTATCTGTAAATCTGTTTGAAAAATTCTAAAGTAATAACAAATTTTGATAATAGTAATGAAGTGTCTTACCTTTTTTTTTATATTAGTATAATTTTGTTAAAAATAGTTTTATTTATATTACAGAAAGTTTTGTTTTTTGAGCGGAATAAATGATATCTGCGAGACTCTTACCGTACGGTTTACAATTTCATTGTATTTTTTTTTTGATATCAGTGCGTTTTGTTAGATTTTTTTTTTTGTGAATTACTGATTGTTATCTTACGGATTTATTATTAAAATTTATTGCCTTTCTAGAACAAACAAATATTTTGAATTTCAACGCCAATTTTTATTGTTTATAGTCATATCATTCACTTAATAACACTAGTAAAATGACCTTCACGAATCGAAGATCCGTGATGTAATAGTGCACTTATTACTTTCTAAGTATAACCCTCGATTATTATCGTATCCGTGGACACACTTTTCATATTTTTATTAAATGAACTTTTTTTTATTTCTCCATCAATTAGTTCAAATAGTTCTAATTGTAGAATAAAAATTTTACCAATCGAATTTATTTCTGATTTATGTAACAAATCTTTGTTGCCACATTATCCTACTGTTCGTGTTTTTTGTGTTTTATTAGCAGCTATAATCTCTTGTAAACTAATACTTTTATTTATTTTTTTAATGAATTGATGGGAATTAAAAAAATTGTTTTACCTTTCGTACCTTCATTTACAAAAGAGCATTTACTATTAAAACAAGCCATAGTAATATTTCCTCTTAAATTTTATTATTTAAAATAATTATAAAGTTTTTTACGCTACCTAGTACTATCAAGTACTGCTACCTAGCGGTGCGATTCGTAAAGTCACCTTTAAAAAGAGAAAAAGACATGACATATTCGAGTCCCGCAATTTATCAAATTAAAAAAAAAAAGTTGTCTAACAAAATTCCAGGTATTTTTTGAAAGTATTCTTTATTACAAATCTAACTGAACTGAAATATAATGTTTTCATGCTATTTTTTTAATTTTTTTCCATTTCATTTCACGTTTAGGTTAGGTCATGTTTAAAACTGCAAACGTAGTTCGACTTCGCCGTGCCGTCTAGTTCTGCGAACTCTTACCGGTGAAGTTCTAACGAAATTTGTGATAAAAAAAATGATTACTTACTTATATTGTCATTTCTTAGATTTAAAAATGTTTTGGTCGATTGTTTATTAGTTATTTTGAATTACTTCTTGAGAAAACTAACTTTTTTTTTGTATTTGTGAGTCACATCGAGAAATTTGAAGGCTCATAAATTGGAATATAATAAAAATAATTATTAAAATTATAATTTATCTTATATAAATTATGAATGATCTGGTTTCAAATTAATATCCCTCCGTATAAACCGTAATGGATGTAACCATCACAAATCTTTAAATAATTTATAAGGAACGATTGATTTTTGAAAGCGACAAGTTTAATAAATACGTTTCACTGTGTTTGTTATACTCATGTTTGTGAGAATAAAGCTGATAAATAACAATTAAAGCCTGAAAACCTCTAATTCCTCCAACTTTTCCCTTGTTCTTGACATAGAAGATTTGATTCGTCTCGTGGGGGCTTGGGCCTCGATGTATGACTTAGAATCTTACGCGCGATAACACGAATTTATCCTGAAAATTTTAAAGCAATCGGTCGGTTGGTTCTCTCGTGATGTTCTTACATCCCCCCCATTCTCATCCACGAATTATTTCAAAAACTATCAAGTTTGGTGCAAAGCGCCAATTGGTGTCAATGATCATTTTTTTTATCATTTATTCGAATATAACATTCCCTTATTTTATTTCGTATTTGCATTACACGCGCGAGCCCGAACACACACACACACACACACACACACACACACAAACACTCAATTTTTTTAATATTATACAATTTTATCCCCGTTTTACATAGCGCAATATATTAAAAAAAAAATCATTCACGTTTAATTATAGTATTAAAATACATTTTTTTATATTGCTAAATCAGATATGACGGATTAGAAAATATTTTTCTTTTATAATATTAAACAGGACATGTGCATAATAAGTTATTTGCATATTAACAATAAGGTAATAGAGCTATTTTTTTTTTTTTGCAATTATACATTTGTAGTACTGATAAATTATACAACACATGCAATGCCACGTAAGATAACGTATCGTAGAATTAATAAAATTATTTTTGTTATATTTTATTTTATTAGAGTCATATAAAAAAAAAATAAAATAAAATAAAATAAATAATATAAATAATTGTTTCACTTTAAAAAATTACTATAAAAAAAATATATTATTAATAAATAATCTAATCATTGTTATTATAAATAGAATTCATTCATCTTCCAAATCTATTGTAGAAGATAATTCTTTGATTCCTCATTGCAATCTGTCTATAAATTGATAAAATATTAAATCTACGTATTATTTCATTAATTATTAAAAAGTTAATCTACTGGTTTTCTGGGTCCACCATTTTTATTTTTAATTTAATTACAACTGAGATAGTGAAATGTTGAAAACTACAACATTTTTTGAACAAAGAATACACTCATTATGTAAAACAGAATTTCTCTTATAAAAATGTTAATGAATCGTAGTAAATGGTATTGTTATTAATAATTAAGCAGATTAGTATCATTTTTATGATGATATTTTTAAACCTTCTTCAAACTATTACTTTACTAAGTTAAGATTTTTTCTTAAAAAAACTAAATTCTTTAAAAGAAAAATGTTAGAAAAACAATAATTTGTTTTATAAAACTAATCAAAATTCTGTTAAAATTTATTGCTATTATTTAAAAAAAAACAGTCTGAAATGTTTACACTGAAATTTAAGCAATAACTTAATGAAGTAACAAAAACACAAAAAAGAAATATTTTTTTTTTATAATGTACTTAAATTAAAAATGATTCAAAGGTACTAAAACCGAAAAAAAATTAACTAAATAACTGAAAAAAAAATTCAAATATATTCCCTTTTTAATATCAAAACAAAGAAGAAATATAGATGTTCTTACAAAGGTAAACATATCTAACAAAAAGATTTTTTATCAAAGATTGTCAAAAGAGGTAAAGAGCGTTTTAGGAATATTCTACCGTACGTAATAGAAGTATTCCTTTAATCAGATTAATGGGAAAAGTTTATTTAAACATAGTTCTGGAAACGCAATTTTTTTGTGTTCCGTAAAATATTTTTAGAAATTAGTTTTTAGGCTTTTAAGAAAAATGGATTATTAAAACTTTTATTAGGTTTTTATAGACTAATGAAATCAATCAGCCTCCTCTATGAATCATGAGACCTTGCCGTTGGTCAGGGGGCTTGAGTGCTCAGGGATACAGAGTAGCTGGACCGAAGGTGCAACCATATCGGAGAGGTATCTGTTGAGAGCCAGACTAAGGAATGATTCCTGAAAGAGGGCAGCAGCTCTTTCAGTAGTTGTTAGGGGCGTGAGTCAGGACGACTTAAACGGCCGTATCAACATCACTCAGTCCTCTGAGTACTGCGCAGCTGAAAGCAATGGAAAACTACAGCTGCTTTTTTTCCAAGAAAATGTGGCTCTGCATTTTCACATATACAATAATGGAGGCGCCTTCCTTGGTAAAATATTCCGGAGGTAAAATAGTCCCCCGTTCGGATCTCCGGGTGGGGACTACTAAGGAAGGGGTCACCAGAAAATTAAAAAATAACATTCTACGAGTCGGAGCGTGGAATGTTAGAAGCTTGAAAAAGGTTGGTAGGCTAGAAAATTTAAAAAGGGAAATGGGTAGGACAAATGTGGATATAGTAGGAATTAGTGAGGTTCGGTGGGAAGAGGAAGGCGGCTTTTGGTCAGGTGATTTTAGAGTAATTAACTCAGCATCAAATAATGGGCAGGCAGGAGTAGGTTTCGTGATGAACAAGAAGATAGGGAGGAGAGTGGAGTATTTCAAAACGCATAGCGATAGAATCATTGTAATAAGGATAAAATCAAAACCTAAACCGACAACGATTGTTAACGTCTATATGCCTACAAGCGCCCATGATGATGATGAGGTAGAGTGTGTATACGAAGAGATTGATGAAGCAATTAAACACGTAAAAGGAGATGAAAATTTAATAATAGTTGGAGATTGGAATGCAAGCATTGGAAAAGGCAAGGAAGGAAATATAGTGGGTGAATACGGGCTGGGCAAAAGGAATGAAAGAGGGGACCGACTTATAGAATTTTGCACGAAGTATAATTTAGTAATTGCCAACACCCAATTTAAAAATCATAATAGAAGAATATACACGTGGAAAAAGCCAGGCGATACTGGAAGGTATCAGATAGATTATATCATGGTTAAGCAAAGATTTAGAAATCAACTCGTTGACTGCAAAACTTACCCTGGAGCAGACATTGATAGCGACCATAATTTGGTGATAATGAAATGTAGATTGGGGTTTAAAAACCTGAAGAAAAGGTGTCAGATGAATCGGTGGAATTTAGAGAAGCTTGAGGAAGAGGAGGTAAAGAAGATTTTTGAGGAGGACATCGCAAGAGGTCTGAATAAAAAAGATAAGGTTGAAAATGTAGAAGAAGAATGGGAGAATGTTAAAAAGGAAATTCTTAAATCAGCAGAAGCAAACTTAGGCGGAATAAAGAGAACCGGTAGAAAACCTTGGGTTTCAGACGATATATTGCAGCTGATGGATGAACGTAGAAAATATAAGAATGCTAGTGATGAAGAAAGTAAAAGGAACTATCGGAAATTAAGAAATGCTATAAACAGGAAGTGCAAACTGGTGAAAGAAGAGTGGATTAAAGAAAAGTGTTCAGAAGTGGAAAGAGAAATGAACATTGGTAAAATAGACGGAGCATACAGGAAAGTTAAGGAAAATTTTGGGGTACATAAATTAAAATCTAATAACGTGTTAAACAAAGATGGTACAACAATATATAATACGAAAGGTAAAGTCGATAGATGGGTGGAATATATTGAAGAGTTATACGGAGGAAATGAATTAGAAAATGGTGTTATAGAGGAAGAAGAGGAAGTTGAGGAGGATGAAATGGGAGAAACAATACTGAGATCTGAATTTAAGAGAGCATTAAAAGATTTAAATGGCAGAAAGGCTCCTGGAATAGACGGAATACCTGTAGAATTACTGCGCAGTGCAGGTGAGGAAGCGATTGATAGATTATACAAACTGGTGTGTAATATTTATGAAAATGGGGAATTCCCATCAGACTTCAAAAAAAGTGTTATAGTTATGATACCAAAGAAAGCAGGGGCAGATAAATGTGAAGAATACAGAACAATTAGTTTAACTAGTCATGCATCAAAAATCTTAACTAGAATTTTATACAGAAGAATTGAGAGGAGAGTGGAAGAAGTGTTAGGAGAAGACCAATTTGGTTTCAGGAAAAGTATAGGGACAAGGGAAGCAATTTTAGGCCTCAGATTAATAGTAGAAGGAAGATTAAAGAAAAACAAACCAACATACTTGGCGTTTATAGACCTAGAAAAGGCTTTCGATAACGTAGACTGGAATAAAATGTTCAGCATTTTAAAAAAATTAGGGTTCAAATACAGAGATAGAAGAACAATTGCTAACATGTACAGGAACCAAACAGCAACAATAACAATTGAAGAACATAAGAAAGAAGCCCTAATAAGAAAGGGAGTCCGACAAGGATGTTCCCTATCTCCGTTACTTTTTAATCTTTACATGGAACTAGCAGTTAATGATGTTAAAGAACGATTTAGATTCGGAGTAACAGTACAAGGTGAAAAGATAAAGATGCTACGATTTGCTGATGATATAGTAATTCTAGCCGAGAGTAAAAAGGATTTAGAAGAAACAATGAACGGCATAGATGAAGTCCTACGCAAGAACTATCGCATGAAAATAAACAAGAACAAAACAAAAGTAATGAAATGTAGTAGAAATAACAAAGATGGACCGCTGAATGTGAAAATAGGAGGAGAAAAGATTATGGAGGTAGAAGAATTTTGTTATTTGGGAAGTAAAATTACTAAAGATGGACGAAGCAGGAGCGATATAAAATGCCGAATAGCACAAGCTAAACGAGCCTTCAGTAAGAAATATAATTTGTTTACATCAAAAATTAATTTAAATGTCAGGAAAAGATTTTTGAAAGTGTATGTTTGGAGTGTCGCTTTATATGGAAGTGAAACTTGGACAATCGGAGTATCTGAGAAGAAAAGATTAGAAGCTTTTGAAATGTGGTGCTATAGGAGAATGTTAAAAATCAGATGGGTGGATAAAGTGACAAATGAAGAGGTATTGCGGCAAATAGATGAAGAAAGAAGCATTTGGAAAAATATAGTTAAAAGAAGAGACAGACTTATAGGCCACATATTAAGGCATCCTGGAATAGTCGCTTTAATATTGGAAGGACAGGTAGAAGGGAAAAATTGTGTAGGCAGGCCACGTTTGGAGTATGTAAAACAAATTGTTGGGGATGTAGGATGTAGAGGGTATACTGAAATGAAACGACTAGCACTAGATAGGGAATCTTGGAGAGCTGCATCAAACCAGTCAAATGACTGAAGACAAAAAAAAAAAGAAATCAATCTTCTTAGAGCTAAATTTTTTAAAACTTATATCCTGAAGTTTTATTTGACGTCAAACATTAAAACTACGCAGCTAATATTCGAAAACATTTTCTCTTCTAGGTTTTACAACAATAATTTCGGAAACTGTTTTAGTCGAGATTAATCTTTTTTATATAAGAATACATTTAACAGCACGCATTCCGTTCAAAAATTTGTCTCCGTACAATATTTTTTGACCCTTAGAACAGAAAATTAGACAAAATGTTTCACTAATAGTAACTCGAAAACATAGCGTTTCCAAACCTATGTTAATTTTGAGACAGGCAACGAAATTCGTTAAGACCGAGTCCGGGGTGCTGGGGCAAGGACCCCGAGAACGGCATAGCCGGGCCTAAGGTCACCCTTGTCCTGCCAGTTGGAGGCAGGCAAGTTGATTATAAAAGATTTAGAACCGGAGGGCCGACCTGCCGTGCCGGACGTACTACCGGCGGGTGGGAAGGCCAGTTAGTTACAGGACACTTCCGTGGGATGAGTTATTAACCCGAGTGTAAAACAATATCATAATAATTGCACTTAAACAGAGTTTGTAAAAAAGAATGACAGATTTAAACCACGGATGATCAGAGAAAGAAGTTTGAGAGTGCGTATCGTAGAGTTTCAGATACTGGTCACCAGATTGGAGTACTAGCATAAAAACGTAAGTTAACCTCAGTCGGAAACAAAATGGTTTATGCAACAGAAGGCGTTTTGTGTTTTACAATTTAGCTAGAAAATGTCCGTAGTAATGGTTCAAAGTGCGTTTTAACAGCGTTTGAGGATCTATCCACCACCAGCTAAGAACATTCTTCACTGGTATAAACAATTTGATAAATCGGGGTTTTTATGTAAAGGGAAGAATCCAGGGCAACCACACATTTCAAAGGAATATGTTCCACGAATACAAAAGGCTTTTCAGCAAAGCCCGAAAAAGTCCACTCGTCGCGTTAGCGGAGAACTTACTATCCCTCAAATGACTTTTTGGCACTTATTAAGATGACCCTTGTATTTCAGGCCATATCGATTATAACTGGCACAAACCCTTTTGTAAGTCACAAATGAAAACGTAAAGATTTCTGTGATAAACTTTTAGTTGATACGGAAGCAACATTTCATTTGTGCGGTAAAGTTTCACGTCACAATTTTCACAAATAAGGACTTGAGAACCCGCACGAGATTCACAAAAAGTTTTCGTGGGTTTCCGTTTACAAAAATTTATAACGTTTCCGTTTACTAAAATAACCGCCGCAATTGTGTCTACTGGGTTCCTGAAAATCCTCACGCTCATGTGGACAGGGCAGTAAATCTACCGGAGGTTGCTGTGTGGTGTAGTCTATCAGGGCGTGGTTTGATTGGTTCCTTCTTCTTCGAGGGTAGTGAGGCGTATCTTGATATGCTTCAGATAAGGAATTTGCCTGTGATCCAAAACCTGTATGGTGATGAACTTTTTTACGTGCAACAAGGCAGAGCCCCGCCTCACTACCATTGATATGTCAGGTAGTACCTTGATAAAAGTTTACCCGGACGGTGGGTGGTCAAAGAGGTGCTGTTGAGTACCCACTTCGGTCTCCTGATTTGAAATATCTGGACCTCTAGGGGACCGTCAAGAATGACGTGTATCGACAAAAACCAGTAACAATTGACAAGCGACTACGTGAAAAAATCGTAGTCATGTGCTACCATTACGCCAGATACACTAACAGCCGTATTTCGGTGTGCAGTTCAGCCCCATGGGCGTTGTGTAGCAGCTGCTGGTGGTTATGTCGAACACATACCATAAACCACTCAAATTTGTCACGAGATATCGACTAGCAAACAGTGAGAACATTTTTTTGGACCCCTCTGTATACGCTATGACTCCAAATTGCACGGTAATCTCTGGGAAGATGATTCTATAGTTAAAAATAAGAAAAAAAGTTCATATAAAGATAGGTTAGAAAACGGTGAAACGAAGATGAAAGAAGTATGGGTTTCTAGTATGTTAGGTCGGGTGGACAGCCTCAGCGGTGAGAGCCAGCATGCTTAGGTGTGCTGGTTTCAATGATCCGCTGAGGACTCCTTGGGGTGTGCTGTAGGGACAAGAGAGTATTATGAAAGATCCGGGGGTCACATCACGACTTGTAGGTATGATGTGGTTCCATAGAGGACATAATAGAGAATAAAAAATCTCAAAAGAGCCACCGGTAGGCCTGACCTGCCATGCCGGTATATAGCCGGTAGGCGGGGAGGGCCTATTAGAGTAACGGACACTCCCCTGGGTGGCGTAATACCATCAAGTCGGTTCGGCCCAGGGGAGTAGAGGTATTTCACTGGAAACTTTCTTATTCAAGCATTTATTTATTCGTCTAATTTATTCACAGTTTTTGTAAATGAAACTAAAATTTTGTACAAAAAAAGAAATGCTTTGGCGTAATATTTGCTAAAGTAAACTTATTCATTATTTTTTTTTAGAATATTCTTTATCCATAATTAATTTAACTGTAGTGCTGTTAAAAAAGCTTAACAATATTGATGAGATGCATTGCGACGATATCGAAATTAAAAGAAACTTCTCAGAGGAGGTACCAGGCTGTACAAACTGCGACTTAAAGTGCCGATGAATAGATAATCAGCGGTGAAAACGATCCACGATATCAAATTTTGAGCGATGATTAGATAGTAGAAACAGTACGAGAAGATATTTACGATCGAGAAGCCAAACAATCTTTTGGTAACAGCTGAAGAGAAGGTGACGAATTGCATCTAAGGCCATCAAACAAAAAAGCTGATGAATGTTTGACTATCGGAATGGACTAAAACCTAGGATGTAATCGACAAAAGAATGCGATTCTATACAGATTATTTGTTAAATACGATTATTTGATCTTCCAGCTCATAAATGATTAATGTTAAAGCTAGAACAGATTGTAATATTAAAGTATAGATTACTAGATACAACATTTACAGATTTTAGAATAGAGTATATTTTTATTACTGACTATCTTTAAGTTTTATTCTATTAAAGGTAGTCACATTTTTGAATTTTTGTAATTTTTAAGAAATTATATTTTTTTATAACACAGTTCTTATCAACTCAGTAACTCAATTTCTCTTCCATCCGTTTTTTTTTAGTTTTTTCGGAAAGTTTTTTTGAATGACCTTTTTTGCGAAAAGTTGCAAAAAATTCTGATGCTTTTATTAGCAAATTTCTTTTCATTAGATCTTTTATATCATATAACTGTGTCTATTTTATTACACTGTACATATGTTCTGAATATCTTTTTAATTTTACTGAAATACATTTCCGTTTTTATATTTTCGTTTTTTTATTGTTACCCAATCAACAGAAGAATGATATGTCCAGTACGTATGATAAACCTTTTTTTTTAATTTTCTAATTGTACAGATAAGGCTTAGGAAAGGACAATACGGATAATGGCATTTCTCTGTATTTCTTTTTCGATCTGGATCTAATGTAAAAGTTATATTACAAAAAATAAAAAACGTTTCATTATAATCTTCTCTGTTTTTAAAAGATTGTTGTTTAAGAGAAAAAAGCTTTAAGATTAAAATAAACCCAGAAAGTTAAAATAATATTATTGTAGTTTCCCTTTATCAGTAAAATAGAACACCATATATATATATATATATATATATATATTAAAGTGGGTGTGGGTGCGCGCGCGCGCATGTATGTGTGTATGCAGAATGTAATAAAAAAGTTGTAATAGACATAAAATATCATGCTTCTACTCAACTTGATAGGCCTGAAGAGATGTTAGGAACTGGTTTACAACTTTTCACATTGAATTTTTTTTTATTTCGTAATAAAAATTGCTAAAGATAAAACAAATAAAAGTCAGGCTTTTTAGAAAGGCCTAACCATTTATAAAATAGGATTATAATAATAACTTAATAATTAATAGAGGAATCAGATAATTTGTTAACGTAAATAATGTATTTTTTATTTAAAAACTCATTAAGTGTACAATAATTTGTAATATTTATTACTTACTTGGTTATATTATAAAATATTAAACTAATGAATAGAAAAATGATTCACTGAAAATATCTGATAACTTGTAAAGTAATAAAATAAAATAATAGTGACATATTCATAATATGGAAAAATATAAGAAATACAATAATAAAATAAGTATTTAATTATGCATTAACGAAGATGTTATTTAAATAGAATTATTTAAAATTAATAAATACGTACAGTTTCTATTGATAATCTTTATATTTAATTTAAAATTAATTTATTTTAATACCTGTTAGGCATTATAAATATTTTAAACGTTACAAAGAAGTAAATAAAGTTAAATTCTAGGTTATAGTGTGTTTTGCCAGCCTCCGTGGCGCGAGTGGTAGCGTCTCGACCTTTCATCCGGAGGTCCCGGGTTCGAATCCCGGTCAGGCATTGCATTTTTCACACGCTACAAACATTGTCAATCATCTCATCCTCTGAAGTAATAATATCTAACGGTGGTCCCGGTGTTAAAATAAAAAAAGTGTGTTTTGGAGTTTAAAGATATATAACGTTGTTACAAGTTTTTTATACTGTTAAACATAATTAACAAAAAAAAACTGTTTCAAGTTTATTTAAACGAATTTTTTGAAAAGCTGGCAAAGGAATAAATAATTTTCCCGCCTTTGCAAGAGACAGATTTTGTATTCAGCTACTTCATTCGGTTTTTAAATATAAATGACTTAATTATGCAATATTTAAAGTAGAATTGTAAAAAAGATAAACATTTTCAGTAAAATATTTGGATCCGATTTGATCCCCTTGATCAGATAATGTTTTATAACCAAAATTACGCTGTATTAATGTATAATTATCAAAAGGGTACACTGCCCTTCCGCTTGTCGGATGAGGTGCAGACTGGAAATTATGCCGTCTGACAATTTTGTGCCTGTTTTCACGTATAATCTTTGTGATCCACGTAAACAACTTCAGCTATATAATAACAGTTTTTCATCCAATATGAAGAAATGAGGTATTAGTTTTTTTTAAATAAAAGGCTTAATATTTTAGGCTCTAAGGCTTAAAAGGCTTATAAAACATAATTCAATAAATAATATTTACGCAACTATTAATGTTTAAAAAGTTTAATGGCCGCTATTTTTTTAATTTTCTTAAAATGTTCATTAAATATCACAATCCGTTATGAAGATATACATTTTTGTTGAAAAAAAGAACACAAAATGAACCTTCAGAGGTCATGAATTGTTTGTTTATTTTTATTTTTGGAATCATTCCCTTAAATTTCGAAACACCTTTACAGACATATAGATATTATATGTCATATATATATATATATATATATATATATATATATATATAGATATTTTTGAGGGTGGAAAAATAAAAAGATATGGGTCCCGTGATGTAACTTTTCCGATGGGGTCAAAAATCAGGCCAATGCTGGAATACATACAGACAAATTTCAACTTTGGTCAACGGGTTTTTGAGATACGTAGGCAAAAACTGTTATTCTTCCACTCCTAAATACGATTGATTTAAAACTTTGGAATTTAAATAACATAAACATTTTCTGCAAACAGCCTATAAAAAAATAAAAACTTAAAATGGGCAAATATCATCTTCCTTTTTTAGTTTTCTCAAAAATGAAAAAAGGACGCAATCAATCTCGTACATGTAGAAACTTTCTTGCCGTTTATGAAGAATTTATGTTCAGCCAATCCGGAGATATGTACAGGCTAACACACTTATGTACGTGTGTACATTCGTTCAGAAAATATATGTACGTACGTAGAATATATGTAGGTGAGTTTTTTTTTACTCATGGCGTCGTGAAACATCAACATTCGCAAAAAACTTGGCATCGAAGTTTGGAACTGATCTGTATAACTTCGGTTTACAGCCGGGAAAGTAAATAATAAAAAACACATTTTAAACAAGAATTGCCCTAAAAATTAAATTAGAAGCTATTTATTTGTTAGGTTTTTTTTTTAATTTCAGAATTTAATACTAAATTAAAAATAGCTACCAATAAAATTTTATTTAAAATATTATTTTAATTAACTGTGCTTATGTTTAAAATATTGGTAGGTTTGCGAAAGTAAACAACATACTCACATATAAAAATGAGTTGACGTGAAAATAATAAGACTTGAAAAAAATAAGACAAAAAAAACTAGAGAAATTACATATACTACTAACGAGCATGAGACAAGGAAAGCTCTTTAGAATGAAGGGATAAGTATTATTTATCTTATCACAAACATATTTTTCAACTATTTTTTTTCTTTAATTCTTTCTTGGAAATACTTTCAAATAATACTCAGTCTATATTAAATTAAGCTATAAAAATTTAATAAAAAACAAAAATATATCAATAAAAAGGGTGAAAAATATGTTTAAATCATCTATTTAAAAAATTTTTTGTTTATAATTTAAATGAAAAACTTATAATAGAACCTTTAAGGATTTTTTCCTACAAGTTGGAGAAATATAATCGCCGAATTCGATTTAGTTAAAAGTAGAGCGTATAATTATGAATAACAAACATAAGTGCGAGTAAAATTGAAAACATCCTCATTTTTTAAAATATGAACCACTTTTTATATGACTCAATATTTAATTAAGATATTAATATTATAAAATAGTTCATTTTAAAATAATACTTAAGAAAATTTTTTTTTTGTATAATGTAAATTTAAAATGGGTTTGTATGTAGACAAAACTACGCATTTTATGAAAAAGTAGAATTCATTTATACATTTTAAATTTAAATTTGTTACAAAACTGAGTAAAACCAGCTTTGGAAGTAAATAAAATTCAGTTAGTGTAAGTTCACCCACCGGGTTGGTCTAGTGGTTAAATAGTCTTCCCAAATCAGCTGATTTGGAAAGTCGAGAGTTACAGCGTTTCAAGTCCTAGTAAAGCTAGTTATTTTTACACGGATTTGAATACTAGATCGTGGATACCGGTGTTCTTTGGTGGTTGGGTTTCAATTAACCACACATCTCAGGAACGGTCGAACTGAGAATGTACAAGACTACACTTCATTTACACTCATACATATCATCCTCATTCATCCTCTGAAGAATTATCTAAACGGTAGTTACCGGAGGATAAACAGGAAAAAGGAAGGAAGTTAGTGTAAGTTCGATATTTTGAAATATACAAGCGTTCAACAAAGCAGAAGTTTTAAGAAAATAGATATTAAATCTGATACCCAAAATCTTTTGTTGTTTTTTCGCGATTTCAAAACAATAGTAAATGATGTAATCCGATATTTGATCAGTTGAAAAATTTAATGGGAAACCATTTCACTCATCTTACCAAGAGAGCCTGGTATGGAATATTTGTTATTGTTGAAGCTGGGCCCGGCACTTTAGTGCTTGAATTGTGTCTTCTGCCAGATTACCAAACCAGTAATGTAGTAGTGCTTAATTGTAATAAAAAATAAAGTATCATCTTCTCTTCTTAATTTTTTTTATTTTATTTATATACATTGAAATTTTTCCTTTTTATACGTAAAATTAATTTTATGAATGAAAAAATAAATAAATACAAATAAATTTCTTTAAATATTCTAAAACAAAGCTGCCATGCACGATTCCAAAACTTTAACTGAAATTAAATTCTTATTTATAACATACAAAATCTATATGGAGAGCAGAATTCACAGGATTCAAATAACACATTCAGCTGAAATTGGAATGTTATTTATGATCAAAACGAGCTGCTAATTGCAAGTATTTGGTAATACTATAGTTGTATATAACTCTAAATTCTGTGAATGTAGGTAGAGAAATTCAATATTCCTTCGCAATGCAAACAGTATATTTGTTGAATTGTAAATGACTTTAACAGAATGTTAGAGAACAGTTTGAGTAGAGAACATTATTATTATTATTCACTCTTTAAAAGTACTGTATGTGTAAATGTAAATACTGCAGGAAATATAAATAGTAAAAAAAAATCTGACTTACAAAAATAGAAGGAAACACTTCCGTATACTGTTCAAAGGTGTTTAATTTTGTTTAACGGGACACACGTCATGCCTCAAAAAATACCCACAAAGAGAAGAGTTAATTATAACTAAATACAAAAAGATATAATAATTATCTAATTATTTTTTTCAAAAGGTTTGTCAGAAGAAATGAAATAAAATTTTAATTTTATAAACATTAAATCTAATAATTGGATAATCAATTCGAAATCCTACTTTTATGTAGAAGTTGTTTAAATTTATTTCTGTAGCAAGAGAGTGACGCCTAATAACAACTAATGATGGATGAAATAATTTTTGCAGTAGTGAAATTGCTATTCCTAATAAAGATGTGAACACAGAAATATTGAATGGAAGGGGGGAGGAGACCTACCATTCGGAGATCGGTAAATCTATATATATAAAACAATATACAGTGAACGATTCATAATCAAAGTCCAGCAAAACCTACTGATAATAGATTGATAAAAGTTTGTATACACGTTCTTACGGTGCAAATGTACACTAAGAACGGAATTTTTAGGTAGATTTCATAAGAAAGCTACCTATTGTAATGGGTATTATGATTCGACTTCCGGGAAATTTCGATATATCTTCGCGTTTCACATCCCCCAGACCCAAAAACCACCGCCATTTCAAAAGTTTATATATACATTTATATATATATATATATATATATATATATATATATATATATATATATATATATAAATATAAATATAAATATAAATATATATAAATATAAATATAAATATAAATAAATATAAATATATATAAATATAAATATATATATATATATATATATATTTCACTTTCTGTGGACACTATAACTGCCGTAATTTTGCGCTAATCACTTTCAAATCTATACATAAAATATAACGACCCAAAATCTCGGTCTAGTTCGTTAATGGACAAACTGAATCGTGGAGATGGAAATGAGGGCTTTTTGGTAAACAAAAAATATCGCTGTAAATTAAGTAAAATATCGAAATCGTTTAAAGTTCCTACTATTCTTTGGATAAGGGCCTGAAACATATCTCGGTAAAGTTTTTTTTATATCACCAACCACTGGTCCATGGGTTATAAAAAATGAGGTTTTGAAGACAAAAAAATCATACCTCCCTTAATACACACAATATCGAATCGGTTTAAGATGGTCGTTAGTCCTCTAAACATTACCTAAAACGTTTGTCTGCAACAATTTTTGATATGACCAACCCTTACGGCAAGGGACTAAAATGTTGCTGGAATTGTAAGAAGATGGGGGCGTCTCATATGTTAACACGTAAACCTTTTTCACATGAAACCATTGTCGTATTGAGTAAATATGGATTTTTTCTTAACTTTAAGATGGAAATATTTTTTATCCCCTAGGTTTTTTTATCTTCTCCCCCGGGCTGGTTCAACGTGAAGCATAAACACAGTTCGGAGGAGTGTCTATTACTCTAACGAGCCTATCCGCCTACCGAATGTAAGTCCGGCAAGACAGACAGACCCGCTGGTAGGATTTTAATTTCCTTGCCCTCTCACTAACCCCAGTGCAAAGCCACCAGGTCTGATAAAGTCATCCCCAGCGACTCCAACCTGGAAGCCGGGACTCGGTCTTGTATTGCCTGGCTCAAACGGAGCCAACCCGAAGATCTCCTCTGCCGGGACTCTGTCTTCCAAGCGCCTGCCTCTAACAAGTACGACCTTTAGGTCTCGGTCTTACCAGCTTGGGGGCACCAGAATCCCCGTTTTTCATCATCGACGGCCACCCACCCAAACGTGGACAGACACTGACTCCATAAGGGGTTGTCCAGCACTCCATTGCTACCCCACCATTCACGGTACTGCAATAAACCGGAACGCCCCCCGTAGGAGAAACTAAAAGACCAGAAACTGAGCAACAGTCACCATCCACAAAGCCTATAAATACCAGAACATCAACTCACTCGCAAGTAACACACTCATCCATCCGGTGATCCGTCTTTCCACAAATAACGCATTTCCGTGGGTTCCCACAAGTGGCTCGCTGATGATCCGGTTGCCCCTACTTAGAACCGGTGCAATCTACCTCCGCCTACCAGCGTGCCGAAAAGGACTTTTTTAAATTCCGAGCTTAAAGGGTTAAAATGAAATAATAATGAAATTTGCTATTTTTTTTTTTTTATTTCTCAGTAAGAAATGAAGATACCGAATTGATTTTTGGTTTGCGCAATCTTCAAGTGAGTATCTAAAAAATAAGTTCGACCTTGAAAGGGTTAGAGAAAAGAAAATCTTTGAAGAATGGTTGTAAATTTTCCCATTTCTGACTATTCCAAACGAGATATTCACTATATGTGGCTTGCAAACACTCTTCAGCTAAAAATTATTTTTGAGTATAATTTCGATTTTTTACGAGGTGCGACGTGGATAACACAGCGGCTGAACTAACACAGCCATTGCTACTGTTACTGTACGTGCGACGCGACTGGCTGCACCTGCCTCCACTTACTTGACTAAAAATCATAAAATTAAGAAATTTTTAAAGAAATGAGTAACTAAGTATGGTCGCCTCTCAGTGGTCTTTATTAGGTAATTCTAAGAACCGGGTAAAGTACATTTTTACCCGTACAAAGACGGGTAACCTGCTATACATACTATTTTTAAAATGAAGGCCGACTATTCTGAAACCAATATTCTTCAGTTCATTCAATGTTTCGCGTCCTGTGCTGACCAAAATTTGCTCTGAAAAAATTACAATGTACTGATTGATATTTATTAAAAACTGAACAGGCTTTAATTTTAATAATCATTATTGTTCTCACAAGTAGAAGTTTAATGAACACAAGGGGTCCGTGGAGCTTCCTGGCTAAACGGGAGGTGTGAGCGAAGCGAACCGTGACCGGGTAAATATTCCCTGACAGTGACGGGACGCAAGTAACTATATAGCGTGGGTGAATCCGAAACTATGTACGAGTATATATATATATATATATATACATTTATAATCATCGGCTAAAATGCATAAATAAACAATTAAAAAAATAATCAATATTACCAGATCCAAAAGTATTAAATTACTTATTAATAAATACTTATAAATTGAACATAAATACATAAAAACTTATCTCAAGTGATTGTAGTAATTGAGCCTCAAACTAGAAAAAACTTTTTAACTCAAGTATTTCACAGCACGTGTTGAGCAAATGGATAAACATATCTGCACTGTAAATATATTTAAATAATAACAATCCAATATTATAGCTTTCTAAATCAACCACTCATTAACAAAAAATAAAACCCATCTCAAGTGCTTTCGGTTGTTACATCATCATCATCAGCAGCAGACACAAAATAATCGAATGTACCAAATTGACTCCAAATTTACCAAATAGAGGTGTCAGATTGAATTTCATTATGATTTTTTCAATTCTGCCAGCCTATTATAATAATTAATAAATAAATATTATTAAAATAACCATAAAAACAAGAGAAATTATAAATGTATAGGATAAGTAAAATAATACTAATTTGTAATTAATTTAGATATTGTTTATTTCACTTCTGTCTTTTGAAGTAATCAAAAAACCTCCTGCACTAACACAGTTATTTTTTTTAAACATCTCAACATTTTTATTTGTATTACATTTACTTATCCCTGTAGGCTTTAGAGAATACAAATAAATAAACCTTTGTGCTAAGAAATTTAAAGAAAATTTAGCCTGTCGTAAAATTAAAATAAACAATAAAAAATTTAAATAATTATTTTTTCAAAATTAAGACATGTATATTACACACATTAGTCGACCCAGAATGGAATCAAGATGATAAATATATTTTTCGAAATTTCTTTCTTACTATTTACTCCAACATTAAAGTTTAATGGAAACAATATTTGTCCAGAAACTTGATAGTATGCAAAAATTCATATACGTATATACGCGTATATATAATTTTAGTAATCTGGATGACAGATGAAGGAAAAAATATTTCATGATATTGAATGTCCAATTCTACATAATTCAAGATATAATTAAAAAAAAAAAAAAATTGCGTAAAATTATTTAATACAGCAAGTATTATATACTTGAATAAAAAAAAATGTATACTTATAAATTCAAACAGCGCTTCCCTAAGTGTCTAGATTTCAAACCTCAGTTAATTTCTTAGCACAATATCTTAAAATTCGTGAACAAGTAGACATTAATTTTTCTGTTTAAACATTTTATCACAGCTTATAATTTTCTTTAAACACGCGCGCGCGCGCACACACACACATACATTTTTATTTTATTTATTTAATTATGTTTAGATATTGCATAATAACTTTAGCATTAAACTTTTTTAAATCGTAAATAATTGTATTTACATAAAAATTACTTAAAGAAAAAGGAAATCTACCATATACAGTTTTTCAATTCCCTTACTTTCTGTAGCAAAATAATGTTTTCATCCAGATTTATCATTCACGTAAAAAATGTGTTCCTTCAGAATGATAACCAATTACAATTGTAGCTTTTTTTGTAAAAAAAAAATGGATTTTGTACAGTATAGAATAAATAAGTATAGAAGAAAATGTCAAACCTGGACTGGATTAGAACCCACAACCTTTCATATGTGACCTTTCAAGATGCGCTCTTACTGCACCCTCTAAGTCGACATTAAAATTCAGTAAAACCTGAATTATTTTTCGGCTAATTTTATTATAGGCTATTATTTTTAACAATATCTTTTCGTGTTTAATTTGATAGTAATAATTAGGTATGCTAAGGTGGTACAAGATTGGGGTACGTTTCGTTAGTTATTCTTCATTACCATAAAGTAGTTAATTGTTTTGATAATGCATATTTAGACGAAATATTAATTAATAAAATGAAATTTGCTTTTCATTAAATTGCAGAATTATATTTTCTAAATCAATTAAATACTGAAATAATATATTACTATAACCAGTTTATAAGCGTAAAAAATAAATATGTTTTACATTTTATCTAATTCAAGAAACTAATTTTTAATAATCATGAGGTTTTTCGATTCAGTTATAAACTAAAAAAAATTTTCTAGAATTTACTGTTTTTTTTTTTTTTTTTTTTTAACTTTTATACACTATCTGTTATAAAAGAAAGTTAAAAAAGTAAAATGTTTTAAAACAGACTTTTTCGGGTGACGAAAAATAAGCAAAACAAAAGAGCATACACCTCTTTATTCTGCTTTTTTCTTGTTTTATCCATTATTAGCCCAGCTTGCAATATAATAACAATAAACGTGCTGTTTTTTTTTGCCTTTTTTGTCTTTTTTTTTTTTAAAGAGGGTGAACTGTAATTAAAAATTGTGGTATGTGTACGGTATACGTACTTTTTTTTAAAGGGCTATAATAATGTATTAAAATTGATTTTTCTACTGTTTTTCGTATAGTATTATTCTTTTAACAAAAGTGTGAGTGAATGTAAAAAACATTTTTTTTTACTTTTTTTGTGTTTTTGTTTTAAACATACAAAAAACTGTGATTCAACCGAGGCATTTATTCGGTTTAAAATTGTAACATTGTATTTACTAGAATTCTTCATACTTTATAAAAGTGGACATTAATTTATTACCGAGTAGAATTGGCCTATATACGTTTTTTTTCACCCCAATTGTTTCTGCACACCGTTAGTGTTATAAATTAATACGTGTCTATTTTCATATTAAAAATAAATTAATATAAATAATTTTATATTTAACGTAAATTTATTTTTTTATAAAAAAATGATTTTATTTTATGTTTAACTTAAGAGGTTTAAAAACCTCTTATGGATCCGAGTATGTATACATCTAACTGAATATGTATTGTGTTACAAGTTGAAATTCATAATCACATATTTTATTTTAATTCATAATTTCCCGTTTTTTAATGGTAGTTTTACAGCAAAATTATGTATTTTTTCTCCGTGGTTGAGTGGTTGAGTTTCTGCCTTTCATCCAGAGGTCCCATGTTCGAATCCCAGTCAGGCATGGCATTTTTCATTCGCTACAAATACTAATTTTCACATTTCCATATAAAAGCTTCTTTGCTTGCTTTTGTGCCGAATTAAATCATCAGTCAAAAAAAAAAATTAAAAACTTTTTTTTTCAAATGGCTCTTACTCAACTGAAGATAGAAATTCTATGAAATCTTAATTAAGTTTTTACGTAAATTTTCATTATGAAGGAATTTCCTGTACTTGTAATTAATCAATATCAGTACAATACAACTGTTCTTATGTTTCTAAAAATAATCTCATGTTCAAAGAATCTTCTGCGAATCTTCAAGTTAAGCTGGCTAGTATTAACACATTTGGCAGACCATCTCGAAACTCACGCTTAGAAATACATTTTTTCAACTTTGGGAAAAATTTGGAATATCTACATATTTTATATGTGTAAAAAGAAATGTATGAAATACTGATAAATTAGAAACCTAGAAAAACTATCTTTTGTTTTAAAAAAACTTAGTTTTATTTTTCCGAATTGCAATTTTATAAATAAAAAAATCTTCTATTCTGATAAGCACACAAAGGACGTCAGAAAACATGAATAAACGTCAGTTTACTTTACATAAATCACGTCAAGAATGGGGAGATATATTCCTTGGCCAAAAAATAAGGAATTGTCTCAATATTTGCCTGGATATATCAAAGGAAACCAGAGTAAAATCTTAATCAAACCGGCATCATCAAAAACAAATTAATTAAAAAATAAAAAATAGATTTGATAAAAGTTCATATTATTAATTTAAAATAAAAATATATGAAATAATATTCGGTACATGAAGATACAAAAATATCAATAAAATACAGTGTCCAGGCTAAAGGTATACAAAATAAATGGATTATATTTACAAAGCCAATTGTAATATCTTAAATGTCGGCTCAATCGTCAGTAAATATATCCAAGATTTGTTATCTGTGTATACTCTTATGGTTAGAGGAATATGTACGCGTAGGAAATCCGACTCACAGTGCAATTGTAGTCATCAGAATTCAGTCAAAATGTGGACCCCACAACAGAAGATTCAATGCGTGTTTTGATATGTTTGAATCAATTATGCGAGTTCAACGGCGTGAACGAACTGAATGGAAATCGATCCTTATACATCCAAGTCTATTCGTCAGTAGGATACGACTTTAAGAGAGACTAGAAGCTTGGTTTCACAAAGTAAAAATCATCCAAAAGTTTCAGTTAATGGCGAGACTGTTGATCGTAAGCGATAAATTCACTGCCAATTCTGAGAAGTCAATAGGCGGGCTAGTTATGAACTACAAATTTCTCGTTCCACTGTTCACGTCATTGTTCGAAAGCGACTCCGTTTGTGAACATACAAATTACCACTCCTTCATCTCATTAAACCAAATCGATCTCCGCCTACGAAATCAGTTTGCTGCAGAGGTAAAACACAGTGTCAAAAACAATCCTAATCATTTTGATACATTGTTATTTAGTGATGAGGCAATCTTTCATACGTGCGGGAAAGTTAACAGATATAATAGTTGAATTTTTGGGGTACTGAAAACCCCCATATAGTAATCGAAAACGAATGGGACAAAGCAAAACTCAATGCCTGGTTAGGACTGCACAAAAATGGTGTCACCGGTCCGTCTCTTTTCATGGAGCCGAACTTTGGTACTTTCATGGAACTTGAGAACTTTGGTGTTTCTCAGATTCCCACAGGCTTCATTTTCCTATAAGACAATGCTCCACCAAAAATTTATTAAGATTTTACCATGTTCTTGAACAATACTTTCCCCGGAGATTGGACGAGAAGGTCCAACTGCATGGCCACCTAGGTCTCCAGAAAAAAGTCCAAAGTTCCTTGGGAGTTTATTGAAAATTTCGTTTACCAAAGAAAATTTCGAGACTTGGACAATTTAAAACAGAAAATTGCTGAAGCTGTTGGTCTAATAACACCGTAAACGCTCCTAAACAGCTGGCAAGAATTCGATTATCGTCTAGATGTCTGCCGAGCTTCAAAGAGGGGACTACGCCCTTCCCTGACGTACGGGCTGTGGATCCCGTAGATATAGACCAAGTGGTTTCTCGAAGGGCACTGATAAAGGCACCGGGGATTGACCAACTTCACCCGAATGTATTCTAACATCTGCTGCCTTTCATAAGAGATCCTCTTGGCAGGCTGTTCACGGGGTGCCTTAGCTGGGGCTGCTTCCCGACTTGGTGGAAAGTGGCTTTGGTGAGGGTGCTCTTAAAACCAGGAAGGGATCCTAGTGAGGTCGGCAGTTATCAGCCCATCAGCCTCTTGTCGGTAATCGGCAAGTTGCTTGAAAAGCTGGTTGTGGAACGGCTCTGCGAAAGCATTGAGGTGAACTGTTTTCTAAGCCGAGGCCAATATGGCTACACGAAAGGGGTTGGCACTGAGGATTACATCTTAAATGCTCTTGCTGAGGTGGAAAGCGCCGACTGTAAATATGTTTTGGCAATTTTTATAGACGTAGAGGCAGCATTTTCTTCCTTGTGTTGGAGTTTTGTCCTCTATGAGTTGGAACGTCGCAACGTTCCCGTAGCCTTGCAGGCAGTAGTACGTGGCTATTTATCTAATCGGCCCTGTTTAAAGATGCATACCTAGCTGTGGAAAAATCCGTCACCAGGGGAAGCCCGCAGGGTTCCGTTCTTGTTCCCCTGCTGTGGAACCTGGTATTTGACGGGTTTCTGGGATTGACATTCCCAGAAGAGGTTACGGCCCAGGCTTTCGCTGATGACTGTCTCCTTTTATTTCGATGTAGTTCACGAACGCAGTTGTAAGATCGAGCGCAAGCGGCCTCGTCGACTGCGGAGGGCTGGATGGACATTCAAAATTTAATCATTCTGTGCCCAAGACGAAGTTTACGCTTTTGAAGGGTGCAGACAAATTATCGTACAGTCGAAACCCCCACATTAAGATTAAGGCTGTGTAAGAGTTCATAAGCTGAGTGAGAGTTCATAAGTACCTACGTGTTTTGTTTGATGAGAAGTTGCTGTTTAGCAACCACATTAGGCAAGAAGCGGAGGACGCCATCTCAGTGATGCACAAACTTGGGAGGATTGCTTGGAAGGAGTGTGGGTTGTCTGGCCGTCAAATTTACATGGTGTACCGAGGTGTCTTCGAAAGCATGACATCTTACCCGACGCCCGTTTGGGCGCATAGGTTGTATATGAATAGAGCACTTGTTCAAAATTTAAGGAGTGCCCAGCGCAGAGCCTTAATTGTATGCACTGGTGTTTTCAAACAAACTCCTACGAGGTTACCACCGTATTGGGAAAGGCTCTCTCAATCGATTTAGTGGTGAAAGTTCAGGCAGCCGGGTGGAGATTGCGAAGAGGCCAGGAGGCTGAGGTAGTTGGGATGTGGTTTCGGGCCGGTCCAGTACCGGAACAGAACGGTGATCACAATGCACCGGATCTAAATTTCGTTCAGTTGCCCATCTCCCACCTGTGAAAGAGGCTGCAGAACCTCACGATGGAAACGTGGCAGCTGGAATGGGACACCATGACTAAGGAAAGATCCCTGTACAGGTTTATACGGGATCTGTGGGGATGGTATGCCTCGAGTTCGTTTTTAAGGGCAACGGGTTCCCAGGTGCTCACCAACCATGTTAATTTGAACCAATATCTGTTTCGGTTGTGCCTGGCGGCTGAGGAGCTGTGCATCTGCGGAGAGGTCCAGTCAAATGAACACCTGATGACAGAGTGCTCTGCTCTTGGGTGGGTGGGGGGCAGAGACTGGGGCACCCTAAAACTTAGAGGTCAAGGGAATATTGGCCACTCACAAGCGGCGAGTCAATGTGTCGAGAGCCGCATTGTCGGACCGTGTGGGAGTTCCTTGATGCGGTTGCTATGTTCAACCAACATCAGTAGTTTACTTAAGGAAAAGACTCCTAACGCACTGCTCTGGGAAGCTAATCTTGAGATATATGGCTGACCACCAGCCAATTAGGGCACCAAATGCTTTAATATGGTGGATAGGTACTTGCTGCATTCAGCAACCTAGGCGTGGCACCGAATTACTGCCTTGACAATGTAAATTTTAGTTTATGGATGTCATATATATTTCTAGTAATTGACGGGGTGCGCCTACCCATTTTAGTAAATATATGACAAGTGAGCGGTTGGGACACGTAAGCCGGTGGTGTACGGCACCTCGCTTAGTCCGCTCACGCTGTTAGGTAAGCACTAGGAGCTATTTAGAACTCTGATCGCTAAACTATTTCGAGGCTCAGTAGCCATTTGTGGCATAGACATTTGGTTTTATGCTTTAGGGCGACCGAATTGGGTGTTGAAGGGAGAAATGCCAAGCAAACCAATTTTCCTCTAGTTCATAATTCAGATAGTGTTTGTGAAAATTATTTTAACATTTATTTAACTTACCCATGGAACGGGATGCAGAAAATTGATGATTTTTTTTTTTTTTTACTTATTATTAATTAAAAATTCATCGTCAGAGTATTATTATTTTCTATAAAAACCTTTTTTTTAATTATGTTTTAAATAAATTAAACAGTTCCATAATTTAAAAAAAAACTACTACGAAACCATTAAAAAAACCCTTTCTCTTAAACTGAGTTACAAGAAAAACACTTTGTCTGGTTTAATAATGGTGTACGTTTTCAAAAATACAAGACAAAAAACTAATACATTAAAAAATTGAACATTTATAAATATAAACGCAAAAATATGGTAACATCTTTATTTTCTAACTATGAATCTACATGATTCATATTTAAGGGAGCCAAATAATGATCTGAACGTCCATTTTTGTATCTTGAAAATTAGTTCTGAATTTTCAAGGGAGTTCACGAGAGATGATATTATACTTCAGAAGGGAATATATTTTGTAAGCCTAATAAATATTTAATAATGATGACAAGCTTAGCGTTTTATTAAGGCTCCTTTTCTCTCTCTCACTCTCTCTCTCTCTCTCTCTAACTGTACACACACACACACACACACACACACACACACATATATATATATATATATATATAAACTAGTATATATAGTGTGCTATTAGGTCTAACCAGCCATGTATTATAAATATAGATACATTGAAAATGAGATAGTAATATATTTTATAATTTAATTTTGTCACGTAATGATGGGACTATAACTAACAATTAGTATCGCATGAAACTACTTCCGGGTGAATAAAAAAACAAGTATGTATTCAGAGCACTACAAACAAGGGATTGAGAGTTCAATACTAGCTTCAATTATGTATAAAATTATGGGATATAAGCGAATAGAGTATATTGTGAATTTCAATTGCTCATTATTTTGATTTTAATTTTAACTAAAATGGTATTTTCAGTCATATCAGTTTCCTACTTTATTTTATATTTAAATCAATAATAAACTGTTACCTTATAAAAAACATCTCAACTTTTAAATCAAACAGCTACTAGAACATTTCGAATTTGATTTCTATCTTCAGCAGGATTAATTTTTTGTTTCACAATTTTCATCTTATTAATCATGCAAGAACAAATTAGATATCTATCAGTTATTATAGAAAAAGGGAGTTATAAATTTTATTACTAAATTTCCCTAGGGAAATAATAATTTTTTTCTCTCAGAAATAAAATTTCAAAATCACATTCATGATCACTAACCTAAATATTAAATATATTTATTACAATACCAGACTTTTTATTCTCATGTATATCTGTTTAATAAAGATATATATTTTTACCACATATATGCCTAACTTAATATCGACGGACAACAACGGCAGCAGCTCAGATGCCAGCGGGAGCACAGTATACGTACGCGCTGGTACAGCGTCACTCCCACCGCGCAGTTCTCCCATCATAGCGGCGCTGCTTCCCCACCACTTTTAGGCTCCAATAAAAGAGCGTGCATGAGAGTAAATTTCCACCACCTGGAGAAGACCAAGAAAAAGAAGAAGATGGAGAAAGAAAGGAGAAGTTCCCTGGCCGTCACAATGTGGAACCTCCCGGCGAATGCCAACTTCCCTTCCGGAGCAGTAAGCCGCCTGGCCGGCTCGCCGAGGGAGCTGCTGGACGCGGATGCTACCTTCCGCTCCAACATACGGGGCTTAAATCGCTCTGGCAGGCAGACTCAGCAGCAGGAGCGGGTCCAGCGTGGGATTGCTCGGGTAGAACCGCCTCGGCCGCGCTTGCGAAAGACGACCGACGCCGATCCGAAACTGCGGGGCTCTGGGGGTCACCACTGCCACGCTGTAGAGGGGACCCAACTGCCGCTGAGTGGAAGCCCGGTCTGATTTCAATGGACGAGTCGCATCTCCCCGACTACAGCCAGAGACAACTTTCCGGACCCAACAGCTTTTCTCAGAGCTAACGACAAAAATGGCTCTTTTCAGGCCTACCACAAGGTTATAAATTACAACCAGCCGTCGAAGCCAATTGACAACAAAAACGGCCCTTTTCAGGTCTACTGCAAGATTATTAATTACAACGAGCCGTCGAATTCATTCGGCAACAATATAAAATGTATAAAATCTATCTTGAATTCATATTTCTGTATTAAATTGACATGAAATATTCTAAAAATTGTTTAAAATTAACATAATTGTTTAAAAAGCAATTGCACATTCAAAATTTCTATTTTCTCTTGAAATAGTAATCAAATCTCTTTATTAAAACATTAGAATTAAAATCTTTTTCTCTTTATTTAGAATTAAATTTCAAAAGTATAAATTTGAAATAATAATATAAAAATTTTTATACTTTCGACTTTTAAACGTAAGAATAATTTTTTTAAATTATTTTAGAATATCCAAACTGAAATTTTAACTTCGGCAGTTAATAACTTGTAACATTAGAAAAGTAAAACTTAGCTACCTGTATGTACATCAGTATCTTTCCACTTCCAGACCAATATAAAAAAAATCATAAAATCGATTTTCAAGTAATACTCGACTTCAATCCCAAATTTATGAATTTAGATTTAATCGTTTTTCAAATTCAAATTAAAACATCACACATAACAGGGGACTCGGCGCCGTGGACCATCAACGCATTCGTATTCTCATGTTTGTGAGAGTATTAAGTATTTTACAGATATTCATTAAAGAAAAAAATATTAGTAATAATTTTACTTAATTATATTTCTGTTTCCATGTTGACAAAATAAAAATGTGAGCACATACAGCAAACAAATCAACGCACCATGATTTTTTTATTGGAGAGAAAACGTTAAAATAAAAGTAATTAAAAAAACAGATGTAAATAAAACTTTAAAAAACTGGCAAAGAATTAAATTTTCCTTAACATATTCTTATATATGTTAGTTAAGCTTAAAAAATTTGCTTAAGTAAATTTTTTTCTAAATCTAACACTCCCTTCAATAAAGGTTAAAATATAGAAAAGAAGATTAAAAAAAATTTTTCTGCATTTTATATCTATAAAAAAACAAATTGTACACATTTCTTGATAGCTGTAAGTGTGAAATATAAACTTTCAAAAAATTTATTGAAAAAATATTTGAAACAAAGCGTGACAGAGGAAAAGAACAACAAACATATATTCGATTTTAAGATGCGAGGATTGATTTTTTGAAAACATGTTTTTCGGATTATTCACATATACATCTTAGGCAACAAATTTTTTTTAATAAAGTTTTCTCAAAAATGCCTCTGAAAGAGATCGAAATTGATTTCTTTCTGATATTCTCTCTCTACTACCAGAAGGAATTTTGATAAAAAATTAATATTATCAATGTCCCATACATAGAAATAATTGAGCCACATCTTAAGAAAATCGATTCGGTTCATCCTCATCCTCAGATATAAAACTAAAAGCAGTGCGACACACACACAAACACACCCACACACACACACACACACACACATATATATATATATATATATATATATATGCATAAGTACGGTTTTATGTCTAAAAGAACTGTTTTTTGTCTAGAACGGTTTTTTGTCTTTTCGTTCTACTGAGCGTTATTATAAACCGATTTTAATGCAACTTGGTACGGTGGTGAAAACCTAGTAGAATTAGAGTCGTATTGATTTTCGAGCGAATCAGTTGACAGGAACTGGAGTTGCAGGCAAAAAACTGGTTTTTGGGGTACGTTTTCGTTCTTTTTTTTTTTGTTCTACTGGGCGTTATTTTTAACCGATTTTAATGAAACTTGGTACGGTGGTGTAAACCTTGTATACTTTGAGTACTTATAGTACTATAGTTGAACCCTAAAACGTAAGAACCACAATTTCTGACACGATCATCATCCTTTCACCTTTAGTATAACTATTCTACAAATATTCTCCAGGAAAGTAAAATAAAGTAAAGAGATTTAAATAAACATAAAAAAAATAATTTTAATGTTATACAAAAAAGATGAAATTAAATAAAATAATTTTTTTAACAATAACTCGACATATATTTTTATTTTTGCGTTGGAGGAGGGAAAAGCTCTACCAGCCAGCGTCGACCCAAAACAGACTGTATTGTCGGGCTCTCACAGACTAAGAAACCTCTCCCGTTATCACATAGGAACTGGACCTAACCGCAAGGCATGAACACGGTTCCCATGTGATACACGCGGGCACCCCGATAGCTGTCCTCATAGCAGAAGCATCCAGCGTTCCCCGGGAGGGTTTGGCAGACAACCACCCGGGTGACCCCCGCTGCCCATCCCGGGTGACTAGCCTTCACCCACTATTCATCAGCCAGCTTGCCTTTAATGATCCCCGTGACCATACCCCCTATCAAGATCCACCTCCATCTAGACTGAATCTATGATGTTATCAGGATTCAGTTGCCCTAAATGCTAATAACATCTCTGTTTTGCTCCCAGTGAGAACATTCGGAGATGGCGTATTTGACGGAGTCGATATGGCCACAATAGATGCATCGGTCCGATTCCGTCCGCATAAATTACTTTAAGTACGACCGAAAACAGCTATGACCCGTCAAGAACTGAGTCAGCTCGTACCCCACATCTCCAACCCACGGTTGAACAGATGGGATTAACCGCCTTGTCCAAGCCCCCTTCTCTACCTCCTCTCATCTGGCCTGCCACCAGCTCATCAGCCGTTCATGCTCTAGTTTCTTGTTCATTTCCTTCCCCTTTCCTCTCTCTGGCGGGAAAGTAGATTTATTGGAGGAATGGCTGCTAAAATCAACACCGCTTCTGTAGATATCGCACGATATCCACAGAAAATTCTTAATGCCAGACGTTGCTGTACTCTGCCTAGCACTGAACACGCTCGTTTCGCTGCCAAGCCTTTTGCCCACACAGAAACCGCGTAGAGGATGACGGCGTGTACATGTATATACAGCCTTCTCGTTTCATAGCTTGACCCGTAGGTGTTCGCCAGAATCCAAGAGAGGGCCTTAACCACCCTCTCCGCCTTTTGCATCGTTTTCTGGATGTGAATTAAGAAGGATCTTCTAGAATCCAGCCACACACCCAATTACTTGACTGCCCGCGAAGGAAGGATCTCTCTGCCATCGAGGGTAAAGGAAATGCCTTCAAGTCTCCTCTTCCCCGCCATCGCCACCGGTGTTGTCTTTTCCACTGCAATACTCGATCCGTTGATCTCTATCCAGCTCCTGATGATCTCGAGCGAGCTGTTTACGGCATCCATGACTCAACACATCCGTTGCTAAAATTATGTACCGTGCTCTTGTTATGTGTACTAGAAGACCATGCAGAAACCAAACACTGATGTAATCCTATGGAGGGTAATTTAATTCAGTCATGTGTCAGTAAACTCGCTCAGATTCTTTAAATAGATCATTTCAGGATACTTAGAACTGTTTATAGTCCTGGTACGCAGTACAGAATAGTAGTATTGTCCGTAGCTGATGATTATTTCACTGTTCAACTTTGTGTGTCGTATTATACCAAGAATTTCAAATAAAAAGCTTTAGTACACTTTTAGTGATAGAAAATGTTGTCTATTTATTAAAACGATTTTTTTTTAACGGATTATTATATTTTTATAATACTAAAAACGTAATAAAAATCTGAACGTGTCTTTTTTTCTAGCAATAGTCATTTCTTACAATAAGTGAAAAAGTAAAAAAAAAATTAAATCAAAATGATTTTCCGGTATTACACCTTATATATAATACAGATTATAAATGAACTTCCAATTTATTTAAAACACAGACTACCTATAAAATAAAACCAGCAGGAAATCACTTTTACAGATTCAAGGAACCAAATTTCCATTACTTCTATGTACTTTTTCCTTGAATTGCCTTTTACCCTAATGAAATTGAACAACATTAAGTTTAAAACAAATAGTAATTGTATCACAAGAATACAAACGCACTTCTGCTTATGGGAAAAGTTCACTGGCCGAAGTTACTGTACATAGAAAATTGAAAAGCTGTATTTTTTTATATAGATTTTTAATAAAACCACTAGATTTATTTTATTTCAATCCAATTTCCTTCTTATACGGAAGTTCCCTTTCTTTTCAGTATAAAAACCACTTTATAAGTCTTCTATACAAAAAAATTCAGATAATTTTGTATTGAAAACTAAAGTATATATTCTGAAAGGAGAAGCTATTACAAAAAAAAATATATATATATAGGCCCTATGTAGGTATTTCATATTGTCTTATTATTCTCCAAAACGTTACCCATATTGTGATGGTCATTCCATTTTTTATATATTTGATTAAAACACAACTGAAAGAATAAAACAGATAAAATACTTTTAAACAAATACACGCGCGCACGCACACCCACGCCCACGCCCACGCGCGCACTCATAATGTCTTTATAAATTGATTAACATGGTTTCTAGGAATTTAAAAAGGAGCTATATTAAGATGGTGATACAGATAAATTTTCCTCGGAATTCGCCTTTCTGTTTTCTGAATTTCTTGTATTTCTCTTTTTAGTACGGGCAATTTGTCATCAAAATAGGCTGAATTTGAAAATCCTTACCTACCGATTGATCTTTTGTCCATGCGTTTGGGGTGATGACAGAAGCTTAACTCCAGATTTTTAACATCCCCCCTCCAGTAGATTTTTGAAAAACTCAAAAATTTATTGAAATGCGTTTTTCTCTGAATCTATGTATTTTAGAGTTAAGTTTTTTAAACAAAAAATGTAGAGTACATTCTCCTCTACAAATAATGTTATTGAAGTTATGCCGTATAATTTGAAATTGAAATACTAGGTGGCGCTGAAGTTGTAAAAAACGTGTTTTTTCAGTTTTTCCCGGAAAAAAATGTTTTTCGTCTGTATCGCATTTGGAAAAGTTGTTAATCTCAAAAAAAACAGACAACTTTTATTCAAACAATTTTCTTGTACGACTTAGCATTCCAGAGTTATAGAGGTACAATGGCAACGCAGCGGTCCTATTGTTACTGTAGCCGGAGAGATCGGCATTGTTCAGCGACTAGACAGGTTTCGAACACGTGCCCAATTCACAACATTTTGCCACTTTCACAAGCTACAGTTCCAAAACGGTAAGTTTTAATTGTGAAAATAAAAAAGAAAGTTCATATAAACGTAGGTTTTAAAACACTTCGTTGGCGAATGGCGGGTGGTGAAAGATTTCACCCTGATTACTGTGCCTTCGGTAAAATTAAGGCAGATGGTAATTCTTTAGGACCCAAATTAAGGGGTATGTAAAAAATTAAAGGGTAGACTTATATACAACCTGACGTGAAAAAATGAAAAAGCAATAGGTCCCAGAACCGTATTTTTAGTTGTTTTCTAGAGTTTTGGGGTAAAAGACAAAATAATGAAGTTGAAAAACACACTATTTTATGTTTGGTGTAAAATAACTTCGTTAAACGGGTAATAAAAAGGTAACCGTTTTAACAAACTGTAGAGAATTAGATTCTGAATAAAGTGGTATGAATAAAGTCCACAGAAACTAAATACAAAGGTAAGAATTTTCTATTTTATTGAAAAAAAAACAAACAAAAATGTAACAGATTTTAACTAGGTATTAAACAGAACAATATTTTTAATATTGCAAAAGAAAAATTATATATACAAAACATTTAACTGCTAAACTGTACAAAATTGAACTGATAAATTTGAAATTAATAATAAGATTAATAACAGAATAAAGAAAATGATAAAATTTGATAGCGTGAAAGTAAAACCATTGCAATAGATAGAAAAGATCGTTTGTAATTCAGTCAAATTATGTCTGTCACAGAAAATATGAAATATGTTTATTAACAGATTTTAGCAGTAAATTATGTTAAATAATGATTTCATAATAATCAAATCAAATATAATGAATTAAAGTGATCAATAATTGCCTAATGAAGAATATTTTGCATTATAAAAATTACGAAATACTCTTGTTTAATATGATTTACGTTAATTATTTCAGAGATGTTGTAAATCTGTAAATGACGTATATCATTCAGAAGGTTTTGTGTAAATGACAATTACACGTCTATATAATAATCAAATAATAATAATTATATTTATCGATCAGCTAACTAACATATCAATTTGTTTATTATAGTCCTTTATTGTAGACTGAACATTTCATTTTATGGAAGTAGGTATCTGTTTTTGATGGATGGGTTCTTTTATTCCTAGTGAAATTTATTTTTAGTATCATTATCGAATTAAGGGTAGTTATTTATTATCAGATAATAAACAATTTTATTTTCTCTATTGTGAAAAGTTTGGTGCTTAATATACATCCCAACCCCGTAGGGAGAAGACACCCACATTGTGTGTGACCTTACTGGTTGCCACACCACCTCCTCCGTTCCGAGCCCTGAGGGGCTTTACCGGAGGTCGTTTATAGACCCACTAACTGATTACATCTCATAGTCATCATCCAGGCCTCGGTCGGGATGCCACCGATGTAAATGCCTCGGCAGACATTTGCATCAGTAAAATACATATCAAATTTCGCCTTCACGTAGGCCTCAAACGGACATCTTCACATCCAACCTAGCATGATTCCCTCAAACTAACTGACTTAAAACGCGGAAGAGCGAACCCCGCGCCTAGTCGAGATTTGACAACACCGTTCGTGACTGTGAATACCTCAGAAAACGGATGAATTTCAAGTTAAATCAGTGCTTCACTCATAACAATCAAAATTATGTTTTACGGAACGTAAAACAAATTTTAGACCTGCACCCAAATAAGTCGACCAATTTAGGTCATCTAACAAAGGGAACATAACCTTATTCCGGTCCGCGCAGAAGCCGAGGACAAATCCTGCACCCCCAGCCGGTCCCATCATGGAGTTTCGCGCGGCATTTCCAAGTCACAACCAGGACCTGCCCCGGTTGCACAGGCTACCATACTCCGGCATTGCGGCCTACCCCATCAGTAGGAGCCCCTAATCGAATCACAAACAACACCAATATAACCGTGGAACATTGCCAATGCGCCTACTCCAATCAATCCAATGCCTAGGCCGGAACCCTAGCCACCCGGGATCCTACCTAAATCGAGTACTTCGATCAAATTTCCTCTGCAGACCTACACACCACAAGGGCACGAAGAAAACCAGCCACTATGGACCACTCCTTGCGGATCATCCAGTTAATACGGAGATCCAGAAAGGAACGGGTTCTCTCAAGTTCCCTAACAACTCGTGAACGTTAGTCCCACAGTCAGCCTCACTCATCAGTCCCACAATTCGGGCATTGACTCGAATCCACCAAACGAAACCTAGCCAAACTCGCCCAAAGGCACCATTCCCGGAGAGAAACTGTGTGATATACCGATTGGAAGAGACCCATTCAACCGCACCTAGATCAGACACTATAGGAAATATAACATGCATGTAGCGACCTGTGGGGGATTCGTCCCACCTAACCTGCTAAGACGCAAGGCCCCGGTCTTCAATCACCTGTTTTCTTTCTGACGTCAATAGGTTATTTAACTTGGAAATGTAGCGTTCCTTAAGTTCATTAGTGAAGATATCTATTGGTTTGGCTCCAGCTATAACACAGACTGCCTCCCGCGAGACTGTTCTATAATCGCGGGCAAAAGAAGCCAGCAAGAGGAGTCGCTGGGCCCGCAACCAAACGTCCGCGCAATACCTAAAAGTCATGCGGTGAGCCCAGACAGGCGCAGCATACAGCATAACAGCTTCGCTGACACCTTTGTAAAGGATAAGCATGGTATACGATAATTCAACCCCCAATAGGGATGAATGACTCTACGGATAATAAATAATAATTATTATCTACAGATAATAATCCATAAAAAGCATCAGCGGCCTTTTTTGCTACGTACTGTAGATGTTCCTTGAACGGAAAATTCTCATCAACGATACCACCCAGGTATTTTTGGGTCGTAACGTAGCGAATGGGGAGACCAGCCAACCGAATCCAGATACGTTGGGAAGCAGCCAATCGACCCTTAAGCATAATCATCTTATGTTGGAGACTCTACAGTCGGAGTGTCTCACAAGCATGAGCAGCTCGAAACTCTACCTCGTTACGTGAATCCCCCTCAATCAGTAGCAGCGCGATGTCAGCATAAACGACGATACGGCAGTCACATGGCAACCTTAAACGCAACTTATTAGTCAGGTGATACGAGAAAATAATCTTATAGGTCATAAATTCACAAGGCGAGATGAAAGAGCAATCAGAGTGGTCTTGAGAAAACTTCACTATTATATTCCTTTAATTGTATAAAAGGGGACCTTGGAAGTCTAGGTGACAAAGTTAGAAGTATTGGAATAGAATATGCCAGAGAACCACTACCCACATTCTTTGTGAATTTAGAATCTCAAAGCAACAAAAAAATATATATTTGAAATAAAATATTTATCTAATTATTACGTAAGGTTTGTAACGCCCAAAACAACTCCTAGCATCGTGCAATGTATGAGGTTCCAAAAGTATTGTCATACTAAAACTACTATGAGCGATCATACCGTTGCGGTGAGTTAAGTGTGCAGACATTCATTGGACTTTTGATTGCCAAAATAAGAACAGGAGCACTTCAGTAACCTGTGCGCTTTACCAACAGGGTTATCTGGCAAATTATAACGGTTGTCGGATATATAAAGTGAATTTCCAGAAAAATGTAAGAAAAATAACAGGTTATGCTCCTCAGAATGTAACTAAAGGATTGATAGGCTCCCAGGGTAGGTCAGTTGACAATGGCCAGGAAAATTTGCATCCCTAGGTCAGGATGCAGCTAATAATCTCAATAACAGTTCGGATAATCAGTTCAACGTTCGCTCCAGAATTCATCCCAAGTCGTTTGCTGAGGTAGTAAGGAAGAACATCAGTGACGATTCGTTTTCTTGTGATAAAATTGAAAAGCTGGCGGCTAAAAAGAATCCCTGGTTAAGCAGATTGGGGGTCTGATGGTAATCTTTACGCCAGTCGTTTCTAATAACTGTCAACAAGAACCTATAAAAATCGTAGCATGGAATATGAACAGTATTTTACAATGATAAGAGGAACCGTATACGCTAGTGTACTCTGAGAAATTGGATGTTGTCTTTATCTCAGGATCCAATTTTACGAATCAAAGTTTTCTATCTTTTGGGATTTCAGAATGTATATAACCAACTTGTGATGGTAAAGCCATCTTATCAAAATATTAGAACCCCACGGGGTTCTAATATTTTGATAAAATATTACGGGATAAAATATAACCAGCTTTTTTCTTTCGAAGCTGCTGACATTCAGGCGACCTCTGTGGAAATATTGGACTGGATTGGGTTACTCAGGAGCGTGCCAGATCAGGACATTTCCCACGTGGAAAGCGTGCTAATCTGGCAGGCAGGGACTGCCCGAGGGAGGTGTTGAATTTATGAAAAAAGAAGTATAGAAGGTAAAGAAGAAGAAGAAGAAAAAAAGAAGGTAAGAATAGAGCTGCTCGAAGGTTATGGAAAAGTGTTATGAAAGATCAAGAACGAGTAATTCAGGGATTTAGTTGAAAATGTGTCCCTCTCAAGAAAGACGATTAGCCAACTTTTTATAATTATGGTAACTTTGCATAATCTATTACAATTATGAAAAGTAACAGAAATTCAAGCGCCTCCGCCCTTTCATTTTCTCTTTTAAGGCTACTGACGGTTGGACTTGTAGCAATGTCAAAAAGGCCAAGAGGTCTGTTAAACATATTAGCATGGCATTCCATCCATATGATGAGCAATGAGCAGATAGGGAAAATGTTTGATTTTTGAATAGCTCTATCCCTCTGAGTCTACTCATAAGACTATTCCTGGATCCGTGGTTCGACTCTATAACGTAGAAGATGCTACTATTTTTCACCCTATTATAGATAAGAAACTTGTTTAGTAGGATTCTTAGAACGATACACTTCCTTTTGGAATGGAAAGTCTCTCAGGTAACGATGATCCTTAAGTCAGGTAAACCCTCACAGGAAGCTTCTTCTTACCGGCCGATTAGCTTTTTACCAATTTTTCTAAGTTCTTCGAGAGGCTTTCTCTTTTAAGGCCTTTTTGAGTGTGAAGATACAATATTCGACCATCGATTTGGTTTTAGAAGTGGCCACTCAACTTTAGAGCAAACCAATAGACCATATAATGTTGTTATCGAGAGTTTCGAGAAAAAGAGGTATTGCTCCGTGGCCTTTTTAGACATATAATAAGCCATCGATAAGGTTTGGTTACAAGGCCTGCTCTTCAAATTGAAATCTTGCCTTCCTCAAAATTATTATTTGTTTCTTCGAAGTTACTTAGACAGTCGCTTCTCGCTCGTTAGGTATAATCAAATCTACGTAACTGAAAATGCCTCGGGAGTACCGCAGTCTAGGTATTGGTACCGGTTTTATTCCTAGTGTATACTGCTAACTTTTCTTCTTCAGGGTCTGTTGCATCGCAACTGCATCGTATGTGGTTGATAAGGCGATCTTACCAGTAGATGATGTCCGGATTGTATCCTCGGAGAAACTTCAGTCGGCGTTGGATGCAATCAGTACGTGGCTGCAGAAATGGAAGATTAAAGTCAATCAAAGGAAATCTGCTCACGTTACGTTTACGATTGTCTTTTAGTCTACTTGGATAACGTTGGAATTCCCCATACAAATAATGTGAGATATGTAGGGTTACATCGAGATCAATACATGACATGGAGATTTGAAGTACTGGAGAAGAAAAAATAGTCTGATAAAAATTTCAAGGTTCTCAGTTGTCTCTCTCTAACAAGGGCTTTCTATATAAAACTTTCTAGAAACAAATATGGACGTATGTGATTTAGTTGTGAAGAACGATTGAAGACAATATTGAAGTGTTCCAAAGGTCACAGAAAAGATATTGAGTAAAGCGATCTAGCCACCTTGGTTTGTCAGGAATTCTGTAATTCATGAATACCTGAGGATCCCGTATGTTCGGGATGAGACTGAGCGTTTCAATTCTAAATATATGTTTAGGCTATAAACACATAAATCCCCTGGCTTTGAACCTGCTAGGCAACAATGATGATATTAGACGACTGAAAATGATTCATGTGCTGGACGTAATTGTTGGTCGTTGAAGAAACTCTACTTTCATGTTTTTTCGGTACTTTTTGTACCTCGTGCATTTACGGGTTTCTGTTACTATTTTTTGTTTCCATTTTTACTACCTACTTACTGTTGTTGTTTAAATGATATTACTGTTTGTCGTATTCTTGCTTTGCATTTACCTATATTTGCTTATTTTGTTAGCCTTTTATTTTAGTCTCTGTTTAATTTTTCATTTATTCATTTATCTACTTGTGTCCATATGAGCATGAGGAACTTCATTTGATAAAAAACATTGAATGTGTTGGACATGTATGGGCCATACATTGGACAAGTTCTAGAACCCAGTGTGATGATATTTCTTATGACATAATGAATGTTTTCTGGATCTTTGTTGTTACTATAAGTATCTTTATTAACAAGGGCATTTCCTGGTATTATAATCATTTAGTGTTTATTTTCTTAGGGGAGGGGTCATCATTGGAAAACCCTCTGTAATGTGATATTTTAACATATTATGCTTATGTTTCTATACTTAAAATTCCAATTATACCGAATATCAATTTGAAGAACCCTAATTATGATTATAAATGTTTTGGCGAAAAAACGATTGGATCTGCAATAGACTATTTTAAAATTCCATGCTCCTTCGGCAACCAACTTCCATTAAATCTGTATTATGCTTAATATTATGATAATCAAGCAGAATCGGATACGTTACCTGAAATAATGAAAGATATAAGACTGTGTCGATTTAATAACGGTCAACCGAATATTTCGGATACTTATGAATAAACACCGCACGCAAGCTGGTTGTTTAAAGCCTATAAAAGCTATCCACCTTTTAGAGGTGATAAAATGGCTTTTATTTAAAATTTTACAGCTATGGTCATTAGCCTGGTGGAAATGAGCAGCGTATGAAAAGATTCCATGTTTGACCGGTATTTAAACACGGGACCTCCGCAAAAAATGACGAGACGCTACCTACTCAACAACGGAAGTCAGCTCTACAAAAATTTAATTAATAATAAAAAAAAAGAAAATTAAATTAAAATGTATATATAAATTTAAAACTAAATAATAAGTTTCCATTCAAAAACTATTACAAAATCTTCGTAATAACTGATTATGTAATTATTTGTTTAATAAAGAACTACAATGTAGGTTGCTTAGGGCAACATAAAAGAACGATTATAACCAGAATAAAGTAGCAGGTCAGAGAAACTGTCAGCAGACAATAAAGAATAGTTGCTTGGACACTGGTCACAGAATTAATTTACTAATAAGAAAAAAATTTAGAACACTACTCTTAAACTAAACGCACTAAAAGGTAAAAAATAATTTTAGGATGATATCTCAGAATGGATTTGACAAAAAGCTTTGATGTATGTAAGATTATCTGTAACTCATAGCTTAAATTAAAAATTTGATGTTTTGCCAATTTTTTCATATACGTGATGATTGGTCTAATGAGTGGGGAGCAAAGATTTGGACTTTGATATAAGCTCCCCACTCTTCATTCAGCACGCATATGAAAAAACTGGCAAAAACATCAAATTTTTAATTTAAAGCTATGAGTTACAGATAATCTTACGTATCACCAGCAAGCAAAGCTTGTTGTCAAATCCATTCTGAGATACCGTCCTAGAATTATTAATTTTTTTTTTACATATTTTTTATTTTATAATTTTTAGTGAATTTAATATAAGACTGGTTTTTAAAAAGTTTTTTTATATATTTTTTATTATAAATTACATTAAAAAACAAAAATTAGACTGCGAAAATTTATACATTAATCTCGTTTCATCGTATTATATAAGAAAAAATAGCAGATTTTTACCGTTAGGCTGTTAGACTTATAAAAGGACCATTTTGCAAGTAATTATTTCAATCACAGACTGAAATACTTAAATATCTAAGTTTGAGCATGATCAAAAACCGTTCACAAAAGACTAACATTATCATTATTTGTACACGATTCTTGAATGAATTGTGTTATCAGCTAGCGCGTGACACTCGTTTTTCTCAGTTGACTTCCATCTCATATGTAAGTTTAAATTAAGCTAATTAACGCATTTTAGAGACTTGATAATGTTGTTAAAATGTGTGGTCACCAGATGCAAACCTGTATGCAAAATTTCAGAGCGAATAAATACGTAGAAGTGCTTCAAAATTCGACTGAAAGGTTCCGTACCATGAATCTCACATACATAGTCAAAGAGCGAGTTAATATAAGATTGGTAAAAAATGATGGTCATCGAAATGGATATCATAAAAATGAATTTGATAATTAGGGAACCTAATTAAAAAATACTAACAGAAACTTCATTGTTAAACATTGGTAAGCGACCGATATCTAAAGCCTTTTTAAATTGAAAGTTTACAATTCATGGTAGCATTAAATAGTTATCCCGTCCACTAAATTTTTTTATTGGCGTGGATATTCCTTTGATTGGTTTAAGATACATGCTGTATTTATCTTTCTTGAGATAAGTTTTATCTATTTAACCTATAGTATAAGAGGGGAGTAATAAGTTATGAAGTGTAAGAAGTCAATTGGATTTTTTATGGTTTAGAAGTTTCTAAGCTAAATTTATGTTTTTATTGGAATTGGTAATAGTTTGTATAAAAAGTGTATTATTAATCTAAAAACACTATTTTGTAAGTATAGTTTATTCACCGATATTCTTATTACAATTTTTATTAAATTTATTTACTTAAAAATACGTAGGTAAATTAATAATAAGTAATACATATAAACAAACATACAGAGAGAGAAAGAGTAACACACACAAAACCTGTACGGACTTAGGCAGAATTTATAAGAATATATGTTAAAATCAGAGCTTCATTTTGAAACAATGATTCAGAAAGGAGCGAGACAAATTATCTGTTCTGTTTTTTTAAAACTTGTTCAGAGAAGAAGCAACATAAGAATTGCAGGAGAACGTTTAGAGAGAACTAACTCTACAACGAATGAAAATAAAAAACATTAAAATTCACTGATGAAATTTTTTTTATAAAGAAATCAGAAATGAATGGAACATGGATTTATTGATAAGAATGAAATTCATTGTGAAAATAATTGGTGGTATGGTAGTGTCTCGGACTTTCATCCGGGTTTGAATCCCGATCAGGCAATTTTCATAAGCTAAAAAAAAAAAAATGCCATTTCCATATTCAACGTACACCTTTCTCTGTAAGCTTCTGTGGTGAATTAATTCATCTAGCAAAAATTCAAAACACAAAATAAAATGTGATCATGTGTGACAGAAAGAAGGATAATAAATAATTAAAGACAGGAGAATTTAAATAAATTAGAAAATGCCAAATTTTGTCACGCAGAATCTACGCAAAAAAAACCGCTGGTATCAAACATAAAAGAATAAAAAGAATTACTAGCAAATTTTTGAAAATATTACTTTACGGTTTGAAATATATGTGAAAAGGAAAAAAAACCATGCCTTATTTTTTTTTTTTATAGAAGGAATAACAAGAAAGGAAAGGATTGTTAGATAATTTCTTAATAAATAGGTGAACAGATTGTTTGGTAATAAATATCTAGTTTAGTTAATAGAGGATGAAAGTAGACAAAGATTTCCATGTATAAATAAGATAAATATAACAGTCAAATACATCAGTTATAAAAATATTAATATAGAACAGAAAGGAAAGGATATATATATTCTATAACTGTGATTATCTAGTGAATGTTTTGTTTTTTTTTTAAAGAAAACTAAATATATATATTTTACATTCAAAAAGGTTTACTGTTACCATCCTGGATTTTAGTGCAAGAATTTGTACGCAAACAGTTTCATGGTTTTTTTTTTACAAGAATCCAAAAGCTTTTATACGGATATAATAAATGTAAAGGGTGTTAAATGCCGGGTAGATATCCTTACAGAAAACGACAATACGCAACGTCCAGAATAAAGTTTGCTGTAAAGAGATGGTCAGGAAGTGCTTAAGGTTTCAACAAAGCTTTAACGAAAATTCTTTTAACCATAACCCTATCTTCATCTACTCCCACAACCCTTGCCATCTTTATACGTGTGTTGTGTCTATGTGTTAGATATGTATAGTATGCGAACGTGTATATTATACCAAGAAAGTTTGAGATTTGAGTGTGACAGACGGGATAAGATTACGCTTTTCTACGTGAATTTCAATGAGGCACAAGATTTTCGAGATCTTCCTTTTCCTTATTTAACTCTATTCATATATTATGACATTTTATCTTTAACGTGCATCTTGTTAACACCAAACTGTTTTAAATAAATATTATTTTGAATATAATAAAATCATTCATAAATATACTCTATTAGAATTATTTTTTTATTTTTATTTTTAATATTATTAAAACACTTATTAAATTGTTATATTTAAATTATTTATTCTATATATATATATATATATATATATATATATATATATAAAAATGTTAAGTTCGTTTGTGTACGGCTTCAAAAACTCAAAATGTTCTGCACCGATTGAGCTCAAATTTTAGCACGATATATAACCCGCATAAAAGATTGTTTTCATCTATTTTTAATAAATCTATCTATCTATTTTTAATTTGTACATTTTTAATTTGGAAATGTAAACAAAGGAAAACCAATGAGATCAATGCAAGATGGCCGCTGTCAAACATAACGACCAAATTTCTTTGAATTATATTTAACAGCTAAAACATCTGTATTTTATTAAAAAAAAAAAACACGATAAAAAAATTTTAGAACGATATATAACCCGCATCAAAGATTGCTTTCATCTATTTTTAATAAATCTATCTATCTATTTTTAATTTGTACATTTTTAATTTGGAATTGTAAACAAAGGAAAACCAATCAGATCAATGCAAGTTGGCCGCTGTCAAACACAACGACCAATCACAAAGAGCCCGTATGGCCGTTGCCAATGTAAAAAAAATCACAACTGATTAAGTAACAAATTTCCACCGGATTAAAGTCCGAGACGTTACTACTCGCGCCACAGAGGCCGGTAAACATATTCGGCAAACATAGAATACTATTACAATATAATAATATACATTATACTTCATGGAAAATACCTAGCCTAATATAATTATATCTATAAATTAAAAAAAAACCGACAGTGAATTCCACAACTTTCCCGGCTTCGCCCTTTCAAATAAATATTTTTTTATTTGAAATACGTCCGTTTGGTTTTTAAATACGCTGATCTCCGTAGCAGGGCAGAGTGGTAGCATCTCAGCCTTTCATCCGGAAGTCTTGGGTTCGAATCCCGATCAGACATGGCATTCTTCATACGATACAAAATTCTATTTCTATATCTTACGCATAAGCTTATGTGGTGATATCATCAAGAAAAAAAGAAAAGATTTTTTTCTTAAAATCGATCAAATCAATTACAATAAAATACAAATAGGAAACGTTTTTGGAAATCTATTTTAGGTAATAGATATAGTAAATGATTTTAGAAATCGGTTTCTACAGAGTGCTCTGAGAGGGTCCTTCTTATATTTCACTAGGTAGAAAGAGAGAGAACCCTCCGGGTTGGTCTAGTGGTGAATTCAACATCGCAAATCAGTTGGTTTCGAAATCGAGAGTCCTAGGGTTCTAATTCTAGTAAAGTCAGGGACTTTTATACGGATTTGGATACCGTTGTTCTTTGGTAATTGGGTTTCAATTAACCACACAACTCAGACATGGTTGACCTGAGACTGTAAAAGACTAACTTCATTTACTAATTTATTTATATAATGTATGCAAAGAAATAGCTAACGCTATACATTTCAGTTAATGATGGATGATTCATGTATCACCTGATGATATTTATATATGTTACGGTAAATTCAATTAATCCGGAGATTATGTATAAATACCGGTTAATATGTACGATCTCCTCCAATGTTAGACCAATTTAATAAATATACCGGTCCTTTTACATAATCTCCAAATTAACATATTTTACATGTTAAAATAACATCTCGAGTATGAGCAGTATTTACTGAATTTATTATTTAAATAATAATAACATTAATATTAATTAATGGAGGTTAGCAAGCGAAGCAAACGTAGTTGATATTTGGTTACATTATGTTGATCACGTGTACTGATAAATCGTACGAATATCATCGTAACCTAACTAAACTTAACCTACGCTCCCTTCACTGGGTAACCTCGTCTAATTAACGTTAAATATACAAATTATACATGTTATTCTCCAATATTAGAGGTGATTAATCAAACTCACCGGTAATTATGCATAATCACTAAATAATCAAATTTATCGTAACATGCTCGAACGTAACGATAAGTTTCAATAAAATTGATAAAAAATCTCAAATTAGTGAATCGCACGCGAAAAGTGATAATACTTAAGATTTTTAAGCATTAAAAATTTAATAAATATTTTAAAAATTATTGAATTAGTATTTCATTTCAAAAATAATGTTATTTAAAATAAATAACAATTTTTTTTTAATGACCTTCAAACATTAACGTTAATACACTAGTGCATAAATATTTTTTTGTTCATTGTATATATATATAAAGCTTTTTTATTCGGATCAAGTTGATTTGGAAGGTCAGTTAAACTAAACAATAAATCGGCTACCAAATATAACAAAAAATAAGAAGATTGTATTGTATTTCAAATTATAGGTTTTTCATTTGACCATGCTTTATTTTTTTTCTTTAATTTTTTTGCTTTATTGCAAGAAAAGCGTAATCATATAATATACTTTTCTTTCAATGTCTTCTTGAGCATTTTGTAAAAATAATATATTTTTTTTAAAACCTATATCATTTTTTATGATTATTTATACTTTTCTAAAATTTTACGAAAATTATTTCTAGTTCTGAAAAATAAGTTAATTGAAAATTTATTTTATAAATTTTATTACTGTTAAATTAATACTGATACACATGGAAACGGTGTAACAATGGGTTCATTTATTGATTACAAGTATTTTTAACATCTAAGCATATGGGCAAGTGTCAACGCAAACTATCAAAACAAAAGACAAGTATACATATTTAATTACAAGTATATGTCCAATAACTGGAGTCAGTTTAAATGGTTGAGAAATAACTGCTTTTTATTAAAATCAAATTCAAAAATTTTATACAATTAAATTAAATTCAGTATAAAACATCTGATACACTTAAAATTCTTTATAAAATTATAATAAAAATAATAATAATAACATTTTCAGTTAAAAAACAAATTGCAATACTACAAAACCCAGAATAACGATTTAATATTTTTTGTAGATTTAAAGAAAGCAAACGACTTGATTCACAGAAAGTCGCTTTTCAAGATTTTGAAGAAATTTAATATTGATTACAAAACAATAATTATTCCTATCATTAAACGAAACATTAACAGTAAAAAGTTAAATTTTATATTCACCTTTCAATATCATTCGAGCTGTAAACTTGGTCTAGACGAATTGATAGACTCTATTCCATCCTTTTCAAGTATGCTTTTGAGAAAGTAGTCATACGATGGACAAAAAAGTTGAAAGAAGGAATTTACGATTCGGTAAAATTCTTTAAATAAAACTTAACTATTTCGCAATTATCTACTTCCCTTTTGCGAGCGATTTGGTGATCCTTGAAAAAGAAATGTGAAGAAGGAAGAATAAGATTGTAGTGCTAAAAAAATGAGCGGAAAAAGTATGCCTAAAGATATAATAAGAAAAAACTAAATGAATCTCAAAATCCAAAAAACCAATCAGAAAAAATTCTTATCTGAAAAGGAAAATATATCAAAAGAGTAGTAAAGTTCAAATACCTCGGAAAGTTATCACCCTGAAACTGTTGGAGAATGAGAGAATGAAAATAAGGGGACATAAAGGGGATGGAGATTCTATATGTTACGGCACAGATTTATAACAAAACCGTCGATCAAGCGAACTAAGAAACTTCAACATTACTGTTTTACGCTTTTCAGAATGCTTAAACCCTTCCTTAAAACAAATGTCGGGAAAGTAGTAAAAAAATATTTTAATAATAATTTATGCACCAAACTTCGAACATTGGATTTAAAAACTATGGTTAACAAAAGAAATTTATCATAATTAAAAAAAAAAAAATAGAATATAAAATAAAAAAGAGAAGATTAAGTTTTACGGACACCTCTTCAGAATGGAAAATAACGGACTAAAACTATGTTCAATATTTAAAAAAAAAAAACAGTAAGACGAAAATAGAATGATTTGTTCAAGAAGCAGAAAGGATCTCAAAATTTTAAAAATTGATAAAAAAATAATTTGGAACAGACGAAATCAGGAAAAAATTAATCGAAATACGGTTTCCAGAATAGAAAAAAAAAATTATTTTTTTTAAAATCAAAGTAACAAAATAATAAAACAAACAATTTTTTAAAAATTCTCAAAAACTGATATTTTGAACTTTGATCGTATCTCCAGCTCAATTATATAATATTACACCCGAAGTATTTTTTTTTTGAGTCATTCGCACAATTACTATGCTAAGGAACATTAAAAAAATCAGTTAAAAACTATGTAATAAATAAAAAGAGAGCTTTTTTCGATTTTTGGGGGAGGGTAGAATTTGGGGGGAAAATGTTTTCAAAATGTTAACATAAGCATATACGCATGTACTGAGCTCAATATGAAGTGGGGTTATATTTGCAAAATTTTGAGAAAATTGACCCTAAAGAAACTATTTATCCCATCTTCTGGAGATATTGAACCCAAAATTTTCTCAATAAATTGATTCATATACACGAATATCTGTGATAAATTTCATCAAAATCGGTTTATCCAGACAAAAGTTATTAAACTTCAAATACGTCAACATAGTTATATATTTTGATACGACTTACGAATATTACCCGAGCAATTTTTTTGTTTTTTGGGGTCCCTGGGTCATGAAACGTCGAGAAATGCAAAAAATTCCATACCCCATTTTTGGCTATTACCATACTTTCCTACTTGCAGCATAGTTATAGAGCTATGATACCAGGAAATTAAAATGAAAATCATGAATAAATAGATTGCATCTATATGAATTTAAAGTAATTAGTGAATGTTGGGTATGTTGTTAGCAGATTTATCATTTCTGCCATGAATGCTTATATAAAATAATATTATACCTAATTAAATTTGATCTCATTTTTACAAAATTCAAAATATAATAGATCGCTTTTAATTTAAATTATTAAATCCGCATAGATATATCACATCTAGGTCATCCCGTGTTACATAATAACCAGTGGATGCTTGATAACTGTTTCCATTAGGATATTTATTTGAAATGTACGTGCATCTAATTGTAATCAATCTTGTTTAAAAAAAATATAAACCGTATATTATGAGGTTAAATTAATCAAATAAAACATTTATCATTGGAATTTAAACCAATTAATCCGTAGAAGGAGTTTTTAACTATAATTGTGTAAATTCTTATTATATACCATTATAATTAAATAAAAAACTGAAAATATCACTTTTATTTCTTTTATGAATTATAAAACGAAATTTATAATTAGTTGCATTGTTACAAAATCAACCGGAAACAACCGCGAAGCTGCTATAAACAACTGACGATTTTTATTAAGAAGTAACTGATTTACAAATTTATAACATTTTATTATGTCTAAATAACCTTTACCTAGATTTTTTTTTGAGGGCAAAGTTTTATTTAAATCAATTTTATTGACAAAAATTATAAATAAATTAGATGGCTTGTTTGAGATTGTTGCCAGTGAAATTTCTAAAAACAATCCAAGTAATCAAAGGTATACGTTATATGAATGAAAAATATATCGTACAATAAGAAAAAATAAAAAAAATAGTACTCTATGAGATGAACTCAACAAAACAAAATCAACAGTTCTGAAAGTTTACTGATGAGACGAAAGACAAAAATACTTGAGGAAAGAAACACCTACATTAGAAATTACACATATCTCCTACATAAAAACCATTTCAAGCGTCTAATTTTTTCACCATTATCCAGCATAGCAGGATGGTTTTAATGGTAGTTAAATTGGAATTAATACATCGGATTTGTTCATGAACGTACCGCAACTGTAGATATTCATGGAACTCGCTGTTCCTCTTAAACCATAGTGCCTTTTTTATGCTCCTAAGTATCTTATTCTGATACCGCTGGATAATTTCAATGTTGCTTTTACTTGTTTCCCAGAGCTGGATGCCGTAGGTTCATACCGGTTTCAATAGTAATTTGTACAATAACCGAGTTAATGTTCAGCTGCTTCTTTTCTTCTTTTTTATGATGTTTCAAAGTCAGACGACGATCCAAATGTAAATCTAGAAAATTTATGTGGTCAGCATGAGGAATAAAAATGCCACCCACGCGGACTGGTGGTCTCTTCCTATTGCAAATCTTACACGACTAGAATCCGCTGGATTGATTTTAATTCTTCACCAATTCAGGCTGTAATTTATCTGAAACTAGTGTGTTGGGTCATTCAAAAACGTGTCGGTTTCATTTTCATGTAACTTTTTTTCTAGATAAAAAGTCCCATTATATAAGCAAAAGCTCTAACATCGGAATGTATTATGAAAGTGTTTTTTAGCGAGTGGAATAATGCCACACTTGACCGGGATCCTTTCTGATGAAAAAGAGAGATGCTTAAATTTTGCCATATTTCTCGCCAAATAACAATATAATTTTCTTCATAAAAGATAAATCAACTTTATTTCCTTCCATTATTCTATATTATAACCAAAATACGGATAAAAAGTAGAGATTTTCAAGCAAATTGTAATTTAAATATCCGTAATACTACTGGTTTTATATGTAATTAAATATCACAATTTATTAATTACGTTTTTAATTATATTTATACAAATAGCGTTACCAAAATATTTATTTTTTATTTTTAGTTGATTAATTAATTGCTTCAATTGTTTACCGGTTTTAAATTGCGATAAATAATGCTAATATAATGCTAAGATAAAAAACTTAACTGTGTGATTAACCTTCTGAACTTCATGTTCCAATAGTTTTACGAGCTAAATAAATTTTGATCCTCTGGTTAACTTTACCCCCAATAGAGCCAGTCAATTACAAAAGTTACCAACTTAGTTCTGTAGCCGAAATTGTTAAGTAAAATCAACGGCTTTGAGTGTGCGTGTTGGTCAAATAGACCCCATACTCTACTGACATACACCATAGAATCAAGAGCACGGATTTTAACGTATAGAACATCTATAAATAATCCCTTCATAGAAAGAAACGGTTCATTTTTTAACCGTAGTTCTATTTCAACATAAAGATTCTCTATCACTTATAACATCATCACGACTTTTCCTTCCTTTGTTTTCTTTTCAATTGTTATCTTTCTATTAATTTCATTCTTCACTAAAAAATTTCCTTTCAGTACACAAAAGAAATACCAGCCAGTTAACTTTATTTTCTGTCATTTTCTTTGTTTAATTTTCCGGAGTAGATACTACCACTTATCAAAGATGTTTTTCGATGAAAATCTTGTTTTTACTCAGCAAATACATTTGTTTAATTTTTTCTTGATGTACACGTTACCGTTCTATTAATCGATATTCTTTCGAAAATCAATGTAGTTTTATTAAATATAGTTATGCAACAAATAAAATGTATAATAATAAAAATTTGATATATTATAAAATATACGATAAAATGAATTTTAAAAAATAAAAAAATTACAACAAAATACAGCGCGAGAAAAAATACCTTGAGTTCAATTTTAGATTTCATCTCGATGTGTTAAGTGAATACCTAATGCATCAACTTCTTCCTCGAGAGGAAGACACACTTAGAACTTCATTGATGTATCAGATGGATTTCCGCTGCACTGCCACATAGAGGTTTAAAATAATCTGGATGACCATTTTTCAAAACGCTGGATCAATTGTGCTAACGAAAACATGGCGATTGTATGTTTGTCACTAAAAATTCAGATTTAACCCCATGTGACTACTTTTATGGGGTTATATAAAAGGCAAAGTATTTATCCCTCCCCTTCCTGTGATACAAATGACTTTACACAATTAATCACAAACAATTTTGGAATTGCTTACCGGAATATGTTTTAACGTATTTGAATTACCGTACAGATATTGATCTTGAGACTCACGGTGCACATCCGCATCACTAATAGATACAAACGACAAGAAATTTTCTGTAAAACCACATTATAATCTCTATATTTGAAAAATAAATTTTTTACAAAATATCGAAAATGTTTATTTAATTTTTTATCATTTATGAATTATTAATTTTCAGGTCTTCTAATTAATTATATTGAAGTTTTGCTTAAAATAGATACTTTGAACACCAGAACGGCTTCAGCTATAAGTACTATTATAATAATTTTTTACTAAGGAATATACTAAAGATAACAAGAAAATATACCTTCTAGTTGTATAACGTAACCATTTAACAATGAAATATCATTAATGAAAAAAATCGCAGTTTTCTTTTAGCTTAAATTACAAGAATTTTAATACAGTATATTTCAAGTACACACAATATATATATAAAAAATACTTTAATTTATCTTTATTGTAACAAATTTTCACTAAAAGTAGTTAGAAAAAAATAGCAATGCCTAATTAATTAACTTAGTTCTATGTAACTTCATGAAGTTTTCAGATTAAACTCCTTGAACATTTTACAACAAACGGATTTTGAGAGAGTAATCCTTTAAAAGAATGTTTTTTACTATTATTTATTTATTGTATTCACTCTTCGTGTGAACAGAAAACGAAGCTTAATTAATTTATTCTACAGGGAAAGCCTTCGTAATAAGTACGAGTATAACAACATTTTAACGAATGAGTGGATACCTCACTCTGGGAAATAAATTTCTAAAACAACAGATAAATATTAACAATTTTAAAAATATGGCTGCCATAAAATCATTACTCTTTAATATAGGACAATTAAAAAGAGTACGGGTGACAATTTTCTAATTAATATATTTTTTTTATATTTATTTAAACGTATATATATATATATATATATTCTTTCAAATTCTTTTATTTCTTTCACTTTTACAAAATTAATAATAAATGGCGTAATCCTAATACTAATTATAATATTACTTAACTTAATCACACTTAATTTAACATTGTTTGATAATACAATTTCATATTTATTACTTAACTTAACTTAATTATACTTAATTTATATGATTTACAATGAGAAGTGGGTTTTGTAAAAGATGAACGATTAGGTGTCCACAAGGGTCTTGCCCGTTTTGTGGCACCACTCCTTTTCTATTAATCTTTTTAGTTAGAGTAAAGGGACAAAAGTAAACAGTTTTATCTTACATAGGAGAATTATTTTTGGTTCAATTCATGATTTACTCTGGTGGAAACTTATCTTTTTCTGCAGTTAAGTATAGAGAAGATCAATCGTCGTCAAATATTTATGTATACTAATAAACCTTTCATCCAGTGCTGCCCATTAAGTTATATATGTAAAAAATCTATTACTATGTTAAAACCAATAGTATAAAGCATTATAATTAATTGTATATGTAATCATAAATCATGTAATTACATGGAACATACTTTCAGCGTCATCAATAATAATTAGCCATCGTCTTAATAGCTTTAAGAAAGTGTTTAGGTTCTACTGGTCTTTATATGATTAGGAAGTATGTTGTACAATCTAGGAGCAGTACTTGAAAAGAACTTCATATAACTCGTTTTATTTTCTCTGGGGACATATACATTCCTTTTACTTCTAATTTCGTATATATATACGAACTTAGAAGTCAATCTAAGCTTTGATTTAAGTTATGACTTCTATATACATATAGAAGTCATTCTATATGTATATAGATAGATAGCCTATGACACTCCCGGAAACGTAAGGATTCCAACGCAAGGTCATATATCCAAATCGGTTCAGCCATTGAGCTGCTACGGTGAAACAAATATACACATATACATACGTACCCTAAATACATTACACTCCTTTTTGGGCAGTTGTGTAAAAAAATAATAAATAAGTATTTCCAATAAATATGTATTTTTAAGAAATCTGATCATTAACAAACATTTGTTTGAAACACTAAAATTAGAATTTTATATTACCACAGAACTTACTCTTATTAAGAAGACTCAAAGTTACAAGTACAGTAGAGTCAAGCTATATATAACAAACTACTACAGACAATGTGAATGTGCGCGTCTTCCAAGAGCACATTACATGATGCACACAACTGTATTAATCGAAGCATTTATCCAGTGGTTCTTTAATAGCAGCTCAACATTTATACTTACGTTTGATAATTACGCGTTGGATTATATGCCAATCAGATGCGTGTTAAAGTTCGGGAAAGATATGAAAATATGCGACAATCCATAAGTCAAAATACTTCTTTTATCATTACTATATTATTGTTGGGAAAGAAGGAAAAGAAACAATGATTAATGTTGACATGTCTAATTGCGAAGATATATCAATGAGAGAAAAGTTATTTTTATAATTTATTTTCCGATATAAAGAAAGACGTGAATAAATTTTATAAACTTACTTGATATCAACAATTATGTTTCACGAATTAATAATTTATATAAAAAAAAAAAAATCATAATTATTTTAAACTTAACTAGTTAGTCGTTCCGAGTTAATTTTTTTCTCAATCTTCTAATGATTTTAATCGATGTAATTTAATTAAAGCAACAAAGAAATAAAAAATAACTTTATTTTAAATTTTAAAGTTCGTGATATATGCATCACAAAGAGAAAAATTTGATCATATAAATTTACTACAAACAAAATATTAACTTATTTTCTTTATATTATTCATTTAAATTAACGAATATTAAATAAAAAATAACTTTCTTTACGAAAATAATCTAGGTTCATGGAAAAAGGGATTATATAAATTGTTTTCCAAATATTCATCTACAAGCGAATAAGAAAAATGTGGACACCTTTACTGATAACTTATAATAGACAATTAATTAGATTAATATGATATAATTGATTTAATTTACACTAATACAGCATTAATTCTAAACAAAATTTCTAAAATCTTATTGTACAACAACAGGCCGTTGTTTTATTCGGTTTGTATGGTTTTATACGGTATTATTTGGTTTGCAAATTTGGTGTTCAAAATGTGATACAACCTTATGGAAGAATGTTTCCTTCTTTCGTCGCTAATTTAATTGAGGAAGAATGGGTTACTTACACAATGCAGGAGAGAATATTCATTTTCTCCTACTACATTAGATGTGTCATTTATTCCCAAACCCAGAACGCCTTCGAAGAAAAGTATGGTGTCGATGCACCAAACAAGTCCTCTATCAAACCGCTATATGACAAGTTCCAAGAGACAGGGAATGTGGCAGAGGCAGCCAGAAGTGGTCGACCGAAAGTGCTAACACCAAAAACGTTGGTCGACATGCAAGCTGAAGAAGTTTCAAGACGTCCAAAGAAGTCTGTGGGACGACTATCTTGTCGCTTTGTTGATAGTGCTCACACGGCATCACGCAAGTGTTTAAATATGCATCCGTACAAAATTCGTGTTGTTCACGAGTTGTTACTTGCAGACACAAGAAAACGTGTAGCTTTCTGTCAGCGATTCATATCATCTGTAAAGCGAGATGGGGAAGAACTCGATGATTGGTTTTGGTCTGACGAGGCATGGTTCACCTCGATGGAAACGTGAATGTACAGAGAATCTACATCAGCTGCACGAGTCTTCTCTGCACGGAAAAGAAGTGTGTGTTTGGTACGAAATTTCACGTAGGCGAATCTTCATGATTCTTTCACTGCACAGTGAACAGTGAGCGCTATATACACCTTGTGACGATTCCGGTCACCGGTCAGTAATTTCTCAACAAACGTTACAATATGAGTTTAAGAGCATGCAACGTCGTATCCAACTATCTGAATTGTGTAATGGAGGCCACTTTCAATAACTATTGTAACTTGCTCATTTTTCCATAAGGTTGCGTCACTTTTTGAACATACTGTTATAAAAATCGATTGTATTTTTGACAATGTGATTCAACCATTAGATTTAATTGTTTGAGCGCCCGAAGCTTTTATTATTCATAAAAATACCATCAAAAATAATTTAAAAAATATATAATTAAAGAAGCAACGAAAAATTATAAAAGATATAAAAAGAGATATACATTAATAATAAAAAAACTAAAATCCGATTTGTGCAGTCAACTTCTCCATCCACCGACTGACTATTTTTAAATATCACTAGGCAGCTCTCACTGCTAACCCACCGAACGGGTTGGTGTAATGGTGAACGCGTTTTCACAAATCAGCTGATTTCGAAGTCGAGAGTTCCAACGTTCAAATCCTAGTAAAGGAACAAATCCGCAAAAAAGTAACAACGTTTTTACGGATTTGAGTACTAGATCGTAGATACCGGTGTTCTTTGGTGGTTGGATTTCAATTAACCACACATCTCAGAAATGGTCGATCTGAGACTGTACAAGACTGCACTTCACTTACTCTCATACATTTCATCCTCATTCATCCTCTGAATACTTGACGGTGATTCCCGGAGGTGAAACAGGAAAAAAAGTAAAGTACTCACTGTTGTTTTTGTCACGGTAAACCGGTTACAGTTTCGTTGTATTGTATATCTCCTGAATGATATATTGACTGCAAAAACGTCAGTCAAAATAACTTTGTGTATCATTATCCTTAAAGACACCCAAGTTTTAGTAGATGCAACAGAGAATCAAATTCTATCAATTTATTTTCTGTCCGAAAACTGAGTTCCTTTCCACACACTACGCCTAATATCCGAGCAATAAGATAAATAAATATTTTTAAAACTCTATTATGAATTTTTATGAAATAACTTTTTGTTAATGTCATTTAATGCGCTAAGGAATTGTATGCTGGATTCAATATAACTTAAAACCAGTAAATCGATTAAAATTTTTTTAATAATGATATGATTTTTATTTAACATTGTTTTCTACTCTATGCTGATGTCTTAGCAATGTCAAATATCTAACGAACAAATTTTACATTTCAAATCATATATACTGTTTCCATCTGTTTTATATCATGATTTTCGTAAAATTCCTACATTTTCAGATGTATAGAATTCAATTTATTAATATTTCTTTCAGTGTAAACAAAATTCTATAAAAACTTAACAATAAATTATATCATCTATTTAGCTATTCCTATTTTAGTCGCTTATTTTCCTATTTCACTTCATTTTATAAAATATAGAAATAACTGGGAAAAAATGTTTATCTTGTTTTGTGTATAAAAATATAAGGATAATTAATATAAAATATCTAATTCTGTAACAATTTTAAAAATAACTATACGCGATTTTATTTTATATAATCAAAACATCTTTAAGATACTAAAATAAATTAAATTGACTGACAATATTAGGCCGTTATAATATTTAATTTTCTCCAGCAACAACTGGTTCACGGAAAATTATAATTCCTTCATAACAGATTAATTTTTTTAGCGTACGAAAAATATCAAATCCTACTGGGATTTGAACTCAGAACCTTCCGGACTTAAGGTTGATAACTTAAGTGGTTTGAACGGAGAGTACTGAAATTCTAGCCATAAAATTACAATCCAAAGTGTCTTAATTTTAGATTTCAGTGACATTATAATGTATTTTTGCAAGATAGATAATAAGAAAAAATATATATTTTCACAAAAAAATTAATTAATTAAAAAAACAGTTATATTATTTATAAAATTATAAATGGAGTGTCCTACAAAATTATTCAACCCAACAAATAGAAAATTGTTGATGATTACATAGTTATAAGGGTTCTTACCAGCCTTTATATTTTTTTTAACTTCAATAGTATAACTGTTTCACTTTTCGTATAAAAATTGAAGTTATACAGGTAAAAAAAAAAAAAAGAAAAAAAAAGAAATCTAATTCTGGATACAAATGACTGTTAAAAATTTAAAAGAATTACAAAAAGTATACTTTGTTTCGTACAATTAAAATAAAAATATTTGATCAGGTGATTTTATAATGAGAGATAATCTTCTACAGTAATGGTTCACTGGACTACTGGAATGTGTATCATATGTCACTTTAAAATTAAAAACATATTATATAAAATATAAACAGCATTATTTTTTTAAAATCATTTTTTAATCTATAGTTAACATAAACTTACTCACCAATTTTTTTCGTGAAAATACATACAGTAAGAAAATAAAATCGGGTCATTTATAAATATGTTATTATAATCAATCAGTACAACTAGTGATTTCTACAAACATAAATTATTTTTAGAACGTTGAAGACTAATATAAAAAATAATTAGTTGTTTTAAATTAATTATAAACCTCTTTCATTTTTATAAATCGATTTAAAACTAATTTTTATCGTTTTATCTTAGATAAAACAATAGTTTTAAAGAAGAAAAAAGATGTTAAAAAAAATTTACTCACAGTTTTTTTATTCAATTCGTTGAATTTCTTAATATAAACGCAGACAACCATTACATTTTTAGAAAAATCGTATTAAGTTTTTTCACAATGATCTTTGAAAAACGTTTGCAGTAAATCTACATTCGAAGTTTACAGTTAATTTCATCCTTTTCTTGTGTTTTCCACCCTTGAAAGAAAAAAAAAATCATGAATTATTAATGTTGTACTGAAAGAAAGTTCATTAATCATTAAATTAATTTGAAAAAACAATTCAAACTAGTAAAATTTAAACCATCTTTACAATGATTCTCGATCCATTAGAGTCTTTTTCTATCACCCATCAAATTTACATAGAAAATATTTATTATATTTGAAATATAAAAGTACATAAATAAATTACGAAGAATATAATATTTTTATTTCATGCTCTACGTTAATTATAATATTAGCAAATAGATATTTTATGACAGTTGGAAAGAGCTTTCAGTATTACATTTGAAGTTCTGCTTGTCACACTCCTATTTACACTAGGTTCATCACAATATTTTATAAAATAATAATTAATATTCATACTTGTTGTGGGCTGTGTGATTTGGGTATATTTAACGAGTACAAATAATTATTATTGTAATATATATATATATATTTATCTATTAATAATAATAGTAATAAATTGTTTCAAAGTTATTGAGTTATCGGTATTCATAATTTTATTGTTATAACTGAAATGACGTATATCTGAATAATAATCAGTACGTAATATATGATTTAGAGTCCCTCTCCATTCCCATATACAAACATGTTATAATTAATTAAAAAATATCAAGCGTTAATGTGCTTTTGCAGAGTTTTACATGAAAAACAAAATTAATCCTTTGAAAAATTATCAAAAAATTTGTGTAGGAATACAACGGGATAAATACTTTACATATAAACAACATTTGTTTTATTGCCACGCAATACCATTGTATGAAACTTAAGTGATTTGAATCTGCTCAATATTTAGTGAATTAACAAATGTTTATACAAAAAAAAAAACGGACTTTATTTCGGTTTAATTTTGTTAGATCTTAATAATCTATTAGATTATAATTAGAACTGCAACAGAATTTAAATTCATACGAGAAACATAACCTAGAATTGTGAAGGACATGTTTATCTTTATGTATGTAGAAACAAGAAAAATATGAAAGTAACTTGATATTTATCTATTACTTAGACCCCTATCATTTCTATTTGCAAATTAGTACAATATATCGCTTCGTTCAGTCATAATAAGTATTTTTTATATTTTGATAAGAAATATTTTAATTAACAGGCCATTCTTGAGTTTAATAATAATAAAAGTTAATTATTTGGGCGATATAAAGAGGTTGAAATAATAGAAATCCATGTTTTAAAATTAAAATCTATTATTTCAACTCCCCTCCATTTCAGAGAATCGACCGCTTTTTGTTTTAGTTCTGTAATTTCTTTAAAATGAGATATTTTTCGACGTAAAATACAATAAGTATTAAAAAATTGTCTAACCGAGTTCATAACTTCTATTATGAAAGTAACTTGGTATTTATCTATTACTTAGACCCCTATCATTTCTATTTGCAAATTAGTACAATATATCGCTTCGTTCAGTCATAATAAGTATTTTTTATATTTTGATAAGAAATATTTTAATTAACAGGCCATTCTTGAGTTTAATAATAATAAAAGTTAATTATTTGGGCGATATAAAGAGGTTGAAATAATAGAAATCCATGTTTTAAAATTAAAATCTATTATTTCAACTCCCCTCCATTTCAGAGAATCGACCGCTTTTTGTTTTAGTTCTGTAATTTCTTTAAAATGAGATATTTTTCGACGTAAAATACAATAAGTATTAAAAAATTGTCTAAACGAGTTCATAACTTCTATTATGAAAGTAACTTGGTATTTATCTATTACTTAGACCCCTATCATTTCTATTTGCAAATTAGTACAATATATCGCTTCGTTCAGTCATAATAAGTATTTTTTATATTTTGATAAGAAATATTTTAATTAACAGGCCATTCTTGAGTTTAATAATAATAAAAGTTAATTATTTGGGCGATATAAAGAGGTTGAAATAATAGAAATCCATGTTTTAAAATTAAAATCTATTATTTCAACTCCCCTCCATTTCAGAGAATCGACCGCTTTTTGTTTTAGTTCTGTAATTTCTTTAAAATGAGATATTTTTCGACGTAAAATACAATAAGTATTAAAAAATTGTCTAACCGAGTTCATAACTTCTATTATGAAAGTAACTTGGTATTTATCTATTACTTAGACCCCTATCATTTCTATTTGCAAATTAGTACAATATATCGCTTCGTTCAGTCATAATAAGTATTTTTTATATTTTGATAAGAAATATTTTAATTAACAGGCCATTCTTGAGTTTAATAATAATAAAAGTTAATTATTTGGGCGATATAAAGAGGTTGAAATAATAGAAATCCATGTTTTAAAATTAAAATCTATTATTTCAACTCCCCTCCATTTCAGAGAATCGACCGCTTTTTGTTTTAGTTCTGTAATTTCTTTAAAATGAGATATTTTTCGACGTAAAATACAATAAGTATTAAAAAATTGTCTAAACGAGTTCATAACTTCTATTATGAAAGTAACTTGGTATTTATATATTACTTAGACCCCTATCATTTCTATTTGCAAATTAGCACAATTAATCGCTTAATTGTACTTATACGCTTAACTTACCATATACAGGAAGACAACTTTTAAAATTTACTCCTACTTTTATGGTAAGATGTATTTACTTTTCAGTATTATTAATATAACCTGCCGGATTGGTCTAATGGTAAAACTCGTCATCGTAAATCAGCTGATTTCGAAGTCGATCGTTCATTTTTCTGATCTGATTTTCATAAAAATGAATAAAAATAGAAAAAAAATTGAAGTAAAAAAAAAAAAATAATAAAAAATATAAATAAATTAAATGAAATTAAAACAATAAACGATAAAGAAACATTTAAATGTATTAAATCAACATTTAATGGGAAAGAAATTTACCCAATTTAACAATTATTTAATAAATATTGTATAAAAATGGCTATAAATATAAATAATAAATTAAAAACGGTTTTTAATAGTAACATAGAAAAAAACTATATATATATATATATTTATGTATAAAACTGTAATGGTATACACAAAATGAAATGTAAATGCAATTCAATATATATTGGACAAACGGGAAGAAAATTAAAATTAACATACAACAAACCCATGAGGTCTTTCAAAAATAAAAATAAAAAAAATTCTAATTATGCAACGCATTTAGTAACAGAAGGACATATCCCAATGAAACTGGGAGAATCAACGAAATTAATTCACAAATGTGTTAAAGGAAGAAGAATGAACATTTTAGAATATCTATAAATCTCTAAATTAAAAAGTAACAATAAAACGATGATAAATAAACAATCAATATACAAGCGGATGTCCTTTTCAGGAACCTCAGTTTATTGAAAGCAGGAAATAGATAAACATAATTAAAAGATAAGTATAACCATTAATAACAAATCAACAAGAAGAAGGCCAGATAAGACATGAACCAAATATAGGGAGAGATGTTCAGTAAATGCTATATAAAGATTAACAGAAATATAAAGTATCAGTACAATAAATTCTAACAATGGAATGGTTCCGAAACGCATCAAAAAGAGATAAAAGAAAGAAGCTAAGAAAGGTAAGCAGTACCAAACATAAAAACTGTAGTGATCTTAGTAGAAAAGATCTTAGTAATTATTATCTTAACAACAACAAATTCGAGTCGCTTTATTGGTAGTCACTTTTATTCGAATTTGGATTTTACTAGATCGTGGTACTGGTGTTCTGTGGCGGTTGGGTTTCAATTAACCACACGTCTCACGAATGGTCAGCCTGAGTTCAAACTACACCTCACTCAAACGTCATGAACAAGGAATTCAGTTGCCTGCGAGCCCTGAATTCAGAAAGTTACATAGGATATCATGGGACTTACGTAATTTTCATAAAAAAATAGAATAAATTATTATCATTTTCAGATATAGGATCAAGATATCAGACACGATACCGTTGGTGTTCTTTAGCTACTATCTCGATCCCTCTCCTTCTTGTAATTTTTTTCCGATGAATCGGAGGAACCCCATTTACGGGCAAAGTGTCGGGCTCGCTAACAGGTTCTGCAAGATGTTATTAAGAGTCCGTATGTGTGCCTGCGCCCTACCGAGTAAACTTCCTATCTCACCGATCCTCCCCTCTCAGGGCCGAACCAGCAATCAAGCATTACTCAGCCCCGAGAGGTGCCTTTGATCTCAAGGGTTCAGGAGTTCCCGTGCTTCATCACCGCCGCCCATCCATGCAAGCACACACGAACGACGACTCCGCAAGGGGCTGTCCATCTCCCCCTCGCTCACCAGTCTTTTACTTCCTTGGTGGGCTTCAGTCCATGTACTTTTCTCTTCTTTTACCTCTTTAGTACATCATGACACAATTTACTACTCGTCTTATCTCCACAGCTATCTTCTAGATAGCTGTAAAGAATAAGTTTTTGAATCAATCGGTCGTTAATTGATTTTATAATCACATACAGGTCATATTAAAGTATGAAACGGCTTCATAGTTCAAAACTCAGGGAGACTAGGAGGAAGAAACGAATACGAATCTACACAGATAAAATAGTTCTACTTTGTTGTGTTTGAAAGTTTTATCCTCCATCTTTGATCTATCTAAATGAATCAAATCTTTTTTTAACTATGAATTTAGAAATGTGATAACTGATTTTATTATTATTAAAAGTGTTATTTATTATTGTGATTTCCGTTATTATTGGTGATTGAGTCATTAAAGGGATTTAAAATTTGTTATTAGAAATAATTCTGAAAGTAATACGAAATAAAAGAAAATTTGCTAAGGAGCGTTTTACCTTATTTTATTACTACCAAAGACTTTCTGTTTTCTAAATTTGATTGGTTATATCTCATAGACGAAGCCATTTATCGAGAAATGGAATCGTTTTTCTTGTAAACGTTTCCATTAAAATCATGTTCCCCTCCCTATTTAAAAGAAAACTATTGATTCAATGTGGTTGATCTAAGATGGCGGACAAAATTTACATCAAAAAGTAGAAATTTTGCAACTATGTAAATCTGTACTTGTTCCTATCTCCTATTCCCTCAGTTTTGAAATAATAAGCGTTTCTACACTTTAATATCACTCTGTATGCATTAATATCTGATTTTATATATATATATGTATAAAATGTAAAATAGATTATAATAAAACAGATAATTTTCAATGTTTTTTTTTTTTTTTTTTTTTTTTTATAAATGAATAAAATGGTTAAACCTAAAGAAACTTTCGCTGTAATTTCCGACAATTTGAATTTTATTTTTGACTTCCTAAAGCGATAACCTTTCGTACTTAAATAAAACAAACGGATTAATATCTTTATTTGGCGATATATTTTCGAAAAGAATCTTTCCCACATAAAAATTGTTAAAAAATCTCACTTTTTCTGTATAGATTTTTTACAAGCGTATTACACATTTTAAGTATTTTTTATAATTTCAAAAGTATTTTTTTACAATTTCTTTTAAATGGTACCAAAACAAGGTTTTTCATGTGTAACATTAAACAGGATTTTCATGTAAGATTACAAATAATATAAATCAGATTTTAAATGAAAATAAGGTGGTTTAGTGATCGTATTAATGTTGTTAAGTAAACTATCAAAAACGACGTATCAAGATTGCGTTAAATTTGATGTTCCCCGGGCGAATTATTCATTCTACTGATCGGTCAATAACAAAACATTATGATCCGTTCGAATTTATTTGATATTTTTATTTAAAACTACATTTCCTAAAAAAATATAAAATATTTTAAGTTGTTGAATTAGAGCGGATTAAGATTTAAAAGAATTCTATTATCATTGTTGAAAAACTTAATAATCTTTAATGTAGTCAAATGTACTACTAACACGTCATTATTTCTAATATTATTATGTCTTTTATCAGTTAAATTTTTAATGTTAGCTCAAATATAAGTAATTTTGAAAATGGTGTTAAACATTTCTCAAAATTTTTTTCGATTTAAATAACAAGAATATTTCAACTTTGAAAAAAGAATTCTCGAAATCGGAATACATAATATATTTTTGATTACTTGTAAAGTTTTAAAATTGACAAAAGTTGCTAATCCTGCAGACCTAAACGTTATACCTGCAACCAGCATTAAACGGGTAGCTTAAAAGGAACTAAATTTCAGAATAACAATAAATAAGAGACTATATTGAGTTTGATCGAATAAACTTTCAGTCAAACTGTGTGCAGAGTATATACTAAACTCTGATGACGTTTTCTTTTCATTTAGAATGGTCAAATAACGATTGTCGCAGTGTAGTTTAAATAAGATTTGAATGGCAAGTCGCATGTGAAAGAATTTTATAACGAACTCTATTCTATTTGACTGTCAATCTACGCCCACTGACATCTGTTAATAAAACGCTGATGAAGTAAAAGAAATTTCTTCTGCTTTTTAATTTTATTTGAAAAAAGAAATTTTACATCACTGGATGACAGATTATAATAATGCTAATATTATTAATGCGGGTTTCAGCTCTTCTAATAAAAAGAAGCCCTACTGAAATTTTTGAGACGAAAATTAAGAGTAAGGTTGGTAGTTTCTTACGTAACGTGAGCTGGGAAATAAGATAAAATAATTCCCAGAACGGTAACTACAGTAGTTTTTAAGACATCCGACTTAAAACACAAACTTCGATGTCGAAAAACAAGTTTTATTTAGGTTTGTAGTACAATAGCTTGTCAGGTAATCGTGGTGGCCAGTCGATTGTTCCACCACATCCAATTCAGTTTAAGAAATTAGCATTCAAGCAACTAAAGCTTGAATGCTAAGATTTACATTGAAAAAAAATGGTCCCAGAATTTTGTCATAAATAATGCCACACCAAATATTAATTTGAAATCTATTTTGAAAACTAGTTTCCATAGTACCATGTGAATTGTCTTCGCTCTATAAATGAATATTTTCAGACATGAAGACGCCGTTTCTCGTAAAAGTGGCTTTATCAGTAAATAAAATTGCATTTATCTTATCAGTGTTGCCTAGAAGCCAATGACGCAAGATTAACCGCTGGGATAATCAGTTGGCCGCAAATTTTGAACCTTCCGCAAGCGGCAAGGACAAAGATTTTCTTTCCTTAATATCAGACGGTATTTTATTATATAAAAATGTAAATATATATATATATACTAGCGGACCCTGTAGACGTTGTTCTGTTCAAACGTTATAAATCCAAAAATTAAAAACTTTTTCCAATAAACTATATTGTTTGGACCGTTTTGATGAAAAATATGTAAAAAAAAACGAATTATTTTTAAAATACCTGACGCCACCACGCGTACAATTATCACAACTCAACCTATGAGATCTTTCAGCGTTTATCGGGAGCTTCAAGTGAATGCTTGTAAGCCGTAGTGCATTCATCCCATATAATAATATTGCATTTTCTCAAAACTTCAGCCATGCCTGAATGCTTCTTTATGTTACACATTACGTCTGAATTTGTGTGAATGTTCTATGGCAACTTGAATGCTGAATGCGCAGTCCGCCCCCATCAAGCAAGGTCGCTGCAATGTCTGATGAAGCAATTGCCAACGCAAAAACGTTTCCAAAGTTGCCACTATTTCTCGTTCCTCCATCTGCTCGATGTGGTTGTATCTGCGTGTGTTAATTTGTTTCTCCTTATTGCCCATGAAGTAGATTTGCAAACATTTTAGATCAACATCAGGCATTGAGAACAAAGAACCGATTTGATGATACACTTGGCCCTGAATCTTAAATGTTGATTCAAAATTACAATCGTCCTAATTCTGAACGATTTTTGTCATTTTTGGAAGCAAGAATTTTTTTCAAAAACAATTTCGATTGAGATGTGGCTCCAGACAATGTTTTCAATGGTTCTGGCGACGAATTCAATGGTGGAGGTGAAACTTTTCCTGATGCGCGGCAAAGACCGGCCGATTCACCTTTGTATTTAAATGCATGACAGTGTTGGCATTCTTTGTCCATATTGCCGATGACAATTAGTGCATGTGACGAATAGTCTATTTCCGGCTCATATTCGATCGCAAGGCGGTGAAGTGATGCACGTGTCAATGCGCGACGTTCTTGCACGCGCTGTCGATCATGTGCTCTGTGTGCGTCGGTAACTCGTTGAAATGGTTCTCTTTGTCTCAATGCATTAGCTCAAAGACGTTCATTGTGATGCTCTCGACTTCCATTTACACGTGTGTTTGCAACCTGGTCTCTTAAATTTACATTGTCGTCAATTGATCTTCTGCCGTTATATTTAACCGACGGTTATGGACTATTTGTGCGTGTACGTCGTAAAATTAATAATTAGTGTAATAAATAAATTTTGATCCACATCACTGCTAATTTTCACTTAAGATCGTTCTAAAAAAGTACCTCCTACATTTTTTTTATTTAATCATTTTGTAGTTTCATAACTATGTGATAGCTTAATTAATCAATTAATAAAAAAATTAAAGCAGTGTAAAAAATAAACGTAGTTAATTTTAGATAATTAAAAATTAAAAACAATTTTAGAAACATTTTATAAAATTAATCAGCTACAAAAATTATGATTTCAATTTTTTAAATATACTTTAAACTATAATTATTTATAAGTAACTTATGTTTTAATTTTATAAATGTTTTAATTTATGTTACAAACTTACATTTTTATTTTCAAAGAGCCGTTCAATACTTCATAAGTTACTTAGAATCAAATGAAAACTGACAATTTAAATTTGTAGGTTAAGTTGATTGTTATTGACTGCACGTGTATACATCATTAAAATTCATGAAAAATCATGTAAAATACTCACTGAAATACTGCACCTTACAAATTTGCACAATGTATATTTTTTAATTACACTTTAAAACGTTATTTCATTAAATAATAATATAATACAATATTCTCAATAAGGGCTCAATTCTAAACGCGATCGCAGCGCTGCCTACCGGATCCAATTGTGAACCTTAACCATCCCAAGATCAACAACAACATATAAATAAATAAATAAATTAAAAAAAAAAATTTCTGTCGGATCAAATTGTGAATCTACACCATTCTCGAATCAACTTATTCTCACACACAAAATTTCATAAAAATCAAGAAATCTATACTAACTAAAATTAAAATTGAATATTATTGAATATTCTATACTGCGATGGTAGCGCAGTCTGCCGGATCCAGTGTAAAACATTCCAAAATCAACAACTACTTATAAATAAAAAATTAATTAAAAAATCATTTTCCAGTGGACCAAATTGTGAATCTAAACCATTCTCGAATCCCCTTGAACACACACAAAACATTTCATCAAAATCGGTCCAGCCGTTTAGGAGAAGTTCATTGACATACACACGCACACAAGAAATATATATATATATATATACATACACAAATAAAATTGGTATAGAAGTATGTATTTCTAAAGTAATAACTGTTTAAAACGGATTTTTATGTTGTGCAAACCCTTCTCTTCATTATATTTTCGGAAATTTTAGAGAACCGTTTTTTACAGAAAATCTGCCGGAAAAATGGAAGAACCAAATTAATTCCTTAACTATTGAAAATATCAAAATAGATAGATCTTATACGATTACCCTACTCAGAAAACTAGAAAGATTTTGCATCAAAACGTAAAATGTTTTGCAGAATATCTTAAAGAGATATTCTTCTTTGAACTGATAATGGTCACAGTTTTTCTATTCATGTTTATAAAACGAATCAATCAATCAATCCCCAAAATTTCTCTCGAGTTTCACATTCCAGCCGAGCAAGTTCTACCTGAAAAGTCAACTTTTACAGTATTTTTTTCGTTAACTTCTTATACGGAAATATTATTTTTACTACAGAGAATATCCTGTAAGAAATCGTTTTTATACGAGCCTTTGCTTAGTTTTTTCCTGTAAACACATTATTTTTTAAATATAATAAACAGTTCTTTAGATTTCACAAAAGATTTTGACTATATTTTTTTTTAAATCTTTTTTTTTTCTTTATCTTGTCAACAGTGCACATTTTAGTGATGTAAAATATGGTGAAATTGTCCATAGAATAAAGAAAGGTAAATTACTTCATTATTCAGAGAAAATCTTTACATAAAGAATCATTGTCTATAAACATATTGTTCAACACATGTAAAAACAAAAAAAATCGAAAATGAAACTATTTAAAAAAAATGTTGAAACAAACTAACAGGATGAGTTAATATATTAAACGTATAAATTCATTTCTAAATTAAATTTTTAAATTACTTTAATAGGTAATTTTATGCAATCCTATTTCATTATTATCTGAATCCTGTTTCATGCGAAAAATAATTTTGTTTTAAAAACAAAATTAATATAAATTCCTTTAAAACTACGTAATTGAAAGTGATATATGAAATTGAAAATTTCATGATAAAACAATGACTGATCTTTGTGAGTTAATAATACACAAACAATACCAGACGAATAAACGTCAAAATTTAGCGAATTTCAAAGCTAAATTACAATCAAGGTTAAAATTTAAACAAATTCATTTAATTATAACATTATTCATTGGCTAAACCGTTTTCAATTTCAACTTTGATTTCTGTTTTCTTTATCGAATTGTTTCTATTTAAAAAAAAAACATCAAAGCACTTTTACGTATTAATAAAATTTAAATATACATAAATTTACGTATTATAGGAAAAAACGAATGAATGAAAAACTGGAATGTAAATTATATCAAAATATATTTTTAATATTAATTATTGCAATACTCATTCTAATCACAGAATACAATTATTAATTTTATTTAAATAATAGATTAAATAGAAAATTAATTATATAGAACATTTATTTAATAGATTATATAGAAAATAAGCATTTAAAAGAAAACATAATTTACTGTTTTTTGGCATAGGAATTTAAGAATGCTAATTTGAATAAAGGAAGAAAAAAATTAAAAATTGTCCTAGAACGGTAGCACAAGGAAAAGAAACCCATCAGTCGAATTAGATAATAAACAATCTTTCTATCTGTGACAGCTATGCCTTTCTTTAAAGATCACTGTCTTCAAACGTTATGAAACATAAACAAGTAAAGTTTTTACTCAAAGGTTTTAAAAACAGTTTCTAGGTAAATTAGAAAATATATGGACGCAAGCCCATTATGCCATACAAAATTATTTAATTTTACCTTGCTTATACCTTTCTTTTGTTTTTACAGAGACCGAAGTAATTCTTACGCTTGTAAGTTCTATCCGTCGTTAATTCTTCGGTATTAACATATTTCTTTCTTTCTTTCTTTTTCCTGTTTAGCCCCCGGTAACTACCGTTTAGATAATTCTTCAGAGGATGAATGAGGATGATATGTATGAGTGTAAATGAAGTGTAGTCTTGTACATTCTCAGTTCGACCATTCCTGAGATGTGTGGTTAATTGAAACCCAACCACCAAAGAACACACCGGTATCCACGATCCAGCATTCAAATCCGCATAAAAATAACTGGCTTTACTAGGACTTGAACGCTGTAACTCTCGATTTCCAAATCAGCTGATTTGGGAAGACGCGTTAACCACTAGACCAATCCGGTGGGTTCGGTATTAACACTTAAAGTTACTCAACCTTACTTTTTCTCTTACTTTCTCGGCAATAAATTTCTACTTCAAAGCTATACAGAATAATATTTAAGGAAAATAATGTTAATTGGGTCAAATTTTACGTGTCGGGGTTTTTAAATTTTTAACCTTTCATGACCTTTAATAAATAAAAAAATTTCAACGTTAAAAAAATCCGGAAGTTAAGTATGTATGAAAGAATCAATGTTGGCCTTTTTTCTCCTTGATATGTTCAAACGGATTGGACAGATTTGAATGAAATTTGATGCGGATTATTTTTGTACATATATAGAAATTATCGCATTAAATAAGACAATTTAATTCTGGTCACAGTTGACAAAGAAACGGGACCTCATGGTCCCGTATCTTACAATTTTACTTAAAAGTAGGTAAATCTTTTCATATAATTTAATACCTCATAAGAATTTGAGATACCTTCAGATGGTGTTTGGTCATATTCAAACATCTATAAAAGGATTGAGAGAAAAAGGCAGGCAGCAGAGAATTTTGTGTTTGTGGATGAACGAGCGTTTATTGGAAAGATAATAAGTTTAAAAACAACCTTTCATTGTCAAAAACTACGCTACAAGATGTAGGACATTTTTTTCTATAAGACACAACTAATTTTATTTCGATCTAATGTTTCAGTTAAAGTATGTTTATATGTTTTACAAAAGATCATTTCAAATGTTTACATAATACGAATTTATTAAAATACTTACATATTCTGCAGTACAAGAAAAAATAAATAATTTATTTATTCTATAAATACAAAGAAATAAACTATTATCAAGAATTGTAACCAGAGTATAAGAGGTAAAAAATGTAAAAGAAAACAGAAAAATATTATAATAAAAATATTAAATCTGCATTAAATTACAAATATTTTTGTTAAAACTCTGTTGCCTTGTTTTTGCTGGCGTAGGCAGGAGTATATTAATTAATTTATTTGAAAAACAGGTATCAGAGAATCCATTTTTCCACTTGATTGGCAAAAAATAATGAAGAAATTATTCATATGTATATATAAAACTAAATCCGGATAAGAGGAAGCTCGACTGTATAATGATTTGACCAGGGAACGAGTATTTTAATACCAGTCTGCCTAAAACAATATATTATATTTACAGCTTGAAAGAGATTTGTCTTCTTTGCGAACATAAAATTTAATAATGCTACGAGTATGCGTCAACATATTTTATTAAAAGCTGGTACAGATTTAATTGAGTAGATAGGTAGAGAGGTTTAATCATATTATTTCTAATCATTTGCAATTTATTGTTTCTAAACACAACCTCAGTAACCTAAATATTGATAATACCTTCGCAGTATCATCAATATTTAATCTTGCTGTCAGAATAATATTACGGTGAATGTATTACAGAATGTAATGAACTACAGAACTAAAAACATTCCCTCATATTTGTTTCAGTTACTCAAATAGGTGCTTGCCGTAAAATAACCTTCTAATTTAATTTTCATTTGCAATAAATTGCATAAAACAAAATAAATAATACCGGTATATTATATATTCAAAAATACTTTTATTGCAAATTAAAATATATATATATAATTGCTTATATATTTTTTTCTTAAGTATAAATAAGTCAAATATAATTATAAAACTATTGTAAATGAAATATTGAAAAAAAATGCAAACCATGTTCATGATTGCTACTTAGAAGCAACGAGTGCAAATTTATCACCCTACGCTTTTTAGAAAGCTCTTCAAGCAATTAAAGTAATTAGCTTTCGAAACAAATAAACAAGTTAGAAAAATTAAACTATACGCAATCTTGTCCATTTAAGCTAATTTTACGTCAAAAAGTAGAAAAACGAGCGCTGCCGATGATCTGCTCCACAGCAGAAAGCCTGAATATAATTCAGGCTTACCAGAACGATTACCAGATATAATGGCTAGTTGGAAATAGAGATATTATGCCTGTCTGAAAATGCAAACTCTGAATAAACAGTGGCAAACAGGAAGAGGCTTTATGTGAGCCCTGGTAGAATATTGTCAAGGGGGAATGAACAATGCCCGTGTAAAACGCCTAAACTGGAAATAACATGGTCATGGTGTGTATTGACCACTAGTAAAAAACCCGACAGATTTCTCATGTTGCGGTGAAGATTGGTCGAGGTAACAGCAGTACGCATCAGGAGAGGCAATGGGAAGTCAACTCTATTATTTCCCAAGAGAATCACATCATGATGTTTAATACATATAACACGAGAAGGGCTGAAAACGGAACATGTCATCACGAACGTTCATTAGTCGATTCGAAAATACAGAAGAATAAATATTCTATTCTCAAGTCAATGACAAAAACTTTTAAAATGTGTAATCATTTCATTACGTGAGAAATAAATATTAAAAATTAAAAACCACGAATGCAAAAAAAAAAAAAACATTGCTCTTTAAATATAGGATAATTAAAGATCGTACGGATGACAATTTTATATACAACATTTGCTGTACACAGTGTAATTTCTTTTTTCAAATCTTTTTTAGATTTATACACATATATATATATAGAGAGAGAGAGAGCGAGAGAGGGAGAGAGAGTAAGAGAGAGAGAGAGAGAGAGAGAGAGAGAGAGAGAGAGAGAGAGCGAGAGAGAGTAAGAGAGAGAGAGAGAGAGAGAGAGAGAGAGAGTGAGCCTATAGATACTCCCGGTAACGAAAGGATTCCATCGTGGGTAATAAAAATAAATCGGTTCAGTTGTTCAGCTGCTCCGGTGGAAAAAACAAACATACATACACCCTAAATCCATTACACTCCTTTTTGGGCAGTAGCATAAAAAAATAAGGGTTTATTTAATTTTATTTGAATACTTTATATAATACTACACATTCTAAAAATTCAAATATTTGTGTGTGGTTAATTGTTTTGTTTAAAAAGAGTACTTGTAATAGTATTAGATAATCTAAAATTACAACCTATAAGACTGTAATGGGTATTTCTTATAGACCTCCAAAATTTTAATTCTATAGGTACATTATTTTGGCGTTATTGTATATAGATTAGTTTATATATTAGATTAAGAATCATGATTAAATTCGCCACTCCACCGATATCCGTGACGGAGTGAGTAGCATCTCTGCCTTTAATCTAGAGCTCTAAGATTTGAGTCCCGATCAGGAAAGACATTTTTCATTGTACAAAATTTTCATTGTCATCCAACATAGTAGTTTTTATTGTGTATCAGCCTTTGTTTTTATTGAATCACGAAATAAATAATTTACATCGCTAATTTTTAATTTTGTTATGTTTATCAAAATAAAGTTATTGTTTTTGTGTTTTTTCTTTTATTTGTGTTATGAACGTTTTCTTATTCAGCGTTTTTACTTACTTTTCATCATACCTCTACAGCTACGTCGAAATAAAGAAAGTATGCTAATCAGTCAAATAATGGATTAGAGATGTTTTTGCATTTCTCAAAATTTCATAACCCAGGGACCAAAAAAAAAATGTTGGGGAGGAATGTTCGTAAGTACATGTATTGGCATGTTTGAAGCTTAATAACTTTTGAATGGATGAACTGATTTTTATGAAATCTTGTGCAGACTCGTATATATGGGACAATTTTTTGGAAAAATTTAGGGTCAATATCTCCAAGTGGTACGTTAGGTAGTATATTAAGGGTCAATTTTCTCAAATTTTGCAAATATACTTTTTATTAAGCTCAGTATATGCATGCATGCTTGTCTTACTATTTTTTATTTCAATTTTTCCAAAAATTACCCTTCCATCAAAATCTAAAAACGCTATTTTTTTTTTACTGGATTTTTTAACCGTTTTTTTTTTAAATCTTCCTAGGCATAATAATAGTGTAGGTAATCAAAAAAATAATAATTTGGAGGCTATATTGAGGTAGGGAAGCCGATAAATTATTTGAATCTTTTAAAACATTTTTGGTTTATTTAAACTTTATATATAAATAATAAATTTAATAATTTATTAAAATAAAAACTTTGGTAAGTTTTTATTAATTCTACCTTTTTCATTGGACTTTTTTTTTTTAGTTTCTTAAAAATAATAACGTCGAAAATTTAAAACATTCTCTTGGAAAGTGATATTGGAGGTGCGGGAGCAATTTATTGAATTTCTTAACCTTCTTTTCGTTTATTTAAACGTATAATGATAATTTTACAATAAAATTTCATCACGAATTACCCCACCCAAAAATATAAATCTTAAGTAACTTTTATCATGTATAATTACTTTTTCACTGTATAGGAAAAATAACCAATGCCACCAGGAAAGCATTAAAACTTGTTTATTAGCTTTATTTACGTGGTGTTAATTCAATAATTAATCAAGACACTTTCTGAAGCTTATGTGTGGAAATACGGAAATGGAAATTTGTAATGTAGCCCGGGATGGAATCCCGGGACTCCTGGATGAACTGCCGAGACGCTACCACTCCTCCACAGAGATCGACTTTTTATTAATATGTGTTTAATAATATGTATGTGTTTATTAATATATGTTGATGTTGAAATTTTGTCATAATTATTAGGTCTATTGTTGTAATAAAATTATTACTTAATTTCATACTAATTTAAAATACTAGAATTAACAATAAATAAAAACAATTATTATTTTATCGGATTGAACGTAAAGTGGAGGACATGAAAACAGACACATAATTACATCAATTTTCTGCCATAACTCGGCTATTTGTTAACTGATTTTTAAAAATAAAGTGTAATTTTATTCGAAATAAAAGGCTTAATATTTTAGTAAATAATATAAATTTTGATAAAACTAATATTTATGGAGATATAACAGAATATGGCTGCCATTTTGTAATTTTCGAAGTTATTTAAGTCTTGATTTTTTGCTAATTTAAAAAAATTATTGCCAAGACGCTTACCAAATATGAATGTAATTCGTCAATCCGAACTTCAGATATAAATTTTTATATAAAAATAGCAAAATGGCGGACAGGAGAAGAACGAAGGAGAAATTGCAATTTTTCCTAAGGATATTTTTTGTTTACTTTTACAAATATAATCCGAAAAAGTATAGCCAACCCACCACTTTTAAAACACTTTGTATATATATGATTTATAAATACTAAAGTTTCTTACAACTATGAGGATAACGAACGCGTTGGGGACCAAACTAGATGATCGGGCAAGCAAAGCGATCAGTAACCAGTTAGTATATTTTAAATTAAAGCAATCTGAAATGTTATTAAGTAACTGCTTTTACATTACTGTATTTATAGTAAATTATAAATAACTTTGATGCAATAATGATTGCTATAGGTATTTTTATTTTGATTTTGAATTTATCATATTACGGTCATGATATTACGGATTATTATTCAGAACTCCTTTATGATAAATATTTCCAGTTAGCATTACAGAAAAGACGGATTTTACTTTGGTTTTCGTTTTAGAAAAAAGGGAATCTATCGAATGCATTGAACCTAATAACCCAAATCCGGTTATACATATCGATTCACTATTCTTACTGTAGAAACGGAATAACGATGAAATTTTATTTTCGGATCAGCCGATCGGAAATTCAGGATCATAAAAACAATTTTGATTTGTATTGATTATAATCTGAATAAGAAGTTACAATCTTTTATTTCTATTTAATTTTTTTTTTAAAACCGCTATTAAAAATATAATTAAACTACAATTGTATGTACAAATATGTCGCGTTTTTAATTGTTTTATTAATTTCTATTTTATGAAATAATTTTTTTTTAAATAAATTAGATCAATTAAAATATAATAAAATTTAAAATATACATAACATTTTGTTTTTACTTGTTTAATAGTACGATAAAGATAAAACAATGTCTAACTCATTTTTTTTGCAATGCATAAAATTTAATTTTAATAAGTTAAGCAATTATTTGGCAAACAACTTTATATGAGAGATCTGTTATAAAGTACCGGGTAAGCAGATTAAAAACAAACTGAACCGACTTAAATTGCAGTTGTTTAAGTGTATTACTTTTAACGCTGCTACTGTCGCAGCTATTACTAGTACCATTACTGGATATGTGTGATAGTACTCTTCATAAGAAGTAACTGTGTGTGATAGTTACTGTTCATATTTCAATGCTTTATAAGAGAGGAACTTCTTTGCAGTTTAGTTTTTCTAAACTGATTTATTCGATCGATCAAGAATAAGGGTTCCCAAAGGAAAAGTTTATGTGTGTTCAAGATTCTTTCAAGAAACGCGTCAAATATGTGCAGAAAATTTTTCGAATCTCAGTATACCAGAAAAGAATAAAAAAAACGATCTTGTTAAAAAATGTCTTACAACGGGCTCGGTTTCAAACGTAAAAAGAATTACTCGTATAGAACATTCTCTTAGGACTGCAAAAGCCATAACCAATATTCAACGAAGAATTTCTGTATATCCAAAAAAATATACAGTTAAGTTATCGTAAAAATGTAGTGTAAAATGCACTTTTTTCCGTAAGATTCTTCACGATTTAAATTTGAAACAGCTTAAGAAAACAGATAAACCAAACCTTCTTAATTATTACGACTGGTTTCTCAAAAATATAATCGATGGACAGATAGACCCGATTCTGTATTTCATATCAGACAAGGTGTGGGTTTGTTTATCTGAATATGTTAAATTGCATAACACCAGGAATTGGATGACTGATAATCATCATTGGATGTTTAAACTTTACGATGACAATCGGTGAATGGTGTGCTGTTTCTGTAATCGTAAAGTGGCATAATACTCTTTTTTTGATCGGACTGTCACTACAAAAGTGTACCGTACCATTTTAGAACAATACTGAACTCAATTTAACACATCATAAAAAGGCTTTTTTTATAATAAAATGGAGCAAAATTATTTATTATCACGGGTTCATTGGGCTTTTGTAGAAGAATGAACTGTCTGCAAAGGGTAAAGGCCTCCACATTCCCAGATTTATCTGGTTGCGATTATTTCCTTTGGGGCTATCTGAAAGATAGAGTTTATGAATCGAATCCTCACACTATCAATGAACTGAAGGCTAATATTCAACAAGAAATTGACAGCATTGACAACAAAAATTTGCACCAGGGTACTCTCAGTATGATCACTGGATCATCGCTGCGCACATCGAATATTTTTGTAAAAATATGATAAAGAATTTTAATACAAATACGGAATTTAATTTAATTTACATTTTCATTCTATTTATTTTATTCATAAAATGTTACATATTACCACTGTGTTTAGTCTGTAGCGATTCGGTTTTAGGTTGCTCATTCTGTATAAGAACACTTCAAACATTTATTTATTCAGAGTTCATTGTTTCAACAACATTTTATTACAGAGAATTCCAGTTAATAGGGCCACCGATTATTCGAGGCAGCCGTTTAATTAGGGCAGTTTTGTAAAAACAGAAAAACATAAAGGTATAATTCATATCAAATTACGCCGGTTTAACGGCCGATAAAATCCCTAATAAGGCCCACTATTTCGATTTTGTTTTTATTTTACTCGTAAAATACAAAAAAAAACCGTAATGAAACCTGTTATTTTACTAATAAAATAAAGTCGTTTAACCGTTGTTAAAACACTATAGGGAGGGTGGTAATTTTTCCCTAACCACTGACAGAAAAAACATGGATGACGAGTCTAATTTTCCCGGACAGGCTGAGGATTCTGAACAACGGGTTAACAGCGAAAATCAAGAAATTGATTTTCATGTTTATTGATAACTGTGCTCCGCATCCTAATGTGGATTTACAAAACATTCAAACTGAGTTTTTTCTACCGAGTACAGCGAGTTTAATTCAATCACGCAACATGGAAATAATAAACATTTTAAATCTATAAACCAATATACTGCATTTTACAAGAAATTAAAGGAAATATGTTGATTTCTTCCATACTAAACAATGTCAGTGCACGTGTCAACTTGTAGACAATTCGGTCCATAGTTAGATAGTTGGAAAGGAAGAAAAATTAGAACAATCAGAAATTGTTTTCCTGATGCCGTAGGGGGAAGACACCCGCCTTATTAACAACGAGAGACCAAAACATTGGATTTATTCCGTCGGTGCTGAACACTCAATCGCGCGTGGTTAAGCGTATTCGTACACTTATTAATTGCTCATGATGACAATTTATGTCAATTAACTTTCTAATTAATTAATTATATAAAAATAATTTATTTATTCGTTTAATGAAGAAATAAGGACCTAAGTTTGTGGATTTTACTTATAAAAAGGCTGTGTTACTTTACATGCAATAAATCCTCAATTTATTACGTATATCAATAACTGATTTAGATTTTTTTTAATTTTAATCTTGCATATATTTTAATAATTTACATCGATTCATTCCATTTATTTCCATCTGATTTCATTTATCATCTGACTTATTTACGATCTGAAAATTAGTTATTACGTAAATTGCTCTGAACGTTTTAGAATAGATCTGACAAACAAGTAGAGTAACTGTACTATTTATGTTTTAAACCCATATTGGAATAAATATATTGTATATTTTAACGCTTTTGCTTAAAAGAACATTAAAAATTGCTTAAAAGAAAATTAACATTTTAAATTGTTTAATAACATTAAAAATAATTACGTACCGTACATTTTATTATAAAAGATATATATTAAAGGGTATATTGTAAAGGATACTTTTTGGCGATTATTTATATTTGCCAAAAATCCATCCAGGTCTCAGTGGCAAAACGCCTACACTGGGTAAGGAAGAAACCGGGCGAGCCCCTTTGCCAAATGTGATTTAAAAATCGATGTTGATGATACTGAATTAGTCAATACCGAAGATGATGCTAACACGTCTTTTACGGCAGTCAGTTCAAAATTTTGAAGAGTTTCCGAAAACATAGATTGCTACGATGAAAAGGAAACCAGCGACGACAAAATAAACAAAAAAAATATTATTAAAAAAACTGGACGAAATTTAAGATGAAGACATATCCGAAATCAAATGTGTATCTATCCGAAATGAAAAAATTCATTGACAGCGTTCAGCAGTATTTTTATGCAGGAAGGCAATGGAGGAAGCCCACTAAAACAACTGCGTGTCTGTGCCAAAAGTGAAATAGTAATGAAAGGGATCAACAGAGCGAAGTAGAAGGAATTTTTTTAAGAAGTTTAACGAAGTAAGAGACATTGAAGTAAATATTTTGGTATTTTATTGCCTATAAAATGCACTCATTAGTTTGACTTAAGCCTCTATTTTGTTTATTAAGTTTTTTTTTAATGATGTGGGATTACAAAAAAAAAAATAACAAATGTTTTTTGTGTAACATTAATGCTGTATTTGAAATAAAATTCTGAAAAATAAAACATTAAATTGTGTTTAATAATTAGTAATATAATGTATTTGTATTTATCTACTAATTTATTGTTAATATTGCTTGACAGGACCATATAATTCAGATTCCAAAGTTATCCGATTATCTGAATTCCACTGTATTTAAACATATAAATAAGTTTACGACTTTTATAAGCATTTAACAATAATTAATTCCTAAATTATATTTAGTTTTAATTATTTGGACTAGAAATGTTTATACCCATTACATTGTAACGTAAAATTTGATAAACGCGGAAGAATGAAACTAATCAAGTTATTTTTCATACGAGACTTTATTTTATTAAAGTGAGAAATATTTTTCTACGGTTTTTTTTTGCATTTCCATAATAAATATTATGCTAACCTCTCTCCTTCTCTACATTATTTAATTTCTTTTCCAGCTTAGTTGTCATCATGAATAAATCTTATTTCCTTTTCTCCCCTTTTCTTGCCGTGTTCTTGATTCCTCTCGTTTAAAAACTGAAAGTCATACGTTAAAATTTTTCATCTCTATAAAACAAAACCGCACTTTATTTTCCCTTTTTTAATTTTTTCTGACAGTTTATCGTATAATGTAATAAAAAAAATATATAATCTATAACAACATGTATTATATATATATCTTAATTAAATTAATATTTTTATATTTCGTACATACTAAGCTCCAGTTGCCGGTATTACCAGTAATTCTTCACAATCTCAAAAAAATATTATAATAGGTAATACATAATACAAACTCATATAATTATTAACTTCAACTTACGTATAAACTAAAATAAAAAGAGAGAGCTGTTCTACGGATATTTAAATATTAAATTTATAAACATTAAAAAACCGCTAACAAAAATTTTAATATAAACTCTACATCTACTTGATGACCATTTCCATCTTAAACAATAATCATTAGTAGATAACGTGTAAGTAACATATATATATATTTTAAATTAAATAAATAATAATAAAAATTAATTTGAAAATAAATAATTCTTATGAAACAGTCTAAATCGAATATTTCTAACTTTCTTTTATCTAAAATCTTTTTTATCACAACTCATTACATTTCAGCCAAAGGCTACTACTGGCTACCTAAAATAATTATTTTTAAATAATAATAATAGATGGTGATCCTGAGCTTGCCACGGGCAAACCGCAAGCTGCACTCGATCTTATCAACGAATGGCAGCATAGATGGAGGGTGAAAGTCAATCCTGCCAAATCGAGTCACGTAGCATTTGCCATGAGGAGGAATAATTGCCTCCGGTTCAACTGGATAATACTCTCATCCTTCACGCGGACACGATAATCGTATCGTGTTATATTCGACCTAGGGTTATATTTAGATCTTCGATTGACCTGGAAGGAACACGTCAAAGAAAAGAGAAGACAGACAACTGAATGCTAAACTTGCACGAATGTACTGGTTCCCTGGTCGGTAAACAATCTCATTTATCCTTGAGAAATAAATTTTTTCTGTATAACGTTTTCCTGAAACCAGTATGGTGATATGGTGCAGAAGTATGGGGGACTACTTGTAATAATAACATTGAAACCATCCAACGATTTCAAAACAAATTTCCCAGTATGTATCAGGGGCTCTGTAGTGCGCTAAAAACGAGAAAAGGTGCACCGCTATCTTGGGGTGCCATATGTTCGTGAGGAGATACGGAGAACCAGTAGGGACTACATAGCCAAAGATGGACAAGCATGTGAATCATCTGACGCTGAATTTATTTGACAATGGACGATTGATGAGATCACATGTACTGGACCTCGCTGATCTTTGAGGGTACGGATGATCATTGGAATGCGTGACCCGTGATACCAGTGATTATTATGTATAGTTTAAACCATAGTTTAAATATAGTTGAAACTTTTTGAATCTATACTATTTTTGCCCGACTTTAATTTAATTTTTGACTCTACTTGGAATGACTTTAACGTTTTGGGAATTTATTATTATCTTCTTTATCTGATTTTATTATCTGTTATCTTTGTTTTTATTTACGAATTGCTTCGCTTGTGTCATGGGAGGTGATGCATATTATAAATATTTGAAGTGGGATATCTTTGGATGACTCGTTACTTTTAGCCAAACAATTTTACTTATGGCTGCAAAATCCTTTTGGCGACCAATTGTAAAAAATAAATTGTTCAAAAAATGTATTTTTAATTATACCATGTTTCTTTTTTAAACGTTATAATTTTTTACTTATTAATGCTGCTAAAAGTTTTACTCTGGTTTCCCTTGATCAAACCAGGCATATGATGAACTTTTGTTCATTTTTTTTTGTTTTACAATTCTTGGTTTAATTCAGGTTCAAAATTTGGTTTGCTAATACTGGAAAACCAAATCTGACAATCTTCACCTTATCCGAAATATCTATTAATTTTTAATAATTCAGAAACACCATATACATGTAGCAAACAAAATCCTAATAGCAACAGCAGCTGGAAAAAACAAATATAACATATTTTTTTTTATAATAGCTGATCACGATGCTGCTGAACTTTCCAGAAATTTCTAAACAGCTTAAAATTCAACTCCTTTCCATGTTGAAATTACAATTATCTTTATCCTTCAACTTTCATTATTCTTTTTTTATTTAAAAAAAAATAAAATAACTGTTCTAGATGTATTTTTTTTTAAATCTGTAACGAGTAAAATTCACTGAAATTCAACCTTACAACAATAAGTTGTCAAAATTTGTTTTAATGTTCAGCAGTGGTAAAAATTTCACTTATTTTTTAACAAAATAATATTGTTAATTTATGAAATTTAACGCCTATCACTAAAAAACTGTTTACATTTTGTTAACAAAAATTTATTTAAACATATTTGGTAGTCTGAAGAAGTTAAATGTAAGTTAAAAAATATTTTAATATTCAAGTTTAATTTTTATATTTGTAAAGGTTTTCTTAAGATATATTTCAAAAAAAAATTGTTAAATATTACAATTTTCAATTTTATTATTATTTCTACATTTTATTATTATAATTATAATTGCATCAAGAACGTGGATTTAAACACAATTTAAAGAATAAGACGAGGTAAATCAAATAATTTAGGTAAATAAATTGTTAAAAAATTATTAGGAATTAAACCTACAACCAGATAATTTTGAAACTAGCTAGCTATAACTATTGCACTAACTGCCTGTCCATTTTTTTTGAAAATAGATAAAATAAAAAGAATTTCTAAAATTGTTTAAGTTCCTATTGTAAAAGCTGCTATTTAGATCGTCATAATGTTTAATGAATAACATTATTTCGGATATAACGTGAAACAGAGCTAAAATACATAATTTCACCATTTTTTAACCAAAATTGAATTATTTTGTAACATTTAAATTTAAATAAAAATTTAATTTATATAAAGAAAAAAAAGTTTTTAATTTAGCAACTTAGGAAGTCGCATTTTTATTGGTAGCAATATTATTTCTGTTATAGAGTTCACTATAACAGGCAGGAAAGTAACATTAGTAATTTATTTTAAATCTCCCGTTTAAATCTCTCGAAAAAATCATTTTTTTGTTAAATAAAATTTTTATTTTTTAAAATATTTTCAGCGTCAAAAATAAACGATTAAAATTAGTTCACGCTAAGAAGAAACTCAGACTCCTTTTTGACTTTTGTGAATTATGCATACCTTAAAATTTTTATTAAAAATTTCTAGTTAAAAAAGTTTTTTTATTACAAAAAAACATTTAAACTTAATAAACTGTTCGTTTATAATCTAATAGTATAAAAATTTTATGAATAGTTTATAAATTTTTCAATACAAAATTATCTACCTAATATCAATACAGTTTCCTAAGAATTTATCGTTACTTCTAAATATAACAAAAAGATATGTTACAGTTTTATGTTGAAGATATTAACAAAGATACTCATACTCTCAAAAATTGAAAAGAAAAACAATTTTTAAAAATAAGATTGTAATGCTACAAGAATAATGGTAAAAATAAGTTAATATATTAATGAGGGGAAAAATTCTTTAAAAGCAGAAAGAAGAGAATGAAGTAAGAAAGGTACAGGCAAAAAAAAAATAAATAAACAAAAAAAAAAAAAAACATTCAATGACCGTGGAAACAGAATGAACAGCATCATATCCCGAAAGGTATCGTAAAATGCCTTACACACCATAAGGGATATGTTTTGTCGAGTAAGAGTTGGGAATTACCAAATTATACTTGGGAATTGAATACCAACGGACATATGTGCATATACGTAGAAACAAATGTTTAAAATACGCATGCAGTTACGTAAATACAATATCATCTGTAGGATCTTTTTTTTTCCGATTATAATATATCAAAAAATGTCAAACGTACTGGAAAGTCGAACCATAAATGACGTAAAAATTACAAAAAAAAATTCTTAAGGTTACAGGGTTACTCTCCTAAGGTTAAGGTTACATTTTTTTTCCTCAGATATCTTTAACTTCTTTTTTTTTGTTAATCCAAAACCCAACCATTTTTATGCTTTCTCAAAAATTATGTTACGTCTGACAAGAAAACAATTATTTTCCAATATTCCAGTATATTTTTTATTTATTTATTTATTCTTTTTTAGATAAAAAAATCTTAAAATATTATAATAAGTAGAAAAAATTATAAATAAAATGTATTGAATATAGGAATTCTTAAGAATATGAAGCACACCATGCCAAAGTTAAGAAAATAAGGATTTAATTTCCCATTTCTTTCTTCACTGAGTCAAATATATGGTGACATGTTACCATATAGCCAAATTTATAACTATAAAAGAAAATATAAGAATCTCACAAAAAATTATATATATTTTCAGCTTAAAAACTGAAAAAAAATCATACACTGAACTGGATTTTTAAAATACTTTTAAATTATTTATTTTATTAACTTTCTGTTTAATAATAAACGATTTTTTGTGATATAACGTTACAATCTTAATTTTTTCTTTAATTTGTAGAAAAATAATTAATGACATATTGTATAAAAAATAATTGGTGAAGGCGTAAAGTTATTTGTATTTTATAGTAATAAAAATTATATTATTAAATTCGACAATTATGAGCTGTCCTTTTCTCATCAGATTAGAAATATGTTTAAATTAGAAAATATCGTTTAAAAGAAACTAAAACCATTGTTAAAAAGTGTAGACTACTCAAATAAAACAGTTTTAAAAAACAAGTTTTAAATAAACGTGAAACGTAAACGCATCAATATCTCAAAATATAGATTTTTTATTTTTTTTTACTATTTTTCTCCCTGTATCAGTAGAATTGGTTTAAAATATGAATTCACAGTTGTTTAAACTTTTAAATAAATCATAGTGTTTTAATTCTTTACACTGGCATTAAGCCAAAATATGTTCATTTTGTGTGTGTTTGTAAATATTTTCCGCGATAATTGTGTAAATGTAAACCGATTCAAAAGAAATTTTTGTACAGATTACTGGAACGTTTCGACCATCAATTTTGCATTTTACCTTCTCATGACCCAATAAATAAAATAGTATCATTATGATCGTATCGAACTAGAAAATGTAGCCATAATAAATGAGATCTGTTATTACATAAAATAAGTAGATAAGAATATAGAATAATAACTGTTATTTTAACTTTAACCGATGAGATTTTTATTTCATAAAATAAGAAATTGGTTGTTGCTATAAAATATTTTACTACTGTTGTAAAACAAACAAATTTGTTTTTTAAATTATTTATTTGAAATTAGTTTTATTTATATCACCACTAATGTAGTTAAGTGAATAGTAAAAATGTATATATATATATATATATATATATATATATATATATAAATATTTGCGCGCGCGCTCACGTTCGTGTGTTTGCATGTTTAATTCTAAAACAATTTAATGAAAATGAATAAAGTAATAAAATAAAAGATTGTTGCCATAATATTTTATAACAAAAAAAAAACAAATATATTGTTCAATATGTGTAAAAACATTTATTAATTTTATGTAGAAGGAAAGAGAAATAAATAAATAAAATTGTAAAATGAGACTCTCGTAAATAGGTTACAAACTTGAAACGAAAAAATAATTCTATTTAAAAGTAAGAATGCTTTTGATAAGGAGTATAACGTGTGAGTCCTATGAGTGTTTCCATATATTTATAATAAATGTGATTCCATATATATTTCCGTAATTCATCGTCGAACACCACCTGGAGGAGATCAAGAAGAAGAAGTTCCCTGGCCGCTTCATTGTTGGACCTACCGGCGGATGCCAACATCCCCGACAGAGGAACAGGCCTGGCCGGCCCGGCGAGGGAGCCGCTAAACGCGGATCGCCCGGGCCGCAGACTCAGCAGCAGGAGCCGGCCCAGCCTGGGATTGCTCGGGGAGAGCCGCCTCGGCCGCGCCGGCGAAAGACGACCGACGCCAACCCGACATTGCGGTGTCTGTGGGGGCCACCACTGCCACGCTACAGTGGGGACCCAACTGCCGCTGAGGGGAAGCCCGGTCTGATTTCAATGGACGAGCCGCAATTCCCTGACTTCGCAGGACACCAGCTTCCGGACCCAACAGCTCTTCTCAGAGCTAACGCAAAAAATGGTCCTTTTCAGATCTACCACTAGGTTATAAATTACGAGTCGTCGAAGCCGATCGATGACAACAGCCCTTCTCAGGGCTACTACAAGGTTATTAAGCGCCACGTGCAATGGAAGCCATTCGGCGACAAGAAATATATATATATAAATAGCGAAGAACTCAACTGGTGCGAAATATTCTCAATTTATTTTTATTCTTATTTTTATCTAAATTATATATATATATATATATATATATATATATATATATATATCATTTTAACTTTCTATGAGTGTAATATTTTAAAATTTTAGAAAATTAAAAAATAATTTATCAATAAAACAAAACAAGTATATTTTTCCTCTTTTATCCTCTTCTTAAAATAAGTTTATTGTTAATGGAAAATAATTTATAAATTATAGGCTATTTATTTAAAACATATTTCAATATACCATATGACTAAAGAACAATTTTTGCCGAGTAAATATATTTTATACCGACTTTTCGAAGAAAAGTACGGTATTACCTTTGGTCGCACGGTGGAGTTTGGGAGAGAAAATTAATTTTCTTTACATTTTTATGTATAAGGTATAGGAAAATTTCAAAAACTAATTAATCAATTTCATTGAGATTTACATATGCCGTAGTAGTGTATCTGAAGATGTGTATGTGAAAACTTGATGACGATTGAGCTCTTGAGAGGGGCTCAATTTAATGTCAGCAACAGATAACATGACTTCAATTTGAGGTTATGTTAATTCTGTAGCGGTGTATTTTTCATACGCCCTTATGCAGTGAATCGCAGTGGTGAGCGAGTTGAAATTTTATGCTTGTGTGTAGGGTCTACTGGTTAATTAGATTTGTGATGCATTGTATTCTGAAAATCGGTGTGAAGAGTGAGAGCGTCAGAAACGAAGATTTGGTCTCTTGTATAGACTGCACAAGAGTTTTTTTATTTTTATTATTTTATTTGCAGCTATTATTTTGAGTGTGGAAAACATTATTCAGGGGAAAAGGTTATTAAAAAATAAATGTATGAGTAACTGATTCATACTTTTTTAATAAAATTTAAAAAGAAAAGGACGTAACTTTGAAAGAAAATATTTACGTTAATACGTATGCGTGTGCATAGACCCAGACTTATTCACACAAATCACAGCCTTTTTATATTACTTGAAAGGCAATTTTTAATATAAATTTGTCAGAACGGTTTACTCATTTACAGTAATAGTGTATAGTCTGAATAGTTAATAGTAATTAACTTCGAAATTGGTTACTAAAAATCAAATTTCGCAAGAAAGAGCATGGAAAAAAATTAAGGATAATACTAAGTTTTATGAAGTTTTAATCACAATTTTTAAATCCATTTTTTACCGTAAATACTTTTTTAAATACTTTACATAAAATTAAAACAAATTTTTTTTTACAAAAATCGTATTTATATTTTAATATCAATAACTATGAAAGATTAATCCCTAATTAATTTTTATAATATGGTGGCATTAATATGGTATATAAAATGACAATTTCTATAAATTGTTTAGAATTAGGTAGCAATTATAAAGAGCAATGAAAGTAGACAAACGTTTTTCCGGTTGGTGATATGTAACTCAGCTTTTCGCTAAAATATCTTCAAGCTGGGCGAACTGATTTTATACACACTTAGTCATTAAGTATCTATGTATGATGAATTTATATTGTAAAATTATGTGCAACTTTGTTCAAAAGAAGGGGGAAATTTGCGAATTTTAACTTCTTTCGTAATATTTTAAATTAAAACAGCAGTAAGGAAAAGTCTTGAAATCGAGGAAAAAAATGGTTTCTCAAGTTCAGTTTTAGTTTCTAAATACAGGATAAGTTTAGGGATTTCATTGTTAGCTTTTGTCGATTTTGAGAGGGACAGAGAAAGTATTTACATATTACATAGGCGATATTACGAATATTTTTTTCTAAATATTAGTTACATGTAATCTACGAAAAGAAGGATTTCATTTTGAGTGTGCGTGATAAGTCCTATATGCACAACATAATATATACTCAGAGGCCTGTTATTACGAGAAAAATATTTATAAGAACATAATTAAACATTTAATTAACATATTTTTAGCAGAAAGTATTCTCTTAAGTCTAAGCACATATATATATATATATATATATAATATTATTTTTTATTACTATTTTATACAATTTACTTTACTTTTAATCTATTTCAATCTATTCATCTACTTTAATTTTTTTTAACTGAAGCGAACTGACCCCCTCCAAAGCCAAGTTTTATTCAATTGTCCTACAAATAGAACGTATTTTAAAAACATAAAATTTTTCAAACTGCGTTACTACAATTCAATGTTTTTTTTATTTAAAGAAAGCCAATTGATCTTGGTGGTACAATAGTGTTGAAACTGCACGATAAATTCCGGGTTTTCTGCCGATAGGAACTAGATTTTTTTTTAAATTGGACAAGATATTGCAGTATCTCAATTTTTTTTAAATCAGTTTGATATGATTAGATTATAATATATGATTTGAACCTTGGATTTTGCTAAGATCCTCCTTTCTCACTGAAAGTAGAATTCGTTTTGAAAATGGAACGGTTTCAATACAAAATTTTTAATTTATGAATATTAAGGGGAACTAGGGAGAAACTAGACACTGAAAATATTAATTACTATGACTAATTTTATTAACGGATAGAATAACTAGAAAGAATGGAGATATGTTAACTATATTTCTTTTTCAAATACGATTAAATTCATTTCCTTACATATATATAATTACATGTATATAATTATTCATTTCCTTACATGGTAATTATATACAATTACGGATTAACCTCTGATTTTGATAAAATTTGCAATATACCTTATTTATGATTCAAGTTATTTGTTACAACTGAAATTATTCGTACGAAATGCCTTTCACTCGGGTAAAGTCTCTCGTAATTTACATAGGACCCTCACCAAATATTTTACAATATATTCTGACCAATAATTTGGTTTTTAAAGAAATTAAGCTGAGAATAAGATTAGATTCTCTTAAGGCTAAATTAAGTTACGTTAAACTTAAGGTGTTGATTTTAGTAAATCTGCTATATTCATTATTTACGGAATAAAAAACATGATTTAAAAGTGAAGTTTAAGGCTAGGTTAGCCCGCCCACCGGGCTGGTCTAGTGCTTCTCATCTTCGCAAATCAGCTGATTTCGAAGTCAAGAGTTCTAAGGTTCACATTTTAGTAAAGGCAGTTAGTTACTTTTATGCGGATTTGAATACTAGATCGTGGATACCGGTGTCCTTTGGTGGTTGGGTTTCAATTAACCACGCATCTTAGGAATGGTAGACCTGAGAATGTACAAGACTACACTTCATTTACATTCATATATATCATCCTCTGAAGTAATACGTTACGGTGGTTCCGGAGGCTCCGGAGGAAAGAAAAAAGAGAGGTAAGGTTGGGTTAACGATTCCGTGTATTGAACTTTGTAAGATCAGCAAACATAATCTTACACTCGCTAACCCCGTTTAATAAACCTTAAATATTAAATTGGCTGATTGTTAGGCTGAGTCTATAATTGTGTACAATAACCGTTTTTTAGACCAAAAATAATGTGTATTTGACCTGTGATGAAATACGAAATTTTTTTGAGAGAAGTATGTAACTTACGAGGGACGTAACTTTGGTTAAAGGCGATTTTCCGACGAATAATTTCAACTGTAGCAAAAACTTGGGTCCTAAATAAGGTATATTCCATATTCATCAAAATCAGAGGTGAGTCCGTAACTGTATATAATTACCCCTTAGAGGTAGAGTATTTTCTAAAAAAGGAGCAAGTCAGATATTGCAATATTTTATAATTTTGTTTATTTAACAGGTTGTATCAAGTGTTTATTGCCTGGAAATGCAGAAGACTTTAAGCTTTATGACAATATTCAGTTTTTCTTCTACGGATAAATTAGTTAATTTTTAAGGAAAACAATCATCACGTAAAGAACCACCAAATGAGCCTAGACAGACTTCAATCAATCAATTCCTGACTGGTTTAACGGACTGAGAAATGACATAGCAACATTATTATTGTAAAGGTGTGAATGTTGGACAACGGGAACTTCTGCCTATAATCGATTTGAAGCCGTCTGACAATATTTTCCATTTTCTTTTAAATTAAGAAAATTTCCTATACGATTAACATTTTGCATGACCAGGCGCAATGACAAACTCTAGACGCAATACTTATCTACCTATCTGAATCAGTCTTTAGCGGTGGACAATGTTGCCCTATTAAGCACCAACTCTTTTAAAAATGTGAAACTGGAAATGAAACCTAAGGGATCGATGCACAGTTAATGTCGTCTGGAAGTAATTCTTTTAAAACATAACGTAAATTATATATTATAACTTCAATTAATTTATTTACTGATGCTGCGAACGAGCACGGTTCCCCCAGAAAGGATTATTTTTTATTTAGAAAATTATTCTCTATGCAAGACAACAAACGTTGAATACGGATATAAAATTTGATGAGAATGATCATGATAAAATATTTTAAAAGAACAGAAAAAATCTGAAGAGAAGAAATCCGAAAAAACATCAAATCTAAATTTAGTAGTAAAGAAAAAATTTAAAAAATGTCAATCGATTTTCAATTCTTTATAGCAATAAATTAAGTGCTGTAATAAAGCAGGAAGGAAACATCAATAGGTGTTGGGGACTTTAGAAATGCTTAAAATTCGATAAACGTTTTGTCTACAAAGTAAATTTGGAAGTAAATTGGAGAAAGCTTTTGACAGATCTTTGTCAAGCGAGTACCTTAACTTGAGGTGTTAAATGTTACTTAATTTCGTTGTAAATTGAGAAAACTAGTTTAGAAGACAAAATTAAAAGTAAATTAAACATCTAAACTTTATTATGTAAAGGATAATTGAGAATTCACAGAACAGCTTGGTACGGTACTCTGCATAAAACCGAACAGCTTATAACAAAAATACTTTCAATTTTAATCCATGGCATTAAAAAAAAACCTTATTTTTTACCACCACGGCTTCTGTCCCGATCTACATTTTTACATATTGAAGCTAGGGCATCATGGATAAACAGGATTAATTTCATACGCATTTTTTAAATGAACAAAAATGCATTACTTTTAAATGAATTAGGAAATGTTAAAATATATAAATATATGTGTTGGTTAATATATATAAATGTTTGTTCGTGTGTATGTTTTAAACATACACACACACACACACACACAAATCATTTAAATACAATACGTATAAGAAAACTAATTTAATCATAAAATATACCAATTATTCTGACGGTCAAAATTTTTCCCTACAGAATTTGCACAAAAATGTTTTCCACCTTGTATTTCAGCCGGCACAAAAGTTACAAAATTTATACAATATTCCTAAGAAAATAAAATTAATCATAGTACCATTAAAATAAAAAAAAATAAATTTATAAAAACATTGAGAGATAAATTGAAGTCAATCAGTAGCAAAGTGCGAGTGCTAGAACTGGTCGTATACTCATACTTTTTTAAATAAAAGCAATTTTATTTCATTATAAACGGCCTTAATTTGTTTTCTCACAGCAGGTTAAATAATATTATCAGTATTGGAAATAGATAATCACTTTTGCTATAAAATCCCAAAATCAGAACTATTAATTAAATCCCACCGATAGTTAACATGGAAACATAAATTCAATAAATAAAACAAAAGTAAATAAATATCTTACGTAATTAATTCATATTATATACCAAATCATCTCATACGTTATTATCGAAATAAACATTATATATAAATATTCCGTAAATAAGAAAATGTGCTTTCTTTTATATGAATTATGTTTTAAGGTTAATATATAAAATTAATAAATCAAATTTAAAAACAATATCTTTTGTGAAGATAAATAAACATCAACAACAAATTTTTTAGCTATATGTGATTTATTTAAAATTTTAATGGAGTGGTTATAATTTTTGAATTAAGAAATATGCACGTAATTTATTATTTAAAATACTACCGTTAATAATCAAATGAATCTATGCAAAACAATATAAAAAATGGTTTACTTACGTACGAGATAAGCGTAACAATACATTCTTAAAATATGACGGAACATGTTTATTCCTGTTTGTTGAATAGACGCATTTGTCAAAAGATATTTCAAAAAATACAACCACCAACGTATCTTTTGAATAAAAACTTCAGTAGACATTTAAAAACGCATTTAAATAACAACTATAAGAAAGATTTCGTATTAAATTTCACAATCACTCTTGTTTACGAAAGGAAAAGCAAAACAAAAAGTAATGTTTATAACAACGCTACACGCTTGGTTAGTAACTAAACAATACAGATGCTCCCCTACCCATCGTACATCTACTCATGAAAAGATGACGACGTTCTCTTATGAAGTATTATTCACTAAACCGCCACCTGTTGACCAATTGAAGAAACACTCATACATACAACGGTTGAACACACTATTCTGTCTGTCTTTTACGAACTATACGGACGCGTATAAACAACTTTCTTTTCTTTTTTAACGTATGAATCATTTAATTTTTATGTTACAAAATTAAAATGTATTAACTTAATATGAAAAATTACCGTTAAATAAAATACACAAATATATTCTAATAGCTACATAAAAAGAATAAATCAAGTCAAAAATAAGGATAAATATATATATACATATTCACATATATATATATTTTTGAAATATATATATATTAATATATATATATATATATATATATATATATATTAATATATATATATATATATATATATATATATATATAATATATCACACACATATATATATATATATATATGTGTGTGTGAAATTTCAAAAATAAAAATCTAAGTCGTGTTAATTCAAATTATTTGAACAAATATTTATGTACACGTTAGACAGTAAAGCGGACAAATAAACCTTTTTTTACGAATTGGCTATTTCTGGACCGCGTGAACAACCTCTTTTTTCCTTTGAGGCTTTAATCATCTACAATCTCTCAATCATCAGTTTTCTTAATCCTTTTCTATGTTCTGTGATTCTCTTGTTATTTCCTCTTCCGTCTTGGACTATAAATATTTTAAATTCATATAATTCTTTCTTGAAAATTTCCCTATCTAAAATTTCGTTTTCTCTATACCGATTTTTTTGGTGATCCTTTCCTATTTGTTGACGTAAATTATTTTCACTTTTGACATTATAAAATAAGTTAGAAATCTTTCTTGTCAGTCTTTCCTCATTTATTTTCTTTAAGTGACGTAAAATATTAATCTTAGTTTTATAATTGTGTTGATAATATTTTCAAATTTCTATAAATTTCCACGTTTGATCTCAAAAAAATTATTATTTTCACGCTTTGGGTCTAAATTTTTCTTCGAATTTTCCTTTCCTTTTTTCAAAATATTCTCTAGTCTTTATGGACTATTTAATGCTACAATTTCTGACGCATAAAAATATTTTATGTTTCATAACCGTGTTGTAATATCAACATTTCGTAATGTAAGAAATCTATTTTTTATTATAAAACATTTTTGTTTAATTGGATTGCCATTTGAGGTGTTTTTATTAATATTTTTAATTGGTAAATAAAAAAAAAAAATCATCAATTAAGTAATATTATTTTTTTTTATGTAAAAGAAAATCTTTCATTTTAATCTTTAATTTAAAATGGTGGGAAGATCTTTAAAAGGGTTCGGTAGTTTATGTATACATACATAAAAAATGGAAAAGAAAGCAAATTAAAGTCCTTTTTATAACCCTAAATACTGTGTTATCTTTACACTGTTACGTTTTTATTTTTTTCGAATTCTTTTTTCGAGTTTAAAATTTTCCCTGTAAAGTTATACATTTACAGAAATGTAAACACATTTTTTTCTTTTTTAGTATCTCAAATTATATTTACAGTCGGTTTCGTAGATTAAAAACCACAAGTGAATCTCATCATAAAAATAAAGTTATAAAAGAGTTTCGGTTGAAAACCCTTAATAAAATACATTCTACTCAGTAATCAAAGGTAACAAAGCACTGATAAATTCTAGCCAGTGATGAACTAGAAATCATACTAATGTCCAGTACTACGAATAAGACCAGAACATAATAAAGAATAAGAAGAATAATAGTAACATAGAAACAAATAACATTAGAAAAATAAATGATCATAAACATAAACTTAAGTACTTTGAAGCACAACTTCAGAAGAGAGGCCTCCTCCTGAGTATTATTAATACGTTCCAAGATCCAGTACGTGAACCCTATTTAATCGCCTTACATCTTCCCCATTGTCTAAGAAGTTAACAGCTAGATACTTTAGTAGTCGATAAATCTTATTTCATTCTTAGTTGCAAATCTCTCGACTGATCGAGAGAAATTGAATCGAGAGAACACATGGGTTACCATATGTTCGAGAGAGTACTCGTGAATTTCGTTGTTACGTATGGCGCCTGTGTAATTCACCTCGCAAATTTATTCTGGAAACGCTGAATAATCTCTATATTTCTGGTACTCGCCGTACCCTAGAAATGAATTCCGTATGTCCAAACCGGTTTTAGAATCACTCTACAAAAAAGTAGCTTTTAAACAGGGATAGTTGCGATTTCCTGCCTAAAAACCAGTATAGCTCCTTAAATTTGATATCTAACAGATTCCTCTTTGAACCTTCCACGTTAAACGGCGATCTAAGTGAATACTGAAATACTGTACACTTTCAGCTCGCGGGATGCAACCTCCATCTAAATGTATTTTGAAGATTCGTTCTGATTTTTTGATGTAACCAAAGAAATATGTTATGTCTAAGATGGAGATATTATTAACCATAATATATATTTAATAATGGTGACAAGATTAGCGTTTTATTAAGCACTTCAAAGCATAACGGTATTTATAATTATTAATATAATTTCATACAAAATGGAGTATTTAAAAACCTCTCACTATTAAAAGTAACACGTTCGAAACTTCCTTAGACTAAGTAATCTATCTACTGAATTATATCACCCTGTGATGTAAACATAAAGTTTTAAACAAAGGTTTTACAACTCAAAGTTAAAAACTGTATTATTTTTTTCAATTAAATTCTTTCCTTTTATTTGGCTATAAAAACTACAGCTTTTATCCATAAGCTAATTAAAAAAAAATCTCTTCGTAATTAAAATTTTTTAATTAAGATTGAGTGTGATAAAAATTATTTAATAGTATTAGTAGTATCTATTTTAAATTAAGGAGAGTGCAAAATCGTTTGTATAGTTACTTCCCCCGTAATACTTCTATCTTCTCTAACCAATTTTAAAAGTTGGAGAAGTTTCTTACTTCCACCCAAACGTTTATTTCTTTTATTCATGTTAAAGACTTCTTACCTTTCACTAAATGGACCCTTTTGGATGATTCTGTTTGATTTTAGAAGAAATCCCTCTAACGGTTCCGTTGTAAGTTTAAGACATTAAACGAAAAGTTACATTGTCTATATAGACAATTTGAAGGTATTTTTCATTTTATGGTGTCATAATTCTTTTACTATTGAATTTTTATAGCATGATGACTTATACAATGAAGTTATATGATTTTTATCCGGTTAGCAATGGAAAATTAAAAAAAAATTTCAGAAAACGTAAGGCCAGAAACTAATACATTCATTAGCAACCTCTTTACATCTCATGGAGGACAAACAATTCCTCAGAGAATCAGGAAAATTTTACCCAGGTGGAATGTAATTAAGAAATAGTAAATTACTCAAAAATTTCATGTTGACCAGCTAAATAGTAGTGCAATAATAATAATAATAATAATGCAATTATAATTGTTTTTTTCCATAGATTAAATAACCATCTGATAAATGGTGCAGGTTAGATTATTATTATTATAATTATTTATTATTATTTATCACATTTTGATGTACCCGAATGAAATTTAAAACATTCATACAGATCCAAAATTGCAGATGGATAATTTCATAAAATCCATGAAATGAAATAAAATGTTTATTAGCTAATTGGATGAAATATTGTAAATCCTCAGAAGCACAAACTGATGCAGATGGAAATATAAAAAAATAAAATTTTTTTTGCAAAATCTGTTTATATTTTCATCTCTTGATTTCTTATAAGTATTTTTTTACATCGATTGAAAATATTTGTTTAAACAGTAAAAGGTAAATTTTTTACAAAAATTACATTTTAGTTTTAGGGAACAAATATGATATTTTTCCAAAAAAAAAAAAAATCTATATTATTTTTTGCAGTAGCTTTTGTGTGATGAAATTTTAATGTTTTATATTATTATTATTTTTTCTTTATAAGCTACATATCCTCTAAAAACCCCATGTGAAAAATGATCATTTTGGTTTATTCTCATTAAAATATTAAGTGTTTAAAAATTTAATAAAATTATTTTTCCTAACATCCAGCCACCATAGAAAATTTTATCACTGGTTAAGAGGTTAATTTTTTGACACGCGCGCGCGCGCACACACACACACACATATTAAATTCAAACTTGAGGAGAACATTCACATACTCAGATCTCACATACCAGTTCTTGCAATATAAAAAGCTTAATAACCTAAATTTTTATATTTTTTAGTTCTAGCGAAAATAACAACAAATAAACTACAAAGAGTACTCTATTGATTAAAGTAATTATTCCCTTACATTAGTATTTTTCTCACTTGCATAAATTTATTGTAAAACAATATAATTTTTCTAACTTATTTTAAATCTTATTTTTTCAGGTGTTGTACTAGATTTTTGTGTCTGCGGATGTTAATAATGGTGCAGCTATATTAAGCAGTCTAATCTTTAAACTGCTTCAAGTTCTATAAGGTAATTTGTATATTACTACTATAATTATAGTGATAATTGTAATGTTTTTAATCTCAAAAGTTTCTAGTTTATTTGTCAATTAGAAAAAGAGACAAACTTAAAGTTTCATTACCAATTAAATAGTATTTTCGATTCTTTGAACTAGTTTTAAAAATTTTTTCCTCATTTCTGGTAGTTCGTGAAGTTTTACAGCTTTATCAGAATTCTATCACCTCCTTTTTTCTCACTTACTGCCATTTATTAACTATTATAAATCCTCATATTCTATAATGAGAAACCCTGGGATATGTCTTGTTGAATGATTCCTACTCTTGTAGTAGAATTTTGGAACGCGGCCCCATTAATATTTTACTTTACAGCATTTTACCGTTTTACTTCCTATATGCAATCAATCCACAGATAAAATATCTTTGTGTATTCAAAGATCTCTTCACTTCGTCTTAACGGTATGTACGTCAACTTACTACAAATCTAAACAATAATCATTAGTCTGATAGCTGTGGGCGGAGACATAGTTTGGTGTCCACGTAACATTCCATTAAATAACTTAACCCAGCGTATGAATGATAGTGGAAAAACTCTCCGACATTTAGTTCCACCACCCATAAAGTAAGTTACAGTGCATTTATTATAGTATGTTAGATGCCAAGGAAAGAGTTGACTGTAGGATGACACCTTTCTCGAAACTGTAATGAAAACACTAAATACAGTACTAATTCTCGATCTTAGAAAAATATATTACGGTAACTTTTATTTTTAATTTAGCAATTAAACGGTGTCATAAATAACATGAAAAACACTTTGTTTATAAAGTGCAAGAAAAACTTTGTAAAATTTTAATGGAAAATTTCAGATTTTTTGCACCAAAACAAAAATAAATTTTTCTAAAAAAAAAAAAATATAAATAAATCAGCAAAATACGAGTATACTTATTAATAATTCACTATATAAATTTATTACTATTGAAAGTTTTGATTACTTATTTATATTTTAAATTATATTAAGAAAACTAAATAGTGCTTAATTTTTTTTTTAATATAGAATCTTACTAAACATATCTTTTCGTAACCATTCTGTTTAATTGCGCTACTTTATGTATAATAAATATTTGTTCAACACTAATCAAAGATGGGTTACAGTTGAATATGATTACATATTAAATAAAGTTTAAATGTTTCATATCTAGACGTTTATCGATTTCTTGAATATGATTTTAAGGTAAGTAACTGTTACTATCTGATCTGGTACGTGATTTACAAACGTATATGAAGTATATTAACAGAGAGAAATCCGTAACTATTGAATTCCTTTTAAAATAAAATACCGGTTAAAGAGCTTTTAACTTGAAATCCAGTCAAATTTCCTCTTCTATTTCAAAGATGATACAATTACCGTTGAACAAGTTTAAAGCGGGATAAGATAAGCGGGTTAAGGCTAACCTTAAAATCGAAAAGTTTATTTCTGTCAAAAACGGATTTCCAACATAAGACAGATACGAAAATACGAATTTTTAATACAGATGAGTAGGCAATCTTATTAAACTCTTATATGGGTATTGAAATTTAATAATAATTATATATATTTTTAACACATTTCTTTTATTAGATTAAAATATCTTTCTAGTTATATATATAACAGTAATACATCGATTAGTACATTTTGAATTAACTAAACGAAAATGATGTCGCATATTCTTCACTGAAAAATTTATAAGGAATTGTTTTTTTTCGGTGTACAGGTACTAACTGCTACGGTCATTACCCAATTTTTAGATAATATTTTTATTATATAATGACATACACGCATAATTTATTTACTTATTTAAATATTTATCGGTGTTCAAACACAAAAAAACTTTGCCAGCCTATTATTCCTGACAAATATTATACTAATGTAAATACAGAGTGTTTCTAAAATGGTGGGCTGGCATTACTTTTTCGGATTCTGCTTGTAAAACTAAACAAAAAATATCCTTAGGAAAAACGGCAATTTCTCCTTCATTCTCTCACTGTCCGCCATTTTGATATTTTATATAATAATTTACATTTCAAGTTCGGATATACGAATCACATTAATATTTGGTAAGCGTCTTGGTAATAAAGTTTTAAAATTACCAAAAAAATCAGGACTTAAATACCTTCGTAAATTACGAAATGGCGGCCATGTTTATTTTTCAATCCGTTATGTCATCATAAATGTTAGTTTGATCAAAATTTATTCAGCCTTTTATTTTAAACAAAATGACATTTTATTTTTGAAAATCGGTTAACAAATAGTCGAGTTATGGGAGAAAATTGATGTTGTTATTTTGTGTCATAATTATTAGGTGTATTATTGTAAAAAAAAATTTAATTAATTTGATACTAATTTATAATACTAGATAGAATTAACAGTACATAAAAAACAATTAATATTCATCGAATTGAACGTAAAGTAATGGACATGAAAACAGACACATAATTACAACATCAATTTTCTCCCATAACTCGGCTATTTGTTTACCGATTTTCAAAATTAAAATGTCATTTTGTTCAAAATAAAAGGCTTAATATTTTAGCAATAACATAAATTTTGATCACACTAATATTTACGGAGATATAACAGATTGAATGGCCGCCACTTTGTAATTTGCGAAGATTTTTTTATAATTTTAAAACTTTATTACCAAGACGCTTATTAAATATTAATGTGATACGTGTATCCGAACTTGAGATATAAATTATTATATAAAAATTAAAAAAAATGTGGATAGGGGTCGAATGAAGGAGAAATTGCCATTTTTCGTAAGGATATTTTTTTGTTTAGTTTTACAAGTAGAATCTGAAAAAGTATAGCCAGCTCACCATTTTAGAAATATTCTGTACATTTAATAAATTTAAATTAATCTTTAATTAGCTTTAATATGTGTAATAAATCTTTTTATAGAAGGGAAGTTTTATTTGGTTTTTCATGTTATTTTTAAATTTTGTTTATTTTTCTAAAATATTTAATTGTTTTATTTTGTAACATTTAACATTTTGTTTCGTTTAATACCTAGTTAAAATCTTCTAGGTTTTGATACCCATTTTGTTTTTAATAAACCTCGAAATTTATACGTTTGCATTCAGTTTATTTAGACAGTATTCATACCATTTTATTCAAAACAAAATTCCCTATAAGTTGTATTTAAAAGTTTTATGTGTTTATTACCCATTCAACAAAGTTATTTTACTTAATCATTAAATAGTGGGCTTTTCGACCACAATATTTTGTTTTTCATCACAGTTCTCAAAAACTACTAAAAATCCAGTTCTAGGACATATTTTTTTTTTATAAAACTGTTTTATTATCTATTTTATTTTGATAAATTGAAATTTACTAGGTTAGATTTCGTATAAAACATTAAATTTACCGGTAAATTTTTCTTCCAGCCATTACAATCTGGCTTAATTGTATCGAAAGCGCAGAAATACGAGCGAAATCTTTCGTTAGCCTGCACTCGCTAATGAAGCGTTTCCAAACCTATGGTTATATGAACTTTCTTCTTTATTTTCACTAGTAGAACATGACCTGAAATTTTGTTATATCCTTCGTGAATCATTCTGTATAATTAATTAAACGGTAAATTAATATGTTTAATAATAACCATATACGTTATAACAGACTAAACATTATTATGTATACAAAAGTAATATATGTGTGGTTATTAAAATAAAGTGCTGATAGTTTTTTGAAATTTGTTTAAATGTATTTTTGATTAAGAGTATTTGTAAATCCGTTTAAATTTTGAACATACAGAGTTAATTTAATCATTTCCGTATTCCTAATTAGGTCTGTTATGGGATTCGTTGGTGGTTATTATGGTTTATCTATTAAATATTGTGTATTTTCCTTTTATATTTATTTTTAATTTTTTACTAACTACTAAACATTTCTTTTTTTTCTGATTAAATTACTTAGATAAATCATTAAATGAAATAAATCTTAAAATATAGAATCATATTTAAGTCTTTAGCTAAGTAACGAATAATCTGTTTTATATATAATAAAACTAATTTATTTTTATCCAGTCTGTTTGTTACAATATCTAATCTATTACTTGATGTATATAAAAATAAAATACGCGAGTTATTACATTATCGAATTGTTAACAATGTTCTTTTATATTATTCTCAGAATATTTCTATAAAACCCATTAAATTTAAAAAAAATTAAATTTATATAATTATTTTTAATCTTTTACATACTTCAAAAAAATTTTAAATTTTTGTTTTTATTATATAATTTAATCAAAATTAGTTTTTAAATAACGATAATAATGAAAATAAAGAGATAAATTATCTCTAATAAACTCATTTTATTTATTTTTAGCTAATTAATCAATTAATATCTAGTTAAAATAATATTTTAATAAATTTATCCGGAGGTTCCTGGTTCGAATCCCAATCAGGCAAAACATTTTTCATATGCTACAAAATTTACATCTAATTTTCCACACGGCTCAAGATTAAAGCTTACCTGGTGAATTAATTTAAAAAAAATAAAAAAAGTAATTTTGATATTATACGTATTATAAATAATTCATAATGTTGAACATATTGTGAGATTGCGGTAATATATGAATGTTTATTTTTATCTCTATAAACGTCCTACATTTAATTTTCTTATGACAGATGTATATCTTTCTAGGAGAAAGCCTTTCTCCGTCCCTTTTTAGCACACTTTATTCTTTTAAAGTTATTGTAAAAGTAGTGTGTGATCAATCACCTATCTCGTATCAACAAAAATCTAATTTGTTTTTCTTGTAAACTTTTTCTACTTTTTTACTTAATTCTTTTCTTACTAATCTTGAGCATCATCCGATAACATAATGTTTCGCCTCCTTTTCGTCGACTTCAACACGTCTTATACGTACGAATATCAGAACATTCTCGATGAAAGATTTTATTTTATTAATTTTAAAGATGATATTAGTTTTATTTGACATCAGTTATTAAGGTATTTAGCTACCAATCAATATAAAAAGAAATCATTAAAGAGTGGAAATACATCCAACGTTTTATAAATTTGATAAATTATGTAGAAACTGGTTCAGTGTAAATTTTGATCGATGGAATTTTATCTCTATTTCAAAATCTTCCATTTTCAGAATATTTCAAATTAATGAAACCTTCAGGTTTAAAATTTTAAGGATGCAATCTATAGTCTTATCCACAACTCTGAGCTAATATTTAAAAAAAAAATTAATTAACTATAATTATTAAATTCATTAAAATTTCTGTTTTAATTAATCACCACAATGCTTTTTTTTATAATTTCATGAACATGTTTAAAAAATTATCTGATTAATGGACACTCAGGTAAACTGTAAACTATGTTAAATAATTAGGTAATTTATAAAATAAACAACATATAAGAAATAAATCAAACTTAACATTTGGATAAATTTTGTTTGTACAATATTTTCATGTTTTAATGTGATTAAAACATAGAGAGAACAATTGCACGACAACGTTATGTTTACACTTGTTACTGTAGAGAAAGTTACATAAGTCTAACCGCGTTCACAGTGCTAAGCTGTTCAAATATTTGTTCCTGAAAGGAATAAATAGGACAAGTCAGCAAATAGTAGGCTGATATGACTAACTTACGGACAATCGGGTGGGTTATACATATATACCAAGGGAAAGAAACAGTAATGAAGGTTGGTTAGGTATCTGTTTAAATGAAAAAGGAAGGGTATTGTTTTTGCCACTACCTACAATTTCATCCGTTTGCTTCGTTACGTACCCTTTATACTGATGTAAATGATTAAAGTTATTTATTAGAATAATTTTCAAATCACGTACTGAATTAAACAGATAAAAAAAAGGCGTTTTGTCAGTCAAAATTCACTCATAATTATATTAATAAAAATAAAACGTGTTTTCACACAAATTATTTAAGTAAACATTAAAAGTAAAATTTTATACGACTTCAGATATACCTTATCTATAATAATATAAGGTGTAAGCAATAACGTTTATATTAACCTAAATAGGAGGTCCGATGTGTCAGAGTTGCAAATATGCATGGATAAGGTCCGTAGACCTTATCCACGAAACTATGGATTCAAACTATTGGATATGGATTCATAAGGACTATTTACAGTTACGGGTTAACAAATTTAAAATACACTGTAAAAGTTTATAAATAATACTAAATTTACCTATAAGTGTGTTATTTTCATAAAAAAGTGCTAGTTTGCAGATGATACAAGAATAATTTAATTTACATTAAGATTTATTGATATTTATGTAACAATATTGTGAAAAAAGTCAAAATTTATATGTTCATTATTATCAAATTTAACAAAAAATAGCTTAAGAGTAGTTATTTCAAAATTAAGTAAGTGTAATATATTTTTAAAAAAACAATTTTTTTTTCTGTAGGAAATAAAATTAAAAAGAATGGAAAAAATAAGGAAATAATAAAAAGTATATGGCTACAAACAGGATGAATTTTTCTCACATATAAATAAAACTTCTGTTATAGATAAATTATTTGAGATTATGAAGAAGTGCTTTTGAATGCTTTTCTGAAATATAGAGCTTTATAAACTTGGGGTGGTAGAACCAGCAAAGTAAAAAAATACATTTCTAAAGTTGTAGTACAGACGACCAATGAAACCAAATAATTTGTAAGATATCCTATATGATCTTTAGGCCGACGATCCTGGAAAAAACACTTCATGTAGAAGGGTAGATATTTATTTCACAAGTTAAGAATGTTATAAGAGATCGTTAAAACAGATTTCTTATTTTTAAAAAAAACATAAAATTGATCGGCTAACTAGCTGGGACAAATCACGTAATAAGGATTGTTTAAAACAGTGCTATGAATTAGTAAGAGTAAAAAAGATGCAAAAAATAACGGAGAAGTAGGAGTGTATTAAAGGTATTTTCTGAGATAAAGAGGAATAGAAAGAATAATGGTGCAGAGGACTTGCCTTAAGGTAGAAAACCATACATTTATGGTGAATAAATTATTACTTAGAAAATTATCAACAAATTCAAAGACGCCTAAAAATCTGGCAAGAATAAAGAATGCTTTTGATAATCTTGTTTCTTCTGTTGCTTGGAACTTAAAAGTGGCGATTCGAGTTTCGGATCTTACAAAGATAGGACCACATTATAAAAAATTTTACTAGTACAATAATAATTAATTTTTAAGTGTATTATACATATCTGAGGTCCACATGAAGTGTTCTGAGAACGATGTACAAATCTGTACCTAATCATTACTTATCACACATCGGCTTCACTCTGGTGATCAAAATATGTTATCTTGCATAATCAAATAAATCTTCTCTCCACGTGACTTCCCTCCTTTACACAAGAAGGAATCTGTTGTACGAGGGTTATCTTTTCAAGGTCAGATCGTCACGAAATTAAAACCACAGTGAAAATAAACATTTTTTTATTTGTAACAAGTACTTACATAGTTACGCTATTTCTCTACATAGTCGCCACTCTGATTTAAACATTTGTCGTAGCGTGGTACCAACTTTCCAATACCCTCGTCATAGAACGGAGCCGCCTGTGTTTTCAGCCATGTTTCTACGCTGGTCTGCAGCTCGATGTCTGTGCTAAAATGTTGTCCTCCTAGACAGCGTTTCATATAAGCAAAGAGGTGAAAATCGGATGGAGCCAAGTCCGGGCTGTATGGTGGGAGACAAACACTTCCCAACGAAAACGCTGCAGAAGCTTTTTTGTTACAGCTGCAGTGTGCGGTCGAGCATTGTCATGGAGAAAGACAATGCCTGATGACAACATTCCTCTCCGCTTATTCTGAATTGCCCTTCATAGACGTTGAAGAGTCACGCAGTATGAGGCTGCAGTGATGGTCGTGCCACGTTCCATGAATTCCACCAAGAGTACTCCATTCCGGTCCCAGAACACAGTAGCCGTACACTTTCTGTTGGAGAAGGTTCGCTTGAACTTCTTTGGTTTACTGGAAGAATGAGAATGCATCCACTGTTTGGATTGTTCTTTTGTTTCTTAGTTTCGAAATGGACCCATGTCTCGTCCCCTGTGACAATTTTGTTCAAAAAATCTTCTCCTTCATTGTGGTAGCGCTGGAGAAACGTAGGGAGGATTCCATTCTCATTGTTTTGTGATGGTCGGACAGCATCTTGGGAACCTATCTCGCACATAGTTTGCGGTACTGAAGTCTCACTCACAATAGTGTAGAGAGCTGACCTTGAAATTTCAGGAAACGAATCACTCAATACAGAAATTGTGAACCGACGATTTTCTCGAATTGCCCTATCCACTCGCTCAACGAGATCATCGGTTGACACTCGCTTCCTTCCCTGACCGTCTGCATCATGAACATCTGTACGTCCTGCTCTAAAGATCCTGCACCACTGTCGCACTTTTCTGTCAGTCATTAAAGTTTCACCGTACAAATTACTTTATCGTCAATGAATTTCAGCTGGATTACACCCCTCAGCCTGAAGAAATCGAATTACTGCACGCACTTCACACTTGACGGGAGATGCTATTGTTGTAGACATGTTTACGTGCTAGCTGCGTTTTCAGAACTAAACGAAGTGACGCGGCGTGATTGATGGCCATACTAGAGACGCTGCACAACACATATGAGCAAAGTTTCATTTTTGCGCGGGTTTTTATTTCGCGACCGATCGGACCTTGAAAAAAAATAACCCTCATATATCATATATATATATATATCCTCATATATATATATATATATATATATATATATATATATATATATGTGTGTGTGTGTGTATAACATTCTCGTTTGTTTCGATGTTTACTTGATTACTCGTAGATTCAATATTTTGGGTACGAGCAACCGCGTATAGGTCAACGAAATATGTAGAATGATTCACGATTTTGTATTTTATTTTCTCAACCAGAAATAAACTATTTTTGTATCTGGTATAATACAAGCTGGTAACTGTTTCATGTACTGTGGCAGCTGTCCTCTATCTGCCACCACATATATGTAAAATGTCTTGTTCTCTATTCATTCTTCCGAAAGTTCATTGCTATGAAACCAACCGATCAACATTGCATTTTTAACGTGAGAAACAGCTTTTCTTGGTTCACCAATTTAGATTGGATATTTTAAAATAAGTAACGAACGCCAAGTTGTTGGAGATAATTCTTCCAGTTCGTAAAATTACGTGGAGTCATACTGAATTCAGTCAAAAAAATTTATTGTGAAGTAAATTTATTTATCCATGAACGAATAAGCTGATTAATTATGTCCCATTGCAATTTCATTCCTTCCGACCAAGTAGGTTTTCGCGATAACCCAAACGTACGATATCCTTCTTCATCTTTTGAAAACAACACTTCTTTCTAATCAGAAAGATATAAATTCATTAAGTGACCTTGAGAATAATACCTACCTTAATTCAAAATTCGTGTGCGTTGTAAGAATTCAACAAACTAGTTTTATCGGGTACAGCGCGAATTTATTACATTAGCGTATTACGCGTTGAAAAGAACGTAATGCGATTTTCGTAAAAACTGATATACGTATTTAAACATGCAATGCATGATATCTAAGATATTTAAAGACAGGCTACATTGTGATGTAAGCAATGCACAAAAAAATATAGATTTAAATATATCAGAACAATGTATTAACTGAAAACCATGATGAATAAGAGATAAAACAGCTCTGATAACTTATCAAACTGCTTATCAACTATTGTTTATTATCTAAATTAGTGTAAATACTCTGAAAAAATAACTGTAAAACTATAAAACTATTTCATTTTCTATATTTACGTTTGAATGAATATAGTTAATTTGCTGAAAATGCAGTCCTATAATAAATAACGTCTAAGATTTCCTTTAGTTTTTTACACAAAATTTTAATTATGAAATGAAACGATCCGTTAATTATTTTAATAAAAATAAAGTAAATTACTAAAAAACAATTAATGAATGAGACGACCTCAATTTTATTTATTTTAATTAACGAATATTTTTAATCTTTAAAGATATCGGCAACTAGTATAAAAGCAGTGGCTTATATTTTTTCTTAATACTTTCAGCGCTATTTACGCTTTAATTGAAGAATATAAAATGTTGTATCTATCCATTTATGTTTACCATAAAATCCTTTTTATTACAATTTACGTTTATTTGTAATGCTTTGAAACAGGAATATTTATTTTTACAAGATTACAATGCGCTCATAAAATTCTATGATATGCCGAATTTTACTTAACTTAATTGAATTTACTTTAAATTACTTCTAAATATTTATTTTGATTTTCAATTTATTCTAAAATAGACATAGAATGTAGAATGTATAGGATCTTCTGAATAGGTTACTGGCTGTTTCGAATTATTCCGAATACATACATGAAGGCATCCAATGTAGCTTGTCTTCTCTGTGTGTGTTCTATCCGTTTTCATAATACTCTCTCTTTCTCATTCATATGCACAAATACGCACATAAATGTACACAAATACGCGCTTAGAATTGAAATTCAATATAATTCACTAGATTCTGCTTATAATGTAGGTTTAACAATAAGATTTAACTATGTGAACAGTTAAATCGAACGTTGAATATATTGTATTTGTAACAATATGTAATATTGTCTATAGAAATAAATAACAATTGGTCTAATATTACTGACATTCAATATTAAAGTTAATTCATTGTAATTTATACAAGATAAAGTTATATTATTTAATTATAAAACAATGTAACATTTTCAGTATATTTTATGTAATTTAAAATAAAATTATTTTAATATAAGTTTAAAATTTTAAATACCCATTTCTTGGAAGGGAGATTTGTCATGGATATTCATCTTTTATAAAAATTACAATAAGAATTTTTTTTGTTATAAATGAACGAGCATTACTGAAACAGCTATGGTTATTAGCCATGTCGAAATTGGTAGCGTATGAAAAAATGTCATGCCTGACCGGGATTCAAACCCGGGACCTCCACACGAAATGCCTACATGCTACACACTCTGCCACGGTGGTCGGTTAGACAATTAAATTCATTAATTGTAAGAAAAAAATTGTTTCTTTCATGTAATAGATTTTTATTAAATTATTTTTTACGTTAATAATTGAAAACAAATTACCCATTTAAAAAGTGTAAAATCTTTTAAATTAACCTCAAATTATTCCTGAAACTGTCAGGAACTCTTAGTACGTCAACGGATTATGTATATATATTACGTATTTCAAACATTATAAAATTCAACAATAAAAAATATTTATATTGTTTTCAATTATTAGAATATTATAAAATTTATATAACGAATTAATCCTAGAGTTAATTAAAAAAAAAAAAAAAAAAAACATTTACAAAGAAGTTAAGACTAAATAAAGTCAGTAAAAAACTAAGAGTAGTAAAAGGTTCTTTGTTCATATGTAATGTACAAGATTTTTTTGATTTTGAAAAATTATTACTATAAAGTATGATAGCTCTGAGATACCCTAAAAAATTATTTAAATCTTAGAAAAGATTTATATCTTGAGACGAATTTTGATAATGAAACAAAAAAAAATTAATATTTTGATAATGAAACAAAAATTCTTAATATCAACGATCATGAAAGATAATGATCGTTGATATTAAGAATTATGATGTAATACATGAATTGCGTCCCGATCATAACAGTGCCGTATACAAAAAAAAAGTAAAAGCATACTACCTAAAAATATGTCAATAAACATGGTGTTTATATTGAAATACTACAATCACCATGACAAAAGAAGTACTATTACTCCACACACAAATACGCTTCTTTATAGCATTGCTCCAATGGTCTTTATTTATTGAGTAGGCAGAGCATAAATACCTTCCAACAATCCCTTCTTCATTTTCTAATCATATATCAATTTATTATAAATATTAGACACTAAAAATATTAGCAGGTTTCGTAAGAGATTGTAAGCCTCATCCAAAATGTAATTCACTATAGCTGTATTGGAAATAATGAGAGTTTTTCCAAACCAAACTAACTTTATCCTATATTAGAGACCAGTAATAATTATACAATTCTCTCATTTGTTGCTGTTATCATTAAACCAGTTTTTAAAAGTTATATGCCGAGTTGTACTACAAAAACGAATATCGGGGGTTTAATCTATTATAATGTATCTTGGATAAGGTCTACAGTAATGAATTAAAGCTATAATCAAAGAGCAAAAAGGAAAAGTTTAGTTGCAAGAATGGATGTATAATGATTTCCTATCTTTCGCTTGACAGCTTGACAACATAGTGACTCCTGAACAGAACGGAAAGCCTTATGTGTTTGTTTTACCTTTTGCTAAATATGAATCTGTAGTTACAGTTCAATGTATGTTCCGTAAAAATTTCAATTGTGATCACCAGTAACATTCGCCGATAGCATTATCAGTTTGAAACAGCCGAATGTCTTTGTCAAAGGAACAATACGGGACGACCGAGGGAGTCTTAAGAAAATATTATACTTATCTGAGAGTTTTTTTGCGAAGAAATAAAAATTTATTTTAGGAAAGCCAGCCGCGAGTTAATGAATGCCGGTAATAACAGTGTAGAATATATTAAGAAAACGCTTACATATGCGTCCATACTGATTACAGCTGTTACAGGATTTGAAGCCTACCGTCTACACTGTAGGTGCCAATTTTGCGATCGAAATGTTGCATTATGAGTTGTCAATTATCAAATGAACTCTCCAAAATTAAATAATTTCTTTGCAATATCCTGACGACAAGTTTGCGTGGTGTACTTTTCGCTGAAGCAAGCGTACCGGCTTGCTTATTTGGATATTCTGCATACATGGCTGTACGCAGACATGTATTAACTGCAAGACGGTCTAGAGAATTTTATTTGGCAACAAGGTCGTGCCAAATATAACTCATCAGTATAACTCTTATGGGACTGATGAATGAAATTTTCTCCAACTTCTGAATCGGTCGACATGGATCAGACGACAGACCTCGTTTGCGGTGACTTCCAAGGTCATTCAATCAGATCCCGAATGGGGTTTTCCTTGGAGGTTTTATAAAGAATATTGTGTATGTGTCTTTGCTAGCTGCTGATCTTCCTGATTTGACATATAAGATTAAAACAGATGTCGCTTCCATTACTCCAGACGTGCTGATTAAAGTATGGGACAAAATGTTTTCGTTTAGTTTGTAATTTATTGTAGATCAAGTTAAGAGATATTAAATAGCTTTAAGACCTCGATATTGATTTTTTATACCCTCTGTATTGAAAAAAATAATCAGAGGTATCATGAATCACACGAATTGTTCATAAATGTCATATGGACGACTTTCTTTTTGATTATCGTTTGAAAATAACTTAATTATGTTGTTCAGGATTCATCATTAGCATTTAACGATGCAGTTGTTAAAAGTAACAACTAATTAAAAGAACTAGTTTTTAATCTAATTATTTGGTTTAGAGGTAAAAGAATTGTTTTAGTACTTACGAATTTACCACCGGGTTGGTCTAGTAGTGAATGCGTCTTCGTAAATCAGCTGATTTCGAAGTAAACGCAGTTAATTTTATACAGATTTGAATACTAGATCGTGGATACCGGTGATCTTTGGTGGTTGGGTTTCAGTTAAGCACACATATCAAAAATAGTTAACCTGAGACGGTACAAGACTACACTTCACTTACACTCACACTTATCATCCTCATTTATCCTATGAAGTAATAACTGACGGTGATTCCCGGACGCTAAACAGGAAAAAAATACTTATGAATTTAAAAATAAACATATAGAACTAACGTCTATAACAGTATACCACCTAGAAAAATATAACATTAATTAAATTTAGGATACCTTTATAAAACAAAAATTGATTAATATTTGGTAACTTGTAACTAATTTTCCTCTTACAATAATTTTCTTTTTATAACATACCCATTTTCTCTATACGAATAAAAAGTTTTAGAATTAGATATTTTTGATTAGGTAATAACCTTTTTTTAACTAAAGATTTGAAATCAATTTTTTTTTTATTTTTGAATTTTTTAACCCATTGGGTTGATCTAGTGGTAAACTCGTCGTCGTAAATCAGCGAATTTCGATGTTGAGAGTTCTCAGATTCAAATCCTAATAAAGATAATTGCTTTTATTAGGATTTGAATACTAGAAGATCGATACTGGTGTTCTTTTGTGGTGTTGGACCTCACGATACGTCTCACGAATGATCGGCCCCAGATTTTTCAACACTATTAACCACACATATCACATCGGTGCAATTTCATTACACTGATAAGTCGCTAATAATTTTAATTGTTGATGCGATTTTAAATAAAAATATTTTAAAAAAAAGATTTTTTGAAAATTCCTAAACATGTTTATGGATTTTATAAAAATCAATATTTATTTACAGTGATCCATTATTTATAAAAATTTTTAAATATTTCTGAAAATTTAATAGAGATTAAGAAAGAAAATCAAATTGTACCGATAAATAGTTCGAAATGTGCATTTACTGGATTTTATTGTAATTATTGAATTAAATATTCATAAAATATTGGTACTATATTGGAAAACGTAATATAATTTCCAAATCTATTCCATAATTTTTTTTTCTATTTTTGTTAATTATTCATGAATAAAAATGAACTATCAATACGCTTGGTTTGTCTTTTTAATTTGCATATTTAGATTACATAAATAATTTAAAAATATACAAGAAAGGTGATTTATATTATACATTAAAAACTAAGAAAAAATCAATGAAAATCTACAGGAAAAAATACAACTTTTATTTTATTAACATTACAAAGTGAAACCTAAATTCTTAAATAAAATTTAATCAAATAAAGCACAAAGTAAACAAGATAAAACAATTTCAGTATACGTTATAATATCAGGTTAGTAGAACAATTTTGAGCACATCAAAATTACAATGAAAGAAAAAAAATATGAACGAGGTTTTTTTATGGAATCAATCATTCATAACAAAGATTGAATGATAAAAAATAAAAACATTCGCTTTAACCCACCATGAATGGTGGGCTTTTTTATTAAAAAAATAAATACGAAATTACAAAAACAATTTTAATAAATAACCCAATAATATTTCTACGGAATGAATAAAACTACATTTGAAAGTATTTTCCAAAAACTAAAAAAGTTAATTAGAGATAGTACAATGATATCTCTAATCTCAACAAAGGTAAGTAAATTAATTTTTTATTATGATTAGTACATATAATACACTGCATAAATCACGTCAATAATCAGTAGATGTGTTTTTACACGGGTAAAAAAGAGGACTACTCAAGCGCTTACCTAGATGGGTCAAGGGAAAACCTTGATTAGACCAGCATCAAAGTACAGCACCAAAATCAACTAAAAAATAAATTTTATTAAAGTCATATTTATTATTTAAAATAGAAATACATAAAAATTATATTAAGGTAAATGCATGAAGATATCAAATATAAAAAATAATTCAAAATTTAGAAGGCGATAATGAAATTTATAACTGTGCAATAACTGCACACACAACAACACACACACACACACACATATATATATATATATATATATATATATAAAGCAACATGTCATGAGTGGTTCAAAATCAACACCTAACAAGAACTACTGAAGATAAATTAATGAAAATTTCTATACACGTTCGTTCTAAGTACACACTAAGGAAGAATTTTTTTTGAAATTCCGAGTTTAAAGGGTTAAAATTAATTTTTTTTAAACCAGACTATTTTTTTTAATTTCTCGGAAAGAAATGAAGATATCACCTTGATATATGCTGAGTGTAATCTTCATGCGAATATCTAAAAGCTAATCTAGATTTTTCCAAATTCGACCTTGAAAGACGTGAAGAAAGGTTTTTTTTTGTCTTCAGTCATTTGACTGGTTTGATGCAGCTCTCCAAGATTCCCTATCTAGTGCTAGCCGTTTCATTTCAGTATACCCTCTACATCCTACATCCCTAACAATTTGTTTTACATATTCCAAACGTGGCCTGCCTACACAATTTTTTCCTTCTACCTGTCCTTCCAATATTAAAGCGACTATTCCAGGATGCCTTAGTATGTGGCCTATAAGTCTGTCTCTTCTTTTAACTATATTTTTCCAAATGCTTCTTTCTTCATCTATTTGCCGCAATACCTCTTCATTTGTCACTTTATCCACCCATCTGATTTTTAACATTCTCCTATAGCACCACATTTCAAAAGCTTCTAATCTTTTCTTCTCAGATACTCCGATTGTCCAAGTTTCACTTCCATATAAAGCGACACTCCATACAAACACTTTCAAAAATCTTTTCCTGACATTTAAATTAATTTTTGATGTAAACAAATTATATTTCTTACTGAAGGCTCGTTTAGCTTGTGCTATTCGGCATTTTATATCGCTCCTGCTTCGTCCATCTTTAGTAATTCTACTTTCCAAATAACAAAATTCTTCTACCTCCATAATCTTTTCTCCTCCTCCTATTTTCACATTCAGTGGTCCATCTTTGTTATTTCTAATACATTTCATTACTTTTGTTTTGTATTTGTTTATTTTCATGCGATAGTTCTTGCGTAGGACTTCATCTATGCCGTTCAATGTTTCTTCTAAATCCTTTTTACTCTCGGCTAGAATTACTATATCATCAGCAAATCGTATCATCTTTAACTTTTCACCTTGTACTGTTACTCCGAATCTAAATTGTTCTTTAACATCATTAACTGCTAGTTCCATGTAAAGATTAAAAAGTAACGGGGATAGGGAACATCCTTGTCGGACTCACTTTCTTACTACGGCTTCTATCTTATGTTCTTCAATTATTACTGTTGCTGTTTGGTTCCTGTACATGTTAGCAATTGTTCTTCTATCTCTGTATTTGAACCCTAATTTTTTTAAAATGCTGAACATTTTATTCCAGTTTACGTTATCGAATGCCTTTTCTAGGTCTACAAACGCCAAGTATGTTGGTTTGTTTTTCTTTAATCTTCCTTCTACTATTAATCTGAGGCCTAAAATTGCTTCCCTTGTCCCTATACTTTTCCTGAAACCAAATTGGTCTTCTCCTAACACTTCTTCCACTCTCCTCTCAATTCTTCTGTATAGAATTCTTGTTAAGATTTTTGATGCATGACTAGTTAAACTAATTGTTCTGTATTCTTCACATTTATCTGCCCCTGCTTTCTTTGGTATCATTACTATAACACTTTTTTTGAAGTCTGACGGAAATTCCCCTTTTTCATAAATATTACACACCAGTTTGTATAATCTATCAATTGCTTCCTCACCTGCATTGCGCAGTAATTCTATAGGGATTCCGTCTATTCCAGGAGTCTTTCTGCCATTTAAATCTTTTAATGCTCTCTTAAATTCAGATATCATTATTGTTTCTCCCATTTCATCCTCCTCAACTTCCTCTTCTTCCTCTATAACACCATTTTCTAATTCATTTCCTCCGTATAACTCTTCAATATATTCCACCCATCTATCAACTTTACCTTTCGTATTATATATTGGTGTACCATCTTTGTTTAACACATTATTAGATTTTAATTTATGTACCCCAAAATCTTCCTTAACTTTCCTGTATGCTCCGTCTATTTTACCAATGTTCATTTCTCTTTCCACTTCTGAACACTTTTCTTTAATCCACTCTTCTTTCGCCAGTTTGCACTTCCTGTTTATAGCATTTCTTAATTGCCGATAGTTCCTTTTACTTTCTTCATCACTAGCATTCTTATATTTTCTACGTTCATCTATCAGCTGCAATATATCTTCTGAAACCCAAGGTTTTCTACCAGTTCTCTTTATTCCGCCTAAGTTTGCTTCTGCTGATTTAAGAATTTCCTTTCTAACATTCTCCCACTTTTCTTCTACATTTTCAACCTTATCTTTTTTACTCAGACCTCTTGCGATGTCCTCCTCAAAAATCTTCTTTACCTCCTCTTCCTCAAGCTTCTCTAAATTCCACCGATTCATCTGACACCTTTTCTTCAGGTTGTTAAACCCCAATCTACATTTCATTATCACCAAATTACGGTCGCTATCAATGTCTGCTCCAGGGTAAGTTTTGCAGTCAACGAGTTGATTTCTAAATCTTTGCTTATCCACGGTATAATCTATCTGATACCTAGCAGTATCGCCTGGCTTTTTCCAAGTGTATATTCTTCTATTATGATTTTTAAATTGGGTGTTGGCAATTACTAAATTATACTTCGTGCAAAACTCTATAAGTCGGTCCCCTCTTTCATTCCTTTTGCCCAGCCCGTATTCACCCACTGTATTTCCTTCCTTGCCTTTTCCAATGCTTGCATTCCAATCTCCAACTATTATTAAATTTTCATCTCCTTTTACGTGTTTAATTGCTTCATCAATCTCTTCGTATATACACTCTACCTCATCATCATCATGGGCGCTTGTAGGCATATAGACGTTAACAATCGTTGTCGGTTTAGGTTTTGATTTTATCCTTATTACAATGATTCTATTGCTATGCGTCTTGAAATACTCCACTCTCCTCCCTATCTTCTTGTTCATCACGAAACCTACTCCTGCCTGCCCATTATTTGACGCTGAGTTAATTACTCTAAAATCACCTGACCAAAAGTCGCCTTCCTCTTCCCACCGAACCTCACTAATTCCTACTATATCCACGTTTATCCTATCTATTTCCCTTTTTAAATTTTCTAGCCTACCAACCTTTTTTAAGCTTCTAACATTTCACGCTCCGACTCGTAGAATGTTATTTTTTAATTTTCTGGTGACCCCTTCCTTAGTAGTCCCCACCTGGAGATCCGAACGGGGGACTAGTTTACCTCCGGAATATTTTACCAAGGAAGGCGCCTCCATTATTGCTATGTGAAAATGCAGAGAGCCACATTTTCTTGGAAAAAAAAACAGCTGTAGTTTTCCATTGCTTTCAGCTGCGCAGTACTCAGAGAAAGGTAAACAGTGAAGAAAGGTAAACATTTTCAACAATTTTCAACAAATTTTCTCCGCTTCCAACTATTCTAAACGAGTTATTCAGTAGATTTGGGTTTGCAAGTACAATTCAGATAAATATATAAAAACCGTTTTTGGGTTTCTTTGAATTTTTATTTTTTTAAGGGATGCGACGGTGTACGGCTCGGCGGCTCAACCAACACAACCACTCCCACTGTTACTGTATGTGCGTCGCGATTGGATTCACCTGCCTCCGGTTGCTTGACTAAAAAACATAAAATTAAAAAACATTTTTAGGAAGTGAGAAACGAAGTACGGTCACCTACTTGTGGTATTTATCGGGTAACGCTATGAACCAGGAAAAATACATTTTTACCTGTCCTTATATAACTACTGTTTTTAAAATAAAGATCGACTATTTTGAAACCCACATTCTTCAGATCACTCAATATTTAGGGTCCTGTACTGACCAAACAGTTTCTATAAATTACGAATTCATAAGAAGTAGACGGGAAATGACTAAACAAGACGGAAAACGACTGGGACTTGACTAAAGAATATAAAATTTTTAAAAATGATCGCGACGGGAAACATAAGTACCCATATAGCGCGGGCGATGCCGCGACGCAGATGCTAGTTAATATATATTTACAAAAGGATAAGTTAAACATTTTTAATTTTATAAATTACGGTCAACATGATTCATACTTATGGGCACCAGAACAATGATCTGTTACTACCTCATTATAGTATCTTTAAAACTCGTTCTGCCTTATTGAAGGAACTCCATATTATATTATAATTTAGAGAGAAATATCTATGTAAACATGTTTGTTATTTAATGATGACAAGTTTGGCGTTTTATTAAGGGCTACAAAGCATAATAGTACGTTTGAGGTTTTTCCTAACAAAATCAATTTTATCATCTAAGAGAATTTTTCATCAAACACCTCGGAATTTTGCTTAAAGGTCAACAGATATACTTCTTTAATAGTATTAATTGTATAATAAATATCGATAAATTCAGAAACAACGATTCGATTTTTATTCCACATTTGCATCTTGAAAACTCGTTTTGATTTTTCGAAGGAGCCCCAATTGATTATATTATACTTCATAGAGGAATATACGTAAACAAAAGAAATATTTAATAGTGATATGACACTAATATAGGTTGTGTCTTTTTCAAACAATCATGTAATAATTAATTAATTTATAACATTTTTATGACGAGTAAACATTTTAACCACTTGGAGAAGGTTAAAATACCCGTTTCTTAGCATTTGTCAACTGATGTTCTCACCTTCAATTTTAACTTCTCGTTCTTCAAGTATATGTGAATTAATAAAAAAAAACTGTTTATTTTTAATTTCCTAAACGAATAAAATCTGGTAGTGTAAGATTTGCAGGTCTTGTTGACTGCAAATCATTACGTTAGCATTACGACTGATAACATTTTCCAGAAATCAACAAACTTGTTTGCTTACAAAATTTAGGATTTTACAGAATAAATAAATCACAACAAAGGTTAAAAAAAAAATTACATGGAGAGAGGAGATTTAATCAATTTTTTAGTACACCAATTTATTTTTTCTTCTACATGATTTTTGTTTAAAATTATGAAGATTTAATCACTCTACATTCTTTGTTTTGATAATTCATAAATCAATCCATGTAAAACCACACCTTTTCTCTAAAATAAACTAGATCTAAAATTTCAGGCGGATTTTCATCGAGATCAAACACAAAACATTTTTTATAGTCTAGTTCTTTTAATTGCTGATCTACACCAGTACGATAAACATAAAGTTATACTTACAATCAGTTTCATTCATCCAGAAACCATAAATAAATTGCACTATAATAATCACATGAAAAGAGGTTTCCATCGAAAAACACTTAATGAAATACTTTCAAAAGTTATATATAATACATCTAAAGAAACATTTACATTAATAAAGTCCAGTGAATAATAGACAAGTTAAAATAATAAAGTCTCACAACGAATAACACAGCAAAAGTAAAAAGATAAATAACAACATCAATAACAAATAACTAACAAAAATAAAGAGAAATAAAACGAAGAAATAGTGAAAGCATAATCAATTAGCCTTCGAATAAACACAGATGATGCACAACACTTAAGAGAGGAAGCTTCGCTCCGAATATTACTGTGAGTCTCCCAAGTTTTATACATGGAGCCGCCTAACATCATTACCATCGTCTGAAACAGAGATTTTTTTCAACCTTTTTAGCTCCACGACCCCCAAAAAAAAAAAAAAAAAAAAAAAAAAAAATTAATGAATATTTCGTGACCCCCAATCCCAACTCAATGAAACCTAGTTAAAACTTTTTAGCTGCGTTGATAGCATGCACGTATGAAGTGTACAAACATGAGAAATTTACAAGTTTCAACGTGATGTGTACGTGTTTGGTCTGCTTGCATAATATTCGCTTTGAGAGCGATATATTCAACATAAAAAAATTTAATTGGTGGAGTATATCAGGGAAGATAAAAATATCTGGAAGAGATGGGTACGGAATCCATTTAGCGAAAACGTTGTTCCAGCTGCTACCAGTTGAGATTCACGACCTGCTCATCGAAATGCCTACCGATAAAAAGTTACAACTACAATTCACATCTGAACATTTGGATACATTTTGGCTTGCTCGTCGAAGTGAATATGGAAATACAGTCATAGAAGCATTGAAAATATTAATCCCTTTCGCCACGTCTTATTTCTATAAAAAAGGGTGTTTTGTCTGTGGTTGCGTAAAAAAATAAATATAGGAATCGTCTTTTATCACTTGAAAACAATTTGCTTTTGTGTTTTTCTAACATAGATCTACGTAAGAAGACACTTTTAAATGAAAATCAAACGCAACTTTCTCGTTAATTTATTTTCTTTACATGTGCACTTATAAATGTACGTAAAATTTTTATAATTGTTTTTTTTTTTTTCATAAAATGATTTCATTATTGTTTATGTAAAGTTGTAGGTTAATTTTGCGACCCCTCTTTCATATCACCGCGACCCACGTGTTGGGTTGTGAGCAAACATTATTATTCCCTAATATACATTAACTGCAAGTAGTTGTGAATTACTGTTCTGTACAAACCACGGCGCCTTTGTTATGCACCTCATTAATTTGTTATAGAATCATTCAATAATTTCAGTACTGCTGATGCTTGTATTACATAGTTTAATTCCATACCACCAAATCGGCTTCAAAATCACTTTGAATAACTGTAGCCGTTATTTCTATTGTTATTCAGCATTCATTAAGTAGCATTGCGTTCTAACAATAGACTAACGTTAATTTTACCATTTTTTTTTCTTTCTCTGCTCCCTGAGTCGGATCAACAATCAATAATTTTTTAATCCCAGAGAAGTGTCTTTGCGACTCTAACGGGCCTTTACACACGCCGGCAGTACATCCGGCACGGCAGGTCGGCCCACCGGTTCTGGATCTTTTTTTTCTTTTTGCCTTCCTCAAACTGGCCGGACAGAAGTAAATCCGGAAGTGTGTGTGTATGTATCTCTCTCTCTCTCACTCTCTCTGTGTGTGTGCGCACGCGCGCGCGTGTAAGCAGAAGAAAATTATGAATTTCGTCCGTAAGTATTAAAGTATAGCACTAAAATACAGATTTTTTTTATAGCAAAATATTCTGGTTTTAATCAATTGAAGCCAGATTGCATAACAAGAAACATAATGATCATAATGAATTGTTATTTTATGTGTTATCAACCTATTAATACACCTGCATTTTGTAAGGTTTATCGATCTAGACACGTTTAAAAAGAGAATGACAATTAAATTATACTTAAAACCAATTTAATAATACTAAATTCCTGGTAAACTTAGTAGCATTGAAATTTAAACCAGTTGGAAATTTTATCTTCAATATCAAGTCCTTCATTATTTTCAACTAATTTTTCGGTCGTGAAATTCTTCTGTAAAGGATAATTGGTCAAATATTACAAATTATGTTTTTAAAAAAAAAATTATTTTGTAAACAATAATTATTCTATACAAAATGTTAATTTTGGAACTTTATTTGCATATAGTCAGAAAAAAGTTGATTTTCAAGTAATTCTATACATATGTTTTTTTTTTTGTTTTTTACAAACTAATGCTTTTATATTTCACAGAGAGATAAAACAAAAATAATAAGACTTGATTTTATTCCCTGAAGAAAAAATAAAGTTGTAGAAAGATAAAGAGAGAGTGAAAATGAGTGAAAGAGAATTTTCTGAGAAAAAGGAAATTTATACGTGCTGGAGGACTCAGAGGTATATAAGCTTGCTGTAAACAATACATGCACGCTAACAAAACGTACAGTCAACATGAACTCACGCAGGTTGAGCCTTAGGATATATAAACGTTGGTTATATAGAGCGTATTGTATAATGTAAGAGAAAATTGAATTTAGTTTACGTTACTACTTTAGATTAGTAAATAATAACTTATTTTGTGAGAAAAATTATTTTCTGAAAATAATAAACTTTTGTAGAAAAAGAAAAAATTATTCTTATCCTAAATTTATCCACATATTTTTCTTTTAAAAAGAAATTATTTGCAGGTAAAATTAGGGATATTTTATAGGTTAATCCAAAGTTAATGAGTTAAGATAGAAGTAATTTTATATTGCATCACGGTGTGTGATGTTTGCCGAATGACAACTCCTTTACACCATCATTGCCATTTACGTATCTGCCCCCTGCTTATTCATCTATTTTCTTTACCTTCCATTCTTAGCAACGTTCATTATCTTCAATCTCGTGCTTTCATTTTTATTTTCTACTATAATTTTTATAGCGATATTTATTTTATCATTGTAACGAAAATAACCAGAAATTACTACTGTCCATGTTGCGCACTCATAAGTATATCTCTTGGTCTATTTCATTATTTAAAGTTATGTGATACGTAAAACGGCTTTACATTCTGCAACTAAAAGAAAAAAACGACGTTCATTGGAGCTTACGCCGAAAAGTTTATCGTTTAATTCCACATGCCATAAAATTCCAAAAATGGATAAGGTAGCAGTTTAGAAACCATGTGCTTACTGTATTTTCTACGTTTTGAACAAACGTGTTTTGTTTAACAAAAATTACCTCTGACGTAATATTATGTTTTCAACTTTTGTTCTTTTTATTTTGGATTCTCTGGAATAAAATGATGTTGGTTATTCAAATAAGTTAATTTTATAGTTTTTCTAAAATTTAAAGACTGTCGCTAGCATTCGCTTAGCTATGGTTGTTTTATATGTTTTTATTGGTAATTTCATAACCGAGTCAAAATATTGAATTTATAACGTTTATTTTTGTTTTCTTCGTTTTTCGTTTAATAATTCTAGTATTACGTTATTAATTATTTTTTGTCCATTCCCATATATTATTATTTCTCTATTACGTATTTTTAATTTATTTTTATTATTTTGTTATTTTTCAGTGGAAAAAATTACCAAAGTTAAATTTTTAATGTATATTTTCTAATAAAAAATTATTTTATAGTAATTCTTATATTCTAAAAAATTAAAGAAAATATAATCATTAAAGCAAGTTGGCAAAATAAAATACTTTTTGATAAATAATCTCCAGTAATTGGAGGAAGTAAAAATAAATATTTAAGTTGATACCTATTGGTGGATGTAAAATCGTAAAGGAATACTTCTCCCTGAGGAGAAGTATTGAGAAGTAATGAAGTAAACTTGAGGCCTGAGATGGAAGGAATGAAGATAATATACTATAAATTCTGAATATATATTGCATCGCGGAAAATTTGGCTTACTAATGAAAAAAGGTTAAATAAATTTGTATTTAGCTTATTGAAGAAAGGAACTGCAGACCACTTTGCTATACAATTTTTCTATTAAATCTGACACTGGATACTTGTTAATAATGATCATTAAATCTTTAGAGATGTACTTCATCTATAAAACTTAGGTTACATGACCAAATACATGCCTAGGAAGATGTATGTTATTTTTTTCAGAAATGTATTATTAAAATAAAAAGCTTTTATTCTGGATAAATGTGATATATTTACATAAAGTTATGAAAAAGTGTTCATTTGTAAGTAGGACTAGTGGCAATGAAAAGTTACAAAATAAGTTATTTAAACGTAACAGCATTAGATGATATATATATATATATATATATATAAAATAGCAGAACCGGCAATGCTTCACTACTGTTAGATTTCAGTATATTAATAGATTAAATGAACACAAAATTGAAAGTCTGATAAAACATTGAAAAACTGAACATTACGGAACTTCACAAAATTTAACTTTTTACTGTATAAAAGTCAGAATGTAAATAAATCCAATTGGCACAACAACAACACTACCTATCGAATTTAATTCAAACCACTATCTAAACACAGTAATCAGTGGAAAATAACTTTTTAACGAAAAGAGGTGTGGCTGCAAAAACATCACAATTATTACCGAACATTAAGAAATTTACAAAACATTACGGAACTTCACAAAATTTAAGCTTTCACTTTATAAAAGTAAAACTGTAGATAAATCCAATTGTCAAAACAGCACTACTTATTGCATTTGATTCAAACTACTCTCTAAACACAGTAATCGGTTCAAAATACCCCTAACGTTCTTTCTACCAGTCAGAACAAGGATTTCAATAGCTTTAAACCTTCTCCGGGCAACGTGGATCATTTTGCAAAAACCCACGCGTAAATCGGTCCGGTAGTAAAGTAGACTACAAAGTCTATAGCGGACACACATACGAACATTGCCTTTTATACAAACAGAAGAAGAAGAAAGTCTGTTTTTATATTTGTTTGTTTCGTAAATATCTCGCCACCGGTGCTACCTACGGGTATAGTTTTTGAAAACATTTTTCTTTCAAGTAACTAATATATATTCTGAATACGAACCAAATCGGACCATAAAAACAATTTTTCGAAATATCTCGACCCCAGCGCGGGTTCAAACTAACTCAGAAACCTTCGTGGATGTGCGCTCAACGCCTCACCAAAGTTCATTGCAATCGGATGAATGGTATAGGAACGCACGCAAACGGGACAAACAAACATTCATTTTTATATACATACCTGTATATATATATATATATATACACATATATAATAAATATATTATTATACAATTATATATATATATTTATTTATAAAATCAAACACAATCAAAGCTTTTGCTTAAAGTTACCTTCTGTTATTTTTCTATAAATATATTAAATCCTCACCTCATGACCGTTATTTCAACTTGTAAACACAAACAATAAATAAATAGCATGAATCAAATATTTTTTTTATTTTTCCAGGATTATATTTTTTCAGATCGTATAAAATAGAGAATAACTGAAATCAAAAAAGATATCAGAAATGAAATATTTTATTATAATTTAATCTAAACAAAATTCTTTTGTATAAATATATATTTAGTAAAATATATCTTAACAGTTGTTTATTCGGCATCTGAAACTTTACTATCTAGAAAAAGTAAGGATTCCTTTTGTTCGGAGTTCAGAAGAAATTCGCTGACTAAGATCCAAGATCAATTTATATGAAATTTCCACTCATACTTCCATTTTTTGAAACACAATACGTGTTTTATTAAAAATACAAAGATATATTTAAAAATAATATTTGAAGAATTTCTTTTTAAATCTTTTATGTATGTTTGATACTTGCTGATTTCTCGTTTGGATAAAAAGTTTCTTTCGTTGTGGCATTCTATTTTTGATTTTTATCTGTTTCTTATGTAATGTTTTTAAAACACCAATATTCATTTTAAAGCTTTCTTCAGAAGAATACATACGGAGACAGCGATACAGAATTTCAAAGAGAAATTTGAGATTAAAGTAATTATTCATATTCAGCTTTCTGTAGAAATAAAAAGTAATCTAGATGAAATACTGAATCTCGTGAATTATTTCCGAGAATAGATCTTTCCTTATAAAATAAAAAAAACTAAAATTTTATGAAACTTGAAACTTGTTTTCAGTTATTTAATATTTATCTTGTATATAGATATATATATCTTTTATATATGTATCTATCAAACACGACATCGTTTAATTATTTTTTTTAAAAGAAAGATATATCTAGCGTAAAAGCTACAAAAAAGAAGAAAACATTTGAAATATGTAAAACAGATATCTGGGAATGAAGGATGTAACATTTATTTCGAGGTAAGTGGTTACAACAATACAAAAAGGAAAAAATATTAACGTCAGACTAATTAAATAACTAATGAAAACGAATACCAAATCTCAAAATTTATTAAATTTATTTTTATTTATTTATTTATTTTTTTTTTAAAGTAAATATATCTTTCTGGAATAAATTTACGGCACTCAGTGTTTCTTCCGAATTATTTTTTATTTCATCAAAAGAAAAATATCGACTGCTAATATTAATTTTTTTCTTTTTGAATAGTTTTACTACTCAATTTTATTTTCAAATGCTGATTTGTTCTTCCACATATACACGTCGAAACCATCAGAGTCAGACTACATAGCCTTTGTCTTACTCCCTTCTGTATAATAGATTGCCTGTATTCATCTTCTACTCTTATCAATACCAATTCATTCCTTTAAAGATTATAAATTAGATTTCTTTCCCTGTAATTTTATTCCAAACTCCTTTTTTTATAATTTTAAAAGTAATTCCATTCTGAATTATCTAATTTCCTCTCCAGCTTTAGAAATTCCGTGTAGATGCCCTTTTTATTTTTCCCTTTGTCTTCTAAGAGAAGAAAATTATACAGAATGAATTTTCTTTGCCTCTTTATAAAACCGAACGAGTTTTCCTCTATTATTTTTTTCACTATCCTTCAGAGAATTTACAATAAATCAGATGTTAAACTTATACTGCAGTAGTTCTTATAACTGCTCCTGCATTATTATGATAGCAATATTATACTATCTTTTTAAAACCTGATGGTATTGTTCAAATTTAAACAAACTTTGTATACTATAAGAATTTCAATTAAAATAACCGGTCAGCGAAACTTTACATAAGTGTGAAATAAAATACTGATATTGTGTTTGTCTGATTAAATGTTTATTGCAGAACATTGTGAAACAACTATTTTTTTTTTTTCGAAGAGAAATATAAAATTATATACAATTTTAAAAGAAATTCTTTCTTTGAGGGTCATTTTTCCATTCCGTTATTTGTTGAAATTATGTATTTATCGTAATATTTTCGTTAAAATACGGACGGAATTTATATCGACAACTGAAATAGTTATTTATTTATTTATTTTTTAATAGTTTTCATATTGAAACTAATCATTTGAAATTTTTTTAAACATTCTTAAATTTTATGAGTAACTGCCAACTTAAGAATTAGATTATATAAAAAAAAATTAGATAAAATTAATTTTTAATTAGCTCTAAAGATGTTTAATAGATTGTTTTATTGATGTGGTATTTTATTTGATCTTTCGTTGTTTTTGTTTTTTTTTGTTTTTTTTTGATAATTTTTCTAAAATATTTAATTTTTTGTTTTCAAAACCGTTTTGTTAAAAATATAGTTAAAACTACCACATTGTGATAAGTCTTGTTTATAATAAACTTCAAAAGTCTTATGTATCTATTTAGTTTTTGTGTACTTTATTCATAGCATTTTACTAACAATCAAATTTTCCCTGTCTTTTTTTAAATTTCAGGTGTTTATTGCTCATTTAGCAAACATATTTTACGCCAAACATAAAAAACCGTGTGTGTTAAGATCCCAACCTCTTCTATTTCAAATTGAAAAACAACTGAAAATTGAGTTTTGGAGGCCATTTTTACAAATTTTCAGGGCAGTTTCATATAAAACCACTAAATTTACTTCTTAATCTGTCTCAAACATTAACGTACCGGCTTAATTTTTACCGAAGGCGCAGAAATTAGGGCATAATCTTTCAGCAGCCAACACTCGCAAACTAAGCTTTCTGAAACTAAATTTATGTAAACTTTCTGTTTTTATTTTCACCAGTGGAACATGTCCTGAATATCTTTTACATTTTTTGTGAATTACTCTGTGTTTAACTTACTTTTTTACGTAATCAAATGAAAAAACACTTTAAATTATATGTAGAAAGAAAATAAGCGAAATATTAGATGTATTTTACGCATAAATTTCTTTTATTCCTACAGGTTTAAAAAAAACCAGAGGAAAACAAGGTTTAATATGGTATAATACTTAACATTTTTTATGATGTAGTTCGTAAGATAAATGTCAAAATAGCATTCTCTTTTAAGATGACTACTATAAAATTTACTTCCAATTAAAATAGTATGGTTAAACAAAAGTTAAATTATCTCTGTTACAACGGTAATAATAGAATAATAGATTAAAATAGAATAATGTATAATGGAAAAATAAATACAAAATTTAACTACAATATAATTTGTAAAACTCTTTTTTGCTATATAAATTAATCTATGTGAAATTCATATCGTTTCTAAATATTTTTTTCTAAAATTACATAAGCATGATTTGAATAAAAGCTAATAAATATAACCATATCTTTACCTACCCATTCAGTCAAATTGTCACTTGGTTCATACAGGCTCTAGAAAAAGCAATTGGTTACTAATAATTTATCTTTAGGTTATATTACTATGACGCATAAATACGCTAAACTGCACATAGAAATGTTACATATTTGCCACCCTTTAAGTATTAAAATATATTAATATTTTTAATATATCCCTATTAAAATATATTAGGATATTTAAGACAAAAGTTATTAAAAAATTATGAAGATTAATTTTATTCTTGTAATTTTTACTAAATTATTATTCTAGTGAGAATTGGCAAAAATGCTTTTCTTATCAAGAAGTAATGATGCGAAATTTCGATATACTTTTTAAAGCTTTTCCTAACTTAGTTTTGAAACATTGTTAAAAAACAAATCGGACTGTAAATCTAATTAAAAATAAAGAAAAAATGAGTAATCAATTCAAAATTAAATGGAAGGTTTAAAAACAAATTAATCACATAACAAGAGATTAATTTAAAAAATTAAAAAATACACTACCAAAAAAAATTGCCCTTTAATCTAGGATAATTACTAACATAGGATAATAAAAGAGCGTGTGGTTTACAATTTTTTATATAGTATCTGTTATAGTATACTTTTTCAATATTTTTAAATTTATTTAAACATATATTTATATATATACATTTTTAGAGCCTATGACACTCCCGGTAACGTAAGGATTCCAACGCGAGGTCATACATCTAAATCTGTTTACTCTTTGAGCTGCTACGGTGGAACAAACATTCAAAATACACTACACTTCTTTTTGGACAGTCGTATAATAAAAGAAGAGAAAGCAGCCTCTTCTTATTTAAATTTTCTTTTCCTATCTAAGAAATTATAAATATAAATTAAAATGACTTTTTTTTCAAAGTAATTTAATGAATAAAATTAACCGTTTGAAACTGATACTAAACATTTAAAAACAAGATATATATAAATAATAAGAGAAATTAAAATAAAAAATATTCCACAACAAAAGTACAAAATTATTTGGAACGTGAGGTTTATTAATTGAAAAGAAATAAAATTATAAATGTAATTTTCTTTTCATTTATTTCACATTATTTTTATCGTATTATAAATAGTATTAAAAGAATGAAATTTAATTGAATTTTATTTTAGATAAAAAAACAAATGAAATGAATTATAGTATAAAATTAAAAAACATGATGACAAGTAAATGGGGAAAAAGTAAATTCTTATTACAAAAAAAGTGTACAGTTGGTTGTAGCAAACTAAATTTGTCAATCCAGTTGAAATAAAAAAGAAATGTATATTATAAAATGAGAACAGAAATTAAAGTATGAAGTTAATAGAAAAGGTTTCTCTCACAGAATACTATTAAATGAGGGGAAAGTGACAGATGTCATGCAAAGTTGTTTTATAGATAGGATAAAAAACTGTTATTAAATTATTTTATTGTTTTCGTTTTTCATTCAGAATTATTATTTAATTTAAAATAGAATTTTATAATATATAGTGTACCAAATACATGTGGCTTCTCCAGGGTGATAAAAAATAATCAAAGGATGGAATGCACTTTCATTAAATTTACGTGATATAAACTTAAGAAGTAAAATTGAAAAAAAAAATTAACATATTTTATTTCACTATTTTTTCATTAAAACTATTCATATCAATTTACAGGTCCATTAAACGCATTTTAAAACAAGAGATCACTATTAAAATTAAGAGAAAAAAAACATTGCGGACAAACATTTTGTTCAGGTTAGGTTCCATCGTGATATTGTATTATACAAGCAAATACCCAGTTTCAATTTTGAAAATCGAAAGACTGATTGCGAAGATATAACATTTCCAAATAACCGTGATCTGTTAGATCGTGAATGTACCTGATGCATGCAAAATTTAACCTTCAATCTACTAACAAATACCCCGTTTGAATTTTAAAAAACCGGGCGATTGTTTGCAGATATATTATAAGAGCACCCTGTTGCACCTTCCAAAACAGCGCCCCAGAGGCATCCCGTTTGTTACCAATTGATGATTAGCATCGCACAAAGTGCTCGCATCACTTCACCACTCTAGCCTTGCATGCAGTCCTCACGGGAAGCCCATTATTATAATACATAAATTATTTAAATTTATTTCATATTATTTTATTTTATTTAACGTAAATTTAATTCTACTATTTTTGTAATAGTATTCATTCGATTTATTCGAACCATTCAGTTCAAACCCAGCTCACACAGTGATAGAGGCTCACAGATCAGGGCTCAATAATTCAATTCATTAAAGCTAGAGCTTCCACCAGCAAATCTCCATTACTGTACGTATATATACGTATATTACTGTACGTCTGTCGACACGGCATTATTGTGTAATAAATGCACACACATAAATATACGTAACTTAATTAAGTTAAAATTAGCAGGAATGTGTTCTAAATTTCATTAAAATGACTATTAGTATGATATTACCAGTTTGTGATTGTTGTATTATTGTAATGGGTTTATTGATAAATTATGTGTAGTATGGGTAATATTTATTTTCACTAAATTTTGAGATGTCCGATGAAAATTCAATTAAAAAATCGAAACGTCGTAAAATTAATAATTAGTGTAATTAATAAATTTTCATCCACATTATTACTAATTTTCACTTAACATCATTCTAAAAAAAGTACCTCCTACATATTTTTTTTTTTTTATTTACAAATTTTGATGTTTCATAACCATGTAACAGCTTAATTAATCAAATCAATTAATAAAAAAATTAAAGCACTGTAAAAAAGCAACGTAGTTAAAATTTTAGTAGAAATTTTTATCATTTTTATCATTCTTTATTTTAACATCTATTTTACCAAATTTTAGATAATTGTAAATTAAAAATAATTTTAGAAAACTTTTTATAAAATTAATCAGCTAAAACATTATAAATTCAATTTTTTAAATATACTTTAAACTATATTATAAGTAACTTATATTTTAATTTTATAAATGTTATAATTTATTTTACAAACTTAAATTTTTATTTTCAAAGAGCCGTTCAATACTTCATAAGTTGCATGGAATCAAACGAGAACTGACAATTTAAATTTGTAGGTTAAGTTGATTGTTATTGAATGCACGTGTATACATCATTAAAATTCATGTAAAATGCTCACTTCAATACTGCACTTACAAATTTGCACAATGTACATTTTTTAGTTAAACTTTAAGACGTTATTTCAATAAATAATATATAATATAATATTCTCAATAAGCGCGCAATTCTAGCAGACTCGGCAACGCTTCGCTATTGCTAGATCCGAGTATACATACAGATTAAATGACAATAATTGAAAGTTTCATAAAACCTTAAAAAACTGAACATTAGCAATTTAACAAAATTTAACCTTTCACTTTATAAAAGTCAGATGTAAATAAATCCAAATGGCAATACAACAGCACTACCTATCGGATTTAATTCACACCACTCTCTAATCACAGTATTCGGTGGAAAATAATTTTTTAACGAAAAGTGTTGTGGCTGCAAAATCATTACAATTAATACTGAACATTAAGAAACTTACAAAACATTACGGAACCTTATAAAATTTCACCTTTAACTTTATAAAATTCAGAATGTAAATAAATCCAATTATCAGAACAGCACTACCTATCGGATTTAATTCAAACTATTCTCTAAACACAGTAGTTCGTTAAAAAACGAATTTTAATGTAAGAATAACACTAAGCTACGACGCAAGTAACTGATATGCGAAAAAGTAATAAAATAAAAAAAATTCCTAGAATCCGATCGCAGCACCAACTACCGGGTTTAACTGATAAACCAAAAATAACACTACCAAAAAAAAACTTCTAAAACGCACTTCGCAGCTCTGCCTACCAGACCCAATTGTGAACCTTAACCATCCCAAGATCAACAACACATAAATAAATTAAAAAAACATTTTCACTTCAATACTGTACCTTACAATTTTGCAAAATGTATATTTTTTAATTACACTTTAAAATGTTATTTCAATAAATAATAATATAATATTTCTCAATACGCGCACAATTCTAAACGTGATCGCAGTGCTGCCTACTTGTTACTTAATCAGTTGTGATTTTGTTTACATTGGCAACGGCCATACGGGGTCTTTGTGATTGGTCGTTGTGTTTGACAGCGGCCATCTTGCATTGATCTGATTGGTTTTCCTTTGTTTACATTTCCATCTGATTTATTAGCCTCTTATTTATTAAAAAACTGTTTTCCCACGATTTTTTGTAACACAATAATAACACAAAATTACGAAATATTTATCTCAATTTGATCGCAGCACCAACTGTCGGGACAAACTAAAATTAAAATAGAATATTATTGAATATTCGATACAGCGATGGTAGCGCAGTCTGCCGGATCCAATGTAAAACATTCTAAAATCAACAACTACTTATAAATAGAAAATTAATTAAAAAAACATTTTCCAGTGGACCAAATTGTGAATATAAATCATTCTCGAATCCCCCTGAACACACACAAAAAATTTCATCAAAATCGGTCCAGCCGTTTAGGAGGAGTTCAGTGACATACAGACGCACACAAGAAATATATATATAAAAATATGTACATATCTATATAGTCTATGACACTCCCGGAAACGTAAGGATTCCAATACGGAGTCATACATTTACATTAATTCAGCCGTTGACTGACTACGGTGGCAAAAACATACATACACCCTAAAAACATTACACTCCCCTTTTTGGGCAGTCGTATAAAAAAAAATATCCTAATGGATTAAAAACCCTCCTAGTTATTTGGCTATTATAAAATCTGCTTATTTTTAAAACTGAAGTAAATAAAATTATATAAGATATGGCTTGTTGGTCATAAATGACTTGTAGATAGGTTTCAGTTTAAAATCGAGGCTAAAACTGCACGCAAGTCTCTTTAAGAATGTAGTGAAGCTGATGGTAACATAATATTTTCAGATATGGTGAAGAAAGTTCAGAAATCTATTGCAGACTTTCAGAAATAAAAAATGAAAATTACTCGTATAATAAAATTAATAAGGATGAAAATAAATCTAATAAAATAAAGGTCAATTTAATTCATATATATATATATATATATATTTTTTTTAATATTGCATATAGATGATAATCCAATAAAGCGAATCGTAGAAAAAACTGGAAACATTGAAGTGATATAGAAATATTATTTTATATTAAACAGTCTGTTACTTAGAATAGCAAGTATATATAAAATAAAAACGTAATTAATCTTAAAACGTTAATACTATTTAATTAAAGCAATATTCAGAGTTAATTTTTCTGTGATTAATTATGTTTATCTTATCCAGCTCTTGGTGCATAAACGCGTTTATAAAAATTAATATACCACTTGTAGGACTGAAAAACACCTGAATTTAACTGTACTTGGGTAAGTAATTTGTGAGATTAAAATCATCTTAATAAGGGGATAACATGAAACCACTTAAATTCATTTTTTTTAGAAAGAATGAATTGAATGCTTATTATTTTTTTAAGTGGTTGTTACATTTGCATAACTAGTGCCTTGGGTCAGATTGTACAAAAATTGTTAGGTTACGGCTACCCACTATACACTAAAAGACATTATTTTACAGAGGTATTCCCGAAGAATGTACAAAATTTCAGGAAATGTTCTACTGGTGAAAACAAAGAAGAAGGTTTACATAAACATAGGTTCGGAAATGCTTCGTTAGCGAGTGAAAACTGGCGAAAGATTTCGTACTGATTTCTGCGCCTTCGGTCAAATTAAGCTATACTATAATTTTTGTGACCCAAATTAAGTGAAAAATTTAACAGTTCAACATAAAATCTTATCGAAAGATTGAAAACAATAGATCGTAGAACTATACTTAGTAGTTTTTGAGAAATTAGGGGCAAAAGATAAATGATTGGGGTTGAAAAATACACTGTTTATGTTTGGCGTAAAATAACTTTGGCAATAGTAATAAACATATAAAAATTTTATACACATCTTATCGAGAATTTGAATTTGAATAAAATGATATGAATAAATTTCACACAAACTAAAAACAGATATAAGAAATTAAAAGTTTATTGAAAATAAACCGTATAAAAATGTGGAAGATTTTGACTACCTATTAAACTGAACAAGAGTTTCAATATTAAAAAACAAAAGAATTAGATACATAAAAAAAAAAACAATCAAGATTAAAAAAAAATGGGAACTCAAACAAAACAATAAATCAATAAAACAATTTATTACACATCTTTAAAGCTAATTAAAAATTAATTTTATCTAGATTTGATAAGGTAATTTATATCATAAGTTGACAATACTAAGAACTGATTCCAACCATTTGGTTTTTGGAATTGCATTTTTTTAAATTACTACATTTAAATAAGTTACTGGAATAATGCGTGTATGTCATTATCTAACAATGCCTTATAAATTTTCCATTGAAAAATACACAGACATCATTTTTATTTATGGGTTCTGCAATGAAAACGCACGAACTGCACGACGAGAATATAATCAAAGATTTTCGAATACGAGAACTTTATTTTAGGTCATAGAGTCTTTACTTCGGTGTTCGGGATTTTTTTTTCAGTTTTTCAGACCAGATTTCATATAAAACCTCAAAATTTATTCCTTAATTTAGGTCTCAAGAATTATAGTCAAGCTTAATCTTATCGAAGGCGTACAAATTAAGGCATAATCTTTCACCAACCGACACTCGTTAATGAGATTATCTGAAACTGTTTGTGTGAACCGTTTTCAATACTTTTACCAGTGGAATATGTCCTAAAATCCTACAAGTCTGCTATTCTTGAATCATTCCGTATATCCTGTATGTTTGCAGACATAACTACTGTTAAGTATTAATTTTTTTTAGCCGGTCTCCGTAGCGCGAGTGGTAGGGTCTCGACCTTTCATCCGGAGGTCCCGGGTTCGAAGGAATCCCGGTCAGGCATGGCACTTTCACACACGCTACAAAAATTGTCATTCATCTCATTTTCTGAAGCAATACCTAACGGTGGTCCCGGAGGTAAAAAAAACAAAAAAAAAAAACATTGCACTCCCTCATGGTTATTTTCATAATTTAATTTTTATTTTAATCATATCGCTTATTTTGAAATAATTAAATTTTTACAGGGGAGAAAAAATAATTAATATCATCACAATATTTCATTATATAGTCCTCCCATATTAGATTTATTAAAATTATTAGCAGCTGAAATTTTTTTATAGCCTAATATGATTTTCTTTTTAATTTTAGACATATGCATCTATATATGTACATTTTTTAATCAAGTTGAAATAAATGAAAAAGTAAAGGAATAAATTATCTACTTTAAGTTGAACTATATACTTTATACGGGTAAATTTAAAATCAAAACTCCACTTACTTTATTAAAAGAATCCGATTATAAGATAAGCTTAAGGTTAGAAACTTGTGTATTGAAAAAAGTATTCTAGAGAAAGAAGGTAATGTATTCAGCGTTGATTAGCCTTTATAATTTTCTTAAAATTTTTCTTGAATATCATAATGCATAATCACTCTATAACAATATAAAAATAATAATAATAATAACAAACAAAAATATTTTCAGGTTGCGTACTGTATTTGTCTAAAACAGCGTTTCTCAACCTGTGGGTCGCGATCCCCACTGGGATCGTTGTGATATGAAAGTGGGGTCACGAAATTAGCCTACAACTTTACACGTAAACAATAATTAAATCATTTTATGATAAAAAAAATCAATTATTATAAACATTCTACGTACATTTATAAGTACACATGTAAATAAAATAGATTAATGAGATGGTTGCGTTTGGTTTTCATTTAAAAGTTTCTCCATACATGGATCTACATTACAAACACAAAATTAACTGTTGTCAAGTGATAAAAGACATTTCTTATATTTATTTTTTAGCGCAAACATAGACGAAAACCCTTTTCACAGAGTTAAGACGCGGCGAAAGGGATTAATATTTTCAATGCTTCTGTGACTAAATTTCCATATTCCCTTAGACGAGGAAGCCAAAACTTATTTAAATGTTCAGATGGGAATAGCAATTGTAACGTTTTATCGGCAGACATTTTGATGAGCGGCCCGTGAATTTCAACTGGTAACTTAGCAGCTGCTACAACGTTTTCACTAAATGGATTCTACAACCATCTCTTAGAGAAATCAATTTTATCTTCTGGGATATACTCCGCCAACTGAATTTCTTTTACCTTGGAACATGACGCTCTCACAGGGAATATTATGCAAGCATACTAAATTACAATGAGAACGTAAACATCAAGTTGGAATTTGTAAATTGCTCATATTTGTACACTTCATACACGCATGTTCATACCCGTCGCTATTAACGCAGCCAAATAGTTTTAACTAGGTTTCATTGGGTTGGGATTGGAGTGTCACGAAATATTCATTATACATTTTTTATTTACTTTTTGGGGATCGTGGAGCTAAAAAGGTTGAAAATCACTTGTCTAAAATAACTCTTACACTGACTGAAATGAGTTTTTGAAATAAATATACTACTGAACTATCAAACGGACTTTCTTTACAACAAAAGGATTACAAAAATCGTTTTATTTGATCGTTAAGTAAATACATATATATAAATTTTAACTTATATACTTTTTTATATGTATTTATACTTTTTGGCTCATATACGTTGATAGCTCTGTTTAAATAAAGGGTTAATTTAAAAAATGTTATTTGAAGATGTACTTTTATATTTTTTTTTGTAAAGTAAGGATTGGATATTTTCAATTAAAAAAAAAAGATTTATCTAGAACAGAATGCTGGAAATAATTACTCTACAGATTCTATTAAAAATATCGTATTCCCAAATGTTTAAATAGTAATTAACAAGCAAAATAACTGAAGTATATTAATGTATCTCAATTGATTGAAAATGCGGTACGATAACAGTCAAGAATGTAATAAACAGAAGAAATTGTAACAGGTTTCATTATTTTATTATTATTTTTATATTCTGTTTCGAAAACAATTTCTATTTTACTTTTCTACTTGCACTGCAATTGGAAAGGTACGGCGTTATAAATGAAATGATAGCGTGAGGTTGAAGTCCGATTAGGGATGTGATCGAAAATGTGGTTGTTCTATGTGTATTCCCTTTGGAACTAACAGGGTCGTCTTTTCACTTGGGTTCTGTCTCATTTTCTCTTTTTCTTATATCACTTTTCCTTTTTCCTTTCAACATTCCTTTTCCTATCAACTAATAATATTTCTTTGTCTTTTTTACAGTCATCTTCTTATCTATTCTTTCTCAACCACCATTTATTTTTCTACCCTTTATTCTTTCTTATTTTATTTCAACCGAACCAAATGTATTTCTGCTATTTCCTTCAGTTTCTCAATCTATATTTAGTCTTTATGCAAGTGATTTCTACGTGTGTTAGTTTGTATTTACTAATAGATACATTCACAAACACACACACACACACACACACACACGCACGCACGCACACACTACAGAAGAATGATATCCTGTTATTTGGACTCGCATACAAGTCCATCATAAGCACAATAGTAAAAATGAAACACTCCTTTTTTATAAAACTGGATTACAAAGAATAAAACTGCGAACGGAAAAAATATTAATCTGAAGAAAAATTCTTGTATTTATGTTAACTTTAATTTTAAATTAAACATTTTTATCAGTTTTTATCAAATTTTACTTTCCCAGAGAATATAGCTAAGAACAGCTATATTAAGGAAAAAGTAGGGGTTACAGCATCAAAAATGGGGTATCCAGTTTTTCAAAGCTTTACATTTTTGGGTCCAACTAGTTTATATATATAAATAAAAGACAATCTTCATTTTGTGCGAGTCCTAATTACTCAAAAACTACTATACCGATTTCGCTGAAAATTTCACAATTTATTATTATTTGTCCTTGTGTTTATAGTTTCATAATATTTAATAATATAACATTTTTTTCTTTTTTATTTAGCTTATGGAACCACCGTAAGGTATTACTTCAGAGGATGAATGAGGATGATATAAATGAATGTAAATGAAGTGTAGTCTTGTACAGTCTCAGGTCGACCGTTTCTGAGGTGTGTGGTTAATTGAAACCCAGCCATTAAGCATAATATTTAATCAAATAATAACTGCCTGAGGAATTCGATATGGGCATAGACAATGAAAATCGATATAAACGATATCTCTCGATATATACAATGACGTTAAATTTAATAAAATAAGTTTTATTAAAACTAATAAGTTTTAGTTATTTATTTATAAGTGTTTTTTTTTAATGATTTACATATAGTAATTGTGAGATATGAACTGTGGTAAACATTCTGGCAATAGCAAGCCATTGCCGGGCCCACTAGTCTAGAATAAAAAGACATATGTATGTATGTGCGTACGAAAGTGTCTCGCGCTGCTTTTGGCCTGATGTCTCTGGATTGACAATTTTCTTCATAGGCATTAAGAGAAAAATGTAGTGTCTCAGGATTGACGATTTTCTTCATAGGCATTAAGAGAAAAATGTATTACAGGAAATTTGATAACAATAATGCATATGTAAATAAAATTTAAAAAAATTCAAAAAAATCAATCTAACTCTTAAGAATGAAATATATATTTTTTCCTTGCTCCATCTCCAGTTTAAATATTTTTCAAACATTTTTTGAAAGTTTATACTTCATATACAATAATATCAAGAAATATCTGCAATTTTTTTTTTAAATTATAGACCCCGAACCTAAAATATCGAAATGTTTTTTGGAATTATTTTATTATTTTATCTTCTATTGATAGGGGGTGTTAGATTTTGAGAAAACTTTACTTAAGCTAATTTGTTAAGTTTAACCTTCAAATTAATATTTTTAGAGATTTTATTTCTAATTTTATCCCCAACTCTAAAAAATATAATTTTCTGGTTTTTTCTTAGACTCTATCTCTTTCAATTTTTATTATTAAATTTTTTTTGACACTTTAAGGGAAATTAAAATTTAAGTTGTTTGATCCTATAACAAAGCCTAGACCCAAAGAAAGAGAAATTATTTGCATTACTATCATTCGCTGTACTTAATTTTTCCACATTTTTAAGAAATCATTTTTAAATCTATTTTTTTTTTTCGTTAAGGATCACTTCTTTATAAAAAAAGATTTAAAATAATTGCCTATTCACATTTAAGAGAGTCCCAAAATTCTTTCTTTTTTATGTTTATCTGAATTTGAATATTATGATGCTTAAATCTTATTTTGGTAATCACATTAATCAATAAAAAAGCCCCTTTGGTAGAGGAGCCCAATTTTTTTTTTTTTACTTTTTTTAATACAGTTATTTTGAAAATGTAAATGAGATGATTTTGAAAGATTGAATTGCAAAAGTTTTGCAATCAAAAGCTATGGAGGTATTGTATGACTTGACCGGCGTAGTCATGCAATATTTTGTCAGCTTTTTTAACAATTTTTTCAGTACATTAATATAACCCAGTTGGTTGGGAATATTGTACAATAACAGTAAAATTCACATTGATAAATATAATTTTTTTTGTCGAATTTTTGTAACCGATAATTTATAGTGATATCCATTGAAAAAAATTAATCAATCAACATGGAGCTTCGTTTTGCACTGTATTTAATTTTATACTAGCTTTTTTTATTTTGGTTTGTTCAAAGAAAAAAAGAGGAATGGAAATAATAAAAATTGGGTTCCATCGCAAATTTCAGTTTAGTCAGTCATGTTCCTTTTTTCATTACATATGAAACATACTCATACATGACGTATACTTAGCATATTGACGGGTAGCGTGACTGTTTACGATAAATAAATAAATTTTATTATTCATCTAAATTATTGAAAAATATTAAGCGTTATTAAGAGGTTTTCTTTTTAATCATTAATCCAGTACTAATATAATTCAAAATATAATCGAATTTTTGCATATTAGGTTGAATGCATGGATCTTCTACGCAGCAAAATTATTATCTTTTTACAACATTCAGTCTTTTACAAATATCCTTTGTATAAATTTTTTAATTAAATTAGTAATGTATTGTAGTTTATAATTAATTAGATGTTTTGCGATCAAATTTTATTAGGTATGTAGACCTGTAGGTTCTTATTGTGTATTATACTTATAGATCATCGGAACTATGAAAAGATTAATACTTAGATTGAAGAGAGCTCGTTTTATGTTCTTTTAATAACGCGAAATATAAATTATTTTCTTTTAGTTTCCTTCTAAAAAAGAAAATATCTAACTTCATGTTACCGTTTATTATATTTATTTGGTTAATCTGAAACTGCATTTAATGACTGAAGAAAATATAATTGCATTTTTTTAAATTAAAAACATAATATACACACACAAATTAAACAATCTATGAAAATAAAAGTTAATATTTAAATTAATAGTAAATTTTGCTTTCATTAAATATTTATATTTTAAAAATATCAGTATACTTTTTTCTGAACTTTCCGAATTAAATGCAATTACCAATATTATGAAGTATTATCACTACATATATCAATTAATTATGTGAATTCTGAATCATAAAAATTTTTTGTGTATCAAATTACATTTAAAATCAGTTTCGTATGTAGAAACCATAAGAAAATTTCATCACAATAATCAATTGGAAAGGAGTTTCCTTGAAACATCCTTATTAAATACAATCTAGAAACATCAATAGTAAGCCAAAGATAGCATATACAGTGATGAAGTCTAGACAACTAGGTACTAGAATCCGGAAAAATCCACTAATACAAATAAAACCACAGGGTAAAAGAAAACGTAACATAAAAACAAATGACTCCAGATGTGTAAAAAAATATAAACATAAATACTTAGATCAGGAATCACTTTTAGGTTCGTAGGTCTAATACATGTAGCCGCTTTAACCAGCGTCTTTTTATTTTTCCTATTTAGCCTCCAGGAATTACCGTTCAGGTATTATTTCAGAGGATGAATGAGGATGATATGTATGAGTATAAGAGAATTTTAGTCTTGTACAGTTTCAGTTCCACCATTCCTGAGATGTGTGGTTAACTGAAACCCAACAACCAAAGAACACCGGTATCCACTATCTAGTATTAAAATCCGTATAAAAGTAACTTGAATGCTGGAACTCTCGACTTCAAAATTATCTGATTTGGGAAGACCACTAGACCAACCCGGTGGGTTTTGAAGCCGCTTTAACCACCTAACATCTTCGCCACTGCTAAAAGGTTAACAGCTAGAAGGTTCAAAGGTTCATGTGGTCATTAATTTGTATTTTGTACTCGTTTGCCAATCGATCGAATTCTTCCCGAACGTACGGTAACTCTAAGTAGCCATGAATTTCGGTGTTCCGGAGAACCATGGATCCTGCAATATGCATCTCACAAATTTACTCTGGAAGCGCTGAAAATAAACTCTATTACTTGCCTTACCGCAAAGCTGGATTCCATATCTCCAAATTGGTTTTAGGATTACCTCGTATAATACTAGCTTGTGAGATACGGAAAATTGAGATTTCCTGCCTATTAACTAGTATAGCTTCTTAAATATTATTTCTATCTGTTTCCTCTTTTCTTCAATACGAACCTTCCATGGTAAACAACAATCTAGGTAAACACCCAAATACCGTAAACTCTCAGCTGACAAGTTAACTCCCATATAAATTGATTTCTGGGCAGTCACTCCTTCTCATCAAATGTCATATGAGTATACTTTTCTTGATTTACCTGTATTTTTAATTTCCTCAACCACCACCATCACAGAAGGTCTAATTCCTATTGCAACTTAGCCAAACAAGGTTTGAGTTGGATTATCATAGATAGCCATGATGCCACGTCAGGCAAACAATGCAATAGTGGTATCGTCTGTAACCGGAATTTCCGTAGTGATGACGGAGTAAAGGAAAGGCCTCAATACTGAGTTTTCGGGAACACCCCAGGAAGTGTCAAAGAAATCAGGTAATGTATCCTTATACTTAATCTGAGAAAAACGTCCGTCCAAGTAACTACGTAATATCAGACGAAATTGTTGAGGTAGACTCGTTTTAATCTTTACAGCAGACCAAGTAGCTAGACCCTTATCGAACGCTTGCTGGACATCTAGAAAGTCAACAGAACAAAATTTTCTTCCTGTAAGCATTTGGTAATAACACGAATGATCCTGTGTATCTGCTCAAAGGTGGAATGAGCACCACGGAAACAGAATTGGTGGTCACCATTAACTTGCCTACTCTAAAACTGGCCACAATCTCCGAAGGAATTGCCTTTTGAATACTTGTATCAATCATATAATCAATGAAAAGCATCTTTTCTTTTTTATTATCATTCATTTCACTAATTTAATTGTTCATTCGTTCCAGCGCTAATTTTTTAATAATTTAAAGCATTCGTTGTCATTAAATTTTTCATGCTATAATAAAAAAATATTAGGTGTCATTACTGTAACGATACAGGAAACAACCTGTGAGTTGATAGAAGATAATCTCACAACAGATATTAGTCACGGAAGAATAAAAAAATGCTTTTTTCAGTAGTAATAAACATTCTACATTAGGCATACTAGAAAAAGTGAGGCGTAAAATGAGTTCTCATTGCCTTCTTCATCTAGGTTATGCACTTTGTGTATAACAGTATTGCAAGCCCACCAAAATCCACATGATGTTTTGCTATGAAAGTGAAATTATCATTTTATTTATAGCTGAAATTAGTGAACATTACTGTCATAAAAAACGACTCTGATTGGTGTATCTTGTACTTCACATGATTTACGTGCGTCAGATTTTTATGAATGGCTGAGATAGATACTGAAAAGCAACGTTTCAGTAAGAAATACAATGTCTTCAATCCTTAAGGCGATCCTTTATTTTTACATATTAGGATACTTTATGTTAAATATTCATTTATAATTAGATAGCAATGAATACCGAACAATCATTATAAATTTGTATTTTTTCAGGATTTTTTTAAAAGTAGATTTAGGAAAATCGTTACAGCCGCTCTGAAATTAAAGGTGGAAAAATAAGCTAGTGATTTATGATTATTAAAGTCCTGAAATATGCATATTTAAATTAGGTTTTAGGAAATGGTAAATATTATCAAAATATTTTTAAAACACCTGTGTTATATTTTAACAAAAATTGCATCATTATTTGATTTTTGTCTTCAGTCATTTGACTGGTTTAATGCAGCTCTCCAAGATTCCCTATCTAGTGCTAGTCGTTTCATTTCAGTATACCCCCTACATCCTACATCCCTAACAATTTGTTTTACATATTCCAAACGTGGCCTGCCTACACAATTTTTTCCTTCTACCTGTCCTTCCAATATTAAAGCGACTATTCCAGGATGCCTTAGTATGTGTCCTATAAGTCTGTCTCTTCTTTTAACTATATTTTTCCAAATGCTTCTTTCTTCATCTATTTGCCGCAATACCTCTTCATTTGTCACTTTATCCACCCATCTGATTTTTAACATTCTCCTATAGCACCACATTTCAAAAGCTTCTAATCTTTTCTTCTCAGATACTCCGATTGTCCAAGCTTCACTTCCATATAAAGCGACACTCCAAACATATACTTTCAAACATTTTTTCCTGACGTTTAAATTAATTTTTGATGTTAATAAATTATATTTCTAACTGAAGGCTCGTTTCGCTTGTGCTATTCGGCATTTTATATCGCTCCTGCTTCGTCCATCTTTAGTAATTCTACTTCCCAAATAACAAAATTCTTCTACCTCCATAATCTTTTCTCCTCCTATTTTCACATTCAGTGGTCCATCTTTGTTATTTCTAATACATTTCATTACTTTTGTTTCGTATTTGTTTATTTTCATGCGATAGTTCTTGCGTAGGACTTCATCTATGCCATTCATTGTTTCTTCTAAATCCTTTTTACTCCCGGCTAGAATTAATATATCATCAGCAAATCGTAGCATCTTTATCTTTTCACCTTGTACTGTTACTCCGAATCTAAATTGTTCTTTAGCATCATTAACTGCTAGTTCCATGTAAAGATTAAAAAGTAACGGAGATAGGGAAAATCCTTGTCGGACTCCTTTTCTTATTACGGCTTCTTTTTTATGTTCTTCAATTATTACTCTTGCTGTTTGGTTCCTGTACATGTTAGCAATTGTTCTTCTATCTCTGTATTTGAACCCTAATTTTTTTAAAATGCTGAACATTTTATTCCAGTCTACGTTATCGAATGCCTTTTCTAGGTCTATAAACGCCAAGTATGGCGTTTGGGTCACCAGAAAATTATCATTGTGTTAAAAGTAAAAAAAAAAAATTTACTAAGTTAATTTAAATCAAGCAAATTACATAAAATCTCAGGAAAAAAGTAAAAGCAAATTTAGTTTTTATAGTATACCTGAAGGTATACTATAATTTATTGAGCATAAATTTACTTCTAATGTAATAAAATACATCAGGACTAATTTATAGAGCTTAATGAAGTTTTAATTCAAATAAAAAAAGTAATAATAAATTTTATACATGTAATAAATAACAAATAAAATATCCATCACACTGAATTAACTTGTGCATTCGTTTTTAAACGTAATGCCCACATTGACAGTTTTTAACAACGTAAAAATTCTAATGAATTGCATTTCCCTTCAATTCTTTACATTATTCAATTGAATACAAAAAAAATCAATATTCTATTATAATACATATTCAGTTCAAATTTGCTCAAACAAATTCATTGTAGCAAATAAAAACAGTAAAATGAAATAAAAGTACCTTTTATTTATTTTTTTTATACGAATATAAGGTAAACAAAATTGTAAACTTTTACAGAATTGAAATAATTTACATTAAATATAATAACCCTTTTTATTGTGTTTTATTTACCTGCATTTTCGACTAAATTAAAATTTTATATTACCATGTATTTAAAAATTGAAATGTTCCGTGTGTCTCATTTATTATTTATTTCCCTTCGGTTGAGATAACATTTCATAGCAAAACACATCAAGTTTTGACTCGCGTGGTTTATTAGTACTAAATTTGGCCACCAGGGCTGTCACTAGTGTTGTTATAAATAAATATATTTAATGGTGGAATGGAAATGGGCTATAAAGCGGGCTTACAGCATAAAATTAGTTTATTTAATTTAAAGGGAATGGACACTATTCTATTTCAGCATCCACAGAAGGAAATTTTGCTGTTCTCGGTTTATTTATCGGAAAATAGTGAATTAGAATGGAAAAAAGATTTTTGTGAATTGCAAAATTGGGTGGTTGATCATGTGGTAAACAGATCTTTGATTCGGGATTAAATAGATCTTTTGATACGGGACTTCAATGCGAGAATTGCTAGTGGTCAGAGCATACCGTATGAGTTAGATATAGGTACCGGGTTAAAGCGCACAACGCGCTCTAATGATGTGGTTTTAAATAGAAAGGGTCTAAAATTAATAGAGATATGCGAGTCTTTTAATTTAATAGTGTTTAATGGAAGGATATATGGTGATGAAAATGTAGAATATACTTTTATCTTGTTTGATGGATTTGATATAATTAAGGATTTCGTGGTCGTTCCAAATGCATTCTCCGATCAAATTCCAATACAAATTGAAATTTGCGATGAAATTAATAGGGATTCAGAAGTTCAGCCCTTACTCCCAAAATTACGTTGGTCTAAAAATGATGATTTATTTTACACAAATAGATTGCGAGAATTATGTATAACATTAGGCTCATTACCTGAAAACTCAAGCGAAGCGGTTAATCTTTTGAACGATTGCATTTATAATACGGCATCTAATAAGTTAAACTCCGGTGGTGAAAAAGTAGAAGTAATACAGCCGAAACAAAAATGGTTTGATGCTGAGAGTAGGAAAGCCAGGGATAGGGTGTTTAAGTTACTTATATTGTATCGTATTAACAATTCAGTGGTATTTAAGAGGGCTATATGGACGCTAATAAAGAATACAAAAGATTGTGCAGGGAGAAGTGTAGCAACCATATACCTGAAATATCTGGTAAATTTAGAAACGTGAGAGATAGTAAAGGGTATTGGGAATTAGTTAATTCTTTTAAGATTTGGCCGCATAAGAGTGCAGGCGATATCAGTCCGGAGGTTTTGAATGCTCATTTCTCAGCTTTGCTTATTTCCATTGATCCTAGTTTTGATACAATTTATGCGTGCTCGAATACAGAAGACGAACACTTGGACTGGCCAATCATAAAAGAAGAATTGGCTATAATAATTAAGAAAGTCAAAAACAATAAGGCCCCAGGTATTGACAGAATCCCATTCAAATTTTACAAACAGGCTCTCCGGTTGAATTTTTATCCCTACTGGTGAATTTATTTTTAATTCGAGTAGCATTCCGGATTCCTTTAAGAACTCAATAACCTTCCCCCTTTTCAAAAAAGGATCATTGCAGGAAGTTGGTAACTACAGAGGTATATCCTTTCTGAGCTTTTCGTCGAAACTATTTACAGGTATCTTATTACGTAAATTGGAAGAGTGGGTATCCAAGAATGGGGTTTTAAATTAATACTAGACGGGTTTTTGCAGAGATGCTCCGCAACGGATAATGTTTTTAATCTTTATAGTATAATTAACCTTAAGGTTTGCAAAGAAGGAAAGATACTTTATTGTTTTTTTTAGAGATCTAAAGGCTGCCTTTGATAACGTAGACCGGCATGAACTATTTTACAAACTCTCCTGTCTAGGATTGTTTGGAAATTGTTAAACTTGGTGTAGGTATTGCACGAAGACACTAAATCTTGTTTTTTTGTGTAGAAATGGAGTAACCGATTTGTTTTATACTTCTGCGATGTCAAACAGTGTTGCTTGCTCTTCCCGCTCGTATTTGCTCTGTTTATAAATGATTTACACGAGGAAGTGGGTAAAGGGAAATGGATCCGTAACATGAATATCAGAGTGTTACTTTATGCCGATGACCGAGTTTAGTTAGTATCTGAGCCGAAAATACTTCAAACCATGATCAACAGATTTCAATATTACTATATTGAAATTAAATATTAATTTACATAAGTTAAAAATTGTTGTTTTTAGACGTGGAGGAATACTAAAGGCTAATGAGAGATGGATATTCGGAGGCAGACCCATTGATGTAGTAAATTAATTATAAATATTTGAGGGTGATATTTATTTCTCAGCTATCAATGATCCAGCATTTCAAAGAAAAAACCGCCCTGGCGAAGTCTGCGATGAACAGTTTGTGGAAAGTGTTTATATTAAATATAATATACCATTATCAGCGAAGCACAGAAGTTTTGAAGCCGTCTGTAACACAGTTTAGATCTATGGTGCGTATGTCTGGGGATGCACAGCAGGTCAGGAACTCGAAAATTTTAATAGTTTTTATTAAAAAAGAATATCTGGACTTCCTATGAACACCCCAAATTTGCTTTGTACTTGAAAGCACACGCAGATTTAATGTCAGTGCAGGCTTGGGAAATCCATTTCAAATATGTAATGAAAGTGTTGAACATGCCAGAATTTAGACTTCCCAATAAATTGATTAAGCTAATGATAAAGAAAAAAATAGAATGGTTTAAAACGTGGCTTAGCCTAATACAGAAATTTAGATTAGAAGCGGAATTCAATGTTGAGAAAGAGAGCTGGGCTGTACGTTTTTCACGAATATTCTCGAGCACGCAATCAGACGTAAAACAGGCCTGGGTGGATAAGGCGGAATTTCTCAGTCTGTTCTATCAATTGGTTCATGATTTGGGAATGCATAATTAAATTATCGACAGAAACACTAGGCGTTTTATGACTACTATTTTTAAAGGAAGAAGTGGAATGCTACCTCTCAATTCTATTCCCAGTAGGAAATTTAATGACAGGATATGCTAATTATGTAATAGCGGTGAGGAGGAAGATGTTCATTTTATAGGTAAGTGCCCAATTTTATCGCAGGTTAGAAAATTATGACAAGGAAGGTGTAGTTGAGTTGTTGAATGGAAGTGACTGGAGAATTTTAGTAAAATATTAGAACGAGGCATTAGCCTATAGTAAAAGCTTGATAAATGAATTCCACTTTTAATTAATTTTTGAAAATTATTTTAATTCTTTTTATTCTTTCGTCTTTATTACCACTGCATGCCCATTGTATGAATATTGCATAAAATGGGTGAATATGAGGGGGAAAACGAGAGATCTTCTATTTTGTTTTGTTTGTAAAAAAATATGAACTATAAGTAATTTTAAAATAAGTAATAATTAGTAATTTTGTAATTTCGTATTAAATAATTTCGTTTCCAACCGGGCAGACTTTATGGTCATGTCCACGTATGGAAGAAAGAGTTTTCATTTTGTTTATTGTTATATTAGAAACGAGTATACACATGTGTATGCATATATTATGTTATGTTTCTTTTTCAACCTGAATGTAATTTCTTTGTCTTTTCAAATTGGATGTATTTTTTAGTTAAAAATAAACACAGTATTATTATTTAATTTTATGGTTATAGGGGCATCGACTTCCAGAGTCATTTCTTTAAAACAGTAATTACATCACCATCAGGTTCGTTATATGTAAGGCTGTAGAGGGCCCTTACATTTTATTTAAAAACACCAAAATGCACAAGACAGAACATTTAAACACAAACACTGAAAAAGATTACAGGATGTAAAGGGCCCCGACATTAAAATTAAAAAATAAATAAAACACAAAAACAATATAAATGAAAAAAAAAAACGGCTTCACAATACCAAAATTTATTTTTTTTTGTCTTCCTTGTTTTATTTAAGCACCCCCGGGGCAACGGGAACCGCCGTTAAGCAGCACATCAATCGCCCTAGGATCCCGTGGCAGTTGACTCTCACCCCCTATAAATAGTTCCGTAGGATGTAACCCATCGGGGTCCCCCCCCGCGTCATAGGATCAATTCGATCACTTGTTCAGGACGATCAAAGAACCCTTCGGCGGGAAGGTGCCCTTCCCGGTCCTGACCTATCTGACTCCAAGCATGCCTTGCGCATACCCTTTGCCTCGTGCTCTCAGTCCACCCTCCAGGGTCTCCCATGCCATCATCGGATGCGCCCCGACTCCCTCATTCTTGCATGCACGCGATCCCTGGCGTCCTAGGCAAGAGGGTTAGCTCCCGACCCTATACGTGCCACGCTTCAAGACTACCCTTATGTACATAGAATTATACTACTTCCTTAGAAATTCTTGAACACAGCTTGAATTTACTTACAGACTTTTTAGTAGTCCTCTGGCGTGTAGATAAGCAACTATTTTTTCTTCTTTTCCATTTTCCAAATCAGCAGCAATACTATTTTTTAGTCCGAATCTCTTTCTGTGGTCCTCATATATGATGCTTAACTGTAACTGCTTTATTACAAACACTGCCCATTGGACTTTCTTTGCCGGTTAACAAATATGAATTTGTTACTCACGTGTGACCGATTCTAAGTCTGTCACCGCTACTTGTTCTCGTCGGGTCAGCTTCACGTCGCTATTCCATTTCTACGGAGAGGTTTTATCTGAGTTTAGTTTGGTATTTAATTTTTTCCAATTATTTCTCCACCGGATTCTTATTGTATTGGTTAGACAATTTTTAACATCTGCCACACGTACAGGAATTATATCCAAGTTATCACATACTGTCGCCTTTCTGGCAGCTTCGTCTGCACCTTCATTCCCTGCAATACTAGCATGCCCTGGAGTCCATACAAATACACATCGCTGTCCTCGTTGATTGAAAAAGTAAAAAATTGACAGGATGTTGCAATAAGGACGTACTTAATGTTCTTGTTCCAATTTGCAGTAAGTGCACTTAGTCGGAACATATTAGCACTCTTCGCAGTAGTGTTCCGAGTAGCGAAGACCTTGCTGTATGCCAATAAATTCTGCCGTATTGGCCATATCTGGCAGTTTCCAAAACTGGGCTTCTCTATTTATATATATGGAGCATACAACACCATGTTCAGTTTTAGAACAAACTTCCATTACAAATGGAAGCCATATCGAACCAAAGTGAATGTTGGGTTATAAACGTGATGTATTTTTCTATGAGATGAGACCTCAATCGAATCTGTAAGTTATCGCAATAAATTTTTATATGCTTTTAAAATAGCGAAGTCTTTTTTGAATATTCCAAGTATATATAAATTTTTACTCAATGTATACAATATACACATCATATTACCAATAATATCTTCCATGTACTGGGTTTGAAATTCAGTCAGATTTGGGATTTTTTACATTCTACAACGTAATTCTTTCATCCTAAAAACTAACCTTAGTCTTGTAAAACTAACCTTATCAGCCTGTAATTTTTAGAATGAATCATTAACTAAATAAATCTGCCTGATAAACTAGTTTAATAAAAATAAAAAAAATGTAAATAATTTTACATTTAAAAATACATTAAAAATATATACGCATAGAATTTGGTTTTTAAAAATTATTGTCTTGTTTACCAGTACAAATTATAATCCAATTAGAAAAAAACCTTTTCACGTTTGTATTAATGAACCAGAATATTTGAAAAATAGGTTTAACAGTTTTTATATTGACTGTTATATACTTTAAGGTAAAAGTTTAAAAAGATTTGTCCAAAGTCTGAATGTGATTTTGTTCCAAATCATCTTCGTAGACTTTGCACTATAAAACAAAGATTAATAGTATATTTTATATAAATTACGAAATAAGAAATACTTATATCATCATATAAAATTTGTAATTTAGATTAAAAGTTATTTCAATCTAATATTTTAATGTAATGTTTTAATAACTTACACCTTAAATATAATGTAAGCGATTTAAAAATTGTTCTGTAATTTAAAACAAATTTTTTTGAAAAAAAAATTATGCAAAAGGTGTCAACAAAATTCACTCTTTTTTTTAAAGCGGTTTAAACTCCAAATTATCTGTAGTTTTGTTTTTGGTTTTATTATAGGTCAAAATATATAGGTTACTTAAACCGATGTATTCTTTCATTATATAAATGTAATTTATAATTTGCAATCCTTCACTAATTGAATCAGCTATAATAAATAATAGAAAAAGCACAAAATTGTCAAACTGCATAAATTTTATGACCCGCTTCAATCATATTTCAGCTATTCATCAACCGATTTGTTCAAACAAGGAGCCATCTTGCTCAGAAATATAGGATAACCTTTTAGGTTTTTAGTAATATAACTCGATAAAACTTATGAACCTATTAACGATTAAACAATTTAAATAAACAATATTTTGGGATTTTCTAAGGTAAAATTCGTAAAATAATTTATGTTGTAAACAATATGGGGGGCGTGTACACTAAATTTCATTAAAATATCGTAAACCATTTTAAAATAGATATTATTATTAAAAAAATAAATATAAAATAACGCAGGGCCCAGAGAAAAAATGAAGTTGGATAGGGTCAACATGAAGTTTTTTGTATATTATGGTCTCTTGCGTAACTTCCTTAAATTTGGCCAGCAACTTCCGGGATATTTTGTACATATTGCTACAGAAATATTAAAAAGGAGTTTATAAATAAGGAATATTAAAACCGTAATTTAAATAAATTTTTCTTCGTAATTATCCAATTTTTTGGTAAGTTTCCATCTAGATTTATTACAAACCATTGTTTTTCATTATTAAATAAATGTTAGCTCAGTTTTCCTGCAATCTATAATCTATATTTCTATAATTCTATAATTCTATTGATCTATAATCTATAATTAATGAATTTTTTTAATAATCGATCTCTCCTTTCTTTATTCGTCAAAATACTTCACACAGATGTCTCATGGCTATCAGCACATCTCCAGGACGAAATTTCATGCCCAGCCAGAGCACTCATCCGTCCGATGGTCCTCCTTCCCGCAAATCACACATACCCGTGGGTGAATGCATAGAGCTCGTTTATGCCCGGCCTACCCACAATTAAAGCAGAGACTTGATTGGTCCACACCTTGACAGTTGGATGACATGTGGCCTAAACTCCAACAATGGAAACATCTGTCCTTGGGGTCCCTCATGCGGGCCCGAAAATGCACCCACCCAATCATGACCCGGTGTTCAACCAGCTTCCTCACCGCACTAAATGTTGTTACAACAGTGACGTTCTAGGTCGCGCCGAACGCCTGGCGAACGCCTCGCTGATATCGCTCTCTATATCCCGAAGGTGGACTATCGTCCGGCGGCTGTCTCTTAACTTTAGATCAACGTTGAGGCTCGAAGCCTTGTCCTGCAACAGTCTTTAAGGCAGCCGCCTTATCAGTACCTTTGACAAAGTTCGCCTCCAGACCCTTTCCGCAGCGACAGCACTTTACCCGCTTCCTCGCTGGCAACATTCTCCTTGACTGTCTTTAGGAGGTCAGCAAAGGAACGCCCAGCCGCCTTCACAACGAGGGTGCCGCTCTCTGAGACCACCGGGGTAGATCGTCTCACAGCCTGAACCGCAACGTCTCGTTGTCCCGCTGCGACCCTGCGCACCCCTACCCTAACAGGGGAACTCCTCCTGCCAAAAACATACAACAAGAGACGCTCCACGCACGACCCAATCCGGCCCCCCGGCAAAACAAACAACGGAGTTGGAGAGTCACATTGTATCCTTCTCAGGGATGCCAGAGTTACCCCCAATGTACCTACGTCATCCGCCGATGCGTCATAATGCAAGCATTACCGCCGATCAACAGGGGTTCTGCATTACTTCACACAATTTGAGGGGTATTCTCCACTACATCGCCCAGCTCAATTCCAGAACGCAACAACATTGAATTCGACATTGAACTCCGACAAATCAACAAAACGACTGCTATCAGCCTCTACCATCAATGCGGACGAGCAGTTTCATTACTCCAGCTGGCCAGTTCCTGGTCGCAGCTCCGACCAGCTCTTCATGCGTTACTAACCATTTCAAAATATTTCGTAGGTCGTGATCTTTTATTGGAGTCTGTGTGGTAACAGTCAATCTACTTTTACTTTGTTAGTTGGGATTCAATTAACCAGACGTCTTCGGTATGGTCGACCTGAATCTGTACAAGACTACTGCCTTCTGTCTACTGACTTCTGCCTTTGTTTTATTAAATGAGCAGAAAGCTTTTCTTTAACAAAATAATCCCGCTAAAACTGATAAAATAAAATTTTCTTAACCTTTCTTTAAAAGAAAGGGTTAATATCTATGATGTCATTTTAAATTATAATTTGTTTTCATTATCTTTTCAAAATTTTGTAAAATGATTCATTTACGAGAAAAATTAATTTAAAAAAATCTTTGAACTAATTTTTTCCAAGGAATGTTATGGGTTTTTTAAGTAACTCCCTGATGTTTTCATTCTTTAATACAAAAATTTCCATGGTAATTTATCCGATATTTCACTACAAATATAATCAAAGTATAAGAAAATTACCGGAAAATTAAAAAAATTCTCCTTTTCTTATTAATAATATTTTTAGTAAATAGAGCATTAAATTCGCTTCATATTTTCAACTTCATTAGAAAACATAATATTGTAGAAGATACCTTGTAGATGTAAACTTCCTTACCATTTCATAAACGTAAATAAAAACTATTGTAAAAATGAAAAAACTGCTCGTACAATTTTACAATAAATAATATTATTACAAAGTAACTTCGCATTTTAACAAGAAAAGAAATAATCATTAGACTAAAAAAAGGCTTATAAACTCCTATAAAATATTACATTTTTTGGAACTTTGCCTGGCAAACCTTATCTAGTTAGTTTTAAATTACGTAAAGTTTCTCACCATTAGGCAAGAAAAATTTTCCTGACTAAAAGAAAAAAAAGGAAAAATTATTATTATCTATCATGTCATTTTAAATTATAATTCTTTCTTTCTTTTCAACGTTATTTTTTACAATTCTTTATTAACATGAATAAAACATGATAAAAAGGTTTATATTTTCTCAGACTCCTTATTTCATCATTGTAATTTTAAAATAGCCTTTTGTTCTTGATTTACCTAATTAAGACTTTTGATGTTCAACGTCTGGATTTACAAACATTTTACTAACGACTTTATTTCGTTGTTTATTTTTCAGATTTTTTCTTACTAAAACCTTTTTAATTGTAAAAAAAGCAAAATTATATCTACTCTTAATATAAAATATAACAGAAAAAAATAGTTTTAAATGAAAATATTACTGATTCATTAAGTAATGAAATGAAATTTTCAAAATTTGAAAGAAAAATTTAATAAAAACTTCTGAGGTAAATCTAAAATATTGAATAATTTTAGCCTAGCACATTGTTACTATCATCCAAAAGATTTATCGTGAAATAATAATTAATTCGATGTTCGGTTTATTTTATTTTTTTTTACTAAATGCTTTGGTAATTACAGAGTATCTAAACGAATAACCCGAATTCAAACAGATATATCATAACAAAAATGTGGTACAATTACAAGATAAATTACATGCTTTTAAAAATATTTAAAATTTTTCTTCCCAAGTTATAAATTTGCTATGTGCTCTTCATCCACTGCACGGAAAAAATTAATTCGAAAAGCTGAATTCATCCGCAATGCGATGCAGACAGTCTTCTCTTACAGAATTTGCTGCAGCTGTGATTTTGATTTTCAGCTCATCCAAATCAGCAGGTAATAGTAGAGGATAAACATTTTGTTTCATAAAATTCTCACAAGAAAATGTCATAAGGTGTAATGTCTGGAAATTCGGGGGGGGGGGGGGGGTCGAGTGTAGTGCAAAGCCGTGGCCTTCAATACCTTCTATCCAGCGTCGAGACAATGTTTCATTTAGAGATCGAATACACACAGTTGTGCCAACGTGGCAGAATGATTTTGGTGAAACAGCATTTAAAACAGCTCCATTCTGCTGAGAAATGAATTTTTCAGAGTCTTCATTTAGTTGAGAAGAAAACCAAACTTGCCGCATTTCAAGATAAAATCTCCTGTTACTTAAAAAGAAAAGGGTAATAAATTTTTGTAAACGAAACCGCCAAAAAACAATAACATTTGGTGAATTTCGCTCCTACTGTATAATCTCGTGCTGATTCTCAAGTCCTCATAAGCAAACATTGTGACGGTAAACTTTACCGCTTAAATGAAATATTTGTCACTAAAAATTAACCACGGTAAGACCCATCATTTTCCATATCAACTAAGAGTATAGCACAGAAATTTTTACGTTTTCTTTTTTCACTTACACGAGGAGCTATCGGTTGTAATCGATATGACGTTAAATGCAGACATCGTCTTGACCCACGTCAAAAAGTTATATAAGGGATTACAAGTTCTCGGCTAGCGCGACGAGTCAACTTTTCGGGCTTCGCTGAAAAGCAGCTTGAATTCATTGTTCAATTTCCTATTAAGTGTATGGTCGCCATGAATTCTTTCTTCCCTTTACATTATCACCCCGATTCTTCAAATTATTTACGCGAGCAACGAACGTTTTTAGGCAATGGTGTTCAGTCCTTAAACGTTGCCCAAACGCACGCTGAACCGTTATTACGGACTCTGTCTTGGTAAATTGTAGAACACGAAATACCTTCTATTGCATAAACACTATGTTGTTTACGATTGAGGTTAGCGTATATTTGAACGCTAATGTTGTAATCTGCTTGCCGGTATTTGAAACTTTAAAACGTGTACTTTAAAATGGTGTAAATTTCATTTACTGACCATCCGTGGTTGTACAGGTTATGGTTTTTAAACCGGATCATTCTTTATGATGAACTCTATATTAAGCCAAGTATTAATATAATATGTGAATTTTTTATGTACCAGAGTTTCCTTAGATATTTCGTTTAGAAATATTCTAGAATTTCAATATTTAAGTTACTTCATGTATCCCAGATTTAAGCTCCACATTTTTATCTCAAAAGCAGTCATGAGGAAATTCAAATTTTTAGTTAAATTGAATTAAAGCTATTTTCGAATTGCTTTTGATGTCCAATAGCATCTACACAATTATTTCGGTTTAATTGTTAAATCAACAATTTTTAAAGGAAATGTTTTACGTATACCATAGGTACACAGATGTACTCGTATGTTCCACTTACACTCTTAATGAATAATCGATAACTGTATGGGGACATCCGTCCTTTGACTTTTAATTTGCTGTGATACAAATATTGATGTCCAGAAATCCAAAAACATAACATATACAGGACACCCGTCCTTTTGCCTTGCTTTCCATATTGTAAAATTAGACTTAAGTCCTTTATTTATTAACTTATTTTTACACTGTGATCTGAAGTTTTAACTTATCAAAAAAATGTAATTTTTGTGAAAGCTAGGAGAGGATGCTTATATATTTTTGTTACATTCCCGGCTATGGCGATATGTGATGCTACAGCAGCTACTTCTATAACAGGGAAGTATAGAGATCGGTAAAGAAAATCTAAAAATATGTTTTTTCATCTTGTGACTTAAGGAGATATTAAAAAACATATTAAAAAAAGGATGGATTTAAATAAATTGCTAATAATCTGAAAAAATTAAAATTAAAAATTAATAAGATTAAACTTTTTATTCCAGTCCTCTCAAGTGAGGTAGACGATTGTGCGTTTGTACGTATGTATATTGGCTTGTATTTGTTATTATAACTCCAGAATCCGTGGATCGATTTTCCTCAAATTAGGTAGACAAGTAGAACCTTCAAATGAAAAAATATTAAATTTTTGTAAAAATGGAAAAAAGGGTGAAGGTGTTTCGGCGGAAATGAAATTTCTATATTTTTCCGAGGCACGTTAGCAAAAGATTTTTATCAAGATCACAAATTATAGAAAAATTATATTTAATATTCACCCCCTCGCCAAAAATTACTTTATATTAGTTTTCTTTTTTTAACCTTAACTTGCTTCCGAAAAGAGATTAATGGGAGTTTTTTATATCACTATTTTTTTTTTTTGTGTTTTCTATTTTTTTTTTTTTCTATTTTTCTATTTTCTATTTTGCAGTATTAAAGTTAGTTCCCCATCCCACTCCAATTGTCTGTAGTAACAGAAAATATTTAAAAAAATTTAAATCCATGTTGAAAGTAACCAGTTGCATTTAAAATGTAAAAATATATTTTTTTAAGCCTTACTCTTCAATATTATTGAAAAAAAAATTAGTCAAACATATTCATCCTCTACATCAGGCGTGGCCTACAGTTTTTTTCTCAGGGCCGAATTGGAAAGAAAACCTTTTCATGGATCGAGGGAAATATTAAAATTATAAAATGTAAAATTCAAAAACGATTCATTTAAGTAAACAAAATTTTATTATGGAATTTGTTTATGAATAAATATAAGTAATTTAGTATAAAAAAAAATAATATGACGTAAGTTTTTTTTTTAATTTCCGTATTTTCCATTATTCAATTTCTTTAAAAAAAAAAGTAATATTGAAAAATTTTTCGCGGGCTGTATTTTGGCCATGTCTAACCGAGACTTAGAAAATTACAGCTTTGTTTAGAATTTTGGCTGTATATTTGTACTTTTTAAACAATCTCTAATTTTTTTTTTTCTAAACTTATTAACACCTTTTAGGGATTATTTTCTTAAAAATTAATTTTACCCGAATGTTTTTCCTTGAGTATCCTAAAATTAAAATATTTCCAAAATGAAGAAACTTTTTTCATACAATTTCAAATTTTTAATGTTAAAAACGTATTTTGTTAAATTATAAAATCACGTAAAAACGACTTAACGTAAAAACAATTTAGTCGTTATTTAAACAATTTAATGTTCGCCCCTTATGAAGGAGCATCCAATTTTAGAAAAAAATCGTAAAAGTTTTTAAACTTCGATTTTAATTTATTTAAAATAAATCTTAGTGAATATTTTAATCATTAAAAAAATCCTGATACATGAGCTACCAAACTTTCATAAAGTCGATAACATCTTTTTGTCATAAACATCATAATTCTGGTTACTGTTTATCAATAAGAAGGGATTATTTTATCATAAATATACAATTAGAACTTACAATGATTGAATTGAAAAATTAATTGCGTAACTTAATAGGTGTAGCCGAGAAATACAGGGTCATTCACGGGTACCGGATGTTTTTAAAATAATCATAAAAAATTGAATATTTACGTTAAAAAAGTTTTATTGGTACTGTAACACTTGTTAAATCAAAGCATTTGTTACTTACTCATGAACGAAAAATTATGTCCGGCAAGTGATGTCCATTTTGGGCAATACATTGTTGTAGCCTTTTACGGTAACTGGCCTCAATTCTTTGCAGCATGTCTGCATCAATCTGGGTGACGTGATGACGAATTGCGATCTTTAGGTCCTCCAATGTACGCGGTTTATTGCCGTACACACGCGATTTCAGAAACCCCCACAGAAAAAAATCACAACTACTCAAGTCGGGGGACCGAGGGGGCCAAGGAATGTCGCCGAATCTGGAAACAATCCGTCCCGGAAACAAGTTACGGAGAACAGCCATCGTTGCCCTTGCTGTAGCTCCATCCTGCTGGAATAACACATTTTGAAAATCGATTCCCCGGTTTCGTAACTCAGGGTTGAAAAACGTATTCAACATCGCAATGTAATATCAGCTGTTATACTTACGGCAGCGTCATTTTCTTCAAAAAAATATGGTCCAATAACACCGGCCTTTCCTATTGCACACCAAACAGTCACCTTTGGGCTATGAAGTGGTTTCTCGTGAAGATGATGTGGGTCTCTTTCTGCCCAATACCGGCAATTCCGTTTGTTGACGAAGCCATTCCGATGAAAATGGGCTTCGACACTCATTAACAATAACAAATTTTCATTTTCTTCAAAAATGGTAAGCATTTGTCGACAGAATTGTAATCGCTGCGTGAAATCTTACACGTTTAACTGCTGCACGACGGCTATCTTGTAGGGATGGAAATGCAGGTCTGTATGCAGAATTCGTCTTACCGTACTTGTGCTCATTTGAAGCGCTGCTGAATAGAGATTGTGCCTCTGAATAGAGCGGCGTGGGCTTCTGACAATGGCTTCCTTTACTCGTTCGATGTTCTCCGGAGTGCTAGCAGTTCGTCGGGGACCGGGTGGTTTTTTCTTCAATATTGAACCACTTGTTCGAAGGTTGTTTACACATCGCAATATTGTGTTACGAGAAGGGACACTTGCATTACGATGGATATTAAACTGACGGCGGAAATCTCGCTGAACAACAGTTACGGATTCGTCATTTCGCACAAAACTGTCATACGCGTACAGGCGTTGGTCTAGCGTCCACGGCCCCATTTCAACGACTAAAATGTAAATGCTATGAACAAAGGAAACATCAGACACCAGCCACGTGCCCCTCCCACCACGAACGCCCGAGTAGAAACCACTTCAAAAACATCCCGTGAATGACCCTGTATTTTCCCGTGTCATATCACTCACTTAAGTGTTTTATTTATTATACACACTTAAAAAAGATGATAAAACTGCATCAAACTAGAAAGTGTGTGATAATAAACCATCACTCTCTCTCACTCACTTAACTGATAGAGAGAAGACACCTACAAAAAAAAATCTTGTCAGTATACCATGTGAAATATCAAAAAAAGAAAAACAATTACAGGAAGAATTTTGCATCCGTAACCTAAATTTTTATTACTGATGGGAGTATTGTAGGTAAGAAACGAAACAGAAACCGTGAGTGGAAGCGAATGCTAGCAAATAAATCTCGGCTGTAAGGTTCATATTATAAATCAGGATAGATGAAACAACTTTTATATATTAATGAAAAATTTTTGAAACAACCGTCTCTTGTAAATTACAATTTAAAATAAACGTCTCTAGACGGATTTCAAATTTTATTTGTTTAAATGCATCTTACGATTCGTTTAAAACCGTTTTCTGTTCAATCAGTGCAAACATCTCACTGTCAAATTGAGTTGATCCCTTTTCATTTTTATGTGCTTCTTCCATGTGAGATAATGATTTCGGTACGTTCCCAAATAATTAATATCATCTAACTGCGTCAATCCTATGTTATCCAATATTATTTTATAGACTAAAAAAAAAATTAATATCTGTTACGTGAAATTTTGATTTCGCTTTTCTCAGATTATATGAACACACATAATCATACTACTCCAGCAAATAAATTTTCCTTCTCCGAGTAAAATCATATATTATTTTTTATTTAATTATTTATATAGAATAAAATAACTTTTTTTTTATTCTGTAGCTAATTTTCTTATTTTTGATGGGATGTCATTCGACCAAGAAAAGTTATCTACCAATAGAAATATAAAGTATATTGAATACTTGTTGACAAAAGTGAAAACGAAACTAGGAAACAATAAAGTGAAACAGAGTGAAATAAAAACAGAATTTAGGAGGTAAATATTTACCGTATTATATGAATCCAGTCACATATAAAGAAAAATAAAATTTATAGATTTTCTTTGTTATCTTTTATAAACCAACTTTTTCGCTATTTAGAAATTTTGATAGCGTTGCGTAGAATATAAAATTCTTCATTAGGGAAAAAATTAATAATTTTTGTTCACCGATTTGTGAAATAAAGTATTGATTAACGAAAGAGAAATTTTAATATATTCAGCATGCTCGTTATATGTGTCAGTATGTATTCCTGTCCATGCGCGTGCGTCTATTAAACTTTAATTTTGAAGTTGCTGTACGTAAATATCTGTAAAATATTTCGGAAATAAGGAAAAATCAATAAGGTGGTTTGGCTTTCATTTTGAAAAGTGGCTAACCACATCCTTCGTTATATGGTTTTTCTCCAATATCTAATTTTCTTTTCTATTAGAAAAAAAATGTTTTCTAGAAAATAAATACAATCAAATAACTCGTGCAATTTGTAAAAAAGAATTTTATCTCACAGTTTAGTTTTTAAGGCTGATAAATAATGTATAAATAATTTAGGTTTAATTAATTTTGTTTTATTAAAATAATGAAAACACTTCATTAAATTTATGTAAATTAATTATAGCTTCATATAATTTTTTATTAATAAAGTCACTCAAACATGACAAAGAAAGCAAAATTAAAGGCCAGTTTCCTTATAGTTCATTTCTTCTAAAAATTTGAATACAGAACAATTAGTTTAACTAGTCATGCATCAAAAATCTTAACTAGAATTTTATACAGAAGAATTGAGAGGAGAGTGGAAGAAGTGTTAGGAGAAGACCAATTTGGTTTCCGGAAAAGTATAGGGACAAGGGAAGCAATTTTAGGCCTCAGATTAATAGTAGAAGGAAGATTAAAGAAAAACAAACCAACATACTTGGCGTTTATAGACCTAGAAAAGGCTTTCGATAACGTAGACTGGAATAAAATGTTCAGCATTTAAAAAAAATTAGGGTTCAAATACAGAGATAGAAGAACAATTGCTAACATGTACAGGAACCAAACAGCAACAATAACAATTGAAGAACATAAGAAAGAAGCCCTAATAAGAAAGGGAGTCCGACAAGGATGTTCCCTATCGCCGTTACTTTTTAATCTTTACATGGAACTAGCAGTTAATGATGTTAAAGAACAATTTAGATTCGGAGTAACAGTACAAGGTGAAAAGATAAAGATGCTACGATTTGCTGATGATATAGTAATTCTAGCCGAGAGTAAAAAGGATTTAGAAGAAACAATGAACGGCATAGATGAAGTCCTACGCAAAAACTATCGCATGAAAATAAACAAGAACAAAACAAAAGTAATGAAATGTAGTAGAAATAACAAAGATGGACCACTGAATGTGAAAATAGGAGGAGAAAAGATTATGGAGGTAGAAGAATTTTGTTATTTGGGAAGTAAAATTACTAAAGATGGACGAAGCAGGAGCGATATAAAATGCCGAATAGCACAAGCTAAACGAGCCTTCAGTAAGAAATATAATTTGTTTACATCAAAAATGAATTTAAATGTCAGGAAAAGATTTTTGAAAGTGTATGTTTGGAGTGTCGCTTTATATGGAAGTGAAACTTGGACAATCGGAGTATCTGAGAAGAAAAGATTAGAAGCTTCTGAAATGTAGTGCTATAGGAGAATGTTAAAAATCAGATGGGTGGATAAAGTGACAAATGAAGAGGTATTGCGGCAAATAGATGAAGAAAGTAGCATTTGGAAAAATATAGTTAAAAGAAGAGACAGACTTATAGGCCACATACTAAGGCATCCTGGAATAGTCGCTTTAATATTGGAAGGACAGGTATAAGGGAAAAATTGTGTAGGCAGGCCACGTTTGGAGTATGTAAAACAAATTGTTGGGGATGTAGGATGTAGAGGGTATACTGAAATGAAACGACTACCACTAGATCTTGGAATCTTGGAGAGCTGCATCAAACCAGTCAAATGACTGAAGACAAAAAAAAAAAAAAAATTTGAAAAAAATTATGAAAAGTACTTTTAACATTTTTGAAAAGTAAACTGTATTAAAAAATCCTTTCACAAATGTAGTCATTTGCCAATTTTTGAAAAATACTTTAAATTGAATAAGCAAACACAGCTGGATACCATTCCACTTAGACATTTAACTTAATGAAAAAGCAGATAAGTTGGCTAAACACGTTACTAATGTCTCGAACTCAATATGTAATTGAACATTTTGCCGACGCTTAAAAAAGCTTAAAAACTATCCGGAGAGAGAGAGAGAGAGAGAGAGAGAGTAATTAATAACTAGAACGAAAAACGGCACAGATCAACCCTCAAAAACTCCATCCAATACGAAAAAGTATTTCTGAAGAAAATCCTGCATGCTCATTTCCTAGGAAAAAAACAAGTTATCATAACTCGACTGAGAATAGGACACACTAATTTTAGCCATATACGTCGCGTATTGAAAAAAGAGCGAAATCTATGTGAATATTACCAGGGTTATCTATTAGTAAAACACATTATTACCAACTGTCCATACAGCTAAACGAAAAGAACACTTTAGCCTAGGGATTCGACGCGCTCTCAATGACAGATTCCCTAATCGTTGGATTGGTACGGCTGGTCCTGTGCTTTCGCCTCCGAGAAACCCAGATCTGACACTTCTAGACATTTTTCTATGGAAATACGTTACAAACATTGCCTACAGTGAAAAAATCATGGATGTATATTTAAGACAACGGATCACCCACCGCTGTTATTAACAGTTACTCCTGCGATGATCCAGCGTACCTAGGCAGAAGTCAATTACTGCTCTGAGCGACCAGCGGAGCTCATATTGAAACATTCTAAGGTATATAAAAAACTTTTTGATTTGGTGAATTAAAAAAAAAAAAAAAATACTCGTTTGATTATCTGTTGTAGTTTCTAGATACCGATTTTAATAAATTGATACTATCTTTTTCGTGACCTTTTACCTGTAGTCTATAAATCAATGTCTCTGAGTGTTTTATAAGATGACATGTTTTCTTGATATGATCAAATTTATTTCGTTTGAACTAAGATTAAACCGTACTGGGTTGCCTTTAAACGACTGAACGAAAAGCTAAGCCTCTCGATCATTATTAAAAATTTAATATGATTATGTATATTTTTTCTAAAGTACACTGTCATCTCTTGAGGCCCCCTCATAAAGTCACATCGAGTTTTCAAGATAAAAATAATGGGCTGCCAATTAATTGTTTAGTACCTATTAAATATGAATCGTATCGACCGATATTTATAAAATTAAAACTGTTAATGCTTTTTTTTCCTGAACAGAACAATCACTTATGTTTAAAATAAATAACAATATCCTCTTTACCAGTCTAGGATAAACTTTTGTTGTATAACTTAACATAATACTTCGGCTTTAAAGAATTTTATTATGTATCATTGCCATTTTTAATTATTTATCCTAAAATTTATTTAAAATACAATTAAAAGACTTTTTCTACAGCACAATATTACTGTCGATGAATGTTTAATAATACTAATTAAATATTTTTAAAAAGATTTGTGATTTCTACATCCTTTTCAGCTTGTACATAATACGTGCTCAAATAACTACAATAACACAATCAGAATTGTCAATCATTCAGTAATTATTTTTTTATATTTAATATCTTTAAGTGTTTAATGCATTTACGTCAATATTTTTTCATGTATTTATATTTTAATATATTTGGATTTTAATCCCAGCTACTTTTTTTTCAAATATAATTAATTGTATAGATTCCTGACATGATTTATGTAATGTATCATTAAGTACCATCACAATAAAATAATTATTCATTTAAATACTTCATTTATAATGGATATGAATGCTTTGTAATAATTTTTTTTTAAATGTTTTCATTCATTCTTTACATTTTTTTAAATTTGTTCACACCTTTTAAAAGTACACTGATTTTTATTTATTTTTTTCTTCAAATCTTGAATATGATGTTCAACCAGTTACCGCGATTTTTTAAACAAACAAAAAACCACTTGAATTTTTTTTTAATATTAGAAAATAACTTTAAAAAATTAAAATATTAGAAAATAACTTTTACGCTTTACTGAAAACTGGTTGCTAATATTTATCAACGTGTCTTGAAGGTAAGAAGTAGATAAAGAAACTAGTAAAATTTTTTTTAAATTTATTTTATGAACGTAAGAGTATATATAAAATTAAGTTAAAAAAATATACATTCAGAGCAGCGCTATAAAATGCGACAATTTCTCTGAATTGCTCTACGTACAGTCCCCTTTATATTGTCTCCCTTTATGCTGTTTCAAATTCTTTTTTTAATGATTCTAGGCTTTTATGTTTCTTACGAACAACATTTTTCATACTTACAATGATTTTTTTTTTTTATAGCCTTAACCAAATAAAAAACAATAAGACTTAGCTCATATAAAGAAATCAAAAAATTAAGTTTAAAAATGAAGGCTCTTATCGTATTTGTACATTTTTTTGTTGGATTTGTTCATACTTTTTGTTGAATATAATGATTTTAAAATCTTATTTTATAAAGGATTTTTTAAAATATTAGATTAACACTTTTTCAACTTTTCTTTAAACTTCAACGTTCTGAAATGGGTCTCATATTAAGGATTAAAAGGTGAAATGTTAAAACTGATTTTAATCTGGTGTCGAACTCAATAATTAAAAATTTAAAGAAAATTAAACATTCGGACCCATTTTACTTTCCCAGGGAATATAGGAAAACAAAATTAAACAGGAAAAGTATGGTGATAACAACAAAAATGAGGTATGTGTATTTTGAAAATATTTACTTTTTAGATCCCAATTAGTTTATCTAGATCAATATAAACCATAATGTGTGTGTGTGATGTGTGTATATATATATGAATATTTTTAAAAAAAATTCTTAACTTTTATTCCCCACATCTAAAAAAATATATACCCTCTTTTTTTAATTTTTAGTTCTAACACTTTTTTATATTATGATTTTTATTTATTATTATTATTATTATTATTATTATTATTATTATCATTTTTATTATTAATGACCAGGAAAATCATGCAATACTCTGGCTTTTTTTAAATATATTTAGAATTTCCATATGCTTGTTTATAAAAAAATTTACTCTCTTTTTTTCTTTTTAACGTCCGGAACCGTTAAGGTATGATTTCAGAGGATGAATGAGCATATGTATGAATGTAAATGAAATTTAGTCTTGTAAAATCTGAGATTGACCGTTCCTGAGATGTGTAGTTGATTGAAACCCATGAAACCCAACCACCAAAGAACACCGGTATCCACGATCTAGTATTCAAATCCGTATAAAAGTAACTACCTTTAGTAGGATTTGAACCTTGGAACGCCCGACTTCGAAATCAGCTGAGTTTCGATGTCGAGTTAAAGACTAGACTAGCCCTGTGGGGTTTAAAAAATTAACTACATTACAAAATTTTAACGCATGTTAAGCTACATTACATTTTACCTTTTCAACCAGTAAATTTTATTACGGATCTTTTTTATTCCATTTCTTTTTTTTAATTGTAAATTTTTTTTTTACTTTTAACACAATGATAATTTTCTGGTGACCCAAACGCCATACTTGGCGTTTATAGACCTAGAAAAGGCATTCGACAACGTAGACTGGAATAAAATGTTCAGCATTTTTAAAAAATTAGGGTTCAAATACAGAGATAGAAGAACAATTGCTAACATGTACAGGAACCAAACAGCAACAGTAATAATTGAACATAAGAAAGAAGCCGTAGTAAGAAACTGAGTCCGACAAGGATGTTCCCTATCCCCGTTACTTTTTAATCTTTACATGGAACTAGCAGTTAATGATGTTAAAGAACAATTTAGATTCGGAGTAACAGTACAAGGTGAAAAGTTAAGGATGCTACGATTTGCTGATGATATAGTAATTCTAGCCGAGAGTAAAAAGGATTTAGAAGAAACAATGAACGGCATAGATGAAGTCCTACGCAAGAACTATCGCATGAAAATAAACAAATACAAAACAAAAGTAATGAAATGTATTAGAAATAACAAAGATGGACCAATGAATGTGAAAATAGGAGGAGAAAAGTCTATTGAGGTAGAAGAATTTTGTTATTTGGGAAGTAGAATTACTAAAGATGGACGAAGCAGGAGCGATATAAAATGCCGAATAGCACTAGCGAAACGAGCCTTCAGTTAGAAATATAATTTGTTAACATCAAAAATTAATTTAAATGTCAGGAAAAAATTTTTGAAAGTATATGTTTGGAGTGTCGCTTTATATGGAAGTGAAGCTTGGACAATCGGAGTATCTGAGAAGAAAAGATTAGAAGCTTTTGAAATGCGGTGCTATAGGAGAATGTTAAAAATCAGATGGGTGGATAAAGTGACAAATGAAGAGGTATTGCGGCAAATAGATCAAGAAAGAAGCATTTGGAAAAATATAGTTAAAAGAAGAGACAGACTTATAGGCCACATACTAAGGCATCCTGGAATAGTCGCTTTAATATTGGAAGGACAGGTAGAAGGAAAAAATTGTGTAGGCAGGCCACGTTTGGAATATGTAAAACAAATTGTTAGGGATGTAGGATGTAGGGGGTATACTGAAATGAAACGGCTAGCACTAGATAGGGAATCTTGGAGAGCTGCATCAAACCAGTCAAATGACTGAAGTCAAAAAAAAAAAAGTAAAACTATCTGGTATGAACCGTCTTTCAACCATTTTTTTCGTAATAGAATTGAGGCCTAATCAGAATATTTACAATTACTCACTTAAAAAAGGAAGAAATGTAAATAATTAAAAACAAAAATTATAATGAAATAATGTTTTAAATTGTTATACTTTCTCCAAACATATAATACGATCTATATTTTCTGATTGGTCAATACGAATCACGTTACATTTCTTATTTTGATGATTATTTTACTTACAGTATTCCTTATTATTCCCTAGTATGTTTCCTTCTCTCTTCTGTCCACTGGATCTTAATTCGTAATTTTTCATTTTAGCTTAAAAATCTTCCAATTTTTAGACTTTTTCACAAAAGATTACCTTATACTGGATTTACTTTCTAGAGATCTGCTTTTCTGTCAATTTTTTCTGCCTTTTGAGAACCTTGTTAATTTTTTTTTTCTGTGTTTAATGATTTCAAATAAATTTTGTCATTTTTTAAAGTGCTCGTAAAACATAATTCTTTTCTTTCTTATGGAGTAGGAAATTTTTCTGTTTTGTTTTTTTTTTACATATTTCGGAATTATTTCTTATTTCTCAGGTTATAATTTGAAGAGTCTTTTTCTTAAAATCTTCTTGTTCTTTTTTATTCATTTTTCTATTTACCCTTTACTCTTAACCTTAAACATTCTGATGTGTACAAACATTTGGGTTTAATTATTGTCTTCTAGGTTTTATTATTGCTTTTATAAAAAGGCATTTTTGTTGTAAATCTCTTTAGTTATTCTGCACCTTTTCACCAATTCTTTCATGGATCAACAATTTTTTTCGTTAAAAATTCGACAAAATATTCATATATTTTGATTGTTTTGTCTGAAATTTGAGTTTAACGAATTTGGTGCATTTTTTATATCTGTCATGAATTTAGTTTTTTCTGTGGGGATTTGTAATCCGATCTCTCGTTTTCTCAATATTTTTATTATTATGTATAATATTTACATTTAAAATATGCTCTTACTTGCAAAAACATGGAAATTTGTGTTTAAAGATTTTTTGAGAGTAAAATTAAATTTAATTAACAGTTTCTGCAAACCCACCATTTTATTTCAAGAATTTATTTCACCGGGTAAGTTTTAATTTCTACAGAATAATTGTTGGCGTCTAGTAGCAATTTTTATACAGAAAAATACAGTAAATTTCTACATTTAGACAAAATTTTGTAATGTGAACTAATGAAATAACGTCTATTTATAATAAAAATACCAACCAATCGAAGATGGAATATAATGAATTAGTAGTATGATGTTGAGTGACAATCCTGTATGGTTAAACATCTATTGTATGTATCTATCATTAGTTAGAGATAGAAACGTCCTTGTTTGAATGTTAGTAACTCGACTGAAACAATTTTGTCACACAATAGGGAGTGAGTGACATGAGTGACATTATTACACGGGCAAAGGTAACTAATAATTTTAGCCCCGTAGGGGTTATATAGAAGGATAACTATCAAATGATATAAATGCTTGGGAAAGTCATGATGTCACCAGGACTCTCTCACTCTATCTCTCTCTCTCTCTCTCTCTCTCTCTCTCTCTCTATATATATATATATATATATATATATATATATATATATATATATATATATATATATATATATATATATAATAACATATATATATATAAAAACATATATATATATATACGTTATTTTTTAACATTTTTCAATTACCTAATAGCCTTAATAATAGAATTAAAAATGAAGAGGTGAATTTGTTTGTAGCAATTACCCAATACCCAGGAAAAATATTAAATATAAAATAGGTTGATAATTCAGCTCTGTTTCTGCTGGAAAATAAAATCTAACATTAGAAAAAATTAATACGCATTTGAATTTTTTCCAATTTGGAAATATATATTCAACAATTACATAATATATTAATATATGATGTTCAGCATATATATATATAGTACTAGCGGGCCCTTCTAGCCAGAACCTGGACCCTCGGGGCTCAGGTCACCCCAGGTGAATCCCAGAACCAACTCCAGGCTCCTTGGGGCCTACCGGGGCCAAGAGACCTACTCCATGGCTGCAGAGCTCGCTTCTCTCGCCATTTCCAGTTTGCCAAGGGGACCGACGCCCTGGACATCCGCAGTGTTTGCATAGGTCCCATTTCCGTCTACCCAGAGGGCTCCACCCCCTGGAACTCATCATTATACGTTATCCTCATGATTGTGAGAATAATACTCATAAATAATAATTATAGTATTCAGGATTTATACAAACCTAAAAAGGAAATTTAATTATAAAAGACAGAATAATAGTAACTATGGTAACTATCGTACATACACCGTTGACGACGAAAAATTCATAACTTATTTCTTTGCTATGGTGGCAGAAAAACAGTAATGAAGTAAAAGGATTAATTTTTTCTTAATAAAAAAGGATTTTTCTTAATGAATATCTTTTATTCACAACTTCACCCTCCTTGTGGACAAAGGAATAATAAATATTTTTAAAATCTTCACCTTCACGGGAGCTAAGGCCTTGGTCGTTGGTATAAACCTCCCCTGATATAAAACGAATGTATTCTGCAAATTTGAACGTAATCGGTTGGTTGGTTCTCGCGTGATGTGATAATAAACAGACAATCTCTCTCTCTCTCTATATATATATATATATATATATATATATATATATATATATATATATATTTCCGATTACCGTGATCTATGAGATCGAGAGTGTACACGATGCATGCAAAATTAAGCCTTCAACTTACTAACAAATACCCCGTTTGAATTTTGAAAATTTGACGATTGTTTGCAGAGATATAAGTGAACCCCATTGCACCTCCCAAAACAGCACCCCAGGGGCATCCCGTTTGTTACCAGTTGATGGTGATTGGTCTAGCCTCCCACGAGTTGCTCGCACACTTACAGCTCTAACCTCACACGCAGTCCCCAAGGGAAGCCCATTATAGTTAAACAGAGATTTTTAAATCTATTTTATATGCCGGCCTTCGTGGCACGAGTGGTAGCGTCTCGTCCCTTCATCCGGAGGTCCCTGGTTCGAATCCCGGTCAGGCATTTTCACACACGCTACAAATCATTCATCTCATCCTCTGAAGCACAATACCTAACGGTGGTCTCGAAGGTTAATTAAAAAAAAATTTAACATTATTTTATTTAACGTAAATTTAACTCTATTTTTTTTTTTTTTTTTGTAATATTATTCATTCGATTGATTCGAATCATTCAGTTCAAACGCAACGCACACGGTGATACAGACACAGTTTACAGTTCATTAAATTTTGTGAAATTGGACAAATCTCCAGTACTATAAATATATACATATATATATATATATATATACACACATATATATTTTTTTCTTTTCCGAGATGAATATATCTAAAAAATGTCTCTGTTATCCCCAAAAAACAAGGATTAAAATTTGGTTGCGATTAATGGAGTAGTTCTTTTGTTTAAAACGAACAAACAGAAACCCTTATCCTCTTTATATAATAGTATATAATACAGATGATATAGATATATTTACAGATTGTATCACAAAGTTTTCCCGGCACTTTCATGCCCTCTTTTACTCGTAAAAGTAATGGAAAAAAATACATAAACATATTTCCTAAAATGCTTCATGCTTCGTTTTTGAGTTACGGCTAGTAAAAACTTTTGCTCGGATTTCTGCTACCCCGGTGAAATGAGGTCGTACTGAAATTTTTAGGACGTTAACTAAGTGAAAACTTAGTGATTTTTTATAGTACTTAACCTGACAAACTGAATAAAATAAATCCCAGAAACATACCTGCAGTAGCTTTCGAAAAATCAGTATTGAAAACCATAAATTGGGGTAAAAATCCACTAATTTTTAAGTTTGACGTACAATAACTTTGTTAAATTGTTAATAAACACATAATCCTTGTAAATAAAACTTGTAGGAAATTGATTTTGAACAAAATAAACTAAGATAAGTTGATTAAAAAAAAGAAATATTAGAAAAATTGGAATCTTATTTCTAACAGTACATTACTACATTTGTCCGAAAAGTACTTATTTATTGTCAACAAAATTCAAATTCTTTATTGGTGAACTGAAAAACTTGTAAAAACAAAATTTACTGTTAAATATTGCTGTTAAATATTTTTAAAAAAATGGAAATTACACTACTATTGTAAAATTAAAATAAATAAAAATAACTTAGATAATACTTCTAATAATAAAGTTACTATTCTAAAGTTCGCATGTGTATATATATATATATATATATATATATATATATATAATACTCATATAAGGTCTGATAACAATCCTTAAAATATATATTACGTTTGCTTTAGTATATATAAATACATATATATATATATATATATATACTAAAGCTATACATACTATACATAAACAACTCGTGCATTTTTCCCGGCATTAATGTCATTAGTAAGTATTGGAGACCTTATAATTATTTAAAATGATTAAGTAAAGTTACAACCACGTAACAGTGAACCGTTACGTAACTTTTGATTCGGACAGTGGGGTTCAAACGCAAATGAAAAAGAACGTACGATGAAGTTCAGGCAAATGTGCATAGATACAGTAACTGAGAGCATCATTTGTCGGCCATCTGGCCGAATTCATGTTCCGCCGACTCAATCTGAACTATAAATCGTGAATCCATGCTCAGTTAAAAGGGAAAGGACAGTTTAACAACGGTTCTGAGCATCAGCGACAGCCAAACATACAACCTCCGATAAACAATTCTAAATCTTCTGAAGTCAACTTTCAAGGTTAGTTATATCGGTTTTTATGAATTTTACTCGGTCTTCATTAACCTTCAACTAGTGAGGTGACATCAAAATGACGGCGCGCGTAGGTGATTACCTACGATCATGTAGGTAATCACCTAGCCCCAGTTGGATGGAGCTACGTGATTACCCCCATCCTTGATCACTATGAAACGTGCTTTGCAGTAGCTGGTTCTTTTTTCAGTTATAGTTAGATTGCCGAGCACTGAGAATTTTTATAGTGTCTGATTTTTCTCAATGAGTATCCGACGTCAAACTGACGTGTGATCAATATTTATGTAAGTACAATCTCCTTTCGTAAAATGATCAAATAATGCGAATTTTGGATTAAATATTAATTTCTTTGCATCTAGTTGTTTAAATTTTATTAGCAAATCGTATTAATCTTTTCCAGTGTAAAAATGATGGTAAATGATCAGAATTTCAAAGAGCCAATTCTTCTTGAACTGGATGGCTGGGAAGCAAGGATTCGGATGTTGATGAACCAATTACAGGGCAAAATAGGGAACAAGGTGCAAATGGTAATCAAGAATGGACTAGAGATGGAAATCGAGAGGTGGTTGCTGTAGGAAATGAAGAACAGGCTGTTGATCGGAATGACTGTATTGTCGGCGAACATGACAGATTCTGAGGTCGAAGTTTCAGGAGGTGGTGAAAATGCAGGAATTGATAAACATGGGGAAGTAGATGAAAATGTTTATCTGAGTAAACTCAATTTTAGTTGGTCTAAAGCAGAACTGAGAAGAAATGTCCGAGTTGCGGCACGTAATATATTACGGATTTGTAACAGGCGTAATATTCGAAATGAAAGTGAAATTGAAGTATGGAATAAGCTATTTTCCTATTTCTTATTTTAAAATGTTTTACTGTATTAAAAAGTGGTTTAAATTATTAAAGGTGTTTTAAAAACCTTTATTCACTTAACAATAACTAAAATTAAAAATTTACTTAAAAGTGATGTAAAAAGTAACAAAAAACTAAGCGGTGTCAAAATGATGTCCCCTCACCGGATGTGTCGGTGAAACTTCATCTCACCAACTGAAGGTTAATATTTTTCAATATCATAGTATTTAAGGCAAGGAGGAAATTATAAACAACAACCCGCAATCTACACCACGGAAATCATCGACTGTAATAAGGAACGTTAGACTTGTTTTGACTCAAGCTTACCGTTCTTAGTACAATCCAGTGAACTCCTATTTGATGCCAGTGGGTACACATGATTTAATTCTGTTTCGTTTACGATCATTCAATTTTTATAATTAATTTTTAATTTTTTTTACAAAAAATTCATAACTCATTGTTTCCTTGATCAATATTATTTAATAATAAAATTGTGATTAAATTTTTAAATAAAAAATAATAAAAATTTGGTTCTGTAACTTCCTATTAACTTTATAATATAAATTTTGTTAATTTACAACAGAGATGTCCTATGTCTTCGGGAATGACGGTTTTCTTTTTCTAATTAAACTTTAATTTCTTGTTAGTGGAAATCCATTTAAAATATTTTCTACCTTACAGTTGATTAAGAAGCTGTGATACGGTTAAAGAAGGAGGTCCTTAATCTACGGAACAGTTAGGTGCATTTATTTCTTTTTAGGGAATGAATGCTTATCTTATGTTTGAAAATCATAAAATTTATATATATATATATATATATATATATATATATATAATTCAACGTGTACGATATTAAATGACAAAACCAACGCCGATTGAACTGTTTGGTCTATTTATTCCTTCGATTTCCCCAAATAGAAAAGAATAACCATTGTACCACTGGAAATAAATGAGATCAAGTCGCTCCCACCCTTCCAAGCATTTTCTCGTATGTATTCCCATCCTTTTCTTATACTCAGCAATTATTCTGTTAGGATAAGTAAACGAATATAAAAATGTTCTGATAAGATACGAGTGACAATACGACAGGGTGGAGATTGGGGAGAAAGCGGTCCGGAAAACTACGCTAACGCGAAGTGAATTTCAAGGAAAGTTGGTGGAAGAAGAATTCAAGAGGAAATAGTCACCATTTACCTTCACCTTTTATCATAACAGTTGGGTCTTTTAGTCTTTTATTTCTAATAATTTGATGGAAAATAAACCACTCGGCGTCAGTTATTCTACAACATTGTTTTTACGCTTATCAACAAGCTACTGTAATAATTTTTTAAGTTCAGTAATTAAAACAAATATATTGTAAATCCTAGGATTTCTCCCCAGTTCTCGTTGTTTTTTTTTTTTTTTTTTTTTTTTTTTTTTGTTTGTAAAGTGTAGGTTATTTCATAACACAAGAACATTTTAAGAATCAATTGTCATAAAACCACAATTTTTTAAACCAAATTTATTTCAAGTTCAAAATGATTAAAATTTTATATTTAAGAAATTTTTTCAAGATATTGAGATGTATTAAAAAAAAACCCATATAAAAAATTAAATTGTTGGAACGTAGAAAATAAGGGTGTGGTGTTAACCGAATTTAAATAATATTACCATTCTGTATAAAAAAATTGTTTTTAGATTGGAATGAACTTTCTCTAAGTTATATGCTTATTTATTTTTATGCTTTTTTAATTATGTACGATAAAAAGAATTTTAATATTTTTTTTAAATTTTCAGTGGATAATAATTAATTTCATATCGTAAAAACAAAAATATTGTGGAAGGAAGAAAAATCAGGAATGAGGAGGAAAAGGGGGAAAATCAAGAAGGGTATGAAACTTCGGTCAGTTATCATCACTAGACTATAAATTTTTTTTATAATATCTTAAAAAAACACTAATAAAATCCAGTCAGAATCAAGAAAGAAATGTTTAACATGATTAAATTAACGCAGTAAAATTATAACTTGAGAGAAAAAACAGGACTCTACAATGATTGTAAATTCTTCTAATTAATGATAATTGAAGAGTACTGTATTTACCACAGCGTATAATTTAAGCACGGGCTGCGGTCAGTTAATGCTTTGGTTAAATTTACTCACATGCTCTAAATCCCAAACTTCAACGAATTGGATCAAATTACACAATATGAAAATTTTATCCAGTTTGTAGTGCATTAAAATAATTATACTGCATTGACAAGAGATAGACTACAATATGATGACTATCTACAAAATGAAATTGCTATGTAATAACTATATCATATTAGTCCCCATGTAAATTTTTATAATACATTTCTTTATGGAAACTCAAAACAGTATAAGTCGTATAGATATGAAAAAAATTAATTATTATCTCAAAGTATTACATACGTTGTAAAATTAAATTTATTATTAACCCTTCATTTTGCCTAATGAGGAAGTTTTTGTAAATGTGATTCGGATGATAATTGGTTTAATTTTTTTTTTCTGATAAAAATAAAATGTGCAATAACATGAAAAATAGCGTTTATTAATAATAAAAAATTTAATAAATAAAAAAGACTTAGCTTTAAATTAAAAAATAACATTAATAAAATGATGAAACGTTTCGTAATGAACTTGAATCCTTGAAAGAAAATTGAAATTTGCTGAAAAATCAAGGTATACAAATATTTATGTATTAATAAAGAATTAGAACCCTTAAATAACTTTTCAACAGTTCAACATAAAAAATTTAATTTAGTATATCCTCTTATGTTGAAACAACCTATTTTTCGTTATGAGACCACTACATACCAAATCTCCAAACGGAGGGGGGTAACTTAATAATCTTAAATGGAATGGGTAGAGTTATGAAATATCACTTTACAGAGCATTGAGAAAAATTTCATTGTGTAGTAACTCTAACCAAAATTACGGCCATTTAATATTTTTTGTAGGTAGTCTCAAAAGTGACTTAAGTATGCTTAAAATAGTGATACCACATCAAAAAAATTATTGTTTTGAGGGGAAAGAATATTTTCTTGATTTTTTTTTTATGTCTCTCACTCGGGCGGTTATTTATGAGGTACTTTTGGAAGTAGCTGTGAAACATACTATGATTAGCGGACGTTTCGTCCACACGGTAAAGTCAATTTACGCTGTGGTCCACAAGAAGTCCAATATCCACTGTTTTGTTTGTCCATTTTATTTAACTCTACTGGTATTTTTGTCCACCGTTAGTTTTGGTCCACTTTCTTTTAGTCCACACGGATTTATTATACCAAGATTTAGGTCTGTTTTCAGTCCACTGTGAGTTATATAAAGGCAGACATTGTTACCATTATTGGAAATTAAAATATTGCTTGCCCACGTTGCTAGGCGATATCATTTTGGTAAAATTTAATAGAATTATGGCAGAGTTGATTTAGGCGATATAATGTTGGAATAATTCATCGAAAATTATTGCAGAAGTGATTTATTGTAAAATAATAAACCATCGGTTATTTATCTATCACTCATCTATCATTATATCTGTGAATCTCACAATGGACATTCATAGATACAATGATAGAAAATTATTGCAGAAGTGATTTATTGTAAAATAATAAACCATCGGTTATTTATCTATCACTCATCTATCATTATATCTGTGAATCTCACAATGGACATTCATAGATACAATGATAGAAAATTATTGCAGAGGGGATTTATTGTAAAATAATAAACCATCGTTTATTTATCTATCATTCATCTATCTGTTCATCTATCATTATATCTGTGAATCTCACAGGAGATTCATAGATACAATGATAGATGAACAGCAACAAAATCAACAAGATATCACCCAGCTGCTAGGCCATATTAACATAAGATCACCCTTGAACAAAATATATTTCGCAAACCAAACACACATTTCAGAAGTTGTGCAACGATATCAATAATATAAGGACGAACAACGTATGACAACTTACATAAAAGAGCCGTCGCGTATATACTAAAGGTGAACCCTGCAGAATTGATTGATGAATAAAATGTGTAACATATAATTAGTGGTTATATGTCATAATTATTTCTGGGATACATATACAATAAAAAAATAAAATGTAATATGTCTTTTTTTATTTATCTCGGTAAATGGAGTAGACAAATATGCGATGACTTTATTTAAAGGTCTTCTAATGGACAATACGGTAAATAGACATTACTTGGAGTAGACGTAAGTTCGATGAACGAAACTGGGATATGGACTAAATAATTTTAACTAATTAATTTTTGAGGCAAAAGAAAAAAAAATCTAACACTCTCTTCAATAGACACTAAAATAATAAAAAGAAAATTTTCAAAAACCTTTCTCCATTAATCTTTTAATCCTTAGGTATTTCCAGAGTGAACTATGGCTACAGCCTGAGTTTTTTTCCGCCTAATGAAAATTTATTTTTTTAAAACATGTTATTTGCACTAACAGCAACTGATTTATACAGTTTGTTATCTTAATTTGCGTCTGCATATTATTAAATAATTGTACAAAAGGTCACAAACAACCCAAGGGAGTGGAATCCCTAATTATAAATAAATGTTGCACTGCTATGTAAAATATTTTTGTACCGGCACCTTACCGGTATTGTTTTTTTTTCTTTCTTTGTGTTACGAGTATAAAATAAAATTATATATAAACCTATTAAACATACTAACTAGAAAATTTAGCCAATATAACAAATTCCCCACAACCCCGCGGGAGGAAAAATACAACATTCTAATAACAACAACATCCATTCAAAATTCAAGTATAATTTCCAATAAAAATAAAATCAACTCTTTCTAAAGACACATTATTTTACTTATGCACTAAATTGTTCACTATTTACAAATCTGTTTACGATACGTACGAATCGTAATCTGTTACGAAGTAGCTGTAAGACCAGCTGTCATTATATCGTCCCTAATATAATAATATCATTATACTAATTTCCCCTGTATCTTCAATGTCTGATTCAGGATTAGTTAGAAACAGAATTATTTCATCGTCACGAATAAAGATTTAGCCATTACAACATAAAGAACTAACTACACGTGGAATAACACAAACATAATCTAAACGCTTCTCTCGGAGAGCAAGTTGAATACAATTCAAGAAAGTAACAAACAATACAGCCTTCTGAACGTGTTATCGTCTGTAAATGAGAAAAGTAACTTTAATTCATAAAAATCTTTTTGCAATTTTGCCAGAGTTCATTACTAGTATTAACAAAACGAACATTCATGTACGAGCGTACTAAAGAAGATCGCAACGTATCAGTACGTGCGTCGCCATGCAGAGACATATGGACGCCAACGTACCGGTACGTTCGTAAGGATTAAAAAGTTAAAAATTGAAGATAAAAACTTAATAAAATGAAGAAATTTCTTGATAGCTGTATAAAAGAAGTATACACTCTCAAATATTTTTTTTTAAATATTTAAATAGAAGGGAAATAGAGAAAACGAAAAAAAATATGTATTTCAAAATTAAGAGGTTGATTTTTTTAAAATACTTTTTGATTATTTATATATTCATAGTAGGTAATAAATTTGCTTTAATAATTTTTTTTCTAAAATGCCTCTGGGAAAATCGAAATTGGATTTTCGCGATATCCCTCACCCTTACCGAATTTTGAAAAAATTCAAGATCAATGCCCCTTATTTAAAAATTTTGTGCCAAATTAAAAAAAAATTGGGTACTTATGTATTAACGTCACCGCAACTACAGATTTATTTAAAAACAAAGTAGTCAATCGGATTTCGGAGGAAAATGGGCCAATATAGAGTTAAACATAGATTTTAATAAATGGTTATTTATATTTATTTAATTTAACCAAACTTAACCTATGCTCGCTTCACTCGCTAACCTTGACTAATTAACAGGAGTGTTTTGATTATTTAAATAATAAATAATTTAATAATTACTGAATTTATTAAATAAATACTCAAAAAATTACGGTGTTAATTAGTCAAGGTTAGTGAGCGTAGGTTAAGTTTGGTTAAATTATATTTATAAAATAAATAAATATAAATAACCATTTATTGAAATTAATAAAGAGTCTGTTCATTTTCCACCGACATCCGATTGACTACTTTGTTTTTAAATTAAGTTGTAGCTGCGGTGGCGTTATACGTAAGTACCAAAAATTGATTAAGTCATTCCCGAGATATAAGGTCAAAATCAGTGCTACACGTACACATAGATATAAATTTCTGCTCTAGATGAACTCGTTTGACCCTAAAATGTAAAGATTTGCACAAAAAAAAACCGATATCCCATTTTTAATTGATCGCTATACTTTCCCCTTTATTGTAACTATTCTAGCTGTATTCGCCGCGAAACTAATAAATATGCACATATAAACAACTGCGTGCGCGCATGTTTATCAATTATCACACGTCCGGACGGACTATTCTTTTGTATTTTTTATTGGCGTTTCGTGTCTTCTCCGTGTCCAAAAACTAAAAAAAAATAATTTTTTGCCCAATTACCATATTTTTATAATATTACATTATACTACAGCTGCCCAGAAAGTAAAGAGAGTTGGATACTTTATGTAAAAAATATACAATTTATAAAAACATTTATAATTGTATATTTATAAAATTATAAATACCTAATATTTGTTACACAAAAATAAATATATGCAACAAACAATGTGTTTATTTATAATTGTATTAAGGCAAGATAGTAGAAGGGGAATGCATGATTTGTGATAATAAGTATTCAAATGTTGCAGTGTTAAATGAGAAAATTAATAATGACAGAGATATGTAAACAATTTGCTATAGTTTTATTAATTAGTAGTACTAATCGAATTAAATGGGTGATTTGCATTTTTAGGAGCCATCGGATATCAGCAATCGATTGGTGTTTTGTATCCGCATTTATGTATCACTTTGGGATGTGTAAAGACGTGTTTATCTGATCCCACGCCAATATAGGTAAATTTATAATTTTTAACGAAAGACGGCTAGTATAAAAAGCTACGTTTCCTTCCAAAAAGTGTAAATATATACGAAGGTACGATTGAAAAGAGAAATTAAATTATATTTAGTGTTTTCCGAATAATACAAATAATATTTCAGATCAAGGCTATATATCAATGTGAAATTTTAGATTTATATGTATTAATGCTGTTAAAGAAGCCGTGGTTTGACCAGGAACCAGAACATTTAATTCTTCTTAACAATTATTTTTATACATACATATTTTTCTCAATATTTTCTTACTAATTTATAAATAATAAATCTGCATTCATTTTTTTTTAAATGTATATTATCCTTATATGTATTATCCACGACGTTAAGCTTCAATAAGTTAAAATTTAAGTAATCAAAAATAGTAGTTGTATAACAAATAAAATATTTTTAAACATGAAATTTCTATTCAAAATGTTTTCCGTCAAAAAAAGAGATAGAATTAATCCACTACATAGCAGAATCATTTCATAAATGCAATCGTAGCTTATTTAATTAGTTTCTAAATAAATAACAACAAAAAAAATTGTCGTATAATAAATGGAACAAATACATAACACTCTGCACGGTTTCGTTAGGTTAGACCAGTCCAATTAAATAAAGGTTGTACATAAGTAAAGGTTAGAAAGTATAAAATAGTTATAGAGTATGTAGCTAATAAACATTAAAAAACAAATAAGATGATATATTCTACTTCCCAGTTTTTTTATTATTTAAAATAATATAAGTAATTGAAAAAATAAGTAAAACTTACGGCAATTGCTGTACATCTAAATTAGGTTAGTAAACACACACGATAAAAAAACGAACGCACTTGACTACGGTTAATATAAATCTTCCACTGACAGCCGAAAGAATACGTTTAGTTAATCGGCAATTATCGGTAACGATCGGAACTCGTTACATTGTACAGCTGCACGAATATGACTAATGCTGCTATACACACACGTGCACTGGTAGCCAGCAAATCACAAATATACAAGTCCCTCTGTTTATTCTTGGAGTTAATATGAAAACAAATAGAAAAAAATATTAACCTTTGACTAACGCGTTATTGGAATTATTATATTTATGAAATAATACTGTAAAGAAATATTTCACTTAACTATCTACACTTTTTATTAATTAATATATAATTTTTATTGTGTAAAATTTTCGGTAAAACAGAATTTTTTTATAGTCTTTTTATTTAATCAACCCGATTTGGAAAAAAATAAAACTGATTTTTGTCAGCATTTCATACTTTACCCCTGTTAAATTATTTATTACACTATAACTACCAGGAATGTAAAAATTAACGTGTAGGTCATTAGTTATTGTAAAATTATTAATTGAATTAGTGTTAAAAGACATATCTTTTATCTTTTTATGATTTCAAATTAGATTATTATTTTTTTATCAGTTGTAGGCTTATAAGAAGTTGTGACATCAGTAAAACAACTGTTGACAATTTTAATTTCGTAAATTTTCCACAGTCAACAGTATTTTCTTTGGTAGAAATTTATAAAGATCTCTAAATAATGTGTGTGTTGTACGTTTGTATCTCATTGAGTTATATATTCTAATGAATAATTTGTTAAAACACATAAAATATAATGTATTTATACTTATTTCCAACACTAAAATTACTTAGAAAAATTTGTGTGTGAATTTAATTAAACAATTACTAATAAAAGATATACTTTTTAAATTTAATTTAAAATGATTTGACTATAAAAAAAAAAAAAAAAAAAAAATAGCAAGGATCCAAGAAATGAATACGATACCCCTGATCTAGCAAAACGTCATCTTTGAAATCTTAAACTTCAATGTTTTAATATTATCAATTACCCATTTATAAAAGATACCATGGCAAATTTGAATATTTGTAGCGTATCTAATTCAGAAGTTATTAACCCAAATAGACACCAACATACATAAATACAAACAAACGAGCAGAATTTACGTCATCTCAGTTTTTTACTTTCCTGGCAAATTTAGCAAGAATCGTTACATTAATAGGAAAATCATGTCGGTGATCATGTCAAAAATGGAGTATCGGATATTTTTTTTGCAAATCTTTAAGTTTGAGTCCCGCTAGTTGCTCTAGACCGAACCGATTTTCAAATTTGGCTCAAATACTTCTATAATATATGGAGCATTGATCATATTATTTTTTTTTTTTTTAATTCGTTAAGGGCTGGGGGATATCCCCAAAAAAACTAATTTCGATTTTCTTCAGAGGAATTTTAAAGAAAATAGATCTGTTAACTACAATGCATATATAGATAATCCAAAAAACTAACTTAATTGAAATATATGATTTTTTTTCCTCTATCACCGTTCGGTTTAAATATTTTGCTTCATCTTTTTTTCGCAAGTTCATACTTCATTTACAGAGCTATCAACAAATGTTTTTTTTTTTTGTAATTATAGACTCCGGACTAATCTACAGAAACTTTTTTCTTCTTATTTTAACCTTTATTAAAGTAGATTTAGATTTTGAGAAAACTTTATTTGAGTAAATCTGTTAAGCTTAATCTATATATGAATATTTTTAGAGAAAATATTTCTTTAAATTATTCCCCATCTCAAAAAATATATATATATTCTGTTGTTTTTTTTTTTTGTTTTTTTTTAGGCTCTAACCTTTTAATTTTTATCATTATTATCCGGGCATATCAAATCATACTTTGCCAGAATTTTTGTATTATATAGTATCCTCTTATAAAAGTTACCGTGCAAAATTTGAAGATTTTTTTATGTATCTAATCGAAAAGTTATTAACCCAACTAGACATCAACATGCATAAACATAAACAAACGAACAAAGTTTACGTCATCTCAATTTTTTTTAACAACTTTTCGAAGAAAATTACGGTATTAATTTCGGTCAGATAGTAAGATTGAGGGATGAAATTTAATTTTATTTATGTTTTGATGTGTGAGGATTATGTACCATTCAAGTATAAATTCTTGTGGCTTGAAAATTTCCAAAACTACTACATCAGTTTCATTGGAATTTAGTCAGGCTGTAGTAGTCTGACGTTGTGCATGTAAAATTTTATGACGGTTGTGTCGTTCCTCAGTTACGCTCAGTCTAACGTTGACAACAGAAAATATAACCTCAATTTAAGGTTACGTTCGACTTTGTATTGGTCTGTTTCTTGCACGCGCTTACGCTGTGATGAAGTTACGCTTACAGTGGTGAGTGAGTAACAATTGAATTTTAGTTTAGTAACTAAATTCGTGTGTGTGGGTCTAGTGGTTATTTTTAATTATCATATTACGGTTGCAATCGTTTTTTATAAAGAGAAAATATATTTTAATAATAAATTAGAAAAAAAATTATACCTCTTTAGTTTTCTCATTTAATTTATGTTTTGTATATTTTTTACGCAAAACATTATACAATATAACGAAAAGATTCTTCTTGCGCATTTCTGTGCAAGAGTTTTTTTTTTTTTACAATATTTATCGATGTTACATGACTCCTGAGTCCAAATACAAATTAAAGCCATTTCTTCTTTACGTCATTTTATTAATTAAACCATTTCGGTTAAATTACAATTTCTTAATAAAATAATATAGTAGAGAACAGGCTTTAGTGTTTTATTTGTTACACTGCTATAGATATATAGTATTTCTAATATTAAACATCAATTTTATGGACAAGTGATTATTAATATTATATTACGATATCTGTTTAAGACAGCAATAGTCTGATATCACACTATTTGAAGAGGTGCCAAGTTTTCTGTCTCAGCTGGTAGTAAGGAAACCTGTTAGAAACATTAAATTGAACTACACTATCTTTATTATTTTTATTATTAGCCAATAAGTTAAGAGAATATGCTATATTTCGTTAAATAATAACTTTTATGACTTAAAGAAAATAATATAGGCTAATAAAGTGATATAAAAACTGATTATTGTAAAATGTAATTAAGGTTAAAGTTTTAATTAATTACAGCTACTTTCATTTTATGAACAATTTTATATGTTTTCTGTGTGTATGTGTTCGGGCATGGATGTGTGAGCGAGCGTTGTATTAAACAGGGGAACGATAAAACTCATTTTTACTTGTTATTTCTTACATTAGTACAAATGTCTTTCTAGATAGATGTTTCGATTAAAATCTAATCATACAATTTCCTTTTTTTATACACGCTGAACTAATTTATTACTGATAGGCCTAACACATAATACATTTTATAAAACAATATTGGTACATACTTCATGTTATATTTGTACGTAATACATAATCTAATGTTAAACATGTAAACGAAGAAAAATAATTACTCAAAAAAGAAAAAATAAATCGATAAAATAAAATGCCAGTAAAAAAAAATAGAATACTTTCTATTATTATATCAACTTGTATATATTTATTATTTCTAGATTGTATTTTTAATTACATTCATAGCTATGTTCAGAAATTAATCAAAACAAATTAATCAAAAATGTTTTACCTACGGATCAACAGAATATAACCTTAATTTTAAAGCTTTCAAAAGTTAAATATGGTTCACGAATCTTTCTCGAAATATTATAAAAGACATTTCTAATTGATTTAGGAAAGAGTTTTTAAATTTAAATAAGCTTAAAGAAAAATTACTGGGATAAAATTAAACATCTGAAATACAAAAATAATCAATCAGAAATCTTTTATTTGAGATAATGATGTCCATTTGATTCAGTACTTCTAGGAAACAGAATGGAGGTGTAATTTGTAAAATAAATATCATCTCCATTTCAATCGGAATCCAACGTGAATAATATGCAACAATATATTACGTAGAAGAAGCAATAGAAGACTACTTCATTCCTCACTTTTCCTAGTAAATCAACATCGTATGTTTATTATTCTTATTCAGAACAACCTTCTTATTAGAAATAATTTTTGACTCGTATCAGATCATTTCAACAACAGTTATGATTATAGCACACATAATAAAATATACTGCAAATTTCTTCATAAAACTATTTTAAAAATTTGTTTTAAATAATACAGAGAGTTCGTAAAGAGGGATTGTCTTCCGAGAGTAATGTTTTCTGCAAAGGTTGGTAATCCAGGGTTGTATGCAGTTTGTATCCGTGAGCCAGCTAGGATTGGACATTGAGAGCAGAAGGCGTGTCTGGTTTTTTGTTGCGTTCGTCATCTTTGAAATATTAGGACCGTGAATTTTCGTGTGAGCTCAGAACAGCGAACAATTCCATTAGAACATTAGAACAGCGAATAATTCTCGTTGAATATGTTTCCCGTGAAAACGTATGTACGTATATGAACATGCTAAATGCACAGATAATGAAAAATCATTTTTCCGTTAGAAATTCAGGTACACCAATAAATAATCAACCTATTGTTAGGGCGTTAATCAAGAAATTTTAAGAGATCGGATGTTTAACGACTTGGGTGAAGTGATATATCATTAGTTCTCGGTGAAGAAAATCTGCAAGACATATCAGCCATTATGGAATGTAGTCCCAATAATTCCAAACGAAAGACATCGTTTTTCCGTAGAAAATATAGGTGTTGTAATAATTTCGGTGTCATCCCGTTTAAAGTGAAAGGAGTTCATAAGTTATTAGCCACAGACTGGAGTAAATCACTCAATAATTTGAATACTTTCACAGTATTTTCGACAATATTTTTCCTATAACGATGGGACATTTATCAGGATATGTGCACATACAGAACTCACGTCTATGACCAACAACTCGCATACCATACATGAAATTCCTGTACGTGACCAAACGATTACGGTGTGATTTGGCAATATCCAGAAGAACAGTCGGTTCAATATTCTTTGCAGAAACAATAAATTCAGCTCGTTGTTATAAAATTATTTGCTACTTTATGGGAGAGCTAACAGTGAAAGAAATGAATAATGCTTGGATTCAAGAAGGCAATACACACGATCTAGCACACAGTCCATGAAGTTAATGCAAGATGTTTCTTGAGATCGATTGATTTCTATGGGCTTGTGGCCAACTTGTTTTTCGATTTTAAACCCACCGGATGTTTACTTCTTGGACAACGCATAAAACTGCTTATCAAAGAAACCACTACATCCTCCAGGAACTTCAAACTACTATTTATGGTTTGCCCAAGAACATTCCTAATGAAGAACATGTGAGAGTATTTGAGAACAAGAAGAAACGCGTACAGGTATAACCGAAACTTTAGAGGATATTCTCTTATTTTCATCGGAGGACGGGAAAGCTCTCTTAGACACCGTTTGCCAGTACAGACAGCAAGTGACGGGCTCTCACCAACTACAACGCCTTATACAAAATGCCCTGATACCCGCCTTTAGGCATTACTCAGAGCATGCTGTTTACGGGACTCCTTGGATGGGTCGAAGAGTCCAAGACATATCGAAGAGTAGTGGCGACCTCTAGGGGATCCTGCTTGCTCCTTGCCTTGGCTATCCTCTCACCATCCTGCTCAGTACTAGTCAAAGTTGCAAGGTTTCTCTCTTTTTTCTTTTACCACTTATCTGCAATAAACAAGGCATACTTATAAAGATGAACTTAGTCACATACTACTCGTACACAATGTGAAAATTGATAAAAAAGATTGAAAATAACACATTCTCGAAAATTTTATATTGTAACATTTTCTTCTTCTTCATCATTCTCTCTCTCTCTCATTCATCATCTTCTGCTGAAGTATTGCCCTGCTCAGTTTTATAACAGCGTTCCAATTTTGTTCGTTGCAAAGAAGTACATCGATCAGATTGTCAGTGGCCAACCTCCCAATAATACCGCTGTCTGTCCTCTGCCCACCTATCACATTTAAGGATATTCTGGATGAGAGATATCTCCTTATTGTTTTATTGATTCTTTTATTATTTCAATATTTCCTAATACAGGATAAAATTTTAAAATTATTTGTTTTTTTTTTTTCTTTAGTCTTGATTAACAACAGGATTTGACTCTTTCGATGAAATAAGAAAGATTTTATGTCCTTTTATTTTTTTTTTCCAAGAAAAAGAATATGGATCTTACATTTTTTTTTATGGAAGTACATAATTTAAAAAATTTATGCGTAAGATGAATTTTCCAAAAAAAAAATTAATTTTTCCCATATTTTTAGTGATTTCTTCGAAATTTCCAGTAAGACAAATTATTCTGAAATAGAAATTCTAGTGTTTTTATTCAAATTATTAATTAATTTACTCCAATTTGTTTCGTTGAAAAATTTTATTTATTTAATTATAATTAAGAATTATTTATTATTTCAATGCGGAGCAATGTAATATAAATTATCATTATAAAAGTATAATATATTAATCTTTGCGTTAATAAAACCACTAAAGAAACAAAACTATTCATTTTCCGAGCAACGTAACTTCAAACAAAAAACAAATCCATTTTGTAAAAAATTACAATCAAGACTGCTGCATAAAATTGCATTTAATTAAAATAATCTGTAATTAGAATAATAATAAAAATAAACTGTTTTACCTTTTGTACTGATATTTTTTAATTATTATTTTTTTTTAAACAGTTCGTATTTTATAATTTGTCTCGTAATTTCTTTAATTCTACAAAAACATTATTTTTATTAAAATTCTAATTATACAAACAATTACTATATACTCTTTTAAATAAAATTATAAGTTATGAAAAGTATAAAAAATAAGTTTATTTTTTTAATTTTATGTAATAACTTCAAAATATAAAATGAAATTACAGGAATGAAAAATTAAATTAGAAGATTCATGAAAAGGGATTTCATTTTGCTACTGTCTTTTCTGCATACTACTATTTCCCTCTTTCCTTCATCATAAATCAAAATTTACATCTCACGAAAGTTTTATTATTCCGGAAATTAAACGGAAGTCAGTATTTACGAAGTAAATTTAGTTATAGCCTATATTTTCAGAAAAACAATAAATTTCTACTTTATTGTTAAAAGTACTGTTGATTTACTTTATATTAAAAAATTACAGTCAATGTATATAATAAATTATTCAAAAATGGTAAAAAGTGAATTAATAAATAAGTTGTCTCTTCATTCGATTTTCAACAGAATTCAAGTGGTAGCCTATACAAAGTATCTCCGTTACGGAGTTAACAATTAGAATCACATTTACTGAAATATTGATGTTCATTATACAATTAATCTTGGTAGTGAAGAGAGTGTTTTTATTATTCATAAAGTAAAATTTTTAGGTATTTTATTCGATGACAAATCGCTTAAGATGATTAAATTGATTTGGTTTGTAATAAAATCGAATCCTATTATTTATCTTTGAAGTGCTTTAATAAAACGATAAGCATATCACCATTAACGTGTATTCTTGCCTGTAATATAACATATCATCTCTTAGGGCTCCCTCAAAAAGTCAAAATGAGTTTTTAATGTATAAAAATGACCTGTCAGTTCATTATTTAGCACTTATCCACTGATATTTAGAAAATTAAATATGTTAACTTCTTTAAAAAGAATTGTTATTTATTTTACAAACTATTATAATTGTTATTTATACAAACTGCACTTCTATCAAATGGAAAAAATATTTTTCGTGTAACTGAACTCAAAACTTCGGCTTACGGGAAAGGTTCATGTCTTATAATTTACCTAAATATTTTTATACGCTTTTAATTTTCTCTGTGCGCTGTGTCGTACGGCGAGATGGTCAGAATTTTATCAGCAATATTTAACCCACTATCGGATCAGATAGAAGGTTAAAATTTTGCATATATGCTTATTATCGATGACATTGCATTGTGATAAAAAATTCATAAAAAAATCTATTTTCATAGAAAATTTGTTGTTTTCAAATAACGGAAATTCAAGCAACCGCGCATGCGTACGAAAGATTTCAAGGCAGAGTACCAGTCATATGTGCTTTCTGCTACGCAAGAAAATGAATAGTTTATAATGTGAAGATGGGTTTATATACGGATAGTTGTCAACTAGTTTCAGTAAACCGCTGTTGTTAAATTTATGCACAAATATATTTGAATCGGTTATTCATTTGCAACATTATTATATTTCAGAAGAAATTCATCTTCGATTGTATATAATTGTGTAGCGTTAGTTAATCAATTTATACAATCTGTTTAAAATCTATAAACTAACACATTTTCCTGAGATTATATTCAAGAAATTTCATAATAATACATTGTTTAATTGTGTCAGTAATTTTTTTTAGTCTAATTGAGACTAAAAAGCATTGTTCTTTTTTTTTGCAAATAGTAAAAATACGCTTTTATTTAACTAATGAAAAATTAAAAAAGTACCGAAATTTCACTAATTGTAAATTATTGGATTAAAGTATAATTTGTTTGGAAAAATTTTCCAATTCAAATATACTTAAAGATGCACTAGAAAAAGAAATACAATTTTACTTTCATATTAAATCAACAATATATTAAATGACACGAAATTATAATTATTTTTTTATTTTTTTTTTATTTTATGTTTTTTGAGGTTTTAAAAGGCTTTCGTCATTAGCTCCTTTCCACATCTAAAGAAAATAAGAAAACTATTTCTTTTCCCATCGCGATAAAAATACTTGCGACGTAGTCAGAAGACCAGTCTTATCAATGCATATCATCTAATAAAGACTTGTTATGGGACATTAAAACCCCAAAAGAAACACAAGATGACAAGGATGTAAAGGGAGCTTGCCACTTAAAAAGATATAAACCATTTCTTAGAAAACGTTGTCAAAAACAATCAAATTTGCTTCAAAACAAAATCACTTTCAAAAACACAGTTACAAAAATTAAAATTATATTTATATTAAAAATATTAAAACGTATGGTGGCAGAGTATTAAAAACCCTTGCCACTTATAAAAACAAACAAAACCACTTCTATCAGGGTTATTAAAACATCTTCATATCACGCAAAAATTAAAACTTATTTGTTTTCACTAAAAAATCGTCAAAAATTAAATAAAAATTAGCTTTTTCTTCTTCTTATTCTGCCCTATTGTCTAGGTTTTTCCTTAGGCCATTCTTTTTTTGTTCTCTTCTCCATCTTCCTAAAGGCCTCGATGTCAAATTCCGAGGTATCTGAGTCCTCAGAGATGGTATCTTAAGATCCCCCTCCGGAAATCGTGGAGGATATCCTACTGCTGACATCTGACGACACATGCTCCATGGCGCGGTGAAAAGTACATCGCAGTCCAAACTAGATGCACTCACCGTTAAAACGTGTGGGGCAGCTGAAGTCCTCGCCCTGTCGGCTAAAGCCTCCTTGCTTTTGGAGGCTCTATTGTTGATTTTACGAAATTCTTTTCATGTAACATTATTACTTCCATTTTTTCAGAATCCTCAATAGGGATTTTTCTCTGAACTTTCATTTGTGGTTTAGGTACCTCAGGCTTCTTCTGAGCTTTTATTTCATTTAGTTTTGCTTCTGAACTGTTTGAAGGACCAATTCTTGGTGGAGAAGACGTCATTGTTTTTGTAACATCCGCTGTCTTCTGTAACCGTTTATGGCTTGTTTCTTGGACTGGTTTCATTTTAGATTTCTCAATAATTATACGTTCGGCCATCGTGACTAATGTACCAGATCAGTTATCACGTCTCCTGCTTTAAAGGGTGCTGCAGGAGCTGCAGCAATCTGAGCTTAGGACATAGTCATAGGTGGTCTACTTGCCACAATTATCTTCGCATTGAAGGAGCTGACATTCTCTACGGTCCTCACTTCTTGAATAGCTACTTCTTGTTTGTAAACTGATCATTTAAGTGATCTTGCGGAGTGGTGTTGTGGCAATTGACGCACACAGAAGGGTCTCTGCATGGGCCATCGGAGTGCTCCTCCCCCCCCCCCCAATCAAATTTTTTTTCTTTTACATCGCGCCACTATGTGTCCAAATGTTTTGCACCCAAAATACCGCAACGGAGTTGGGATAAATGGGCGATTATCCAATCGATGAAAACCAGCTTTTATACTTGTCCGGGCATTTAGGTCTTCTCCATTGTGTCGTGTGTTCAATCTTCGACATGCAACGACTCCTTTTGGATGAAGCTCTTCAATGATTTCTTCTTTTGTGTAGTTTGGCAGATCCTTACGCACTACAAAACCCTTGGAAGTATATAATCTACTATGTGGGACAACTACAATGTCGATGAGTTGCATCTTCTTTGCCTTGAGTAACCGTGACGACTGTATGTCGTTGACGGTCTTAACAAATAATCCCGTCGAAGTCTTTCTTGTTTCTTTAACAGCTCCTCCAGTTGCTTCCGTAATGCCTTTAGCTATCACGAAAGGGCTAATTTTAGAAACATCACCTTCCTTTTTCTTGATTACTAGATATTTGGCAACAGGTCCTCCACTTTTAGGTCGAAACTAAGTTCGATTCTTCTTTTCTAAACCTATGAACTCTTCTTTATCGCTGAACTGAACACTTTTCCTTCTCTTTGCTTCCAAAGAAAGAGGTTCTCCAAGACGAGAATTTTTGCGTGAAACCTATGCCAAGAAGTTGTGGCAGTTGATGTTTCCATAAATACCACATTTCACCAGTTAATATGTCGCAAAGTGCGGGTGTAGAGACGGTTGGGCGTTGTCCAGATCATTGATCCTGCCAGGGTTATCCCAGTCAGCCGCCTCCCACAAATTTAACCCAGACTGGGCAGTCAGATACTGCCTGACTCACAATACGGTCATGCCTCCCGCCACCGCTGAAAAAACAGCGAAACCGGGAAGCGCAACCGCAAACACCTCGGGACCGCCAATCCCGTATACTCCACAGGGAGCTCCTGAACAAACCCATTGCTCTACTGGCCGACAAAAGTGTAGGTACCGAAGTACCATGTTGTTGTCGGCCCCGGACGTGTGCATAGATATTATTACACGGACGTGGGGTTGAATATATCCAGGAAAATTATTATTATTATTACTATCATTATTATTGATTGTAAATCAAATTACTGAAGAATAATAAAAATATTTTCTATATAATTAGATTATCTTTAATTTATTAACAATAAATTTAATGACGAATAAAATAACTTTTTTATCTTCATAACTTTTTTTTTAATTTAAATACTCCGTAATGTATAATATATGAAAATATATTACAGTAATATTTCATTTAATTTTTTATTTTTTTTTTTTTAATATGCTAATTTTTAAATTTTAATATACACCGTAAAGCTAATGGCCTAAACGCCTGTGTCAGAGAGAAAGAATTTAGTAGGAATATTAAACAAAATACAAATAATTTAGTCCACCCTCCTCACTAATGACAACAATTTTTCTCCAGAGTCAACTTCGTATTTATAAGATTTTTAGAATTTTTACGCCTTACCATGTTTTTGTATTGATGTGCTTTAAATTTAAAATAAAAAAATTATACGAAAATATTACCATCATCAAAGAATAAAGTATACAAAAAATTAGTATTCAATTTTATTTTTTTATTAAAATTTTTAAAGTACTTCGACCCAGCAATTATGTGCTCTCAAGTTTGAGGATTAATAAAAATAAAACTCTCTAATTTAAAAAAAATTACATCAGGTTTTTTTAAATTATTTTCCCTTGTATTTCTTAATATTAAATATCTAATTTTTACTAATTACTTCCTTGTTCGAAGTAAAGCAAGTGTCGCGAAAAATTTCGGTTTCCAGATTTCAACAGAAATCTCCATTTTGAAACTAACATTAAATGATTTTGAACCAAGAGAGTTTACACCGTGATTGTGTAATGAATTTTACAAAATTTTTATTTTTTGAGGTAAAATCCAATGGCCGATTGCGGCCATTCGTGTATTTTTTAATCTTCAAAGATACTTAATCCGAATCTAGAATCAGAATCTGAGACAAAACGTGTTCGCACATATACATATTTAATTCAATACAGAACTGTTTGTTTGTTGATAATATCCAATGTTTTGTTTACCAGTAAATTTTTAGCAAGTTCATTTTGTTGATATCTAAATTTTGTTTGTTTCAAAATGAATATCGTGGTTTTAAATTTATGTAATATTTATTAAATTTTATTTGCATTAATAGATTATACAAGAAATAAAAGAATAACACAAACAGTTTTTTCTATAAGTGTTCAATGTGGGCACCATTCGTCATACGGCACATATCCAGCCGATAGGAGAATTCATCCCATACTTTAATCAGCAAATCTGAAGTAATTGATGCGACAGCTGTTTCAATCCTGTGTCTCAAGTCAGGTAGGTCAGCTGGTAATGGTGGCACATACACTTGATCCTTTATAAACCCCCAAAGAAAAAATCATATGAGGTCAGGTAGGGCGAACGTGAAGACCACGGCAAACAAGTCATGTCATCTAATCCCCCGCGACCGATCCAGCAGTCGGGAAAAATTTAATTCAACCAATCACGTACAGCTTTATACCAGCGAGGAGGTGCACCATCTTGTTGCCAAATAAAATTCTGTGGTTTGTATTGCAGTTGAGGAAAAAACCATAGTTGTAGTATATCAATGTATTTCACTCCAAACACACTTGCTTCCATGAAAAAGAAAGGTCCGTAAACTTGCCTCAGAGTACGGCACAAAATAAATTCGGTTTTGGGGAGTCTCGTTCATACTGCATGAGAATTTTCTGATCCACAGATACACACATTGTGGGAGTTTACTTTTCTGTTAAAAGGAAATGTTGATTCGTTACTGAATACGACACGATAAAGAAAGTTTTCATCGTCACGGTGCAACATTTCATTTGCGAAGCTAGCACGCAAACCATAATATGTAGGCTTTAGAGCTTGTATCAGCTGTAAACAATATGGACGCAGTTATAAGCATTTCCTTAAAACCCTCCACACAAACGTCTCTGGAATTGCTAACTTGCGGCTAGCCTTCCTGACAGATTTCCTATGACTACAAAAGATTCTCTTACGCATTCAACATTGTCTTTGGACATACTCGGTTGTCCTGTACTCTTTCCTTTAAAAATACAGCCAGTGGTTTCAAAGTGTTTATACCATCTACGACAGTGACAAGTAACAGTAACAAGAAAGCTTGGAAGACAAGTGATATCTTTACGTCTTGGTTACGAAAATGGGACCATGAATTAAAGGTTAAAAATGAAAAATACTGCTCCTTATTGACAATTGTTCAGCTCATCCACTCGTCGAAAATCTTTCATGTATAAAATTAGTGTTCTTACCACCGAAAATAACAGCAGTCTTACAGCCCTTAGATCAAGGCGTGATCAAGTCGGTAAAAATCCATAACAAAAACACCTAATTTTGCAAATGATACAGGATTTATATCAAAAAAAGTAAACCGAATAACTATTCTGGCTGCTATAATTATGTTAGAAAGGTCATGGAATGAGGTTTTTCCGCACTATAAAAAATTTCTTTTGACACATTTTTACCACAGGCTGACGTAGTTACTGACTGCATGCAAATAAGAATCTTTAGTGGAATGGGATAACAGTCTACAAAACCAATCGTTGTCAAATGCATTATTTAAAGATTATAAAGAGTCTAGCAAAGATTTAGAAACGTATGAAACTGTAACAGGAGTGGCTTCAGTATTAGCAGAAACAGATGAAAACGAAGGTAACGATGAAGATATCAACCCGCCAGATCTTCCAGAGGTTTTAGCGGCAATGAAAACCGTTTGCCAGTTTTTCAGTTTTATAGATTTTTCTAATGAAGAATATTTGTTTTTATTTAGAAAAGAAGCTCCAAAAACTGTATTACAACACGAAATATTTGAAACAATGCAAAATAACCGACTTTTTGCAAAAAAAGTAATTTGAACAAATTGTCTCTTTTTTACTCTGTCGTATTTGTATTTATTATTGCATATTTTTGTATTTTACATTATTTTAATACAGAAATAAATTGTTATTATTATTTTTAATGATTATTTTACAGTATTACAATACTCGTGTAGATGGCATATTAAAATAATATCACTAAGCTACATAAACATCGGTTATTGTGACTATCAGTTATAATAACATAAAATCGTCGGTGCCTTGGAGGACACTATAAACGATATTTACTGAATTTTAATGTGTTAAAACGATACAAATGTCAGCTAGCTAATAATGTATTCTAGTTACTGCTAATTATTCTATGAATAATTTTTTTTTTAAATTTATACTTTTTTTACACGAAATAAATGTTTTTTTTTTTTTTGTTTTTATTTATACTGATGACAAAGTAAAAACTCTGTACTTTTTAACTTTTCAATTGATAAAGAAGTTGTCAATTATCCTATACCTTACAAGAATGCACTGAAAATCCTACTCGAACTTCTGTAATACAGAAAATTTGTATCGCCTGATATAAAAATAGAAATTATCGATAAATAAATAGATAATTTAAATACGTAAAACACTTTTATTGTAAAAAATCAAGGAGAGCCTAAAAAAATAAGAAAATAAAGGATAATTAGCTAGATTAAGGAAGTAAAAAAATAATTTTAACAATAAATTTTATAAGTTCAGGAAAGATGAACTTCAAAAGAAAAGTATATAACAAATTTTATTATAATGATTTTTATTTTGAGTTTTATTAAAATATTACAAATTATAACAAAAGTATATAGGTAAGATATTTTTCTTTCAATTATATATATAAATTTACACTAAACCATTTTTATAAAAACAATAACTGGAAAAAATTTTCATATTTCAATAAAATATATATATATATATATATATATATATATTTATTTATAATATAACTTTACCACAAAATTTGATAAAATATACGTATGTTAATTAATTTATTTTTACTATAAAAAAGTTTACAAGTTTTTTTATCACAAAATAAAAATATAATAAATTTATTGGTTGTGAGGTGAGTACAAAAACTATAGATGCGCAAAGAAACGGCGGTTGAACGTTGAATAGCCAATGAACGACTTGGGTAGTCGTATATTTTGAAAACGTAGTCACGCATACAGATCGTGCCGTGACTACTACTATTACTAGACTTCAGAAACTTCAATGTTGTATCAGTTTTTCGACTACCCTCACAACTTATTGCATAACCGAATTATCTAATCTTCTTTTTAATTTTAAATCAATTTTATTCCTTAAATACTAAAGTAAACATCACAAAAAAACGTAAAATATATATGCATATAAAATGAAAAAAAACTTAATAATAATAATAATAATAATAACAAAAACAGATCTGATAACAACAGGATGTTAGGAAAAGAAAATGTATAATCAACAATCAATGTATAACAAAGGTAGGAGTTGGATAAAAAGAAAAACAGAAATGAACAAAAATTTTAGATTAAAAGAATTAAACAATAAGAAAATAATTATGTAAAAGTAAAACTTCTTTAAAAAAAAAAAAATTAAAACCTCCAACAAAATAAAATAAAAAAATGTTTTTTTAGTGTATCCTGTGAAAAGAAAGATAAAAAAACACAGTAAAATATTTTTACGAATGTTTAAAAATTACGTGATTTTTATTCTCATAAGTTAACAAATACTACTTGAAAACACGGAAAACCTTTTTTATAATTCTTTACAAATAATGCTAAAATAAATTTAAAAACTGTTACTGAATAATGTTTAAAAATTTTTTTCGTTGAAAATTTTAAATTTTTATGCAAAAAATTCAGTAATTTTTAATTTCGAAATATTAAATTTTCAGCTTATTCTAACAGAAGACTTTATTGCTATTTATTTCGTCCATTTTGTATGGAATGCTGTTCCATACAAAATACTGAAATTTTTATCCAGATATCTTATCTGACATTAAAGAAAAAAATGGATACAAAATAAGACCTGATGTTTAAACAAATTGTTACCCATACTAACCGAACCCATTTCTAACTAATATTATATAACTTAGTGGAAATGATTATTATAATAATTCAAATTCTCATAAAAATGATTTAAGATTTAAAAAAAAAAAATACTTTTTTATTAAACTTTTCTGAAATTATTGCTAGCAATGACAATTTGATAGAATAATTAAAAGTGCGGTAATCCTAATTTCTCACAAAACGTTTGAATGAACTTGAAGTTGAATGAAGGTCAACTGAGCAAAAGTAAAACTTTTTTTGTTAATTTTAATTTAGAAATTTCAAAACATGTACATCTAAAAAATTATTGAAATTGATTATTTAGATGTCACATGTATTTTTTTTTAATAGATTTCATACATTTCATTTTACTGAAGACAAAAAAAATCTTTACTCTGTTACCTAAGAATTTAAATTATAAATTGAGATTAATAAAAAGCTTCTTGAAAAGTTAAACGAAAAGAAAATATAGTTAACTAGAGAAAAACGTAACTACACCATATTTGCAATATAAGAAGTTACATAAATTTTTATAATCAGAATACGTGAAAAAATGTGTGTATACCAAACGCAGTAAGCATATCTGGAACAGTTCATTTATTTGCCTATAAACATTCAGATGAAAAAATAATTTGATTTGTTACCATAGCAGATTTTTTTAAAAGAGTAAAACTATTTATAATTTTAATTTCATCCATATGTAACATTTTCTTGGCATAAAATTTGTACTTCAGTCATGTATTTACTGATAGAAAAATCATTCTAAGGAAAAATCTTAAAAAGCATTAGAATATGAAACTATAATGGGACATCAAACAATCTTGTGGTTGGTAATTAGGAAAAAAGAAAGATTATCAAATTACTTGAACAAAGAAAAAAAACGATAAGGAATAGATTGTATTGGTGCCATGGAGCTGCCTAAAGTCAATAATCTTACCTTTATGACTCAGTAAAACTATAAATATTGTTAAAAAATATATAAAAATACAGTACTTAATATTATAATAAAAAGTTTTAATCATATTAAAATATAAAAACATATATGATTATATCATGCGAAATTAACCTAATGTGTGATTAAAAAGAGTTCTTTTAATTATGCTTATGTGAATTTGAACGCGGTAATATGGTAACAGTTGTAGGTCCGGCCTGTCTTACAGTACTTCTAACTGTGCTTGATATCTGTCTTGGAGCTAATGTAGTCGAAATAAACTCAGTACTATCTCTTGTAACAGCATCATGCGAAGGTAATTCTTTATTTGTTTTATATCTGATAAAATATACTTCAGGTTTAGCAGGTTGTGTAGGTTTAGGTGTCGGTATAATAATTGGTGCAGCATCGGTTGGATTTTTATGTAAAACGTAAATAAGAGTTTTCTCGATATCGCTTTGTGGTGCTGGTATAACTGGAGCTTGTGCTGATGGAAATGATGGTGCTTTAATGAATACGATTTTATAATGTTTTTTTGGCGGTGGTGGTGGTATAACTGGTCTTTTTGGCGCTTGATATTCTGGATCTGGTGGTGGTACATGTACATAGATATGTTTTTGTACTATTGGAGCTTGACTATGTCCTTCATATCCTCCGCCAACAGCTCCTCCTCCCAGATGATTATTTACTGGTAATGGATACGACGTATATCCTCCAGCTTCTGGTCTACATTTAACTGCACTAATTGCCGCTACCACAAATAACTGAAAAAGAAAAAATATTCAATTATTAAAAAATGAAAAGAATTAATAAGAAGGCAAAAATTAACATTAAAAAAAAGTTAAAACACGTACAAACGTAAAGTTTACGTATACGTAAAGTTAAACACGGACTAAAGTGTTAGTTTTTATAAAACGTTATAACTCTAGAACGGCTGAACTGAATTTAATACATATATATGTAATAATTTATTTTACACAAGCTAGCGTAATGAGATTTATATAAAATAAAATTGAGGGCAGTAGGTAAAATTTAATCTAAGCTAAAAAATCAAAATCATTTAAAATTTATCAAGTAAAGCAGTAAAAATAAAAGTCCTATGAAATGCACATCTAACATGAAATTACTGTAGGGTTCCGTTATAATATAGATGTTTTAATAAGCTCTAATTTTTTTTTTTAACCGATGAGTTAATTCGCCACAGAAGCTTACAAAGAAACATTTACGTGAGAATATGAAAATAGAAATTTGAAGCGTATGAAAAATGTCATAACTGGCCGGGATTCAAACTCAAGACCTTCACATGAAAGACTGAGACGCTACCACTCCGCCACAAAGATCGGCTAAAGATATTTAATTAGCATTAAAATCGATGTACCAATAAGCAATAAAATTTATATTACTTACTTTAATAAGCACTTTTTGTAATTATATAATAATTATAATGTTATATAAATATACATCTCATTAACGGGAAATAATAATTAACATTTATTTATACTTTTATTTGTTTCATACTCCAGTAAATAAGGAGTTTATATCCAATTATAGATACATACTGATATTTTTGTATAATGAGAAGTAGATATTATTAATGTATGAAGAAATGCTAAACTTGACTGCGATTTTCTACGTGATGAGAAGCAGAGACATTACCACTCAGCTACTCAGATTAAGGATAACATAATAACAAAAGTAGATTTAAATATAATTAAAAGACTATAAATTAATTCTTTTTATTTTTTTTCCATTATAGAAGGCGATGATATTAATTTGAAATTTAAACTTTTGTAATGAATGACAAACTGAACAAAATTATATGTAAAATATATATTTTTTTTAATTTACTTAAAAAGGTTCTTTAGTTATCTTTGGGACCATCCTTAGTGACTGGGAATGATATTTTCATACAAAGTCGAAATTAATGAGATTTTTAAAGGGAATTTTGCTTTTTTTCTTCAGTTTTTTTTTTTTTATAAAAGCCATAAAAACTACATCTAATAAGGTTTTATATATGCTTACAAAATTTTCTTTCCAATTAGATAAGTTATAAATTTATTTTATCAAAAAGTAAACTATAAATGAATTCATACTTCTGTTGCAGTATATTTATATGACAATATTTATAAGGTTTGTATACACTGATTCACTATAATACTAACATGAAGATAGAAAGATGACTTAATGTAAATAAAAAATAAATAAATTACTATTTCCATTTTTCAATTATCAACTATTTTTTCATACCAGCAATACAAATTATTGGTATTTTTTTTCTTGATAAGTTTTAAGCTTGTGCATGGGATATGGGGAATGAAATTTTGTAGCGTATGAAAAACGCCTGACCGGGATTCGAACCCGGTTAGGGATTTTAATTTTAACATTAAAATTAAATCCAATATATCCCCAGAATGAACTGATAATAAATAGAAATTTATTGTACAAAATATTATCCGTAATCTAATTTGCTACTGATATTTGTATTAACTGAAATATCTTCCCTGCTATTATTTCAAAATTAAAAAATTATTATTCGCGAAATTATTATCTTTTTCTAATTATATTGTTTATTTTATAATCTTTAACACATTAAAAACGTCCATCCACAGTTAACTATAATACATAATCGTGGAATACAATAAAGACCTGGTAAACCAGAACTGTACTACTCTTCTAGAGATTAATATTATTAAGTTATTGTATTCTTTTCTGAGATTCAAGAAGATTTCACCAGTTCTAATTTAAAATTTGTTTTCCTTCACAACCTTTTTTATATCCCGTTTTTAATTGAAATTATGTAACTGTGTACGAATTGTAATTGTATTTTTTTTTCTAAAAAACCAGAGTTTTGTACAAGAAAAATATTTCCTTTCTTTAATAGAGACTAAATAATTACTTCTTTTTTTTTAGTACGTCACTGTATTAAAAACAGATCATCGGAAAAATTGACTTTAATACTTAAAAGACAAATAAAATCTTACCCGTGAAATTTAATTTTAAAGTTTACTTTCACTTGTTTAATTTAACAAGTTCTTACACCTTAGAAACTGTTTAAGTTTAGAAATTCAAAGTAAAATTTTATTCTTAATCTTATTTCCTTGATAATTATGAAACTTTGAAATTGCACTCTCAGGGAAAGTATACAAATATACAAAAAACGGGGTGTATTTTACCCATCATTTACCATAATTCTAACCTTCTTTCTAATAATTGAAAATCACAATAATTTAAAAAATTGTTTTCGTAAGATATTAAACGATTTTTTATTTTCCTTCAAAAGGTTCTAAGATATTATCTTTCAAAGAAAAAAATTCTTCTTTCATTATTTAATATCCATAAAAAAACTGACAGTTACTCCGTCCTCAGCCATCTTCCACAATGCAAAAAAGGAAGTTTTTCGATATCTTAGAAAGTTGAAATATCAAAAATTTACTTTTCCTGACCCATGTTAACGTAAAAAGTAGAAAATGGTTATGATATTTTTATAACAGTAGCATTACATAATAAGAACCTCAATAAGACATTTTTGAAATAGTAAAAATAGTTTTTGAGTATTAAAATATAATAGTTTTGCTTAACGGAATATCTTTTACTTCTAAAATTAATTAAAAATAAAAAAAACTAATGCAGGAAATTATGGAACTATCTGTATTTTTACACAATGTTTTAAATAATTATTCTGGCTGGAATAACTATTTGGATTTCAAAAGTTTATTTTTGGACTTTACATCCCTAAACTGTATGTATAATAAATGTTCGTAACTGATTTTTCAACGAGATGAGTTTGTATGAAACTTATTTTAATTTTTTTTATTTTTATTGACATTTATTTTTCATATAATGTACAAAGTTTATTGCAATAATTTTACTTAATTTTTATTGCGTATATTTCTTCTTGAATTTATTACTAAAAATGTGGATTGTTTTATTTAATAGTTGAGATTCAAAAAAAATCTAAGCTATTATATTATTTTAATTAATTCTGAAAGAAAAATCCTTGACTTTCATTTTACACAGAGAAGATACTTAAACGTACTTTGTAATCAGAGATAAAAGCGTTTATAACTTGTCTGAGTAAACGGATAATGGAATATAAAAAAGTGTATTTTTTTTAGGTCGGTAAATAATTTGTTGTGTTTGAGATCAAACAACCTCTTCAACCTCTCAAATGCATTCATGTTCATATAACTTACCTTTTTTTTTGTTAAAACTGCCTAAAAAATATTAAATCAAGTTATAAATATTGCTATTATCCATTTTTCTTTAAATTATTCTTCTTATTTCCACAAGTTTTCTTTTTTACTAAATAAATATACTCGTAATTCTTCTATGTTTAATAATTATAAAACAAAAATATGTTTAAAGATAGGTTTTGAACATTTCAAAATTTAAAACAAATCTGAATTTAATCAATTTGTCCTCTTTAACCTCTTAGTCAATGGGAAAGATGTAAGGCGATTAAAGCGAGTACATGTACTGGACCTAGTAACTTAATAGTGATACTTAGGACGAGGCCCCTTCTCTTTTTAAGTTCTGCATTATTAAAGTATTTATGTTTATGATCATTTATATTTCTAATGTAATTTGTTCCGATGTTATTATATTCTTTCTATGGTGTGGTTTTATTCTTAGTCCTGGTCACTCTAGTTCATTACTGGCTGGACTTTATCAATGCTTATGCTACCTTTGATTTACTGTTGATGTATAAAATGTAATTAAGGTGTTAAAAGGAAATTCTTGTTTCCATGAAATTTACTTACAGTTTCTAATCAACGAAACCGACCGTAAATTTAATTTGAGAGGAAAAAAAAGAATTATAAAGCAATATCAGTAAAAGGTTCCTTTCCATCAATACTAAAATTAGGTACTACAGTATTGTAATAGAAAAAGAAAATCTATAAGCAGCAGAATGTTTAACGCTAAATATTAAAGGTGAAATAAAAACAACTTTCAAAAAAGAAAAAAGATTACGTGATTTAATTAAAGCAGAAACATTTTTGAAAAAAAGAACTATTTAATTACAGGAGTGTTTTACAACCAAAATAAAATAATTTATTGTAATTTTTTTTACCGACTTTTCAAAAGAAAGTTCTAAACCAATCATCACGAAAGTTTATCGTTGATAACTTCAGATATACTACTACAGCAGCATATTTAAATTTCAATGAAATTGATCTATTAGTTTTTAAGATTTTTGAGCCAAACATTTTATACATAGGCGTACGTATTTTATATATATAAGGAAATATCAATATAAATGAATGGTATTTTTGTACTTCTAATACCTCAAAATGTAAAGAAAATTTATTTTCACCCTCCACTCCCACAATGCAACGGAAAGTAATATAATTTTCTTCGCAAAGTCGATAATAGTAATAACAAAATAAAATATAGTATAATTACTGATGACATCACAAAAAAATATAAACTTTTTATCTTATTTAAACACTAGACAATCTATATAAATTTTAAAAACAAAATTATAGAGATGATCATAATAAAATTTACCCATTCCAATTTTTTTATAAAGAAGACAAAAGAAATTGTTACATAAAAAGTTTATAAATACTATAAATGATTAAAATATATCAAATAGAAACAGGTATTACAAAATAACAGTAAACAGATTAAAAATAAAACGTATAACTAATATCATAAAAACAAACAATCAATTGAAACAAGGAGTGTGTGTGTGTGTGTGTGTGTGTGTGTGTGTGTGTGTGTGTGTGTGTGTGTGTGTGTGTATTTATGTATATAATAGCACTCAAATCCGTCCACGCGTGTATATATGATTGATTGTTACGAAAAAAATAACAGTGTTTAGTATTAAATTCAATTTCAAGGATAGACGTGATTTTCTATAAACCAAGGATTTCTTTGTATACGGATTTTTAAAACTAGTTATCGAAAAAAAATTGAATATAATGTTTATACTTTATAAAGAATTTATTTATTACAGTATTATCATTTTCAATATTAAATTTTTTCAGTAATATAACGTATAATATTAAAGAACTTTGTATGTTTTTATTTAAATGTTGTGAAACAATAATGGCGTAAGATGAAAGCAACAAGTGTTATTTTAGGATTTATGTTGTGCAAGATATTATATATCTTATAAAGTTAGATACGTTGTTGTGTAACTATAAACGAGTTGTTCAGAAGCGTAGCTAATCAGTCAATATTCTATTTTTATCAGTAGCCTATTGTAGAGCAATTATTTATATCTTGGCCGGTTAAATAACAATTTTTTGACATTCTGTAGAACTCGTTTTTTTTTTTCTTGTGAATAATATCTAGCACACCTGTACATGCATATATTTAATATATAAATATTATTTAGAGGGGAAGCCTAACTAATAAAGAGCTGATTCAGCTTAGAGTTAAAAAGCGTAAAATAATTTTTAAACCTCATGAAAAATGTGAATTTTATCAGCAATTTCCTCTCTAATTCTGAAATATATTTTAGGTTTCATAATGAACTTTATTTTAATATTATAAATCAATCTTTGAGACAGATCTAATTTTTATAAAAGTAATTTTTTTTGGCTCCCTTAGAACAGTAAATAGATGTGTTGAATACATATTTCAACGAGAGAAAGCGCAACAGTAATTAACTCCTCTGTATTCCCTTTTATTCTGGTGGTACCCTGAGGCGTTAATTTTTGACCGAGACTGGAACTTAGAACCTCCGGATGAATAGCAGCGATGTTACCAATCTGTCACGGAGACCAGCTAAATATATGATTAGGTTTCGTTGTTTTATATCAATACTTCTAGAAAATTTTTAATATTAATAATCATTTACAACTAATGATCATTGCTTTAATAAGATGCTTTTTTATGTTAATAAACAAACCAGTTGAAAAATTTACATGAAATTGTTATCAGTATTAAAAAGGAAAATTCATTATTAGCCAATAATATAATATATTCATTAATAGTCAATAAAATTCTGCATAGGAATTTACTCATTATTATTTTTATTATAATCACTACATAATAAAAATATGTATTATTTTATATATTTAAAGATTTATTAAATAAATCTGCGTGTACTTTTATTATTTATAAAATATATGCAAAGAGTAATGAATTACTTGTTTTTTTATAGTCTGTTTTAATTTACACGGAATGTACTGTAAAGATTTCTAGTTAAGAGGAATAAGAGGGAGTTTAGTACTAAGTATCTTACAATTTAGGCCCATCCTTAGCACATGCGATTCCATCCGGCGAAGGGAGTCCATCGCATCCTACAAAAGCTCGCATTCCTGCTAGACCGAAAATTCTTGTGGACAGACTGAAGGGGAATCGTATTGGGAGAAAGACGCAAATAAATTACCAATTTCCCAAGGTCAGCCAAAGTAACGATTTTACAAACTCTGTAAGGATTAGAGCGCAATCCGCAATTCCGTTCACAAACAAAAATAATATTAACCCGATATTAAATAAGCAAATACTCGCCCATTAAAAAGAAAGACCCAACAGCCAGGGATTGTTGGGTCCCGCTATTGTTGCGTTCCGTTCCGTAGTACCAAATGCGCGTGCTCAGACCAACAGTAATTGTTGACCTACAAATCTGTCGATCTTTGTAGCAAGTTCATTACTTCATCAAATCCTACGATGTATATTAAATTAAACAAAATAAATCGATTAGAGTCGTTCAGAAATTTCTCGGACTGACACAGAGATAGTGAAAATATGACTAAATAGTTATGATATTTGTCAAATATAATTCTTTCAATACTGTAATGCAAAGTTGCAGACGCATGCGTTTAGTTGTTTGTGGCGATCGAGTAAAGCAAAAACGTTTTGGCATTTCTAAAAAGTGGTTAAAATTGAAGTTGGAGCTGTTATAAAGTACTTTGTTTTAAATGGTTTAACCCCGACGGACACATAAAAATGTTTAGATTTTAGTTTATAAGATTCTTCTCCTTCAGTTTCAAAGATAAAATAGTGGGCTGCAGAATTTAAACGTAACTGTAATTCCATTCAAGATGATGAAGGCTTGGAACGGCCAAAAACTGCTACAACCGATGAAATCTTCACAAAATGCATAATTCCATATTAAATGATCGCCGATTGAAATGACGCGAACTTGCAGACATTGCAAAGATTCTCGACAGACCATGTCCATATCCCGACCTACCGAGATTTTAAAGAGTGTTTTAACATTTTAAACGATATTTTGGGTATGAAAAAGCTTTCCGCTCGATAAGTGCCGAGTTTGTTAACAAACTCAATCGACTGAGCACTTCTCAAGAATGTTTAGGCTTGTTTATACGCAATTCAGCTGAGTTTCTTCGATTTTTTTTTTATAACAGTAGATGAAACATGAATTCAGCATTACCCACTAGAAGCAAAACACCAGTCGAAATAGTGGGTGGGAGTAGGTGAAAGTGCGCTAAAGACGCGAAAACGGTTACATCTTCAAGAAAAGGCATACCTTAAGTTACAGTTTTTTGGGATTCTTGTGGTGTTATACATTAACTGGGAAAAGGCAGGATCTTTAATATGGAGTATTACGATTTACTATTGGACTGACTGAAGGATGCTATTTTTACTAAACGTCCATATCTCAGGTTTTTGTTGCAAAACTCCATGACCTACTCTTTAAAGTGCTTTCACGTCCACCGAATTTGCGGGTTTAAGTCCCGGCGATTACTTCCTTTTCCCAAACATGAAAAAGTGGCTCGCTGAACGTAAAAATCACTTCAAATAATGAGTTCAAAGCTGAGACAACCGCGTATATTACAGAAGACAATTTACGTAATAGTGAGGATATCAGAAGGTTGGAAGGAAAGTCGTTGATTTATATGTATCGAATTGGTGACTAGGTTAAAAAATAAAAAATAATGTTCTTAAAAATTTTTAGTTTTCTTTGTTTTCGATCGGCCCCCGTAAAATACTGATAATATTGGCCTTCAGCTAATAAAAGACTTGAAGCTCAATGTAATCGGGTGCATATTGCCAATTAGCCTAAAACTGTACAAAAAAAAAATGTTTATACTTGTCTACTTAGTTAACATTTACAATACGTCTTTACAATTATTCAGCATAATAAAATTATTGATAAAATAAAAAAAAAAGATTACACAATAATTACGTCATCACAGAGCTTTGTACAAAATAGTCAAGTATGGTGTGGTCAAATATATTAGTAAACTATGAATTAACTTTGAATGAACTTGAGATAATCTTATTGGTTACTGAAGAATTAATTTTTTTATTTAATATTTGTATTATATTCCATCTTCCTACTGAGACAGGATTCTTTCTATTTATTTTATGTAAATTGTAACAGAATATTTAAAGGAACTGATTTTAAATAATAGTATTTGAGAAAAAAAAATTTAATAAATGAATTATTTATAAACTCATTCAAAATAAAAAAAAGAAAATTAAAATATGAAAAAAGGTTGTTTAAATATTTCAAAACAAACATTTAAAATACATAAATATTGAATAGTTTATTAAAAAAATAAAAGTTTAATATTTTGTTGATGTTTTCCATGAATGAACTACCAACTGTTTTTCAATATGTATTTATTTTAATTTTATTAATGTACAATACATCTGACATTGTTTTTAAACTAATTTAAATAACATTAATCATTTCTGTTAGCATCAAGTTTTCTTTAAGATAACTGTTGTATTGATAATAAAAATAATTAACAGTAAGAAGTTATTATTATTAAACTTTTCTCAATTTTCTAAGAAACAACTTGTTTTTCTTTTCCTTTTATAATTAAAAAAGTGTTATATCATCCATTTCTTTTAATGTTATAAAAATCTCTCACTCTCTCTCTCTCTCTCTCTCTCTCTCTATATATATATATATATATATATATATATATATATATAAAGCCTTTATACAATTTAACCTATTTCTTACAGTTTTACACTAACATACAATATCTCATTCGGTTTCTAAAAATAAATTTTACTTCCAACTATTAAATGAGAAAAGGATGTCGGTAGTTTCATTCAACCAAATTACAACAGTTCTGTTTTAATTATATCTTTTTAATTATCATTTCTATTAAATAAAAATGAAAAATGAACAAATCTGAAACAAGTTAAAATAATAATTAAGTAACCGTTGTAAAAATGACATTTTAATTCATTACTAATAAAAAACAAACATTTTTCTAAATATATATTTTTTTTGGCTTGATGATATTACCACATACGCTTATGCGTGGAATATGAAAATGAAATTTTGTAACGTCTGAAAATGCTATGCCTGACCAGGATACGAACCCAGACCTCCGGAATAAATGCCGAGACACCAAAGAGATTTTAATTGTAATTTTTTTTTAATAGATTTATTGTTTCATAATGTCTACATTTACATGAATATCGGTCAAAATTGGTCAATAATATTTTATATTAGTAACTCCCAATTTGTTAGAATTCTTATAGAATAATATTATATTAATTATTTTTCCCTTTTATATACAATTTATTAGCTTACATATTCGGCATTGGTTGGGGGTCCATAATTTCTTCATACACTTCGTTTTTACAATGTTTGCATTCCTTTGTGTTGAATTTAACCAATCAACTTTCAAACAATATATATTCTAGAAAATTTTAGAAAACTAAAAATTTTCAAAATGTAATGTTTGAAAATATTCTAGAATATTCTCAAATGTTCCAGAATTTTAATCTTTTATAATGTTTTAAGGTTCTCACCCCTCGCCGTTGCAGTTGTTGCAGAAGAGATAACTAACACCCACAGTATTTTTGCTCAGTTAGTAAGTAACAATTGTGCCAAGTTTGGTTGAAATGGATCTCTGTGATTTAGGAGAAAATGTGGAACAAACATTCGTACATACATACCCACATACGTTATCACATACGGTATGTAATCGTGCATGACTTTTATTTATATTAAGCTATATTTATAACCTATTTAATTTAGAAAAACATTCAAGAAATTTGATATTTTTAATTGTTAAAGTTTCTTCCATTTCATAAAATTTGTATTAGGTAGTTTAAAATACTTTGACAGTATATTTAAATACTATCTTTATTTTTAATATGACCAAACAAAACTAGAAGAAAAACGGACACGTAATAAACAAACAACGCACAACTTTTTGCATAACTCTTGGGCTTTCATCTTGGGTAGTGCACAGATACAATCGCTTAATTACAGTAAATTCCTTCTACCAAACTAGATAATTAAAATTCCAAATATTACAGCCGTATAGATACTCTAATCACTTAATCCGTCCCAGAAATCAAAGCGAATAGTAAACTGAAGATCCTATTACTTAGTCCCGTCCATAACAAGACTACTCCATTACGAAACAGCCTACTTCTCTAGTTGTCGAATGGGAAATTGTAATATACCAATATTTGATTTAGCCCAAACAAAACTTGGCAGTAATAAAATTTCATGTTCGTAAAGTAATCGCATAAATGTCACTTTTAGCTTTAATATATAAAATATATGATTGTCATTAATTGATTTTTGCATTTTTTCTAGTAAATCATTTTCTGCACCGTTCTTGTAATATAAGTTTCCTTATTCAAAATTTTCACCAAACCAAACTTTAATTTAGGTATCTTTTGATTAAGATATTTTTGTAGAACAGCAACTTCATTTGTTCTATATTTGTAAGCTTCTAATCTTGTTTTTTTTAAATATTGGACACTATCCAACATATTTAGCGTTGCAATTCCTACATGGTATACTACAATATATGCTACAAACTCCATATTTACTCCACTATATACATACATATATATATTTTTTTTTTTTTTTTTTTTTTTTCAGTAACACTATTTCTACTTAATTACATTCAACTATAATTTTAAAAATATGGTTTATATTTTCATAGTAAGAGATACATTTCAACTAATCATCAACCTCAGATATATATATAATTTATGTAAAAATACGAAATTTCGTTTTATTATTGATAGTTTGAAACCTAAAAATATCTACTTTCAAGCTTATCAAGTAAAATAAAATTGCACACACTTACGCGGTAGCACACACAGAAAGAGATATATAAAATATAAACAAACATATAAGAAAAAATATAACTTGGATTTATTTAGAAAATACTTTTTTAGATAGAAAAGAAATGTTAACATAACAGCAGCAACAAATCATATTAAAATAGTTATAAAATTAACTTATGTGACTCTTTCAAAAGAAAAGTATATAGTAAGTTATGGTAAAATATTTTAACTGCTATATGTGATAGCTATTTACCGTCACTAAATTTTTAAAGAAAGTTTTTGAGGAAAAATGATTTTTTTTATATTTTTATTCTTAGCAAAAAATCTGATACGTATTTTATTAATATTTTTATTTCATCAGATTTATTAGAAAAAGAGTATCGTTTATTTAGTCTCAAAATAAAAAAAGAAATGAAATAGAATATTTTTTTTTTATCCAACAAGATAAGCGGTATTGACGTAAAAAACATCTTTAGTAATTACGAAAATTTGATTCTTATTTTACTTGTTAAACTATAAACGAACGAAAGAGGAACGCTCAGAATATCAATCTAAGTCTGACGTCTAGATTTTAAAATTTAACCCACGTTCAATATTGTAGAAAGTGCTACGTCTTTATTAAACTGAAAATTTTTCTTTGTAAAAAATATAACATAAATAAATATACTACAAATATTAAAAGGAAAATAAATAAATAATAATTTATTAGTGTTTTGGTAATGACAACCAAATATTAATTAACTTAAAAAATAATTCTTTTTTATAGATAATTTTTTTTTAAAGAGAATTTCGAATAAAAACTAAATTATAGTTAAATAACTGCAGAAAAAAATATTGATTTCAGAAATGAAAAAAGCACAAAAGATGCGAATGAGTTAACAAGTTGACTGCAGTGAGACCAGATTCTGTGACTTTAAGTAACATATACGGCTGAGCTGTTAGATAAATTTTGATGTTTCAGTGCAACAATGATTTTCAACTGCTAAGGACCTTTATTGCGTAGATTTTTCAGGCATAACCTCTTATTGTAATAGAATAAATTAAGAAAATTGCAACGGAGCTTCTTTGTACATTACAAATTCAAAAGATATTTCCCAAAAATTATAAATTTTACATTAGTGTTATAAAATAACAGTTGAGTTTACGAAATCAATTTCATTTATAAAATAATTTTATCATTAGATCTGCAAACAATTTAAGATCAAGTTATGGGTACGTGCTGTGCATACGTGGCTGGACTTCTTTTTAAATCACTATTAGGTCGATATAATTATAAATAAAAAAAAGCTTGTAAATAAGGTTGTAAAACTGTTACTTTAATTAAACATTTTTTTCCTACAAAGTTCCTTTTCAATTATTTTATTAAAAAGAGACAGATAAATAAAATAGATGACTGATATAAAATAATTGGATATAATTTTTTTCTCATATGCACTGTGAATCAAACAAACCTACATACTTGGATTTCATTTTTCCAGATAACCAAATAGTTTTCTTCCTTATTTCATTCTTAAAATAGAGTGTATTTTAATTCTAAGACCCCCATTTATGTATCACTCCCTTAATTTATATTTATTGAGACACCAATTTGTGTCTCGCTAATTAAAATTCTGTGAGGCCAAAATTTATGTCTCACTTATTTTGTTGCAATTATAAAAAATTAAAATGTTTGTTTCAGCTTAGTCAAGTATTGCTGTTTTACGTATAATGGTCTACCTGTTAATAAAATTTAGCAGATGATGATATACAAAAAGATATGAAAGAATTATGTAAAAAATAAGTAAGGACAAAGCATTCACCTGTGTTAAGTTACGGTTTAAGAAATGAAAATATTAAAAAAGATAAATAATACATTGAAAACAAGAAGATTAATTAAAGAATTAATTATACATGAATTAGAAAACAACTATGAAAGTATTGTAGAATGTACAAATTGAGTAGTTTGGCTTAGGAAGAGTTGAAAGGCAAATGTTTTGATTATTTCGAACATTGAATAATATAGGAATTGATCGTATTCAATTAAAAGTGTACTTAAAGAAGATGACTGAAGAAAGGTATACTGTATAAACTTCCTAGATGACATACTGACAAAAACGCAGATGGATTAGAAAACATTTTGACAGACCATAAAATGAAAATTAATGTTACGAAAACAAAAGAGAGGAGGATAAGAGCTTATAAGCTGATGGATGTCTACACCAATGAAAGAAGAATTGAAAAATTAAAAGAGTAAAAGTACTTAAAGGTACGATACAGGTACCAACAAACAGGTATTACAAAAACAAATAATTGAAAAAATTAAACGAAATTACAACTGCTAAGAATTTTTTAAAAATAGTTATAATGTAGTAAGATAAAGTTAAACTTTAAGGAGCGACTTATAAAATTACATTTGGATTTTACTTTTGTATAAATTATTAACCGTGGAGATTAAGAAAGACTAGAGTTATTTTAAATGTGGACAAAAAGGAATAAAATAACTGAAAAATGAAAAAGTAAATAAATCAGGATAATTAACGAGAAGAGAATCTCAATTAAAACAATAGAATAGGCTAATTGTCAGGAAGATATCACGAGATGAAAAGGATTAGTGAAAACGGTATTAAATGATTCGCAGAAAGTGAAAAGTAGAGAGACAAAAAATGATTAAAAATTGTGGACGATCAAAAAGAGGATAAAAGAACAACGAAATAAGAAGTCTAACTGGAAAGTCAACTTCGGATATCCTGATTATTTAAAGTTAAAACGGAACTGATTTATTTAAATATAAATTCTTACACATCAACATCAAAATTGTGTTCTTTGTGTAATAGTAAACAAGAGGAGGATATTTTATATTTCATCTATTCTATTTTTAAAGATATTCGTGTACAGATCGTCGGTAGAATTGTATGCGGTCGAAATATGGTGATAGATTTATTAAATGATAATAGTTAGACTTTGCTGGATGATTTCTACCGGATAGCCTAGAGGTATATATATATATATGAACTAAGTCAAAAGTTTAATTACAAAAATGCGTTTTGCCTTTTCATCTTAAATATTTAAATGCTAAGGCTTTAGCATTTAAGCATTTAGGCACTTAAGGCTTTAAGTAGTTTTTTTTAAACCTCTGAACTATATGACCTCAGACGCTCATATGACAATAAAAATTGTGCTAGTAAATGTTAAATATAATTTTCTAAGATTTAGAACTTTATAAATCATTTCAATATTATTATTATTATATTAGAAGAGATAGAGGCGCACACAGTACCAGTGACCTTAGGCTAAATTACTAAATTATGATAATACAAATTGTTTATACCCTGAAATAAAAAAAAAATCAAACGTATTTTAATTAAAAAATTAATGTATGTTATTTTTAATTTACTTTCAAAATTAAATATTACTACTTATTAAATTGGATAATTTTCATAGACGTATTTAGAATAAAATTGTAAAATTTTCAAATTTTTAGTTAATATAATTCATATTATACTGATTTAGTTTTTTTTTAAACTAAAATGCTTTAATGTTGTTTTGTTTTATATAACATTACATGACATGATAGTCGATAATGATTGTAACTGTTGATGCGACTGTACAAAAAAAAAACTCTTTAATAATTATTTATATGTATGATACAGTTATTCTAAGAGACATTTTAGTACAGTATGATTGACAGTTCTGCCAACCAAGCCTTCATTGACAGTTCCTGCAACAGCCCATTCTAACAGACAATGGTACGAACTATATATAACTGCAAAACGAGTTTAATAAATTCTTATTTTCTTAACTATTAAAAATTAATTAATGTTCAATTAATAGTTTTTTAAAACTTTTTAGTGTATACACGCTAAATATTTTAATCGAAAAATGAAAAGTAATAATATTATATAGAATTTAACGTTATTTAAATGAAAATAACATTTGAATACATAAAACAAAATATTTTAATGAACTAATCTTAGATTTAATTTCTAAATCCGAATGTGGTATGTTTTTTAGGAATCGATTCATTTTGTAGATCATCTTCATTTTAAAATATGTTGGGAGTCTCAGGTTATAAAATACAAATCTGTAAACCTAAAACGTTCTGAGAAAGAACAACAGTATATTAAGACTATGAAAAATTGAATAAAGAATATTTATATTAATTTAATAAATAAAGGTGCTAAAAAAATAAAAATAGACATTCAACATTTAAATGCATGAAAATAAGTGTTAAAAACCTCTAACTTTAAATAGAAAAGTGTGTGAATTCACACTATATTTATCAAGTAGCTACTCTTTATATTTTTAAAGTTCGTGTATCCTTGACCGCTGGCAATACATTAAATTTAAACGGTTTCCCGTTTCTAAAGAGAAAGTAAATTCTAGAGAAAAAACCTCATTGATCAATGTATCCTTACTAATATAAACAACATACTTATTCAAACTAAATTTATTTGGAAATCAGAAAACCTTCGAATATTTTTTTTAAACTCTAACAAAAGCAATTTCCATAATTTATCGTTTTTTTTTTCTAAAAAGAAAAAGCTATTTTAAAAAGTTTAAAAGATTTATTTTTTATAGAATGAAAATCTAAAGAAATGTTTAATTCGGATTTAGATAGAAATAAATTACAACAGTTTTTTTTCTCTTTTTTTTGCTATATACAATAACTTTAATATTAGTATGGGAGTTGGAAGAGGTTATTTCACATCCCACGTAAAATATCCTCTTTTTTCTGTTTAGCCTCCGGAACTACCGTAAGATATTACTTGAAAGGATGATACGTGTGAATGTAAATAAAGTGTAGTCTTGTACAGTCTCAGGTCGAAAATTCCGCATATTTGTAGTTAATTGAAACCCAACCACCAAAGAATACCGGTATCCACGATCTAGTATTCAAATCCGTGTAAAAGTCACTGCCTTTACTAGGATCGTAAAATATCTGACAGTTTTTAGCTTTAGGTTGAGTAACCCAATTATTTTGCAATTCCTAAGTATGTATTACAACAGGATATTCTGAGGATTCAACAACTGAGAAAAAGAATTTCTAGTAATTATTTTAACACACATTTACTTGGAACTTTAAGTTTACAACGTTTAATTGGTAAAAGAGAAATATTTTTAACTACATTATTATTGTTATGATAGTATTTCTTATTATCAAGTTTTAAAATAAAATCACAGATATATTAGTTTATAACTAATTATCTGTTACTAAAATTGAGAATTTTTTCTATAAGGATCAGGACAAATATTTTTAGTTCTGGAATACAAAAATTATTGGTGTGTGTACGCGCGCGAGCGTGTTTAGTAATGATGATAGTAAAATCACGTTTATAGCATGACTTAAGAAAAAAATAATATAAATAAAGTAGTTATAGAAGAGAAAAGAAACAGATTGAATAAATTAAATTTCTTGAACATAGATATCTACAATAAAAAGAACATCTCAAAAAGGGTCAAACTCAGCCATTAAGCTACAATGGTGAGACCAGTGGTATTATGCAGAAGTAAAACATAATACTCTACCAATCTGGTATCGTTAAAGAAAATAGAATACTGAGAAAATCCAAGGTCACAAGAAAATAACAGAAGGATAAAGACAGAAATACAGAAAAAAATGCACTATATGAGAAATACAAGATAGCAAAAAAGCGATAAGAAAAATGAGATTGAGATTCCTGGGCCATGTGTACACAATGGAAGAACAGAGATAAAATAAACATTCATTAAACTTTGGGTTAAAAGTGTAACCATGGGTACCTACAACAAACAAAGAAATGTTACAGAACCTTGGGACCCAAGAACAGGAAATGAGAGATAGAAACCTCTTAAGACAAAAAATACACAAAGCTGAGTTTGAAACAGTGAGGAAGGAAAAGAATCAGATCAAAGTGAAATGGCTGGAAAAGGGAGAGACCAAACACGCGGAAAGAATGAAAGAGTGTTGGGAGAAAAGAAAAAACCAAAAGAAATTATATTTGCGTGGTCCATAGCTGGTCTAACAAGCAAAAAAGGTAGTGTAAATGATAAAAGTAATGCTGAAATAATGAAATCGGTTTTTACAAAATACCACTGACAAATAATAAATACATTATAACATACGCGTACGTAAAATCGATTATTGAATTTTATTCTTATTGTATTTTTAATGTAAAAATTTCTCATCCATACAAGTTGTATTAAAATATTTTTCAATGATGATTTAGTAAACATCATCGATATACCGGGCATTAAGATAAATAACATTTATTTAATTAATTTAAAATTAGCGTAAGACATTCCAACGATAAATAAAAAACGCAGTCTTTTATGATAAATATATAAATAGTATTATGTATATTATACCCGAATTAATCACGTTGCATATTATCTAAGCATTTTAAGTATATTATATATTAAAGAAAAAATTAAAACCTAACTGAAGGATTAATAAGACCTACAAAAAGGAGATAAATTGAATAGAAACAAAAGATTTAAAAAAAAGAACCACCACTTCGGTTTTTAAAAAATAGTTTTCTAATTCTGTATCAGCATTTGTGATAAATTTTAGAAAGTACTTTCTACTTTAGTAAAATGTCAGTCCTCGACAAACGGAAAACTAAAATTTATAACTGTTTATGTTAAATGCGTTAAATATAATAAAACAAATCACACCCAAAATCAACGTAGTCATTCTCAAGAAAAACAAGCATTCCATACCAAGCAAATGAAGGAAAGTAGAGAATGAAGTGGTTCCTAGTTGCCTTATTCATTGAGCCAGTTGTACTGCTGCGTATCAGAATGCAAATAAAGAGAAATAATACGTTCTCTCCACTCATTACAAGGACCGACTGTTTACTGAACATTACTCTTAGTAAAAGTAGTCCAGATATTTTAAATAGGTTACAGCAATAAAACGGACTGAAAGTAATAATGTAAAGTAATAAAGTAAAGGAGCTTTTTTTTTGAACAATGCTTTATGTTACACATACTGCTTCACCTTATACAGGATTATTTAGACACATTTTTCCTGATTGATGACAATGCTTTTTACTATTTTCTAAAATCGCATTTACTATATTTTACTGATGACCTAAAAGTATTATTTACGTTGGAGGTTCTTAAATCGAAGATATCTATAAGTATATAATCCCACGTAAAATGAACCAAGAATAATACATTGTTCGTGATTTAGTTTATTTAATATATTTTCAAAGTAGATATTTCCGCTTAAATTCTAATGTAAATATTTGGTACATGATAAAATATAAAAGTCCAACTTGTTAAAAAAAAATCTGGGAACTATGTGAAAAACCGGAGATTAATATTTAAATCTACCTATTTTTTTTTCATTCTTAATCAAATCAACCTGAAAATTAAATAAAAAGTAGTTCACAAATATTTACATTACAATGATTGATTTTAAGATCATATTGAGGTTATGAAGAAGAAAAACTACATAAACGAATTTTATTTCTATTATTATTTCACACTAATAAAGAAATATTTTAATTATTTGTTATGATGACAAAAAAAATAATGTTTCAAATTCTATACCAATAGTTTCATAACTTCCAAGACATATACGTTGGACATCTTTTCATCAGTAAAAAAAGGCTATGTATGATAACTAAATAAAGTATGAATATTCAGTTATCAAAAGAATATTATAGACTACTTGTAATTATGAACTATTTAGCTACTTTACCCTAATGTATTAACAGGTACTAATAAAGTGTCACAACCTTTAAATATCTTTTTAATCATTAAACATAGAAAAATAGTAATTGGTTCTATCTAAAAACGATCTGTTTTTCGGTTTGAAACCACCACATCTCAAGCAAAACAGAAGCATTCACGAGGGGCAAAAAATAATTTAAATGAAAAGAGTTGCATCACATCAGTTTAAAGAGCATTGAAGAACAAAAATATTCACGTTTCATGATTTATTATTGTATAATATATAAATATTAATTTGTTTTAAATATTATTTATCTTTGAAAAGCCTTAATAGTTTTATTTATGTATTAAATTAAAAAATAATGAATTGTATAATTAAAAACCAGTTTTGTTAATAATAATATAGAGTAAATCATTAAAAAATAATTATGAAATTTAAAATAATTTTATTTAATTAAAACATTATTATTATTTCTACTTAGAAATTTACAGAAAAAAATTCTATATCTACTACAATTACCGTATGATAAAATTATATTAATTTTTATTACAACATATATTGGCGTTCATAAAGTGTTTGAATGTTACTAGGGATGTACTGAAGATTTCCGATTCGGAGGAGTGGATGGGCAATTATTATGTATACTCAAATCATCGCTCTTAGAAATTCAGTCAACGTTTATAGAGCTCATTATACTTTTTTATTAAAATAAGGAAAACATTACTGGCCTTTAGTTGAATAAAAATTCATTAGTAAGGATGACTAATCAATTTTATTATTTAATTTTTTGTTTTTAATGAGAAATATGAAAATTAATTTTGTATTTTTTGTAAAATCACTGTTCTATGTAATTATTTAATTTTACTTTTACAGAATAACAAAATCATAATAAATAAGTTTCTCCATTTATTTCGAATTCGATATAAGAAAAAAAAAGAATATTTTTTTCTAACGTAAGGAAGATACAATAACATAACCAGATCATTCTATAGTTCAAAGGAGTTTATAAAATCAGTTCATAAATCAACATACTTGAACTAAAATGAATTGTACAGAAATTACATTAGTGTACAAACTTAATAGTAAATTCCTTCCACACCGTTTCTCTTAATATATTTACATACTGTATTATGTTACGTATTTAATCTACTTTCAACTCAATTATAAATTAATTTATAGGTTAATTCTCTATAGTATTAGATAATTTATAATCAGCAAAATTGGTAATTATGCATGTTTCAATTAAAATTTAATTAATTTATTAACAAGCCCTGTGTTTAATGTGGCACTTATAAACATTATTCTTATGAAGTTTTATTGGTAAATTTTTAGTACTGTTTAATTAATTAATGATTATTAGCTAATTAATAATTAATTTTTTACTTAAAAACACAAATTTTATCTTCATGTAATATACAAAAATTAATAAAGTATTTTTTTTATCTTCTTGAAAAAAATCCGTACTTATGTAATAGGAATGCATAAAAAAAAATTTGTATATAAATTATTTAGTAGATTCCGTTATATAAATTAAATATCTAATTAATAATATGTGAAAAAAACTTTTTTTACTGATATTCAAAGTTCATGAAAAACAATAGTTGTGAGGTATTAGCCTTTCATCTCGAAGGTCCCATATTCGAATCTCGACCAGACGTGGCTTTTTCATACGTTACAAAATTCCATATTCCTACACACAAGCCTTGAACTAGTATAGACAATACAAAACATAAAATTGATACTTTAAAAATAAATAATCAAAATGCCCTCAGTAACCTGAAAATTCAAACACAAAAAGAATTTAGTGAACATTTACACGGATTTTAATCCACGCGTTGCAGTATTAAAAAAAAATTCATAATAGTTATAGATAATATTAGTTATAAAATATTTCATACTAACTGATATAAATGTATAGATGTATGAGTCAACAGTTTATAGTAATTGTGTGCTTGTAGTAGTAGTAATAGTAACTTAACGTGGATGCTGTTGTACAATTATGCCTACCGTTACCATTTTCGCAAAGCACTAGTGTCAAGGTTCCATTACAGAGTCATCTAATGATATTTATATAATTCAATCCTCGTATCTCCATTGTGCATACTCACATCTATATTATCTGACTTGTACTTAATTTCTAAAAAAATCAAGTTTTTCTGTATAAGAAACGTAATATTTTCCTCCAGATTAAAAAAAATCATTCAGTTTCGGTTATTAGGTTTCCCCAGTTCTAAGCTTACTGTAGGATTAAAAATAATATTATTCTTTTTCTTTATACACTACAATGCTACATCCAGTGTACTATTGAAGTTGCAATAGTCATTAACTTTTTAAGATAAGTCATAAAAAAAAATAAATAAAAATGTATGTACGAAATATGCTAAAATGATGTTGAAAAAATTTAACTACAAAATAAAGTATAAACATGCAATAATAAAAAAATATAAAAGATAGTTATAAAAGATACACAAACTCATTTACCAGTGTTTAAAACAAAATTCATTCCATACATATTAAAGGTCTTGAATAAATTACATTTACAGTTCAACTGTAACAAAAATATTATTAAAGGAATGAATGCATAGATTATTAAAGTTTTTTTGAAAATTAAGTTGGTTTTAAAAAACTAAATTTAAATATTCTAATTTCAGTGTTTTAATGTGATAACAACGATTATTTAATACTCTATATATATATATATATATATATATATATATATATATATATATATATATATGATGTGTTTAATGTGTTTTATTTCAAAAATTTATATTTTTTTTTTAAGTAGCACCATTTCGAGAATAGGGATTTTTTTCTTTCGTTTCCCCTTTCTAAATGACAGCTTAGTTCGGAAAAATATTTTTTTTTTAAAACTTCATGAAGTAAATAATTCGGTGTGTTATTGTGTTAAATTTATTTTATTCGAAATGTTAAATGAATCATATAAATATAAATGTTTAAGCTATATATGTAATTTAATTTTTTTACCTTTTAAAGGCAATTTATCTCAATTCATTCACTATTTCCAAATTTGATTTTAATATTTAAAAAAATATATAAATTTATTTATCTTTTACTAATTTCAATTCAGATAGTTATTTCTGTCACTTAACACGCATTAATAAGAATAAGTGTAAAAAAATCATAAAATTTAATCCGTTTGTAAAAACAAAAGGAAATGACAGCAGGAGGCCACTTTTATTACGCTCCCTGTTGAAAACAACAAATAATACAACCGACTGCTGGCAACAAGATGAAATCACATTATAAGTACAAGTGACGCCTTAAATTGATAAATAAACATCTGCACTAAATTAATTAGCGGTAATACCTTGCCTCAAGAAAACATGCCAAATTAGCACGTATATTTTGTTAGTACAAGTAATATTTGGGGGGAGGGTAATCACGCTTCCCCTACTACTGTTTCTTCATTACAATTATAGACAATAAATAACTTTAGCTACAATTAAAGTCTCAACAACACGATTTTTTTCAATTGTTTAAATCAATGAAGTTATTAAATCCTATTAATATCTGTGAAGATAAAAAATGAAACGCAACATTTTATGAAAAGTGATGAAGTCATTAAATACATTAAAACACATTAAATTTTCTCTGACATTTTATAAAAACTATAAGATTTATTTTAATAATCATAGTTAATAAAAATTGTGACATAAAAAGAGTTGATAATTCAATTTTTCTTTTAACGTATAATCGTAAAGTTTATAAAATAAATTTCACACACGGCTACCTCACAATTCACGTTAACTTAATCACGCTTTATTCAACAATTTTATACTCATTTCTCGGATGATAATAAATTCAAATATTATTATTCTATAATATATATATATATATATATATATATATATATATATGAATTTACGTAAACTAAATTATGGGTATTATTTTATCTGTCATCCAGAAACATTTTGTATTTCATCATGAAGTCATACGTTTATTAACTCAATTAAAAAACGGATTTGCATAAATGTAAAATATTAAATTGTTTTTTCCATATTGTAATTCAGTTAACAAAAGAGTCCATTGTATTAATATAGATTCAGTTGAAAAAAAGAGACGAATAAATCATACTCGTAGGAAAAAAGTTCATTATATTTGAAAAATTTATCGACTTGTACTACTTTTTTATTTATGGAATACTTTCAAAAACGTATTCTGGATAAATATCCTGTTAATAAGAATATGAACCAATAAAACTTAAATTTTTATTTATTTTATTAAACTTTATTTTATGCGAAAAGGGCAACTTAGGATCATAAAGTCATTGATTCTTTTCTCTTCTTTTATACTTTCTAATTTTTTTCGGCATGCCTTCTTTTTATTTAGCCACAACAACCTTTATTTTTAATTATTTTTGAGTTGTAATCTCTATCGCAATATTCCTCTTCTTTCAAGCCTATCCTTTAAAAGTCCTCTCCAATCTGTTTCAGGTAATTTTATTTGGTTTTCACGTTCCACAGATTATCAAAGATTTGTTTATTTAATCCGTTTGTGTCCATTCTTATAGCTGTTTCTAGGATTTCTTGATTTTGTTAGCTCTCCTTGTTAGATTTCAATCTTTTTCCTTCCTCTGTTATCTTTGGACTATGAATTTTCCTTACTAAGCTTCTTTTAATCTTGAGAAACTTTTCGAAGTCGATTTGGCTTTATGTTTCAGTGCCATATAAGATTACTAGTCTTAATACAGTAATTTCAGGATCTTAGGGGGATTCTTCTTCTTATAGTTTATGTCTTTGGTGATAAAATTAGGTTCCTCCAGTTTTAATGTTCTATTTTCAATTGTAACTTTATCCGTTGATGTTTTTCTTATAATCTCTCCTTCGTACTTAGTGTTATTTAAATTTTAGTCCCTATTGTCTTTTTGTGAATGATTTGATGTTCGTAATTATTTCCGTTTTTCAGGCCTCCTCATAATTTAAACAAAATCCAATAAAATTAATATATAATATTATTTTTATTCTTTTTGTAATTTTGTATTTTAAAATTAATATTTTTTTTAAATTTTATATGTCAAATTAATTATTAGTAGTTTCTTGTAGTTATTTATTTTCCTAAACATCACAATTTTAAAATAATTTTTATTTTTATAATATTTTTTCCTACCTTCACTTTAGGCTTTGAAATATAACTTTTTGACGTTTTAAAGATAACTTAACTTATACTTCCCTATATATTCTTATATCCTGTTATATTATTTTTTTTTATTCCAATTCTGGGTAATGTTGTCCTAATTGCAATTTACGTCACAAAAACAGAAAAAAGGAAGAAAAAAGAAGATTGCATATCAGAAGCAGGCTGCTAAGATAAAATTTAGAAGAAATACTTTAGGCTAAAACGAAGTGAAAAAGAATATTTACCTTCCTGAAATGTTTTATATAAAAAAAAAAAAAAAACATCAAAAATTGGTTGCTTTTAAAATTACAACCCGGATATGTATAAATATAATACAAAATAATAAAACTAACAACTAAAATAATGATTATTATTGTAGTATTTCAAAAATATATTATACTAGACAAACTAGCAAACATACAAGTAGAAGAAATAAACATTATATATAAAAAATTGAATCAGCTTTTGGAAAACCCCTTATAGCAAAAGGTTGATAAAAATGAAAAAAAGTAAAATAAAAAATTGATCAATGTATATATAAATATTAATCAGAATGATTAAATTTTAAGCATAAACAACCACAAACTTATAAACGCTAATTTTAATCAATTTTTTGATTTTAAGATTATAAAGGTATAATTTATGTTGATAAACTTATAAAATTATTTCAGCATCATAATAAATTAAAACAAAATGCGTAATTAAATTCAAAATATTTGCTACAGATTTACGTAGTAAATGAATTGTTGAATTACTGTTTTCATTAAAAATACGAAATGAAATTAAAAACAAAGCTTTAACAAAATATATATATTTCTCCAACTAATTTTGCCAGCTGCTGTCGGGTCTAATTGTGTGTGTGTGTGTGTGTTTGTCTATAGGAAAATGCAATTACTCCTACCGGCTTGCCAGGCCTGACGTAGCTGCTGATGAAGTGCAGAATAAGTGTAAATGTAGCGGTAAATACCTAAAACGGTAAGATAAGAACCTCTAGTCTTGAACAGACAAAGGTCAACCACTCTTGAGACGTGTGGTTAATTGAAACCCAACTGTTCACAGTGTAGCATTCATACCCGTATAAAAGCAACTGCCTTTACAAGGACTCGAACTTTAGAACACTCAACTTCGAAAATCAGCTGATTTTGCGTTGACGAGTTTAATCATTAGACTAACCCGGCGGGTTTTAAAAAATATAAGAATCATAAAAATCCGATATTACAATCGAATAATATTAAAACATAAGTATTAATATATGTAATTATTTACAAAATTTAAATCACAAATAAATTTGAATAATGTTTTTTTTAATTATTTCTCAAATTTCTTTATTTTGAAGCAAAATAAATTATTTAATATTTTTTATTGCATTGAAATCAGTATTAAAAATTTTTAATCGAAGTCGAAGGTAGACTAACAATTAATTTTTACAATGACATTGAAATATTTAAAAAATATACTACAATTCAAATGATGTTCCTGAGAATGATGTTATAATTGAAAAGTACTATTGCGATTCCATTGTTATTTGTTTTTTTTAATTTACTGCTAAAACGTTAGTTTTTTATTTATAATATTTTTATAAGCACAAAAAATAAAATAAAATGTAACATTACGTTTTTATCCTAAATTGCCATATATATTTATTATAAAAATAATTTTCAAATACAAACAATGAAAATTAATTATCTATTAAAATCTATGAATAAGTAAAATTGATTTAATTGAATGTTCGTGACAGTATTACTTTATATGAAAAATATTCATTTAAAAATATATAAAATATAAATTAAATCTGTAACCGAATTTTAATTATTGTGTAACTGAAATAGATGAAAAAAACTTTTTTTTAACAAATGAGGTTTGGTTATAAAACTTTTTGCGAATGACATAAATTACCAGCTTTCAGTAAAGTCAAAGGTAGAAGACAAAATTCTCAGAGTAAAATTACTTACTTACCTCATGTCAGATAGCTGAATTTAATGTTTTACAGTCTGATCTTGACAAAAGTTTTATATCTAATGATGATCGATGAGAAAATCCCTAACATTTCAAAACATTCTAATTATTCAAAGTACTTGAAAGCTTTACTTGAGACAGTTTTGCGATCGTAAAACTTATATTATCTTCGATACTCGTAAAGTTACTCAATAAACGTTAAGAGATAAATGATACGAAATAGAATATAAAATACCTCAAAAATATTTATTTTTTTTTACTGTACGAATAAAAATCTATATCAATTATAAAAATGTTTTTATCCCTTAATAAAAAATTAAATACTTCCGAATGACATTTTTATTAATTACTACTGGACCCGGCAATGCTTTGCTATAGCCAGAATTTTTAACACAATTCAAAAATCACCAATCTTACTACTATATAAATCATTAAAAAAACGTATAAATAAATAATCTGAAACTTCTTTTACTAAATTTAATGTCGTATGTATGTATATTTGATAATGTATATGTATATGTCAGTAAACCATAAATATAATCTAACCAAACTGCGCTCACTAGTTAGGTTAGCAAGCGAAGCGAGCGTAGTTTGGTTAGATTATGTTTATATAATGTTAATTATAAGCAATTATGCAAATATATTATATTTAATTTTCTAATTAGCCGGGTGCATTACAATAAGCCTGATTTTTCACTTTGCCTAAAACATATATATCAAGAGTTATCGTTTATGTTGATTGTCATTGTCTATATCGCTCGTTGTCTATTTCAATATCGACTTCCTCAGACAATTATTATGTGATTAAATACTATATTATTACATTATTAAATATTATGGAACTAATATGTAAACCTTCCAAGGACAAATAATAATAAATTGTGAAATTTTCAGTGAAATCAGATAAGTAGTTTATGAGTTATTAGGGCACACACAAAACGAAGATTGTCTTTTATTTATGTAGATTAAATAATACATCTAGCTCACCCATGTTCCTCAAAGGAAAAACATACCCCCTGCGACCTCATAAAAGTTTCTAATGAAATTTAGCCGAAATATAAAATGAAAGCGTTTGCAAGGCAAAACATATAGCAATAATATTTCAATTAGTACAATTCTAGATGAAAAATTAAGGACTAAAAAAAATTTAACAACAAATGTATATAATTTTTGATTATATATCTTATTCTAAATTATTTTATAGAAAGAATTTCGTTTATGAGGACATAAATGAAGAAAGAATAGTATTGAAAATGTTGAATTAGAAATTAAATGAGAGAGACCAAGATAAATGCAAAGGTGGTTAGATAAAGTTAGAAAGGATACTTTGAATTCTGATTACGGGAAGGTAACATTGAAAAGTGGTTACAGTGAAAGGGTGATGGAGGAACAGAACATGATAAAGGTCTATAATCTACCTCAGTATCCAGAATACTGGATTAGAGGAAGAAGAAGAAGGAAAAAATAAAATTTAATTTATTTTTTTTTTTTAATTTTGTAAAGAGTTAACAATTACTTTCTGAAGAAATCTATATGATTTATAGTGTAAACCTACTTATAACAAAAATTACTATAAATAGAAAATTATTTTATTTTTTAGGTTATGTAAATTTAATTTCATTATCAAAGTGAATTTTAATAGTAACAATATCTCCAGTTTTTATTTTAAATACCAAACAATTCGTTTTTTTGGAATTAAATACATAAATGAGAAATATTCACTGAATTTTGTAGGAACTTTCTCCCATACTTTAAAGATATATTCTACTCCTAAAATAATAAAAAAAATCATATAAACAAAAATCTGGAATTTTTTTATTTTCATGTTACAAATAGAGAACGATTTCACTCAAATAGAGTAAAGATCAAATAACGCTATACTAAAACTCTACAGACATAAATTTTGAAGAAGTTTATAAAGAAGATGATGATGCAAGTGGAGATTACATGAAATAATACAGGTTGGGCGGTCGAAAACCGTTACAACCTGCTATCTAAAAACTGTATCTAAAACAAAACGATAAATCCAAGAAAAATAAGTCCAAGGAAAGTCAATAAGTTCAAGGAAAATCACATTAACTTATATTTCGTTTATCGCTTCATTTTATCAATTTCGTTAAATGTACTATTTATAAGTGGCACATGCTATTTTTATTATTTATCATTATATCATTTAATCTGTGATTTCAGTATGTAACAATTACGTAGAAAGAAAATATTCACATTACGTTTTTCACAAATTAAGCTATAATTCCTACAGTTTCCTCTTCGTTTACAATTTTCAAAATTTCATATCATATTTTTAACTTCTAAGAGTATATAATGAATAATATCGTCTAATAAATAAAAAAAGGTGTTTAAAACTTATACATAATAGTAATTTTATTAAAATTAATTAATATAGAACAATTTATTCTATATTATTAATAAACATAGAAATAACGTCATTAAAGGAATAAAAACAATATTTTTGCTACACAAGTTTTGCGAATTTCTTATGTTTTGTGTTATTTAAAAATATATACATTGGTCTTATTGCGTAAAGCTATGGGATACGACGAGCAAGAATAACATTGACATAAAAACGTTTCCAGAATAAGTTGGCGAGATCCATTGCAGAGGCACACACGGAACGAAGAAATTCACGACTACCAAGAATTAACTTATATTCGCGAAGAGGTCAAATGGTTCGGTTCAAATTGTAGGCAGCTATTAGGCAGCTATCACTTGAACTTTCTAGAGAAGTTATTCTCTTAGACAACAGAGAGGAGGTCCAGTGATAGTACGGCTGGACGTGGAAGAATCTGAGTGATTCTTAAACTGGTTCAGTACCACATATGTGATTAGCATTTTTCTATTCTTTGATGAGAAGCTTAGCCTCTTTCCATTTATCTCTATGAGCTTGTTACGTTGCTTTGTTTGTCTTTGTCTACTCTTTAATGATGTTATAGATATATTGTTTTTCATTAGACCGTTGTAAACTCTTGAACCCTTTAACTCTTGTGATCTTATTCACTTTATATATGTATGAATAAAGTACATTTATATATATCTTTAAGTATATGTACGTTTTATTGAGGGTGTTCCCCTCATCATTTCCTTTTTGTAGTACTATTTACTTGTGGTTCCTTACTCGGAACTGACTGTTAATAACAAATTGTGAGGAAAATAATGTATATATTATATTGTTTTTCCATTAAAACATTAGTATGAAAAATAATTAAAAAGGATTTTTTTTCGTCTCAAAATAAAATTTACAATCAGTCACACTATTACAGAAACCATAAGTAAATATGATCACATACAATCACATGTAGAAAGGCTTCCATCGAAACTCCACAAAAATTACAAACTAGTATTTCTAAACAGAACATTTAATGTTCGTACACGTACAAAGTTAGGTCATAGAACAGTGCCACCATTAATAGTTGAACCCAAAACAAAAACAATCATAAGAATTCACAAACAAGATATAAATGAGAAAAAAACTATAATTAATAATGAAAGAATAATAATGAAAATTGAACGAAATGATATATAGATATGACAGGAAGTTGATGCAGTTCCATCTCCAACACGTGGAGTCATTTTAGTATTTTAACGTCTTCACTATTGTCTAGAAGGTTAATAATTATAAATAAATTTAAAAAAGTTCATTATATCGTTACATTTTCCAAAAATGAAATAGTTTTTTTTAAAAATAAAAGCTGAAAATTGAATTTTAAATTAAATATTATAAATTACTCGTATTAAATATAATTATATTATTAATTTTAAATTATGTTAAATTATTTAATATAATAAATTATAAATTTTTATAAAATAATTAAGTAAATCTCTACCTCATTTTTAATCTCTATTCTATATAAGTTATAACGATTATTTAGTCGTAAAAAATACAATAAAACAATTAACAAGCAATTATAAAAATAAAACTATTGTTTTATAGTGCTGAACCATTATTATTTCAGTACACCAGTAGGACCGGAGAGTCATGACTCTTTTTACATTTCAACTATGATTTTTTAAACTTTTAACTTTGATATATTAATTTTAACTTCTGATGATGACTTCCAAATAACCCGAAAGATCTAGAGAACATATCAGTTCTAGTAAGGTGGATTATATTAGTTGTTAATTTATTGATAAAACTGTCCTTTGGTCAAGGAGGTCAAATAGGAACCAAATATTTTTACCAAGAATTTTGATTTTTTTCTCAATTATACTTTAATACGGCATAATTTTTAAGGTAAAAATTACATTTGATCAAGGGTATCAAATAGGACCCAAATGTTTATACTGTAAATATTGCAAAATTAAGTAATTTATATTTAACTACTCTATGACGTATTTGATATAAAAATTTATCAGAGACAAAACCAGGAAAGTTAAATAACACTTTCCCTGGTTTTTTTTTTTTAATAGAATTTGTAACTTTTGGAAAATGAAATACGGGTATGTATATATTAATTATAACATTGTAAAACCAGTAACGATAAATAATTGAATTACTTTGTTTTAAACCGGTTTATATTAAGAATAATATGATTACCAAATTTTATATTTCTATAACAAATAATAGTACCAACACTGGAATAGAGGAAGGAGGGCCCGGTAATTATATATGCATAAAATATACTAGGAAACCTCTAATGATAATTTAGAACTTCGTGGAATATTTGGTTGTTAATTATCTGCTACAATGTTGTATAATAAAACAACACAATATTACATTTTTATTAAATATATATTCAGTTACAATCCAATTAAAATACCGTTGCTATAAAATAGATTAAAAAATTTAAAACCGAGTAAAACAGATTAGGCTATTGGAAATTAATAACCGTTTAAAAGAGAAATAACAAAAACTAGTCTAGACTGCTTGGTGCGGTAAACGTGATAGAATACAATGCCTATTATGATTCTTAACACATTTTATTTTTTTATTTTTTATTTATTATCGAAACTGTTAAACAATATTACAGTTATTAAAGTATAATAATTATAATTTGAAGAAGTATTGTATACTACATTTATTTATGTATAATTTCAACAAAAGGATGTTAATAAATTGTGCAAAAATATTAATTAAATTTAATCAAGTCTATATATATAAATATATTATTACGTAAATTTAACGTATTAAATTACGTAATGGTCTAATTTATGCAATAAAAAAACCCGTAACATTTTATGGTTATGTAGTGGTAGTTATATATTTTTATATTTATTTATTACCAGTTACAGAACAATATAAAATTAAAATTAACGATTAATTCTTAAATTTAAATTATTTCTTAAAATTACTTAAAAACTTACGGTCAAATTACTTAATTAAAAACGAATTATATAACTATTTGTTAAAGAAAATGATTAAATTTGTATGATGGTACAGTATAGATCTAAGTGATATTTAAACCCCAAATTTATTTTAAACTCAAAAAATGAAAAAAGAAATTTCTTAATCTACTACAATCGATTTTTATAAAAAAAGTTTTTTTTATTATTTGTTTATATGGCAGTTCCAAAAAAAATTGCTGAGAAGCATCACAGAGACGCCTTGGTTTGTAAGAAACAGTAAATTCCATGAATATTTGGGTTACCGCTGGTTCAAGAAGAAATACAGTAATTAGTACAAAATATAAATTGCAACTAAAAACCCACGTGAATTATTTAGCTATTCACCTTCTAGACAATAATGAAGACGTTAGAAGGCTACGATTAAAAATATTGGACCTTGATGACTTTATGTGATTTGAGGTGAAACTGCATCAACTTAGTGTTGCCAGTCATATCTATATTTCACTTCGTTCAATTTTAATTATTATTTTTTAATTATTAATTATAGTTTTAATTTCATTTTTTCTCTTGTTTACGATTGTTTTTGTTTTGTGTTCAAATACGAATGGCGCTGTTCTCTAACCTAACTTTGTATGTGTACTTACATTAAATGTTCTATATACGAATGTTAGAATGTAATCTATGAAGAGTTTCAATGGAAGTTTCTTTACACGTGATTGTATATGATCATATTTGCTTATGGTTTCTGTACAATAACCAACCCTCTCACGTCCATTGAGTTGAGGATAGTATGTATGACATATAAACGAGGTGCAGTCTTGTACAAACTCAGGCCGACCACTCCTGAGACGTGTGATTAATTGAATATCACACCACCAAACTGCACCGCTATCCATTGTCTAGTATTCATATCTGTATAAAAGAAATTACATTTAAAATGGATTTAAACATCAGAACCTTCTACTTAGAAAATCTGTTGTTAAACAGCTGATTTGATACGAAGAGTTAACCACTTGACTTGACCAGTGGGTTATAAAATAACATACAAATATTTGATTATTTAAAGAGTAAATCAATTTATGATAATTACATAAAAGAGGAGACAAAATAAGAAATTCATTTACTTTCTGTTCTTAATACTCTGAACCCCGAAAACGGATCTTTACAATAAGCGAATTATTTTTTTTTTTTTTACTTTATTTTAACAAATTCACAGCTGTATATTTCTTTTTTACAATGTGCTGATTGTACATACAAATTTCATAGTCTCAGTATTATCTATTGATATGGAAGATGAACTCTTTTATATTGATAACTACAAATATTTCTATCCAGCGATAGGATTCAGTTTTATATCATTAACATATTTTTAATTTTTAAACTGTTTTAACAAGTTTTTATAAAGTCAGGACTTTCAATGGTTTAGGAGTTTATTAGAATGTTATGTCGTAGAATTTAGGATGTAACACTTAACATATGAATTAGAATGATTTTTTAATTCATCTATGAACTACAAATGTAATTTCAAGTAAACAATAATTTCTATGAGTAAGTAATAATAAATAGTCTTACTTGAAATTTTTTTCAGGAGGAAGGTCAATTTTTTTCGAATTGGCGTGGGTGAATTGTAGAAAAAAAAAACTTATAATTAAAATAAAAAGATTAACAAATTAAAAAAAAGTAAATTCTCTCAAATTATTATTTTTTTCTCCTTTTACACTCGTGATTTTTTTTTATCTCAAATTAAATTTACAATCGGTTAGAACCATACATCAGTGGAAAGGAGTTTCCTTGAAACTCCTTATTTAAATACATTCTAAAAACATCAATAGTAAATCAAAGACAGCATACGAATACAATAATAAAGTTTAGACAACTAGGCCTAGAATCCATAAAAAAATTCATTAATACAAATAAATGTAAAAGGTAAAAGAAAAATTAACATTAAAACAAATGACACGAAAAACATAAACATAAATATTTGAATGATGCATAACTCAAGAATAAATGATGCTTCGTCCGAAGTATCGCTTTTAGGTTTCTAGGATTTTCTAGATTTCTAGGCTTTTTAGGTTTATAACAGCTTTAACCACCTTACACCTGATATCAATTTTTTCCTCATAGAAATGGTGATACTAATTTTTTGCTGTAAATTATTTTCCCCAGATATTTTTTAGAATTATGATGCATATAAATCATCTGATACTCTAAAAGCATTCATCAAAGTCGCTTTTTTAAATAATGATATACAGTATATTAACTGTTCTTATGCTGAACAAAGAAAGCTATTACTTACAGGAATGAGTATCCCTTATATTTCGTTAGCTTAGCAACATTACATTATGATGTGGTATATAGGCTAAGTGAAGAAGGTAACTTGAATCTATATATCATGGCATATCTTCTTTATCGTATCTTCTCTAATAACCTAAGTATGAGATGCTTATTTCTCGGAATGACTGCACCGAATGGTGTCTTCTATCAGGTGCTTGTAATATTATGGTTGTGACGCTAAACCATTATATATATATATATATATATATATAAATAATTTCTTTGTAATAACCTTCTGACTTAATTCACCACAGAACCTTATAAATAAGAATATGAAATGATAATTTGTAACAAGCAAAAATTCCACGCCTATGCAGGATTAAAACCTGAAACAAATTAAAGGCCAAGACACTACCGCTTCGCCACGGATATAAATGCGGATATCCGCATTTATTCACTTATTTTAAATTTTAATTATTTTTCTTTACACGAGCTTGTTTTTAATTTTTTTTTAAATTATGGACACATATTTTTTTTTTTTAAATTTAATAGCTATTCTCCACGTATAATTCTGAAAAAATGAATGTTCCATTAATGAATTATTTAATGTATTTTTCACATGAAATATTTTTATTATTGTTTTTGTGTTTGTTTTATTGTACCAGTTTTGACCCCTATTTCTGTAAAGAATTTCCTGTGGTTTAAATATAATTTATTTCAATATACCTATTTCGGCCGATTCATATTTATTTTCATACTAAATATATATATGTAGAGAGAGAAAGAGAGAGACTACATATATTACTTTCCCGGCTATTGTAGCTATAATAGCTGTATTAAGGCAGAAAGTATGGTAATCATTTCAAAAATGGGTATCGGGTTTTTTTTTAATATTTTCGTTTTAGGGTTTAATTAGTTTATCTAGACCAAAAATAAAATAAATGCATTTATTTCATACATATGTACGTATATATGTCACACTGTTTTTGACCTTATATCTCAGGATTGACTAAACCGATTTTCTTAAAATTTGGATTAAATATTTCTATATATGGAGCATTGGTCATATTAACTTTATCAAAATTTGTTAAGGGAGTGGAGATATCGCGAATAAATCAATTTAGATTTTCTTTAGAGCTTTATTTTAGAGAAAACTATTAAATCAACTTTGATACCTACAATGCATATATAAATAATCCAAACACCAAACATATGGTTTTTTTTAATCAACCCCCACCTCTTAATATTGAAATTTCTTTACTTTAATTTTAGCTATAAAAATGGCAGACTAAACTTAATTATGTTTAATGGTAAAAATTAAGAACTAAACGCTTAATTTTAAACCTAACACATTTTCTTTAGCACAATCTATTAATTGACAAACATTGTTTTTTATTTATACATAGTAAATAAATAATTAGTTAATTTAGTACACTTTAACTACACATAATTAATTCGCCATCAGTCATGAATTATACATATTTTTTAAGATAGAATTACAGATTCATATCTTGTTTGAGATTACACTATAATAATATTCTTAAAATTATTTATAACATCATTGATTTTTTTTGACATCTATTAATTTTGTTGACCCCTATTACCTTTTTCTGAAACTGGTTTACGTATTATAAATTTTGAAAATGAAAAAAAAATGGTTTTAAAGTGGTGGTTTTAATACAATATTTTGACCGATGTTTGATGATGATCCTATTTCCTGACGATTTGGGAGTGGGCTTTTTTAATATTTATTTATCTTTCTATTTTAATGACCAATTATCTAGATTATACGATATGGTCATACAATTATCTTGGACTATGCACTTGACATCAACTAAAATTTATAAAACCGCTTTATTAATCTCGATGCCCAATTCACAAACAGTTGAGTTTAATAATCAACACTAAATAAACTAAACAATTGAATTTTAATTTATTACATCAAAATTATGCCTCTTTTTGGCTATAATACTCAGCTCCTTCTCAAGTTAAAAATACGCAATTTGTAAAGAAGTAAAACGTTTATTACACTAGATTTAATCAATCAACTGTCCTTGATTTTCAGATCCTATAAACTTTCAGTTTATGTAAAACATTGGACTAATAAACCCTTTTTAAAATCTGTATTGGTATACGTTTGCCAATTCTCGTTGTAAACCATTCATCAAATCTAAAATACAACATTTTAATTTGAAAATATTAAGACAAGCACTAATGTAAACTTTATGAAACAAATTATATATTACACTCAGGCTTAAAGTTCCCTAATATATCAATGATAAATTTTATCGCATGTACCAATTAAGGATAAATTTAATCAAACATTTTCTCTATTAATAATGTCCTTTCATTTCACTAAATTTACCAAAGAATCCTGTACGAAGATTAAGAAGACATTATAAGAGAAATATCATAAGTCATGTCTAATTAAAATGTGTATTCCTTTATTTAAATTAATTAACGTTTAAATCTCGTTAGAGTGATGCTGTGTCGTCTCCTCAAAACCTTTAAATCTATATTTATTTGTACGTTGTTAGATTTACTTGTATTGTGATGTACAAGATCTAATAAAAGTAAAAAATATATAAATAAATGTAATACTTCATGAGCAGTTAAAAGATAAAATAACATTTTAATTAATTAATCGATCTATGTACAGTAAATGTAGCTTGATTTGTTTTTAATTTAAAAAAACCGTTCATGATTGATTATTTAGAAATTAAACAGAGCTAAATATTGTTTTACTATATTATCAAAATTGTAATACGCTTTTGATTGGTAACGCATAACACTGATTGATAATTGAAAAGTGTTCATTACCTTACGTGTAATCCTATCTTTTTTATAAGAAGTATATACCTATTTTACATTTTATAGAATAAAATAGATAATTAGTCAAAAAGTCTTGAGTACCACACCTTTATTCACAATATCTCATGTAGATTAATGTTAGCGTATTACTTATGTCATGTCATGTTTATAAACACTTAAATTACGTCAACAAACCCTTATAGCTCCATTAACTAAATGTCAGCCAATATCCGATTAAAGTACAAATTTTAAACGTTTTCTACAAACACAAACATACACACACACACACAAGCATATCCATGTATTAGTAAACATACATATTTGAATTGATGTTTATATTATGCTGTGTAAATGATAGGAATTTACATACGATGTAGCCACGGTTAAATATTGTCGTTAAACCATTATTGCGTACTTTATTAATGAGTATATTACAAGTGGATTATAGGATTATAAATACATAAACAATAAATTAACTATATTTGAATAAATTTTCAATGAATTTTGCCTGTATGCAATAAATATGCTGTATAATTTATCGATAAGTAGACATTATTACAAATCTATTTTTAACATGTAGTAAAAAATTTATTTTTATTTCGTTTTTTTTATTTATTCTATTTTTAAAATACGTAGTGTACTACGCACTCATTTATAAAAATTGATGAAACACACGTTTTAAGAATTAAAGGTTTACTTAGTGTATGTTAGTTATAGAGAAATAGAACTTGAAGTAAATAAATAACATAAATTCAAATATTTGTTTAATTAATAACATTAAAATAATAAAAAATTGTTTTATGAATAAACTAGCCGATTGGTGCTCGCTTCGCTCGCCATTCCCGTCTAGCCAGAGGTCCACACTCTCGCAGTGTTCATTACCCTCATGGCTGTGGGAATAATACTGATAGTAACAAATAAAGTATTCAAGTGTATAGAAAACTGTAAAAAACTACATTATAAAAGACGGAATAGTAGTTAACTTTTTTCTTTGGTTTTCCTGTTTAGCCTCCGGGAATCAGCATCAGGTATTACTTCAGAAGATGAATGAGGGTGATATGTATGAGTATAAATGAAGGCTTAGATAGTCTTAGTCTTGTACAGTCTCAGATAGACCATTTCTGAGATTTCTGAGACCATTTTTCTCGTTAATGAAGAATATATTTAATTGATAACTTCACCTCCAAGGGGACTAGGACCTCTATCTATGGCTGAAAGCCTTCCCGGGGATATCACGAATGTATCCTGCAAATTTGAAATCAATCGGGCGGTTGGTTCTCGCGTGATGCTGTTACAAACAAACTTTTAGTTTTGTATAACATTCGTTAAATATCTTATTCTATATAATTATATAAACGATTTTTATTTATTTCCAGATGTTGGTAGCTGCGAAGGACTTAAATAACTAAGAAAATAATATAATTTGGTCTCAAGAAGATCTAAAACAACAGTCTAATAATTATTTTACGTTTTCAATCTAATTTTCCTTCAGTCGTTTTTAAACTGTTATTAAAAAAAAAAATTGTTATTGAATTTTATTTTCACTTTTTGAACGTCATGTTTATAATTAACAATCTTATTATGTAATACTTTGTTGAACTAAAGAAAGAATAAATAATAAAAAAAATTATTTTGTTTTGTAAATGTTGTGCTTACAAATTATATAAATAAATATTTAATATTAAAAACGGGAAAAAAATTTAAAAGTAACATCAACCTAACCAATATTTCATTTATATGAAAAAACCTTATCATTTCTCTTTGAAGAAAAAAATCATTTAAGGAATATTTTATTTGATTTTTTTTTTATATGTAAAAAGAAAACATAACTCAATTTAGAAAGAAAAAGAAGAACATTTTTTTCAACTGTAGATATGTTATATTTTATTTTACATAATAAAACAGGTTAAGATTTGTAAGATTCAAAAGAATATTTCAGAAAAAAACGTTTTTTTCCTTACAGATGAATTTTTATATCAGGTTTAAAAGTTGTACAATACACAAATACATATACTCCAGATACATATATTTGTATCTTGAATATGTAAATATTATATACGTGTTCAAAATAGTATTCATTTTGATTTAAAACATTCATAAAAAACGAAATAATTAATTTTGACATTTCTTGTATCAATTTTATCAAACCAAGCTAACAAAGTAATAAACAAAAAAAATGAAGATCCGGCTACGAAAACTGTTCTATTTATTAATTTCTTTTACTTATTCTTTTACTCCAATTTAAGAACATAGGATTTGTGCAGCAATAAACGTTAATAGTTTAAAAATAAGAATTTAAAAAAATTTAAAATTTAAAAATTTATCCGTATGTGTTAGATTAGCAACTGAAATCACAGCTACCGGATTGTCAGGCCTGACGTAGCTGCAGACATAGAGCAATTAAGTGTAAATGTACCGGTAAACATATAGTATTGAACAGAATCAGGTCGATCACTCCTGAGACGTGTGGTTAATTGAAACCCGACCATCAAAGAACACCGGTATACAAAGCCTAGCATTCAGATCCTTATAAAAGCCTTTAGATCCTTATAAACTATAGAACTCTCGACTTCGAAATCACCTGTGATTTTGCTATGACATGTTTAACCACTAGATTAACCCGTCGGAATTCCTACCATATTATTATTATTTTTTATCTTTACAAATTTCGTTTTATATTTTAGATTCTATTCTGTTCTTGTTCCTTTTTGTTTTTGTTTTTAATTATCTGTACTCCAGTACCTGCCAAACTTTAGTATCTATTTTAGCCTATATGACAAGATAAGCTATATGATTTTATAGAACTGATTTTATCATCTTTGTCCTATAAAAGTGGTATTCTGAATAATATACTAACAAAAATTTATTATTATTTTTATGTTATAATAAAATATTATTTTCTACAAATTATTTTAAGTAATCCTGAATTACTTATTAAATGCAATTTTGGATCAAATAGAACATAAAACAAAAAAAATAAAATAATTATTTTATACAATATATATATATATATGTGTGTGTGAAATAATGAGTGTACATTTAATAGAATTACTTGTTACTTGACTTAAATGTCTATTAGCACTTTAGCATTGCTGTTTTAAAAATACCAAGAATTAAAAACACTATGTCAGGAATCGAAATACTATGTCAGAATTACTAAAGATAGTTAGGAATACAGTAGTATTTAATTCCGTAAGTCACTCCCATCACAGAGAATGACTGTTTAGTGAACAAATAGTTTTTTTTTCAGAGAAATACACTTTGGTTGGCACAACATGCTTCAATAAGACTCGGACAGAAGGAATAAATTAATGTAGGAAAAATATTTTAAATTAACTTTTTTTCAATATGCCTATTTATTTTTATGTAAAATTAAAATTTATAAATATTGTATAAACTGATTAATATTACTTTAAATACATTATAAATGTATTTTTCTTTGTTGTCTTTTTTATTTAATTTAAACAATACATTTTTTTGTAATCAGGAGACAATAAACGTTTTAAAAATATTGTAAATAAAATGTTGGGTTTTTAAGTATTTTTGCTTCATATTCTGTACGCGTCTTAGATACAAAATATCTTGTTCGTTGGTTTCTGCTGACTGAAATAGCAGGGAACGCTAAATTGGCTTGAAAGTATTTATTTATTTTTTTAAATCAATAAAGACTGGTTAACATTCAGATAAAGGAATATCTGGGTCTTTACTATACATTACTTGTTTTATTATCATTTTTTTCATCAATAATATTTGGTGAAAACAAAGTGGAAAATAAACTGGTTTGTTTTTTTTCAAACAGATAAATAGTTTAACTAAAATAGATTTCGAAATAAATATACATATATACTTTTAAAATACTTTTTAATACTTCAGTTATTTAATTTTTTTTTTAAGAAAAAAAAATAACAATATCAACTTTTTTTTACAAATTTATTAATTGAAATTTATTTTAGTAAATATATTCTCACGTGCAATTTATAATTTTATCCCCTGCGTAATATTACATATATTAATAAACGTCAAGTAGAGCATACAAACAAATACGTTTTGTACGCGTTAGGAATGAATTTAATTTAATATTAAGCAAACTGTAGTTGCAACAAGAAATATGTCGTTAAACCATTTGTAACTTAGTTTTGGATGAGACTTTAACACCTGGACTCAGATATAACATTGTTTTAGTGACTAATTCTAGAATTAGTGGATTTAAATGTTAAATCTTAACAACGAAACCTAAGCTTAGATTTGTTTGTTTGACTGGGAGAAGATGTAGACCACAAAAACCAATTTCTAAAGAGAACCTATTAGGCACTTGTGCCTATCTAAATTCCTATTTCCTGAACTCTCACAAACTGATTAAAGTGGTTGGATTTTGGTTAATGTATTTACTTAAGTTACTCTGTTTGTTGTTTGTTTATTTATTCAAATGCTCTATTTAATGTGTAATTTACCTTGTTACGTTAAGTAAATTTATAAACAGAATAAGGTTTGAAAATAAAATTATGATATTTGTTTTAAATTATAAACTTTTATTATGTTTTAATTTAAAACAACAAATACAATTCCTATTTTCCTTCCATTTTTAACTTGAAATAAAAAAGGAATGATTTAAATTTTATTTTTTAATGTATTTAGAATTTAGCATTTTTTTTTTCAATCAGTTGGTCTTTATAATGATAAAATATATACATATGTTTTTAATATTATTTCAGTAACAAACAATTTTACGGTTATAACATAACAAATAAATATTGCAAAACCGAAGGCCATACAGTAAATGCACGTATTCAAAAAAAATAAAAAATAATAATAATAAAAACCTATGAAAAGCATATAATTGTTTGTTATTATCATGCATATACAATTTTTTTTATTATTATTATAGCATTCAAAAAATATAGGTTCTATTATATAAATATATTATTTATATCCGTAAATAAAACAGTTTAACATGGTATTTATCGCTACTGTATAAACTTGTGTGAAATTTTACAAAACCAATAAAATATCATATCCATAAAATAAAATGTTTATAAATAAGCAACATTCTGATAGTTTAAAAATAAATCGCTTATAAATACTGTAATATGAAAAAGGTACAATAATAATTGTATTATTTAAAATTTCCATTTATAATTTTTTGCGTCATAAGGATATATTAAATATATATATGGAGAGAGAGAGAGAGAAAATCTTATTTGACGAGTATGATATAATTTATTATAAGTAGATGGGGTTGGTAAATTTTACCTGGTTTAAAATAACGAGCAAAAATAAATAATTTCAAAATAAAAATAAAAAGTAGCTTTTAAACTAACAGTATTTCATTATGTATATTTGAAATTGTTTTAATTTTTATAAATTAATATATTACATTAGAAATAAAAATCACTAAATAAATAGGAGTCATAATACACTCCAGAGCTAAATTAAATAATGCAATTTTTCCAGAGTTCTTTAACTTATTCTCCTATCATATTGTCTGCTTTTATTTTCAAAACAATTTTTTTGTCTATCTGTTAGCATTTACCCTCATAGGGTACCATAAAGCCCCCGACGAAACCCCTCATTAAAGCATACAAAGGTTCAAGTCATCATATAAAAGAAAAACACGTGTCTAAGTGGTCCAAGTAAAGTTTCAATAATTAAAATAGCACTAAAATAAATTACAGAAAGAAAAAATATAAAAATAAAAACGAAGTCATCAGTACCAAGATATGAAACTAATACTATAGATTAAACATCGTTAGCAAATAAAAATAGCTGTAATTCGTAGACTATCAAAGTAACGTTTACTACACAGTGACAGGCTCATCGTTTTTTCCCATTCCTAGGTTCCTTTTCCAGGTCACTCCTCTGGTTACCTCTCCCAGGTCCAGCACATGCAAACGGTTCAGTCGACTGATGTCATCACTGTTGTCGAACAGATTTACTGCCAGATAATTTACATGTTTGTCTAACTGTCTAACCTATGTTTGTACCACGAGCTAATTTTTTTGATCTCTTCGTAAACAGAAGGTAATCTTAGATTGCCATGAACTCCTCTACCTCAACCAATTACGTCGCCTCTGTTATGGTCCTCACCAATTTAATTTGGAATTTTTGAATTATTTCAATATTGCTGTTACTATTTCACCATAAGTTCGGATAGATGTGTTTTGAAAACAATAAATATAATTTTGTTAAGACCGAGACCCCGTTGAGGCCCCTCGGGGACCAAGTTAGAGGCAGGCAGCTGTTAAAAGACCGAGAACCGCTGTGGGCCCCCTTTGTGGGATACTCACATTAGAGGCAAGGCATCAAGACTGAGTCCCGGCCCCTAGGGTGGGATTCAGGAACGACATAGTCGAGCCTGGATTCCTTGCCCTAGGGGTTAGAGGCAAGCAGTGCCAACCATCCGTTAGAGTGGACAATCCCCTGGGCTGTGCTATGCTTCACGGTGAATCCAGCCCAGAGGGGTAGGGAAAAAAGCTAAAACAAAAATATATATATGTATATTTTTGTATAAAATATATTAAAATAAATTATTTAAATAAAGATTATATTTTAAATAAATATATATATTTTTTAAAATTATATTTGTTTTAAAATATAGATATATATATATTTTTTGTAAGCCATGAAAATATTGCCTTTTTTTGAGGCAACTCTGTTTTTTAATGTTTTTTAATTTGAAGCTGTATGAGTGCATCGTTTAATGTTGATTTTTTTTTAATATAAGTCTGTGAGATTTTAATGTCATCATAATTTCGTTTAAGACGTCTAGTGCTTGATAATTTATGTTGTTTTTTAATTTTAACTTATATATGTTGAGTAATTCGAACTGTGAATTTTTCCTTTATTTCGTTCAAGTCTAGAGGTATAATTTACTTAAAAATTTAACAAAATCGGTTTTGAGAAACAGTATTTATAATAATATTATAAAATTTAACGGTTTGATATATTTGTTATTTTATATAAATTTTATTCCATTTTTCTTAATTGATTTCAGAATTGTTTTTATATTAAAATTATGTTTCTAAATGAGATATTTGTTGTTCTTCATGGGATACAATAGAATTTTTTTATAATTATGTTTTGCTAAGCCCTATTTTATCTGTATGTGATTTTACAAAGCCACTCGTCATCAGTGAAGATGTATTCAGAATATTGTTATTGACCCTGATATTGGAATTTAAATATTGGAAATAAATACCATATTTATTTCTATACAAATCGACATGCTGTTACGAACGCTTTTTATTTGCTAGTCTTTTATGAAATTCAAACCTTATTTTAAAAATTGCAAAGCTACACCTGTTCAGAAATGAATAACTTTAAAGTGCATTATCGTCTGTAAAGGTTATTTTTTACAGTTCTATCTCTAAAGACCGAATAATTTTGTGTAGGTTTTAGTATATATATTATTATTTTATAAAAAATAATGTAAAAATCATAAATAGTTTATTTCAATATCCTATCATAATACTTACTAGATTTACTTTATTATTAAAAATATAACTTTTTCATTAATATTTTTCTGGTATTAAGGATTATCTCATGGTCATTGTATAAACAAAATACAAAAGTAATAATGATATAGCTCGTAAAAGAATTTTTACTAACCCATTTTGGTGTATGACTCAGGTCAAGTTTGATCTGATAGGTCTTTTAAAAGGAAGCATAATTTTTAAGATATTTTCATTTTGAACCAAGAAGAGGAAGCTTTTTCTTAACACTGAAATTAGGTAAAACTATTTTCCTATTGTTTTTATTCTTGCAAAAAACTTTTACTACTTTAAATCCTATATTTTGTATATTCTATTTGGTACTTTTTAAATATCTTATACAGAGAACGAAAAAAAAATGTTAAAATTTGATGTAAAATTTGATTTTACTGTATGGTTAACAGTATTAATTTGATTTTCTGCTTTTACTTCCGTTAAAGCTCTAAAATAAACTATAAATATGTTCATTTATCATTTATCAATAAATTTTTACAATAATTTATCATCTATTCGGCTTTTACGACAGCTTGTTTGTTCTTTGTTTATCAAATGAGGGTTTTTGTAAACCCTAAGGATTTACATAATATTTTGTTTACAGAAATGAAAATCCTAATATAATGGAATATTTTTCTTCTAACATTAAAATAGGGAAAGAATCATTATTATTTTAAATTAATTGAAAATAGTATTAAAAATTGTTAACGTTTTTAAAACATGCTTATATATACTGTAAGTAAATCTTTAAATATTTAGAACAAAGTTAATAAAAATACATATTAATATAGTTTGATCTATAAACTTTTATTTTTATTAATTTTAAAATAAACACTCGTTTTATTGCATGATGTAAACTATTAAATATAATAAAGGACAAGCATTGAGAGAATCAGGGTGTCAAATTAATATCGATTTTACTCAGATGTGGTATGTGGTTCTAAATTCAAGAATCTTTTATACACCAGAATTATAATGAATATAAGAAACGTAAATATTGCATTATTGGGTGTTTGAAGTAATATTTCTTAGAATCAGCAAAGAATATGTTAAAAATTATTAAAATTTACAAAATATTACCAAATATAATATTAACATAATTTTAAATAGGTATTATAACAAACAAATACAAATAAAAATAAATTTCTACGTATATTCCCTCACTCTCTCTCTCTCACCATATATATATATATATATATATATTTAGAGTTTTAATGTGTGAAAAAAAAAACATTAGTCAGGAGACACCACAGACCATAACACGGCGCCAACCAATTAAGTTAGACACAGCATGACATGATTATCTACGTGTGAAATTTTGCAAGAACTATCGGTAAAATTCTTACACAGTGACACATATTTCTTTTAAAATAGTTAATGCAATAATACATTTTTAAATATATATATATAGATTGTCTTTTTTACACAGGAAGAATTTTTATCTCTAGTTTAGGAAGGATGTGGCAGATTATTGCAATAGAGATTATATTAAATATATATGTTATATATAGTTTTAATTAAATGAACTTAAGTTTTATATCAAATTTAATTTAATTTCATTATTTAATTTTTTTTTTTGTAATTGGAAAATCACAATATGTACCTTTTTTTATATAAATTTTTGGATCATTTTTTTTGTTAATATGCAACGAGACGAATAAATTGTAACAAATTAGAAGCAGCAATATTTCACGTCCAGTGTCTTATAATCCAATATATTTTATAAAAAATCATTACAAAATTAAATGTACAAAATTAAACCATAATTATCAAAGGTTGATTCAGTAATTCATAAAATCATCGATATTTTGTTGCGGTAACGTATGTAATAAAGTAAAATAAATTAAAGCCAAATAATATAAGATATTTAGCAAAATGAAAAGGCGTTATGAAAAAATCAGTAAATCAATTTCACAATTATTAATGACGGGAAAAAATAGTAAATTTATGGCATTCTATTTTAATAATTGTTAACATTAATTTACATAGTTTTAATTCACTTTAGTTTGTACAATTTTTAATGAAAAATAAATACATAATAAAATAAAATATGATAGAAAAATATCTAATGATATTTTTCTATCATTAGATAAAGAATGTATATTGTTTAGTAATACGGAGCAATGGAATTGAAACAACTTTTTTTTTTCTTTCTTTTAATTCGGATTATTTGTTTGTAAGGAGAGACTAAAGTACAAGATTAATTATTTAATTAAGGTATATGCATTTGCACAGTATAGTTCAGTTTTTTATATTTATTGAACTATCTTCACGTATTTAGCCCAATGGTTCCTCAAAAATTAACATCTATATTTATTTAAATTAACAGACAGCAATCATAAAAAAATATCTGAATTACCTTTAACATTTCAATTTTTCATAAAATCTACGGTACTTAAAAAATTTGGGAAGTAGCAAAATATTTATTTTTTTTTCAGTTTATCGCACTACAGATTTTTTATATTAAATATAAAACCTAACTGTTAGTTACGTGCTATATAATTAAAAAGTAATAATTACTAAGAATTTTAATTTTATTTATATATATTAAACTGGGAATATTTAACTGAATGCTAAATTCATAATAGTATTCAGTTGTCTTATCTAGTGAACATTTCTTGTTGTCTTATCATATGTTATAATGTATTAGTTTTTATTTCTTCATTATGAAGTTTTTTCTCATTCTTTAGATCATGAATTTATTGCAATTTATTTGATTTCAATGCCAATTTAAATAATTTTTCTTTGAATTTCTATGAATTTTTCTTTAAAGTTTATTTTATTTAACTTAATTTTTCAATTTTAATTTTTTTTTTTTTTTATCATGTTACAAAAATTAAGTGTTTACATTAAGTTAAATTTTGTATTTTAAATTATTTTTTTTAATACTTATCCTGTTATGATATGAACTCGCGGCTAGCGCTCAAGGATTTTTTTGCTAGCTGCGTCAAGGATAAATATGTTGAATAAAACTGTATAAGTAATTTTCAATTGAAAATAAAACGAAAAGAAGATATATATATAATTAACATTCTGCAACACATAAAATAGACTTTATTAGAAAAAAAAACTTAATTATAAATCTTGAATTAATACTAGTTTTGTCTCTGATAATGACATTGATGATACTGTATAATTATTTTCTCTGCTTAATTTTATTTTTTGTACTTATAACTTTTAACACAAACTAAATACGCCAAAACGGCAAACTTAAAATTAAAAACTTTTTCAGAAGAAATTCATTAATATTTTTCTAGTAGTTATACAAAAACGAAACAAAAATCATTGAAAAGAAACTATTTTTAATAAAAAAATTTTAAAGTCGCGGATTATTAAAAAAAATATATTTTTTTTCAACATACTGGAGGATATTATCCTTCCGCGACACTCTGTGCTCAAGGAGGATTCTGTTAAACTTCATAGACGTATTTCTCTCTTTAAAAATATCATATAAACATTGGTCCGAAAACTCTTTGTTAGCGAGTTACGGTTAGTGAAATATTTCGCCCCGAATTCCGCTACTCCGCTGAAATGTAGCCCTACTGAAATACTGGGAAGGTAAATTAAGAAGTAAATTTAGTGGTTTCTTATGGGTTTTGGCCTGGAAAATTGAAAGAAATTGGTTTCAGAACTGTATCATCATTATTTTCTACGAAATAGGTTATAATAAACAAAAATATTGAAAAACACAGCTTTTTAGCTTTGGCATAAATAACTTCGTTTAATTGTCAAAAAACAAATAAATCTCACGGATTATATAAAATTTAATTTTTTTCTCAATTTCGCAATTTTGTGATAAATACACAATTACAATTTAAAGGTAAAAATAATTATAGAGTTATAAAATATATTCTTTGATGAAAATAGACCGCTGATAAGCCATCTATTATTTTATACTTAACTAGAAAACCTGTATTGTTATTTTATAACGGTAATAGCCCACATCAAGTTTTTATATATTTATTTACGGATAAGCAGAATTTCAATATTTTTTTTTATAGTGTGTACCATTACGTAAAAATGTTTTATTTAAAATCGGGGATGTTCATAATAATAATATAAGTATTTATAATTTTATAATAATTATATTTTATAATTTCATAATAATAATAATATAAGTATTTCTAAATCGAATGAAATATTTATGTACAATGAAATTTTAAATAACTAAATAAATGTGATATCAATTTTATTTTTAGAAAAGATAATATCAATTTATTTTTTAGCAGGAATGAAATATAGAGTGACATTTTATAGTAAGCTGTATTAAATAAACTACAGAAATAAAATTGAAGGAGGAAATATCACTAGATTTGTTAGGAATAAAAGAAATAAAATTTTATTCTATAGCAATAAAAATAATAAATTTAAAAGTAGTGTAAAGTTTAAAAATATTATATTTTTTATAACCAATCAATAAAAAATTTATAAGTTACGTATATCAAAGTGTAAACAAAATTAACAGTTAAATTGTATGAATGAGTTATTATAAAGCTTTAATGATTAATAAAATATTATATAGAGAGGTAATATTAATTGTTCACGCTCTAATAATTTACCACACACAATAATGAGGATTATTATTATTTTTGTAATAAATATGGTGTAACTTATTTTGTTACGTAACTTGGAGTGATTTAACTTTGAAGTTTTTTGTAATTTTTTAATGTTATTGTTTAGAACTTTTTTGTTTGTTTATTTTTGTAGGTAATTAAAGTGAAGTAAGTTTTTTCGAATACACAAGTAAGTTAAATAATTATTTAACAAAAAAGTAGATCATATATTTTTTATTTTAAATTGATCGTATTTTATTTAAGCGTGTGTTCATGTCTTAATGATTAATAAATAATATGTAAGTAACATAACGCTCCATTATTCTAAATAACCAATAAAACTCCAGTTGCATATACGACTATTTAAAAAATAAAACATAAATCTAGAGTATTTTAATTCCTATTTATAAGAACTTTTAATGAATAATATTGTTTTTGAAGATTGTGAAATCCAATAAACAAAAAAGTGAATGTAAATATTAAAAATTTGATGTACGTTTATTAACTAAGCTATTAAATTAAATTAAACAGCAGAATTTCTTTTTAAATTTAACTTTTTCCTATAAATTTTTTTCTTTATATTTAAAATTAAGATTTTTCTATTTGTCAGTAGGTAATACAAATATGAAAACTTGTTACAAAAAAAATATTATTTATTCCATTTGTAATCGTAAAATGAAAACCATTTTAAATAAGTTCACTCTATGACAGAAGCATTACAAAATATGCGTTAGAATAGCAGTAAAAAAAATAATTAGAAATAAAAAGAATTTTTCGATGTATGTACTAAAAAAATAAATTCTGTTTCACCCTAAAAAAAAATTGTTGTAGTTATTGAACTATATTAGTTTCTTCTTTTAAACCAAACGGTAAATTATTATTGTTTTTTTTAAGAATTTTTATTCAATAAACAGCCGAGAAATTTTTATTCCTATATTTTAAAATTCGTAAATAAGTTCCTCATTCTATTTTGTTTTTTCAAAAATTAAAGAATCAACAAATTCATTTTTTAATTAATATTTTATACCAGATAAAATTTTTAAACTATTTTAACAAATTTATTATAATTGAAAAAATACAAATTCTTATTAAAATTTATTTACTTTCCTTATTAAAAAAAAATAATTCTGTGATTTTTCTACAATTTATTTAATAATAAATTTCCAATAAAATTTAGACATAACACAAATTAATATTTTTTGTTAAATTATTTACAAGTACTTTGAAGAAAATATAAATGCGAACCAAATCAAAATCCGTTTTAATAAACAAAATGTATACAATAAAATCCATTAAATCACAAACTTGAATGTTTGTATTAACTATACTTCTAATGGTTATTGAAATTGTTTATTAAACTTAAAGTGAATTTTAAAATCTTTCTTTGAAAAATAAAATTAGTTTTATTAATTAAAGTGCATTGAGGAATTAGTTTTGTTTATATAAAAGAATATTTATCGCTGACCTAAATTCTGTAATTCTAAATTATATTATAAAAAACCCTTACTGGATAAATTAATCCATTTAAAAGATTATGAAAATAATTTAACGCTATAAATTTTAATTTTATTGAATAATTTATGAATTCGAAAAAGCTATTTCATAAATTACTATTAGCAGCAGATAATAACTTACCTGTACTATAAATTTCAATTTATATTTTTATATAACAACAAAGTTATTATTATTATTAATATTATCTTGACAAGCTTTTATACATATTTAAATTATCAAGATTATTTTAATAAAATAATTGATGAAATTATTACAGATTATTGCTGGGAATCGAACCAAAGACCACCTGATATACACGTGTCATTCTGTTAAAATCTACCCAAAATGGTCGCTTTTTAACCTGTATTGGTGTTTTAGATACACCTGATTGGAAATTTTTTTTTCTCATTATGAATGTTAAAATTTATTATAACAAAATCTTTTTAAACATTAGAATTAAAATATTGAAAGAATCTCTGTCAATTTTAACTACAATAAAAATATATTTATTCAAAAGTTTAATTAAAAAGCATATGTGAACAATAAAAGTTTTTTTTTTAAATTTATTTATCATCAGCTTCCAGTATATTACAAATTAGGTTTTTATGACATTAGATATTTAATAATTTTGTATTTCTCTAAGATATTTTTTTAAAACTAAAATATTTTATTTAATTTTTATCTTTTAAAAACGTACACGAAGCAATTGAAATTTCTGTACTTAATTTTTTTTACTATATTAAATTTTTAAAGAAAATTTAAAAATCATAAATATCAGCAAATTTATGGTTATTTTCAAATTAATATCATTAATATAAATTAAAATGATTCATTAACTTTTTTTAAATTTATTAATTGACAAAGAAAAAAATCGTGATTAATTATACAGCTACAAATAATTTATATATATATATATTATACATATGTATAAAATTAGATATAAACAATTTTTTTCCTTGTTTTTTCTTGTAAAAATACTGTACGAATATACATTTATTACATTTAAGAAAAAAGTATAAAATAAAAGAAATAACTTACAAGTTGGGTCTGCATTTCGACTGTAAAGGTGCTGTACAATCACTGACTAGCATACACAATAGAACGCTGTCTTTTATAAACCATTCTTATGTCACACTTATTTCATTCAACCGAGCCGGCAATGTCAATATTTATAACACTTTCTAGACGGCGGCGTCGCTGTTGTTGTTGTTGTTGTTGTAGTTGTAATAGTGATTGTTGTTGGTGAGTTTAAGCCATTTCAATGTATTGGCAGACGTGATATAAGTAGCCTATAGTTGCATTTTTTTTTACAATGTATTGAGATAGGTTATAGAACAGAGTACAATGCATGTGTAACATATCTGCATACCACAAATTCATCCTACCACATAAAACCGGAAAAATTCTTCGTTCATTGAATGACATGTTAATTATGAAAGTAATAAGCTTTAGTATACATAAAGTAATATATGAATTTATTAAATTAATTAAAATAATATTAATTACTATTAATTTTTTTTTTCATTTTAACAAAGAACCAATTTTAATTGGAGTATACAGAGTGTATCATGAGGTTCTTTCGGAACTTTCATAACCTCTTCGTAAAAATAATAGAAGAAGTTTATATAAACATACGTCCTAAAACGTTTGGTTTACGAGTTACTGCTACTGAAAGAATTTGCTTGGAACCGTATATGTAGTAGTTTTGAGAAATCTAGAGTGAAAACCAATAAACTGGGGTAAAAACCCTGTTTTTAATGTTTGACGTAAAATAATTTTGTTAAATGGGTAATAAACACGCAAAACTTGTAGAAAATTTCATTCTGAACAAAATGGTGAAAGATAAGTTGAATAAAACAAAAGAAAGTTAGAAAAATTTGAATTTTATTTGAAACAGTTCACTAGAAAAAAGTGCATTACACTTACCAGTTTATAATAAATGTTCAAAAACGAGCCCGCCATTTTCAACACATTTCTGTACTGATTTTGTTGCTATTTTTAATGCTTTAGGGCTGTCCACAAGTTGCTTCGTCAAACGTAAAATAATTGGGGTTTTTTACCACAATTTATTGGTTTTCATCCCAAACTTCCTAAAACCTACTGCAGATACGGTTGTAAGACCTATTTTATTCGATTTTTTCAGAAAGACCATAAGAGTTCACTAATTCTGCCTCTTAATTAACACCCTAAAAATTTCAGTACGATCTCTTTCACCAGGGTAGCTGAAATTCAAACGAAATGTTTCTCTAGCCGTAACCCGAAAACGATAAATTTTAGGACATGTTTATATGAACCTTTTCCATTATTTCAGGAGTAAAACAGGTTATTAAAGTACTGGGACAACTTCTTGATATATTGTAAATTTTTAACTGCTAAATTAGTGAGGTGGTCATAAGCTTTCCTTGACGGTTTTAAATGGGAAATATATATGAGTTGTATATTACTTTAATCTTCTGCATAAATTTAAAACACTGGGGGGGGGGGGGATATAAAGAAAACTTTAATTCAAAATTTATTCCTTTTAAAATATAAATTTAAAAATTTTTTATTACAAGTAACAGTGTCGTAAAATGCACATAACATGCATTTATGTCGGTATAATCAGAATAAAATTATGCAAACTTTTTAAGAAAACATGAAATTTCTATATTAAACATTAAAGATTATAATTTTTTAAAAACTTATTAAATATTTTTATAAATTTTAAAAAAAATAGACAATATAATAAACATGTAATTTATTTAGTATAAATGTAAAAAATTCCAAAATACCTTCTATATTTTTAATTTAAAATTTTTTCATTGTTAAAAAAAATATTCCTATAGACTGAAACACATATTAATTTAAAAATACAGTAAACACAATTACAATTATAATTCATTTAATTAATTATGGTATTTATTTTCTGTTTCAAAAATAAATTACTTTTTCCTTTCTAATTTTTTTAAAAATCTTCTGTCACATTGACTGGTTTGATGTTATTCTCTATTCCTTTCTGTTATATGATAATCATATGTTATCATATAACAGTCATTATAACACATATAATATATGATAATCTTAACAAACTTATTATTTTTTTTACTAAATGTTAATTTATTTATTATAAAATACAATTTTTATCATCCTTATTATCCTTCAACAATTTATTTTTTTCGTAATACATTACTTTATTAATAAATTAATTAATTTTAATGTATTTCAGATCTTTACAGAATTCAAACAGATTTTCTTTAATTTTACTCTAAGATTTTGTAAACTATGTAATTTTAAACAGCCTCAAACAATGTATCAAATTTTAATGGTCTCTGTATTTTACCTTTCTACTTTTCCTATTGTTTTTTGTTACTATCATAAAGTGCTAAATTTCAATTTTTTTTTATTTTCATAAATATATTTGAGGTTCTGCGAATTTCATATAAAACTTGTACTTAGATCACTCTGCTTTTGATATATCCCTAGTTGTTTCCATCCTTCATCATTTTACTGTCTCAATCAGTGGTTTCCAAACTTTTCCGAGTCGCGGAGCCCTTTTTCAATTAAAATCTTTCCATGGCGCCTTACTCTAAGTATAAAAATATGACTACTCGTAAGCAAGAGATAAAAATAAATAAAACTCGTGTATCTTCATTTCTTTTTTAACTTTATTAACATTAAGTTAATAATTATCAATGTGTTGGTTCAATTAATTATAAATCTTTTAAAATATTTCGTGGCGTCCCTGTGAAGGCCACTGCTCCCCGGGACACCGCGGCGCACAGTTTGGGAAACACTGTCTAAATAATAACTACTTCTGGTAAATTATAATCTCCTATCTTCTTATTTACCTTCTTTTAACATTATTTTATTGTTTTTAGTAATATTTATTTTCTAATAGATTTACTCTCTAGTAATAAATGTATTATATTCTGAATTTCTTTTAATTCATTTTTGATTTCTTCTAAAACAGCAACGTCATCAACAAAATTTAACAATTTTATCTCTATTCATTGGATTGTTATTGTTCTAATATTTTCTACAATTCTGTACAGCTTTTTTTTATATACTCGTTGAAGAGCAACAAAGTTAGAATTTATCATTGTCTCAATCTTCTAAATGAAAGTATATCATTTTTTATTTTTATTTTTTAATTTTACTACTGCTACCAGATTCTTGAACATATTAAATACAAATCTTTTACTATATTTCAGATCAGTTTTTCTTAACGTTTTTTTTTTTTGTTTTTTTATTTTTTGCTTGATAGATTAATTCACTACAGATGCTTGTTCGTGGCTATATGAAAATGGAATTTTGTAGTGTATGAAAAATGCCATGCCTGACCGGTATTCAAACCCGGGACTCTAGATGAAAGGCTAAAACGCTACCGTCCCGCCACTGAGATCAATAATCTTTTTGTGTGTATTGCGAAAGAAAGGCAAAGTATCTTCCAAGACAATATAAAGGTTTAAACAAAATAGAGTACAATAAAAAGTACATGCAATTCAACAATTAACTGTTAAGAACAAAAAAAGTTTAATGGTAACATAACTTAACATAGGTATAAAGAACAATAAAATTAAATGTTTAACAAAACCGAGCAAGCAATTAAGTTTAAAAAAATTTCCACAAGTCACATATGAAAGACAAAAAAGAAATTACAAATAAACACTGGTCACATAGAAGAAGAAACAAAACGGAAACCATGAAACTTAAAAATTCATAAAAAAAAACAAAAGATTTCATATTACTAAATTAAAATAATTCGTAAATAGTATCAAAAAGATTTCAGTAAGAAAAGAATAATATTCAACGCACAACAGCCTCTAGATCCAATACATGCAGCCTCTTTAGCCGTCTCACATCTTCGCTGTTATTCAAAAGGATAATAGACAGATGGTTTTTCTGTGGGTTATGCTTAAGTACATACTTTTAATTTAGCCGATGAATTTCTTCACAAATCTATTCGTGAAGAAATTCACAAATAGATTCATCGAATAGATCCACGATTACCTAAGGATGCCATCTGGCATCCTCGTTCTTTGCAAACCATGGCGCCTCCGATATGTTCCTCAGCACTTTGTTCTGGAATCTTTGATGATGTCGATATTGCTATTGCTTGCTGTACCTCAATACTGTATTTTGTAGGCCCATATTAGCTTTAGAAACGCCCTATACAACAACAGTTGTTATTTAACTATAACACGTACCTTCTTCCTAATAACGTTCAATCGTCTAAGATTGATATTTAATTGTTTCCTCTTTTCTCGCACGTAATTTTTCCATGTTAGGCGATGGTTCAAATGAAGTCCTAGATATCGTAGGTTGTCCGAACGAGGAATGTGAACTCCATCTAGACATACTCCCCTGCTCAGCAAATTTAAAAACTTATTCAATTTTAAATCACCGAGTTCATTTTGAAGATCTATAAATATGCTATGTATATAGCTTGTTGTCTCTAAGCTTAATTTGAGAACCATAATTGCACATCTCGTATTTAATCTAATTCTACAAAAGATTACTATATATATTAAATATTACTACAATATTACTTAAATTAAGGTTGAATGAAGAATTACCAAAAGATAGTCTGATATCATTTTACTGGATAATAGATTATCGAACATCCTGTGGTTACTTAAATACACTTTCTGTAATTTAACAAAATTATTAAATACTCATTAAAAAAATAATCGCATAACAAAATATTGTATCAAAGTACGGGTAAAAACTAATTTGAATGTACACAAAAATTCCTATTTAAATTACTACAAATACAGCAATAATTTATTTGTGTGTAATATATAATTGTTCAACACCAAATAATATAATCTAAATATCTGAATAGAAGTATTTCACTTTCGCATAAAATATAGATACTTTAAATGCCAATAAAGGAGTGACCTGAACTGTATTATTATTATTTAATAATTAAAAGTCAGACCAACTTAATTAAATTTTTACGTCATTTAAAAACGTTTAAAATTTAAAAACATTATGCTGTTTATAGATGTTCTGTTAACTGATAAAGTTATGTTTAGTTTTGAGTTTACATAAACAATAATCTTAAAGGGATTTTAATTAATTAAAATAATTTTAAAATACGTAAATTATTTTGAATACGAGTTTTCTAAATTTTTGTAAATGATATTAAGTATTTGTAAGTTAAATAAAAATAGATATATCGTAAGGTATATGTAAAAGATAATTTAAAAAAATGGCATTTATATTACGATTAAAAAAAAGTAGAATATCTCATTTAACGTAAAGAGAAATGATAAAGTAGATCGTCGCATCTATGTTTAGAATAAGCAAAAACAAGATTGTGTTTCTTAAAATGACTAATTTTTTTTACTTTTCCGGCAAATATAAAAAGCTAAACATTAAAGAAGAAAATACGGTGGTCATGTCAAAAATTGGGTACTAGGTTGTATGTAAATCTTTACGTTTTAGGTTATAAGGTTATAACCACTTCATGTAGACTAAAAAAAAAATTAGTATTTATGTGTGTGCATACGTTTGTAAGTATGATATATGTGTCGCATTGATTTTTCCTTATATCTCAGGGTTAACCAAACCGACTTTCTTCAAATTCAGCTCAAATATTTCTATCCCGACGTTGATCATATTAGATTTCTAAAAAATTGTAAAAGAGGTGGGGGCATCACGAAAAACCAATTTTATTTTCTTCAGAGGAATATTAAAGAAAACTTTATTAAAGCAAATTTTTTACCTACAATGCAAATATAAATAATCAATTTTTTTTTAAATCCAGCCCCAACCTTTTAAAAATGAAATATATGTTTTTTGTTCTTCTGTTCCATCTCCCTTCGGTTTAAATCTTTTCAAAATTTTTTTGAAAGTTTATACTTCATATGTAGAAATTTGTAGTTTTTTTTTAATTATAGACCCGGACCTTAAAATAAAAAAAAATTTTGGAAATAAAACGACATATTTTACTTAAAAATATTACCTTTATTAATCCTTGGGTTAACCAATTAACTATACAAACTTATAAATTAAATACACAACGTTTCACTTAGAATTCTCTAAGCTTCCTCAGGTGACAATACACATTCATACACACAATGCAAAATGCTCTTACAGTATGTAAGAGAATTTTGTATGAATGTGAGAGTATGTACGAAAGAGGAAAATAAACTTAAACAAATTACGTTGAAGTTAATATTCATATGTGTGTGAGAGCGCGCGTTAATTATCGAGCGTTATACATATTTTATTTTATTTTGTTATTTTTTTTTAATAGAAAATGTACGTTTAATTAAAAAACTGGCTTGTAGTAGATTATGTATGTTACTGAAAATTGCTTCTTTATCATATTATTTTACTACAGTGCACAAGGCAGATACAAAATTATGAAATTGTGGAACCTATATAAATTTGAATTTTATTCCAATTTATATACCACTTTATTCGTAATTTAATTACACTTTTAAATTTCAATTTCAGAATAATCTTATTTCAAGATGAGAGCTTGTTTCTATCGATTACGAAAGTAATTTAAAGTTAATTGTCAATTTTATACACCGTCAACACGTGTGTATTTTGTTTACTGATGCAAAAGTTAGTTAATAAATAACTAAACAAATTAAAAAAATAAACTGACTTATTGACTAAAGGAAATATAAAAACCAGACTATTTCAGTAATAAAATGTAGAACAGGAAATTCTTCGTGTGTGTGTGTGTGTGTGTGTGTGTGTGTGTGTGTGTGTGTGTGTGTGTGTGTGTGTGTGTATACATTATTTATATATATAAATTTTCTGGATTATAAAAGTTTATTATTTTGTATAAACTAATTAATAATACAGTGCGTTCGAAAAGTTATGCACAGGAATTATGGAAGTGAAATGATGAAACAATCTTAATTATTACTTTGTATTTTTATTTCATTAGTTTATAGATTCGGATATTACAATAACTGCAAAGATTACAAAAAGTGTGGAAAATGACCTCTTCCAATATCAATACAACACTGCACATGTTTCAATTTTTTCAAACATTTTAACCAGTTGATGTACTGGAATGTTTCTTACGTATGCCGTTATTACGATTTTTAGTTCATCAATCGTGCGTGATTTGTTACGATACACTGTTTGTTTTGCTACAACCCATAGAAAGTTATCTGGGGAAGTCAGATTGTGCGATTGTGCAGGCCATAAATCACTCCACGTGGTTTGTTCACAAAAAGAAATTTCGTAAAAACGTCATTGACCTGTTAGCTGTGTGCGCTGTGGTGCCATCTTATTGGAAACAACCATAAACTTCTGTAAACTGACCAATGAAGTTTGTTAAAATAGCACAATAACGATAACTATTAACAGTATTTTCAAGAAATACTGGACTTACAATGCACATTCTACTCGTACTGACCCAGACTCCAATTTTCGCTTTGTGTAAAGATTTTTCATGTAATTCATGGGGGTTAGTTGTCGACCACAGTCGTGTATTTTGTGAATTAATGTACCATCATGCAAGATGGAACCACACTTCATCTATAACAAAGGTAATGTCAAAAATACCTAAGGAATTATGGTCAATAAAACGTTTAAACCTATTGATAATAATTCAGTCTTTTGGCATGATCTGTAGTTTTCAGTTCTTGACGACACATTACTTTGTTGGGGAAAAGTTTCAGTTCTTTTCTTAGGGCTTTATGTACGGTAGCAAATCCAATATCCTGCTTCTGTGCTAACTTACGCATTGACTTTGATGGACTTTTGGCCATAGCATCCGAAATACCAAGGAGCTTCTGTTCGTTTAGTTTAGGTGGTCTTCCACTTCGATCAGAGTCTTCAACAGAGCCTGTTGCCCGAAATTTTTCGATAACAGCTCGAATTGTATTGCGGTGAAGAAAAGGAATATTTGGAAACCTTTCAGGAAGCTTGTGCTTTACTAAATTAGTATACTTGTGCTCTTCACGAAAGACGTGTTCAACAAGAAAAATGCGTTTTTATACCGAAAGAACCATTACGTTTCTCACAACTAATGATTTTGATCAACGAAACGAAGCACGTTCAATCAAAACTCAACAACTGACGTTTTGGTTTATTACTAAGCAACGCCCAACGAACCCAAAGGGTAACCAACCTAATGCCAAAAGAATAGAATGCACCACCTAATGCCCCGAAGCACATGTAAAGCACATATAGCACACCCGAGCACTCCGTAGCAGTGCTCGGTTTCCCACTGGTGCATCAATAACACTTCTCACTGCAAAAGCCTTCTTCTCCCATGTCACTAACGTTTGCCATAATTGTGACGATTTCCCAAAACGCACAAAGAAATCATTCAAAATGTTCTGCAGTGTTTTACCAGTTTGCGGACGTTCGTGGACCCACACACGAGCTAACAAACGCTCTTTAACAGTGAACGCACTCGTACCCGTCATTGTTCTACACTCGATTACGACTAAGGTCATCCCATCGCGAATGAACACACCAGACGATCCCCACCACAGCTTATTCTCCCCACGATTCCCAGCAGCAGTGAGCGATATCAGCCATGAGAATTGGCAGCATTAAATCTCGATTAAGCTGAATATATTGCAGTGTAAAGAAACTTTCCGCCCACCACAGTGGGATTTAGTTAGAATGATAATGATAGATTTAGTTACAATGAAAACGTTAGATGTAATCTATAATTTATGAAATTATTAAAAATTTAATATTCGTTTTTAAAATCATATCATAAATAACTTTTAAAATGATTTTCTTAATGTTTTAATACCGACATAATCATCCCGTTAAAAAAAAAAGAAATACATTAAAAGCTGACAATGATGTTGATGAACTTGTAGAGACTTGTATAGAACTTAAAATTTATGTCTCCCTTGATGATAAGAAACAAAAATAATTTTATTTTTCGGATATTGTTTTCATTTATAAAAACGCAGTTTTATATTTATTTGCTAAATAATAAAAATTTGCAAAATTTAATCCTGTACTGTTTCGGATATTGTTATCCGTAAAGTTTAGATGATGCAAGATTACTTTGAAATAAAAATAAACCAGTGAAATGGCGCGACAATTTTTTTGTATACTTATTTATAATTAATAAATAATAGTTTTACAATGTTGCCTTTTTTTTGAGAAATTAATAATCGTATTCTATTAGTAATTATTTTTTCAAAAGAACATCATTATGATTTTATTTTTGTGCAATATTCTTTTCAATGAACATAACAGATTTTTTTACTTAGGTTAACATTTTTTTCATTTAATTATTTATATTTTTTTAAACAGCCGGTTTGATTATGAAACATAAAAAAGCGTTTAAAAAGGTTATTGGTATTTTTCTATTTTCTTATCTTTAAATAAAAATAATTCTTGTCATAATTGATAACATAGTGGTTAATACTGCTAGAACTGCTGAAAACATAGTGGTAGAACTGCTTTATTCGTTAATAAAATAAGCGTAAATCATAAAATTATTAACCTAAAAGTCATTAATTAAAAAAGAACAAAAAAACAACAGAATCATAAAAAATTCAAATAATGATAACTAATTACATTTTTCTGAAATCATAAAATTGTTATAAGATAACGTGTCAATAATTTACCATAATTTAAATAAAAGATACGTCTGTTTACTGCAAAACCATAACTGTTGTAGGCAGCCTCTTTCTTTATCTGTTTAGCCTCCAGAACCATCGTAAGATTTTAATTCAGAGGAAGAATGAAAATGATATGAATGAATCTAAATGAACTATAGTCTCACGTCGATCATTCGTGAGATGTGCGTTTAATTGAGGCAATCTAAAATGAATCAAAGTCGCTCATAAAAATTGTATTACCATTCTCACTAAAAATTACTAAGAAAAAGTAAGAGCAAAGGGGTTACTGAATCTATAATATTTATATACATTAGCACAGCAGGGCTACAGCAATGCAGTTGATATTCATTAGTGCAAGTGGTGATACTTGTACACTTGTTGACCACAAGTTCTGGCTGTACTATTTTACTTTTCCATTGGATCATCTTGCAACTCTACTGTTTTACATGATATGAGTGTCACAAGAAAGACAAGAAAATTATAAGATTAAATACATTACTAATTTTAGCCCGAAAAAAATTGTAAATCACTACATTACTGTGAATTATTAAAATTTGACATAAGTAATAACATTTATTTTAAAAAGTTGACAACAAAGTTATAATACTTTCCTGGCATTGGTTATTTATTATTATATAGTGGTAGAAAAATAACTTAATTTAATTAAAGATTCAAAAATCGGTATTTTTTTCTACTTCCCTATCATCAAGATAACCTTGCAAGAATTTTTTTTTTGATTGTTCTACGTTTAATTTGTTAGATGGAAGAAAGAAAAACACATTTCACTAAAAAAATGTTATCCAATAAAAGGTAACCTAAGGTTTCTTTTTTGGGGGTGGCGGTTGAATTGTGATGAAATTTTATTGCAATATTATTATTAACAGTTTATTATTTAAACTTTTAATAATATAAAGAGTTTAAATAAACCAAGGGATTTTTATAAATTCAAAAAATTTATATTTTAAACTTTAATCGCCTCTCTCGCCCACAATGTTGTCACCATTTTTTTTTTTTTTTTTTTTTTGGGAGGTCGGTTGCACTACTATTATGAATAGAAAAACATTGAAAAAAGTGGTTAAAAATATACATTAGATTAAGAGATTTTTTTTTTAGACGTTTAGGTTGTATATTTATTTTTATAAATGTATAACGGAATTAATTTATTATATAACCGCGAAATTCGTCCAGAAAAATAGATCTTATTAAATTGAGAGATTGAATTCTAATCTACTGTAGAATGTTTCAATTATTTTAAACGAATTTTTAATGATCTATATTACAGTTACGAACATTACATATGACAATAAATTGAGCTGTTTGAACAAAAAAATTATTTCATAGAATAATTTTGAAAAGTTCATCTTCATCCTTCGATAATAGTTGAAATATAGAAGAAACCCCTGATAGGCTTTTCGATCATATAGAAGAAAACCTTTTTGATACGCTTGTTGAAACAGTGCAGGAAAAATTAATAACTACTATTTTTTTGTTTTTTCTTTTGGGAAGGGGTCATGAGAAAAGGATGTATTACTTCCTACCTCTGTTATAAAGCCTGAAAAATAATCCGACCTTATTAACAGCTCATTAAAAAAAAACTTTTTTAATAATAATTTAAATAAATTTTCGAATTAAATCTTGAAAGTTTTTTTTAAATTTATACGAGTATAACTCAATTTTTAAAGGTCGAATGTGAAGAATTTATTTTACTAACAAAAAAAGAAGAAATTAATAAAAATTGTAGTGGTATTTTTATTGAAGATTTTTATAACATGAAAAAACTCCACGAATAAAATTTTCATATAAATTCGAATTTTTTTGAGGTATGTCACTCTATAATAAATAATTTACCAATACTTTCACCTAACTTTTTGAAAACTTTTCTAAAGTAATGAAAAATTTTCTAATAACAGAACACACAAAGAGTTTTAAACCTGGTTAGTACCATTCTCAGACACATTCAAAAATTTCATTTCACGTTAAGTATATAGTTGTTTTCCATTACCAGGAATCCATCCATACTGGTCAGATAGTTGAATTTTTTCTTTGATAAAAACCCAAATTCCTTTCTTATATTAAAGTAAAGTGTATTTTTTCATTATTGTTATAAACCCTTACAAAAAACGTTATTTCACCTACGTAGTTTTTCTGTTATCTTATTTTGGCTTTCTTTAAGTTTTGCATGCAAACAGAAGTGCAGTACAGTCAAGGTATAGTATAAATTTCAAACATTCAAAAATGTACTTACCTTTTTTTTTCTTAAAATTTGATGTACCATCTTAGATTTTTAAGAACTAGGAATGATTTTTTTTACCATATTGTCTCGTTAATTTATTTAATTATTCTTGTAATTTATTATTAAATAGATAATAAATTACAGAAATAATTAAATGCATTATCGAGACAATATTAGGTATAAACACAAACAACCTATTAAAATTAAAATGGCACTCTAGTAAGATGGTAAGAAATATATATTTGATGAGGTAATTTATCTTTAATAGATCTAAACAAAAAATCACAGATAATTAAAATTTTTAATTTAGTAAGCATACATTTAATCGCGTAAACATTTATTTTATTTAGTAAACATTTAATCGCGTAAACATACGCGATTCATATTTTTTACACGATAAAGAATGACGAGATTTTTCCGTTTTACATCTCAAAACTCGGTATGACTTTTAAGGGAACTTCAAAAGTTATTTAAGACAAGGATATATTTAGTAATATATAAATGATGTATATATATATATATATATGTAAAATGAATGTGTGTGAATTTCATCCAAAATTGGTACACATATGACTTATTATCTGGAAAAAAATATTATGAGAGTAAGTCACCCTTAGCACTTCAAGAGATGGTGTTGGTAAGCGGGCGACACGTAAAAATAATTGAAACCGACTGATATTAGTTCTAATCTATCATTTTCATGTCGCTAGGCTGATTGGTGACAGTCCCAATGACATTTAATTCCAAGTTTAGTCGAATAGAACGAATAGAACTCTCTAGAATCTACTGGAAATTATATATATATATATATATATATATTTATTTATAGAGAGAGAAAGGTATTGTAATTGTAGTTTTAAAAACCGGTAAATGAAATTGCTTTGTTTTTACACTTTAGATAGATTTGAAACATTTTCCTGTCTGGGATAAATAAATAAATATGAGCTAGTTACAATAAATGATAATATATTTTAAAATATATTTAATAACAGTGACAGGCTTAACTTATTAAGAAGCTTTAAATCAAAACAGTATGTTTGATTATGTTTCAGAAAGATTTGTGAATCATCTGTGAGAAAAATGATGAAATATGTAACGGGAAAAGGTTTTTAAGTGCGTAAATAAATTTTAACGTTTTGTTTTCTTTTCAGGATGATTTTTTTTTTTAAATTATGCTAATTTATTTTTGTTACTAGATTGGTTTTTCTTTTAAAAAGATGAATAAAGTAATACGTTTTATAAAATTGCATATTCTTAGGATTATAAAATCACAAGTAATCGATATATATATATATATATATATATATATATATATATATATTTAAAGGTAAAGGAAAAATATTGAAGAGAAAGTTTGTCAATATTACATTTGCAATAAAGAACTGTTAGCTTATTATATCGTATATTAGTTTTGTCGGATGTATTTTGTCAATTGTATTCAGTAAATATATAGTAATAATGTTGCGTCTATTGTTATACTATAATTTAACCTATAAAATACCAGTAGTATAAAAGTAATTTAAAATTTCAAGTAAAAGAGACATTTAAAATTTCATAGCAATAATATCCCTATAGAATAAAAAAAGATGAAAAACTTATGTTAGAATTATAATAGCGTCTACATTTATTTCAATATTTCTACAAGTCTAGTAACCCATTAAAATAGATTTAAATAGTGAGCGAAAGAAATCAGTAGATATGTAATGATTGTGATAAATTATTTCTAAGAAATAATCTCAAAGAAAAGAAAATTTCTATTGTATGCGTTGTGAAAATGTTTGTCGGTGAAGAGTTGTAACTCATTAACCACTTTATTTAGCCATCTTGTTAAAAATTCTCATAAGTTTTTGTCATTTACGCATTTTTCCCCCACTTTTTTTTATTTTGAGGTTGGCAAAAGTTTTATGGCCGAATGCCCTTCTTGACAGTAATTTATTAAATAAAATTAAATTAACGGGAAATCTACATCGTGTAAAAAAAATTGTCATGACACAATAGGATCTGTATCTAGTACTATTGGGGCGAATAAAATAAATTCTAATTTAAAGAGTTTTAACTTTTAAAAACCTCCATATGTAAGCTTTATATCAGAAGATTTTTAAGATGTGTTTGTTTATCATCTCTCTGGATTAAGAGCAAGATATTTTTTTTTCTACTGCATTTCTTACTTTTACACATTCTACATTTTCTACTTTATCGTAGTTCGTGATACTTTGATTTTTTAAATTCGTTTGATTATTTTTAAAATTGTTTGTCGTTTATGATTGAACAAAATCTACACCTGATTACAGTAACTAACCTGATAATTTATTCTGTGAAAGAAACCTTATTAATAAATAAGTATAATGGTAAGTTTATGTATCTATTAAAATTCTGTGCGTCAGTGTTAATCTCACCGTTAATGTAAACACTAAATCTTCATATCTAACAGCACATGTAAACAGATTTTAAGCTTTTATTTTATCTAACTCGAGTTTAAGGTAAAATTTTATAATATCTTCAGTCTACTATCCTTTCGTTTACAAGAAAAATTTTGAAAAATATAAAACAATATTTAAAACCCACAACTATTTCATAAAAATAAAATCTTATTTTTATTTTTTTTAATGAAAATAAAAATTATAAAAAGTATTTTATACGAAGGAGTAATTTCTTTTTGTGTTTTTGTCTGAAAACAAATTCATAAAAAAAATTCTCTAATATTTTCGCGGTTTTTATAAAATCAAGATTTATATATTATTTAAAAATTGTTTCTTGCATTTCTTTAAATTGTATGAAAATAAATTACGATAATTTATTAAACAGATAATAAATTCAAAACTATTATTACATATATTTATTTTTTAGAAAATAACACAAACAAAACTGACTTTTAGAAACCAACACGATAGAGTAAAAAAAAAAAATATTTTTAAAAAAAAATTATTTAAATTAATTTAAATTTATGATGTCAATTTTAACTTCAAAGTAACTACGATTATCTAATCCTACATTTGATTCAGATTTGAAAAAATCAAAATTTAGAGAAAGGTAGGAAGAAATTAGACACAAACTCACATGCGCACATATCCACACTCACAACCCAAACACACACACACACACACACACACACACACACACACACACACACACACACACCACACGTACCTTCTAGAGTTTTTGTTTAACCTTACTATTTTTATTTTATTTACTATTAAAATGGAGACAATTCTGCCAATAATCTGATGTATAAATAAATATGCTCGAAAGTAGGATAAATACATAAATATATTGTTACTAAGTGTGTTTTTCATTTACTTTTCTTAAATCTTCACGTAAAAAAAATGCCTTATATATCTGACTGCTGATTATAAAAAATTACTTTATAAAGATCTCAAATGAGAGCAATGGATAGTGACAAAAAAGAAGTAAAGAAGATAAATAATTATTCAAGTTTTCTACGTAGCAGTTTTTTTATTAAAATAATCAAACTCTTAAGTTGTATGGGTATACAACTGGATGGCCAATAGAACTTTCGAGATGTTTGAACATATACATATACTTTTTTCGGTAACTCATTTTTTGAAGAGTCCTTGTTTTTAAATAAGTTTATGATTTAAGACGGAAAACTTATTCAAAAAAATCCTGCAAAATAAAGTCTTAATAAAACATTGTAATTTTGTAATTAGAACTTTAATAGAATTACAGGAAGATAAAAAAAAATAATTAAAAGTAATTTATTTGCAAGTTTATTCTTAATTACACGGATTACAATAAAATTGTTAGGATAACAAAATTTGTTGAAAAGAGGATTAAATAGAACGTTAAACTTGTTGAATTCAGTGGAATACAATTCCCATTCTTGTATAAGTTAGCTTTAAATAGCCTACATAATTTACGTCCAGTTGTGTAACAAATTGTTGCGTAAATAAATAATTACTTACTGAAACATATGTTTATATAATTTTGTTATGAAGGTGTTTTACAAATAAATGTTCGTATTACATGTTTATTATTGTATCTAATTTATATACTTAACGTCTAAATAAATGTCTATTTAAGAAATCATGAATAACAAACAAGTGGTATATTTTTTATCCTAAGTTTTTTACTGATGTTACAATGGATAGCTCATTTAGAACTATTAATTTCTGCAATTTAATTAGTTTTTTCAGCTCATTATATTCTATATTTAATTAAGCCAGTTGATCTTCATTTTTAAGTTAATTGTTCTACTTTTTTTTGTAATATTCTGACACAAATTCCTCTCTTTCTAATTCTTAAAATTCCTTAATTTCATATTTATCAATCCGATTACTAATCATTAATCTCTTTCAAGATTAAATTAAAAACCTCCAATTCTTCCATATTATCTATTCTCTTCGTTTTCGTTATGCATAAATAGAACTATTTTTTTACTTGCTTTTCATTAACTCACATTGGTTTCTTTTCATGTTTGTTCTCATATCTTGCATCCTTAATTTAACATACTTCGTAAAATTGCCGATTGATGAAGTTTTGCACAGTTACTGAGACCGGGTGACAATGCAATATGCCACCATTACTTTTGCAAAAATCCCCTTTCGTATGGGATGGAAATTAAGGATGCGGGTGTACCAAATTGGAAAATCTGCTATGCGGAGTTTTTGGGGTCGCAGATGACAAATCCGATAGCCGTTTGACATAAAAGAAACAGTGTAAAAGGCGGTTAGAGGAAGCGCGGCAGAAATACCTGGACAAAAAGAAGATAGATGAGAATAATGAAGCAAACCGTGCAAGATTAGATTTACGTAGCCAATACAAAGCGCAACGAAGACCTGCCGAAAACCCAAAACAACGTGCAGCTCGATTGGCATTTCAAAGACGACCCAATAACAATACCGTGCAGCAGAGACCACATGTTTGATTGAAAATTTGTTTAATATTTTATAAATATATTACAAAATTCAATATACGATGTTATTTTTTTAAATCCAAATTAACCTACTAATTAAACTCATGCAATCTTTGATAATAATTTGATTAAGGTATGACTAAAAAGTACAAAACAAGTTTTGAAAAATTTTGAAATCCTCATTTAAAATTTTTTATATTATTGATAGATAGTTAATATCTTTTCTAAATAAAATCTCGTCTTTCTTTCTTCCTTTTATAACCTCACATTAACCTGATGTTACAGTCTTCTCTCTGCTAGCTACCATAAACATGTAAAGATCTTATAAAACCTAATATATTATCCCATAATTTCTTGTTGCCTTCTTTATTTACCTAAATATTTTACTAATCCATTGAATACAATAAACTTATCATCATCATCTGGTGTTTTACCTGGCGGCAGGTCATTTATGCCACCCTGCTTCCATCGATTTTTAACCCAAGCCTTCTGCTTCAACCCCTTGTAATTTCCAATCTTCACCTCATCTTTTATCTTCTTTCTATTTCTTTCTCGCTTCCTTTCTCCTTCTATTGACCCTTCCAACTCAGTTATCAAGATTTCACTTTCTCTAACCACATGTCCTAACTTTTTCTTTTCTTATGCGTTCGTCTAGCGAAATTGCTCTTTATTCTTTAACCCCGTCTATTAATTCCTTATTTCTCATTTTATCCGTTCATCTTATTTTCTCCATCCTTCTTCGTATCTACATTTCAAAATCCTCAATCCAGTTCTTCTTCTATGCTTCACTCCCACACAAGATACCTCTTCCTTAACCTTATATTCAGAATTTTACTACATAAATAGCTTCTTCTTCATACTGTTGGCTTCCTTTGACAACGCTACGTTTTCTTTTATTCCCACTACGCTCTTCCAGTCCTCTATCACTATAGTCCCCAAACATCAATAAATTTTACTTTTTCCATTCTTCCTTCACTTGTCCTTACCATTAAATCCTCTTTGTCGTTTACATCTATTACTTTAGTTTTCACTGCATTTACTTTCATTCTATACTCATTCATTCCTTCATTCAGGACTCTTAACAATCTTTGAAGAGCGCGCGCGCGCGCGTGTGTGTGTGTGTGTGTGTGCGTGTGTTTTTTTTTTTTTTTTTTTTTTGTCTTCAGTCATTTGACTGGTTTGATGCAGCTCTCCAAGATTCCCTATCTAGTGCTAGTCGTTTCATTTCAGTATACCCTCTACATCCTACATCCCCAACAATTTGTTTTACATACTCCAAACGTGGCCTGCCTACACAATTTTTCCCTTCTACCTGTCCTTCCAATATTAAAGCGACTATTCCAGGATGCCTTAGTATGTGGCCTATAAGTCTGTCTCTTCTTTTAACTATATTCTTCCAAATGCTTCTTTCTTCATCTATTTGCCGCAATACCTCTTCATTTGTCACTTTATCCACCCATCTGATTTTTAACATTCTCCTATAGCACCACATTTCAAAAGCTTCTAATCTTTTCTTCTCAGATACTCCGATTGTCCAAGTTTCACTTCCATATAAAGCGACACTCCAAACATACACTTTCAAAAATCTTTTCCTGAGATTTAAATTAATTTTTGATGTAAACAAATTATATTTCTTACTGAAGGCTCGTTTAGCTTGTGCTATTCGGCATTTTATATCGCTTCTGCTTCGTCCATCTTTAGTAATTTTACTTCCCAAATAACAAAATTCTTCTACCTCCATAATCTTTTCTCCTCCTATTTTCACATTCAGTGGTCCATCTTTGTTATTTCTACTACATTTCATTACTTTTGTTTTGTTCTTGTTTATTTTCATGCGATAGTTCTTGCGTAGGACTTCATCTATGCCGTTCATTGTTTCTTCTAAATCCTTTTTACTCTCGGCTAGAATTACTATATCATCAGCAAATCGTAGCATCTTTATCTTTTCACCTTGTACTGTTACTCCGAATCTAAATTGTTCTTTAACATCATTAACTGCTAGTTCCATGTAAAGATTAAAAAGTAACGGAGATAGGGAACATCCTTGTCGGACTCCCTTTCTTATTAGGGCTTCTTTCTTATGTTCTTCCGTTGTTATTGTTGCTGTTTGGTTCCTGTACATGTTAGCAATTGTTCTTCTATCTCTGTATTTGAACCCTAATTTTTTTAAAATGCTGAACATTTTATTCCAATCTACGTTATCGAAAGCCTTTTCTAGGTCTATAAACGCCAAGTATATTGGTTTGTTTTTCTTTAATCTTCCTTCTGCTATTAATCTGAGGCCTAAAATTGCTTCCCTTGTCCCTATACTTTTCCTGAAACCAAATTGGTCTTCTCCTAACACTTCTTCCACTCTCCTCTCAATTCTTCTGTATAAAATTCTAGTTAAGATTTTTGATGCATGACTAGTTAAACTAATTGTTCTGTATTCTTCACATTTATCTGCCCCTGCTTTCTTTGGTATCATAACTATAACACTTTTTTTGAAGTCTGACGGAAATTCCCCTTTTTCATAAATATTACACACCAGTTTGTATAATCTATCAATCGCTTCCTCACCTGCACTGCGCAGTAATTCTACAGGTATTCCGTCTATTCCAGGAGCCTTTCTGCCATTTAAATCTTTTAATGCTCTCTTAAATTCACATCTCAGTATTGTTTCTCCCATTTCATCCTCCTCAACTTCCTGTTCTTCCTCTATAACACCATTTTCTAATTCATTTCCTCCGTATAACTCTTCAATATATTCCACCCATCTATCGACTTTACCTTTCGTATTATATATTGGTGTACCATCTTTGTTTAACACATTATTAGATTTTAATTTATGTACCCCAAAATTTTCCTTAACTTTCCTGTATGCTCCGTCAATTTTACCAATGTTCATTTCTCTTTCCACTTCTGAACACTTTTCTTTAATCCACTCTTCTTTCGCCAGTTTGCATTTCCTATTTATAGCATTTCTTAATTGCCGATAGTTCCTTTTACTTTCTTCATCATTAGCATTCTTATATTTTCTACGATCATCCATCAGCTGCAATATATCGTCTGAAACCCAAGGTTTTCTACCAGTTCTCTTTATTCCGCCTAAGTTTGCTTCTGCTGATTTAAGAATTTCCTTTTTAACATTCTCCCATTCTTCTTCTACATTTTCTACCATATCTTTTTTACTCAGACCTCTTGCGATGTCCTCCTCAAAAAACTTCTTTACCTCCTCTTCCTCAAGCTTCTCTAAATTCCACCAATTCATCTGACAACTTTTCTTCAGGTTTTTAAACCCCAATCTACATTTCATTATCACCAAATTATGGTCGCTATCAATGTCTGCTCCAGGGTAAGTTTTGCAGTCAACGAGTTGATTTCTAAATCTTTGCTTAACCATGATATAATCTATCTGATACCTTCCAGTATCGCCTGGCTTTTTCCAAGTGTATATTCTTCTATTATGATTTTTAAATTGGGTGTTGGCAATTACTAAATTATACTTCGTGCAAAACTCTATAAGTCGGTCCCCTCTTTCATTCCTTTTGCCCAGCCCGTATTCACCCACTATATTTCCTTCCTTGCCTTTTCCAATGCTTGCATTCCAATCTCCAACTATTATTAAATTTTCATCTCCCTTTACGTGTTTAATTGCTTCATCAATCTCTTCGTATACACACTCTACCTCATCATCATCATGGGCGCTTGTAGGCATATAAACGTTAACAATCGTTGTCGGTTTAGGTTTTGATTTTATCCTTATTACAATGATTCTATCGCTATGCGTTTTGAAATACTCCACTCTCCTCCCTATCTTCTTGTTCATCACGAAACCTACTCCTGCCTGCCCATTATTTGACGCTGAGTTAATTACTCTAAAATCACCTGACCAAAAGTCGCCTTCCTCTTCCCACCGAACCTCACTAATTCCTACTATATCCACATTCACCCTATCCATTTCCCTTTTTAAATTTTCTAGCCTACCAACCTTTTTTAAGCTTCTAACATTCCACGCTCCGACTCGTAGAATGTTATTTTTTAATTTTCTGGTGACCCCTTCCTTAGTAGTCCCCACCCGGAGATCCGAACGGGGGACTATTTTACCTCCGGAATATTTTACCAAGGAAGGCGCCTCCATTGTTGCTATGTGAAAATGCAGAGAGCCACATTTTCTTGGAAAAAAGCAGCTGTAGTTTTCCATTGCTTTCAGCTGCGCAGTACTCAGAGGACTGAGTGATGTTGATACGGCCGTTTAAGTCATTGTGACTCACGCCCCTAACAACTACTGAAAGAGCTGCTGCCCTCTTTCAGGAATCATTCCTTAGTCTGGCTCTCAACAGATACCTCTCCGATATGGTTGCACCTTCGGTCCAGCTACTCTGTATCCCTGAGCACTCAAGCCCCCTCACCAACGGCAAGGTCTCATGATTCATAGAGGAGGAATTATTATCATATCATCAGTGTTATCATCTTAATTATGAAACCACACTGCTGACTAATTACTAATTAATTCTAAAAGTTAACTTCATTATTTTTTCCATACATAGCATCTCTAAATAGTGTATTTTTCATCTCAGCTGATTAATATGCACCAAATCTACTAGAAAATTTGTAAAAAAATACGTTAAAACGGCAAATTACTTAACTCCTTTTATAAAACAATGTATTTTGTATACTGCTTTTAGTGTTAGTGAAAATTCAATTCTTACTGTAATAAGAATATATTTTAACGAAAATTAAACAGAAAGAAAAAAAAAATTTAATTTCATTATATTTGAGTTGTGATAACGTTTAGATAGTAAGGTGAATCAGTAAATATCAGACAGTTAGAAGATTTATAAATAGAACCTTTAAGGGAAAGTCTTGGAAGAAGAGAAGGAACTTATATTGTACAATATAAAATTGTACAACTTAAAATCATTATTATGTAAATTGTAAGTGTTTAGGACGGGTCAGTTAGGAAAAGTGCAGACTCTGATATAAATTTTTTTTTATTATTAATTAAAAAATTTATATTGAGAGACCAAATATATAACACTGACGTCAAGAACAAACTGAAAAAAAAAAATAGAAATAAAGAGAAAGATGGATACAACTTATTAAGAGAATCCCAATCAGATCTCTGTATTTTTTGAGAGCGAGTAGAGGTTTTAATTGCTTGAAGAAAAATAAAACAAGATTTTTTTTTTAAATTAATTCACTCAGCTAGAAATTTAAACTTGTAATGTTAAAGTGGAAAATTTTTGGGATATGAAAAATACTTAACCGGTGTTCGAATCAGGAAACTTCAAAATAAAAGCTGAGCTGCTCTCCTATAGAGGTCAGTAATGCATTATATTGGTAGTACTTTCCAATAAAAAAAAAAGATTATTAAATTATTAATTGCATTAAAAAAAAACATCCACTAATTCTTTTAATTCTTTTAATAAAAGATATTTAAAAATAAGTTATTAAATACTTTTTCTTTTAATTTATAATAAACATCGTTCTATTAGATTTTGTTTTAAATAAAATATTTTATTTTATTTAAGATAATAATACTTCTATTTATCTATAAATAATATAAAACAATTTTCATTTACTTTACGTAAATAAAAACCAAAAAATTGTTACAATTTTTGCTTATAAAACGTACGCTTATAAAATTACCTATACACCCTGAAATTTCACAGCTGATTTATAAATTTTAATTAGTTTTTATTAAATAAAATATGAACATTAATATAGTTAAAATCAATGTTTCTATCTATAAATTAACATATTTATTTGATATTACATATTTTAATATACCCGTTCCCTTATGTGACATAACAATACCTAAAAGTGGTTTGAATAATATGTAATATTTTTTTTGTTTAATAATGAAACACTGGTGAAAAACAAGTAGGACGTCTTTGAAGCGGCAACGAGGGCGGTGGTAACATATGGGGGATAAATTTGGAGGTTATTATATTATGTTCGATCAATTAGAGGTTTTGTTAAAGTGTTTTAATAAAAAGTTGCTTTGTTTGCTCTCTTAATTATGCAATAAACTTGGAAACAGTTAAAATTAATTTTTTCCATTTTACTTTTAATATGAATTATATAATAGAGATATTAACAATAGAAGAAGGTCGCTTGCTGCTTAAACTTGCAAATAAAGTTATCAAGTACAAAATCGCATTATGCAGTGGGTGGAAGTCAATATCGGAAAGGTATGGCTGTGAGTTTAGCGAGGGTGTGGATGGCGCGAGTGATTGGAATGTACAACTGAATGTTGTGAATGATTGCATGAAGAACGATTTAAGGGAGAAATGGAAAGCACGTGCGGAACGATCGTTATTTTATAATATTTAAAGTCGTCTGGATGTTCTGCTCAGGGATCGGAATTATTTTACTAGTAAATTTAACAGGAATGAAATTTCCCTGATATTTAGAACTCAGGGTACACTATGCAGATTAAGTAACATACCCGGCTAGGGATGGTGGGCAGTGACTATGAACGTTTTGTAATAGGATGGAGGAAGAAGAATATCGCATTTTTATTGGAAGATGCCTGATATTAGCGAATATAAGAACAGCTAAACTGGGAAATAATATCTTAACGGAGAAACAGATAATCAACCTAATTTACGAAAGGGACTGGAAAAGGCTGGCAGGGTTTATTAGACGTGTAGGGTATCACAGTTGGATTTAAGTTGCGAAATTTAATATATAGAAATCAAATTGTTAAATGTTTATTGTTATTATCAATTAGTAGTAAGAATGCTTGGGTAACGGAGAGGGGGGGGTTGTCGGAGTAGGTATATGTGTATTGTGTGTGTGTGTGTGTGTATGTGTGTGCGCGCGCGCGCGCGGGAAGCTGCGTACGACAGTGTGCTTATATTTAAGATGGTGTATTTATCGCTGAGTTTCGTTGCACTGAAATTTATATTTTCAATGTAAGGTATCATAATCAAGATGCATTGATCATAATTTCTGTTCAGTGAACTGGATAAGGGATTTATGGAAATCTTGTACCCAGTGTACTAATTATTATTTTTGTTTTATTTTAATTTTATTTTATTTCTAGTTTTATTTTATTTTTGTCTAGCCGTTAATTGCAGTAGGATTTTCGGTATTACCAGTAATTCGGTTATTTATTACTTTGAGATTATTTTATATCGTTATCTTATCCGACATCCGTTTGTCATAGAATAATTAAATATAAGAACTCAACGTGGCCGATGAACAGGTCATAGTCATGTCTCTAAAATGTTGATTACGTATTTCTTTTAATCATATTTTATTTAGAAATAAAAAATTTGTTGTTATTATGATTGTTATTATTATTATTTTAATACACAATTTTAGCATAAATATAGTGGTTAAATATACAGAAAACTGATCACCTTAACTGAAAAACAAAACATCTCATTAGATGGTTCATAAACCATACATACACGGATTGTCAAATGATTATTACTGTAATAAATCTTGCCTACTGTTTATTATAATTGATTTTAATGGAACAAATAATTCGACCGTTCAGTTATACGATACCAATTCTAAAATTACATATATATAATGTTGATTAAATAGACTAAAAGACTAATATCAATAATATAAGTGGTTAAATTATGGTAGAGAACGGTACTGATAGGACAAATAAATGATTTTAGATGGAATACGGTACGACCGAACTGGAACTCTAGTTTCGATTCTCATAATAGAGCTTTTCAATTAATAATTAACGGTATTTAATAATGGTTCATTAGTCACTGAGAACATTTTAATTAAGTGGGTATTAGACAAGCTCTTTATTATATTATAACGATTTTATATTAAACTTCGTATAGAAATAGATTATTGTAATAGATAATAATTTTATGATAAAAATGGTTAAATTATTTGACGTAATTCAGGGATAGGAAGTATTATTATTTTTTTCAATAAATTAAATATTTTTTTAGAAAATAAATTTTAAGAGCAAAACCCCGATTTTAAATTGTTTTGTTTTTTTTTTTTTAACTTTTATTAGATACAATTAAAAATCTTCTATACTTGCCATCAAATAAACATATATTAGTTTCCGGACGAAGTAATCATGTCAAAAATGGAGTTCGGGTTTTTTGCAAATATATACGTTTTAGGATCCGATTAATTCATCTAGAACAAAAACATAACTTTATATGTACGCGTACATATGTGTGTGGAACTGCTTTTGTTCTTATATATTAGAATTGAACAACCCAATTTTCTTCAAATTTGTCTCAAATATTTCTACACATGCGGCATTGATCATATTATTTTATTTTTTTTTTATTTTTTTTTTTTTAATTTTCAAGGGGATAGGAAAAAATATCATGCAGAAAACATTTCGATTTCTTCAGAGGGATTTTAGAAAAAATTTATTAAAACAAATTTGTTACCTACAATGGAGATGTAAATAATTTAATTTTTTTTTAAAAATCAAACCCCGCCTCTTAAAATTAAAATACATGTTTTGTTTTTCTTTTTCTTTATCTTCCTTAGGTTTAAATATTTTTCAGATTTTTTTAAAAGTTTATACTTCATGCATAGAGTTATCAAGAAATGTCTACGATTTTTTTTTAAACTATAAAAAAACTCTAAAATGCAAATTTTTTTTTTGAAAACTCTCTTTTTCTTATTTTAGCCTTTATTAAAAGACGGTATTATTTAAAAAAAACCTTACTTCACTAAATTTGCTAAGCTTAACCTATGTATAAATAATTTTAGAAAAATGTTTTTTTTTAATTTATCCTCCACTTGATTTGAGTGTGAAATATGAAATATTGTGGAAATTTTATCGTTCACCTCTAAAAAATACATGTTTTGTTTTTTGACTCTAGCCACTTAATTTTTATTATTAGTAGCCGGAAAAGTAATGGAACACTTTGCCAGAATATACATATATATATTAACCAACTTAATATCCATTTAACTTTTTTCTTTCTTTTCCCTGTTTAGCCTCCGGTAACTACCGTTTAGATAATACTTCAGAGGATGAATGAGGATGATATGTATGAGTGTAAATGAAGTTTCTTGTATATTCTCAGTTCGACTATTCCTGAGATGTGTGGTTAATTGAAACCCAATCACCAAAGAACACCGGTATGCATGATCTATTCAAATCCGTGTAAAAATATCTGGCTTTACTAGGACTTGAACGCTGGAACTCTCGGCTTCCAAATCAGCTGATTTGGGAAGACGCGCTCACCACTAGACCAACCCGGTGGGTCAATATCCATTTAACTAAATTTACTTTACTATACTCATGTGTGTGTATATATATATATATATATATATATTTATTTATTTTCTATATATATATATCAAAAACCGAAGAAAATAACAAACATGTTATATGATTTACACAAAATTATTTAAAAAATTACTACAGCTGTTTCGGTACGCAATACCTTCCTCTGGTGAATATATATGTATGTATTTCGAAATTATAGACCTTTAGATGTTAAACATCTATCAACTTCAAGTTTCATTTAGTTAATAATTTCCCATGATGAAAAAATTTACGTATCTTCTTACACCAATGGGAAATTCAAAAGAACTATCAAACATTTGTGAGTAACATTGTAAGAGTAACAGTACTAACAAAAATGTACTTTGATTTTTCTCACTTTCTCTTCCATTTATACAATTATAAAATAGTCAAAACATTTTTACTAAGAACAAAAAATTGGGTTTTGCCATCTTGAACAAAAAAAAGTAAATGAAACCAACTGACTTTTTATTAAAGAAACTTTTCTCTACTCTTCAACTTTCCATCTTAAAATTTTAAAAATAAAATATTATTTATTTCTTTATGATAAGATGGGCATACTTCGAAATGCAGAATGTTGATATTTCGTATATAAAATTTTCTTGTACCAAAATCTGTGAAGAAACTCAAGTTTTTTGTGTAAATGAGAAAAAATTAGAAACTTTATCAGAATTCAATTCTCTAATATCAGGTTTAGCCAGCCTACATTTAATTATCAATTGTAATTTCACCAATTAAGTAATAATTTATTATTGTAATTATAACAAGCCGGTCAGGGCTACACCCCCTGGACTCTCATTATCTTCATGCTTGTGAGAATAATACTGATAAAAAACAATTTTTCAATTTAAAAAGTTATAAATATATTGTAATTTCTTCAGAGCAACAGTTTGATCAGTTCGGGACTTGAAATTTTCTGAAGTTTTCGGGTTTCAAAGTAGTCGGCCTCCATTTTAAAAATAGTACTTATAGCTGGTTACCAAAAACAGAAGAAATTAAACAAATATGTTATTTGAGTTACACAAAATTACTTAAAACATCATCACAACATCTGTTGTGCACAAAATCAGAACTGACTTTTTAATGTCAGTTACCATTGAAGATATTGATTTCGTTTACCGAAACATCACTGAGATAATTTCATGACAACAATGGACTTCATACCGTTACCTATTTAATACAACTTTTTTTACACTTACGAAGCGTCCTTCGTAAAAGTAAAAAAAAGTATTTTGCAGGGTTCATAGCGATATACGACTACACCACCAGGAGGTGATTGTACTTCTTTTTTCTCTCTTTTTTATTTTATCTTTTAAACTTTTTTGTGTAACAGTTTGTGAACAAGTAATCTAAAGAATGAACTTGTGTACAATATTACAGCTTTTCTCTCTGGAGTGTTTATATACAGATTGTCCTCTCAAAAGGGTCTGGAGCAAACCACATACAGCTGCCCTAGCAAAAAGCATTGATCCTCCAAATGAGGACCAGCTACTTAAAGCATCTGTCCTTGTCACTTATTTATTCACATCGAGAAAGTGAAGGGTAAGTTTAAAGAAATGTACGCAACACATCGCAGCGACCTTAAAGCTAGTTTTTCTAGATAACCGAAACAGATATAAAAAATATAAAGACATTTTTTTGTAGAAAATTTAATTTTAAATACTGCAAATGATTTCTGAATTCCATTTGACAAACGGTTTGTTTAGAATAAAGTTGAATATCAGCAAGGAATATTATCCGGTTCTTACAGCAAGGCATTAAAACGGTCAGAATCTTAAATCGGTGAAACATTTCGTAACAATTGTTATTTCCAGGTATAAAAACTATGTTCATGAAAAATTTCAGTTCAATCGGTTGAATAGTTATTTTTAAGAAAGAGTAACTCACAGTTACTCTGTGAAAAGTTTAATATGAGAAAAGTTTAATAAATGGGATAGATTATTACAGTAAAATACTCTGTAAACTAATTGGGGTAAATATGTTTTTGAATTAAGCGGATTAAATGAATATGTCAGAATAATTTGAAATTTGATAATAATTTACGTTGTATTTATCTGCTTATTTATTTTTACATGTTGGAATTTTTAAGATATCTACATTATGCTGTTGTAGGAAATATAACTTGATGACATTATGCTTATAATATTAAAAACCTTTATTTTACAGTTATAGGATAACTTACAATTTCCGAATGCTTAAAGAGAAATATATTAGTATAAGTCATTGGTTAGATTTCTGAATTTTGGAGTACAGTAAAATGTGATAAAATAAAAAAAAGGCGTGAGAAATGATATACAAGGGATATCTCTAAAGTAAAGACCGCTGGGAAATTTCTCTCGTTAAGGTTGGCGAACCTGTGTCGTTCATGGACACGCTATTAATCTACACACTGCATTGTTGTCTGTAAGTTGTCACGTTGTAGTATCTTTGATTATGTGTGAGTTATTACGTTATAAAATGAATAGGAAAATCGATGTTGCCACCGACTGTGAAATACATGGAGTCACACGTTTTTAAACCATCAAAATGTTACGGCGGCTGAAATTCATAAGCAGTTGATTGCTGGATATAGTGATAATGTAAGGAATGAAAGAAACGTCCGAAAACGTCCGTAAAAGGTTTAGAGATAACAGAATGTCCATGATGAAGAACTCTTCGGGGAGGTCCTCGATAATCACCGAGGACTTGCTGAAACGCGTCGATGATGAAGATCGTAGCTCAATGATTTCTGACCTGACCCTTCTTTTTTCTGATGTTTCAAGAGCTGTTATCGGTCACATTGTTCATAACAATTTAGGCTTCAGAAAGGTTTGTGCACGTCGAGTGTCGTACGTCTTAACGGAACTTCACAAAAAAATCCGAATGGGATCTGCTTTGGAATTTTTGATTCGCTACACAAAAAAAAAAGTGATGAGTTCCTTAATTCAACTGCTACCAGCGATGAAACATGAATTTCGTATTACAAGCCAGAGAGAAAACAGCAGTCAAGTGAATGGCATCATCCTCAATCACCAACTAGACCAACAAAGGTCAAGCCTCAAACTGGCTTGGTTTGGACGCAAACTGATGGCCACAGTCTTTTGGAATCAGTTTGCTGCATGCCACATGGAACGGCTATAAATGCAGAAACCTACTGCGAAACACTACGTAAGTTACGGCGCGCCATTCAAAATTGGCGACGTGGGCGGCTGACCGACGGCGTTATCCTGCTACACGATAATGCACGTTCACATGTTGCGACTCTGACACGTGATTTAGTGAAAACATTGGGATTTGAAATTCACGATATCCACCATATAGTAAGGCCTTAGCACTTTCTGATTACCATTTTTTTGGGGAAATTGAAAGAAGTTTTGAGTGGTAAGCAATTCCGCGGGTGACGATGAACTTAGAAATGTTGTTAATCAGTGGCCAAATGGACTGACGGCTAAATACAACGAGGTATATTGAAACTGGTGTATCGCTACGATAAATATCTTAATTAATGTAGCTATTATATAGAGAAGTAGTATAAGATATGTAGTTTAAGTTAAATAAAAAATATTTATAATGTTTTCAGAACAAATTTTTTACAGTGAAATGGTCTTTACTTTAAAGATAACATTGATCCACACAAACAACCTACTAAACATGACTGGTGAAGTTAATTTAAAAAAATAAAACTGATGGGAATGTGAGTGATAGAAGTTAATTCTTCTAATAAGAGTATATTACAATAATAATGAACCAAAAATACCATTGATTTCGTATGACGAAGTACCACTGAGATACGTTCATGCCAACAATGGGGCTTGACTTCAGTTATCCATTTAAAATGACGGAGATATACTGCAGCTTATCATACATCAACTCTTTAAGGAAAACTTGAATTGTATACCTTTCCAAAGAAAGACAGATTTTTTGATATAGTATTGTCACGAATTGTCATAAAAAAACTTTCTTTTCACATGTATTTTACAATTTTAACATAATGTAATGCAAAACAAAAGCGTAAATATAATGTATGTATAAGTAAATATTAATTTATTAAGACTGAAAAATACAAGGTTATTCACGAATAATGTAACCAAATTTCACGATATATTCTACTAGAGAAAATGAAAAAGAAAATTTATAAAAACATAGGTTCGGAAACGATTTGTTAGCGAATGTCAACTAGGGAAAGAGTTCGCCCTTATTTTTTATCAATATCGCCATAGTTTTTAATAAACTATCAAATTCGTACGTTTTAGTTTAATTTTTTGGACTTAATTTATACCATTTTAGACACCATTTTTGTATAGAATCAAAGTTTTTACAAGTTTTGTTTAAAATTTTAAGTTTTTATTACCGATTTAATAAAGATATTTTACGGTAAACATAAAAAAGTATGTTTTTCGATCCCAATCGTTTGTTTTTACCCCAGATTTTTCAAATATTACTAATAATACAATTCTGGAACATATTTTTTTGAATTTTTCGGGTCAGATTTTTTCGGGTCATCACTAAATTTACCCCTCAATTTGAGTCTCAAGAATTAAAGTATTAATTTTACCGAAGGGAGCGAAATCTTTTTCTTTCACCAGTAGAATATGTCCTGAAAGTTTAACATACTTCGTGAATCACTCTGTATATCAATTTTTAGTTATTTTGTGTTAATAATTTAGATTTTTTTTTTTAAGATATCACACGTAGACTGCTTTGGTCATTTTTCCTCATGAGAAAGGAAATTTGTAGCGTATAAAAACTGCCATGCCTGACCGGGATTTGAACCCGTAGTTTGTTAATTCAGTAACCATGGTCAGTTACCGTTTATTAAAAAAAAATAATGTTCAATTTCATTTTAAACAAGTGTTCTTTTTTTTAGTTTTTTTTACGTTGATTTGGATTGTCCAGAATTCTGGATTAAAATAGTTCATGTTACCAGACTTTGTGTAATATTTTCATTCAACGTTCTTTCAAACACAACGTATGTTTTGTTTGAAAGAATTACTTTTTTTAAGCGAGTAGGTAATCATACATCTTTTTGTATAATATATATAAAAAGTAATAATTATAATAAATTAATAGTATGACAAAAATAAAATACAACCATTAAAGGAAAATTTTATGCAATAAACAAAATTAATAGAAATTATATTTATTTTTCGATCTAAATCTGTATTTCAACATTGTCTGCAGTTACTGGGTGTTACTACCCAATGCCATCTAAATAATGTAAAACAATGGTTACTTTCTATGGATTAATTACGTTCACTTGATTCTAAACATTATTTGATTGATAGACATGATGACGAAAGGGCTTCATTAGAACAGCAAAATGTAAATTTGTTTCCTCTTCAATATTGCTGTACATCTGAGTTCTACTTCTGTTGAATGAGTTAGGTTCAGTACTGCAAACATTACAGCATATTGCTACTGAATATAACGCTTTCTGTTTTTGTTTAACTGTCATATTTCAAATAAAGATTGATATTATAGAGAAAGTTAAGATACAGAATGCAATAGTTATATCATTAAATTAATTAATTTGCTTTCGTAAATTCATAGAAACTATGATCACAAAATCTTAAAGATTCCTATCAGGTTTATTTACAATTAATATGTTAATTGAAAATGCAACTCAAATAGAATGAGAATGGTTCGCAAAATATAGTTCTGTTAATCAAGGTAGGTCTTCAAAATTTAAAGATAATGAAAAACTAAATACACAATAAAACTCAATGAACTCAATTAAATATCAATAAACTGGTAAATAACTTACTATATACGGTCATTTATGTTGAAGTTCAAGTAACTGAAACTCACTATAGAAACTTAAAATAGACTATTTAATTAAATAAGCGTGTTGTTAACTCCGACCTAAAATTTCATCACTAAACGTTTCCGTCAATAATAAAATAAAAGATTCTTAATACAACATAATGATGACTTTTAAATTCTTTTAATAGTTAAATCATTTAATTTTTTTTTTAAATTGAATATAATTACGAAATATTCAATTAAAAACATTATACCCACTAATAAAACGATTTTTATTTGATATATTATGATATAAATATCATACTACGAGTATAGTTATATTACTATACTTACTATGCGAGTAGCTCTATCAAAGTAGCCAATTGGAAGACTCGATATTTTGACAAATAGGAGAGATCGTTTCTAAATAATACCGTGTGCTAATCCAATCATGAGCCTCTTATCACTGTGGCACTCCATCTCCTATTTACTCGCATTGCTTGACAGGAGAGAATTTTTTTTTTGTCGGAAGATGGGAAAACTTTTAAAGGCACCATGTGTTCTCGAATACAGTTTCCCTTTCGAACCCTTACGGATCTACCCACTACCCTCCACCACTACAATATGGGATGGCTGACCCACCTTACTGTATTATCAAAGAATCCCATGTGTCTTGTTTCAATCCAAACCTCAACTGCTGACCCCCACGCCTCAAACGTGCGATTTTTTTTTTTTGGTTTGGAGTGAGCACGCCGATTTCTCTTCAGCATACTGCAATTTAGAAGGAATGGAATTCAGTATGAATTCTTCATACTGCGATTCAGAAGGATGCAGCATAACACAAGTTTTGCTGTAACCTTCCCGCAACAATCTTGTTCCGCGTAGGGACTCAGCGTCCGCACGTACAAGTATGTCTTAAAACACCCGTGACCGATAAGGAACTGCGTCAACTCGTATTCCTCCAGTTCTCTTGTTTTCAGTACAGCCATTTATGAAGCTCCGGGATCAGTTTGTAATTCCATCAGCTTTTCGTCGACTCCTCTTTTTGTCGGAATTTTGACGGAAAACCAGACAAGATCTCGAAAAGAAGAAAAATTTTCAGGAATGGACTATTATTTTCACTTCGAAAAGCTCGGCTTCCTTAACTATTACACCTCTATCAACGACTTGTGGTCCCTGCTGGTGAGCACCAACTATTTCAAAGTTGAAGTCAAACATCCTGATCAAGTTTTAGACACCAGGCATTATTGTTTATTGTATGTTCATTTCTTCATTATAAACAGAATTTTTTTTTATTCCTTTGTCATGAATTACCGTGCATTTTTATGATTTGTATTATACTTCATAACGCAGCTCAAGATTTAAATTCAATGAAAGTCAAACTGCAGAACTGTTATAAAACGGAAATTATCATTTTCTGAAATGAGAATCCAAGTTGAGATCTAAAATTAAACTATTACGTACAACCCAACTAAAGAAAAATATAATGATAAAAAATACCGATAGATACATTTTTCAGTTTGATGTTAGATAAGAGATCAGATATATACGATTAAAAGAGCAAAATAAATAACAAAAATAAACAATTTGGAGAAGAGGTAGAAAATTGCAGATTGTAACGATTTGGGGAAGTATTCTACTTTTTTTTTAATATAAAATATATATTTTTTTTATATTTATGAAGAATGACTTTAAAAAAGTATGTTGAAAGATAGAAAATAGTTTAGAAGGTAAACCCGAAAAAAGCTACTGAGGGATAAAATTTAAATAAATCAGAGTAGAATTTATTGAACTAGTGAACAAAAACAATGATTCCTAAATTAACCACCCGATCAATGAAGCTGAATGAAGGTCATAGAGAGGTTACAGATTGTAGCAGAACCGTATTATCTTTAAAAGATAAATAACTTAGTAAATAACGGAATTGGTCAAGAATATGATACAGAAAAGGAAATGTAATGTTAATGGTCGAAAAGAAAATCATATCTTATTTTACAAAAAAACAATTAAATGTTTCCAAATTTATAAAAGAATCCTTGATGCAAAAACAATTAGATGGCATTCCAAAAACATTTTTTAGAATTAAATAAGAGCGCAGAAAAGAAGCTTTTAGTAGACGTATTTCATTTCAAATAAGGATCAATTGACATTACTAGTTAGTTCTGACTACGAGCTCTATTGTAAACATTGTTTACGCATGGTAATTGAAAATGCTTTGATTTATTATAATTTGTTTTGTTTCAGTTTATTTCAAATAAAATTTTACACAAACTAAGTAGGTTTAATCGTTATGAAAGATCTAAACTTGTTAAAATTTACATGATACAGGTATAAACCAATTGATTTTTGATTGTGCATTGTAAATACCACATCCAATGATCACTATTTGAATAATCAATAAAAAATTCTATTCTTCCACAAAATTGGACTTTATAGTATTTATATGGAAATAAATTCCTTAATCATTCATTAATATCCAAACTACTGTGAAATTTAGAAATAAAATTGAAACGTGACAATTTAGATCATTTACGAGGACCTCACATTACAATAAAATTTCTTCTATTTGTTTTCAAAAAAAATTAATCTCTTTTTATAATATAATAAAGGATAATCAGAAAATAGGAACAAAACACAAAGACATATCAATGGATTGTTTTTCTTTTGGAGATGATATACCAATCTGTAATATCTGATATACCAAGGACTGTAAATTTCCGTTGAAAAAAAAAATAGAAATAATGACAAATCTTAAAGAATACTTTATAGAAATAGGATCAAAATTAATGACATGGAAAATTTACAAATCAAGACGAAGTAATCCAGAAAAGTGGACTACACAAAATATGTTCAGAAAATCATAAAAATAAAATAAAAATAGCTTTCGTATTATCCAAAACTTTTTACAAAAAAAAAAAATATAGATTTCTTACACTGCAAAATTAAGATATACATCAATTCATCCAATATAAACCTGAAAGTCTTCGTCCAACAGAAAACTTTTTGAAAAAAAAAAAATTCTAATAAATATTAATTCCGAAGTGAAAAAATAATAAGAATGTTTTAATATCAAACGCGGAAATTTATAGGAAATTTGGAAACATAATTGACACCGCAATTAAAAAACGGAGAATAATCGGAGTGTTACGCGATTATAAACGGAGAGTTTTACGGTGATGAATTAATTCACCACAAAAGCTTATAAAGAAACTTGTACGTAGGAATGTGGAAATGGAAATTTGTAGCGTGTGAGAAATACCACGCGTAATAGGTATTAAAAAAGAGAATGAACGAAGAAAAATTAACAAGAAAGATTTTAACTTCTTTGATAATCTTAAAAGTAAGAATAATTAGCTTGTAGAAAAAGGAAGGATCTCCAAGAGGTCGTAGTAAGAGAAAAAGACATTTCAGACAGAGAAATTTTTTAAGAAAAAAGTGCATGAGCTTACAAGATTTAAATTGGCTCAAGACGAAGAAGAGACAACAGGAGAATGACAGGAAAACTCAGAGAAAGATTAAGAAAAATGACAACTGAGAGATAGCAAAAGATTAAAACCTCAAAGGGAAAATAAAGTTTGTTTACGCGTTCCAGAGATGATTAATCATAAAAAAAGGATAATGGTGTAAAAAAATATTTCGCTTAGCCTGCATCTCATGAATAAAAATAATTATATATTTTTTCCGTAACTCCGGAATCGTTTAAAATAAATAAAAGAATTTCATTCTCTTATAAGTTAAAATTTTTAAGTACTGTAGAAGATAAGATAATAAATTGTATAAGTTTACAAATTATTTTTTTTTTAGATGATGAACCACAGGATTCTTAACAGATTTTAAACATAGAACTCTTCGTGACAGAGAATGGAATGAAAATAAATGTTAGGAAAACTAATATAAGGGGGAAAAGAGGATTGAATTGAATAAGTAAAAACAATACAGATAAATAAATATATTTACTTATAAGTAATTATACCACATTAAAGAAGTTTGCGAAAGTAAAAAAAATAAATAACCAAAGCAATGTATAAGGAAGAATTTAAAAAACTATTATATATTTAAAAATCTATTATTATGTAATAATATCTAATTGAATCTGAAGAAGCTTCTTATGAAATATTACGTTTAAAGGGATTTTCAGTATGGAAGTGAAACATGGTCACTAAATACATGGGAAAAGTAAATATGTAATGGTAAAACGAAACATTTGAAATATGGATATAAGAAGATTGGAAAATATTAAACGGAAGACAGCATGAAAACTAAAGAAATAATAAAGAAAATTAAAAAGAACAATTCTAATTAGGAATGCAGTGGCTAGAAATAGAGGCTAAAACAGTGGCTAGAGGACACGGTTTCTTTCTTCACGTCACTGTTAACTCCTTTCAGTAAAACATGAAAAAAGAGGCTGGAAAATAGTAAATAATATTCATTAATTATTTCATATTGTTCTGAAATTAGGGCAGATCCTGTCATGGCTGCTGCTCACCACTTTGTTCTATCCTTTGCTAACCTCTTTGTTTCCGCATATTTTCCCTTTTCCATGATCCCACCCACCATCTGAAATCTCTTCCTTCCTCTTCCTTTCCTTCCATTCATCAAGCTTTCTACCGCATTCATTAATAAACAAACACCTTCTTCTCATACAATGTCCTAACCAGTTCCGTTTCCTATATTCAATCACATTTAGTATTTTCCTTGTACTTTCTCTGATTCTCCTCAGTACTTCTTCATATGTTACATGAATTTGTCATCTGACATTTATCATTCTGCACCACATCCACATCTCAAAAGCCTCAATTCGTTTTCTGTCTGCCTTTCTCATCGTCCATGTTTCAGCTCCATAGAGCATCACACTCCAAATAAAACATTTCCAAATAATTTAAAGTTTCTTATAAAAACGTTGATCTCCTAAGCGGAGAGACATTTTTCATATGCTATTTCAATAAAAAATTCCATTTCAATATTTCCACGTACAAACTTCAAAGCTTTAGAAGTGAACTAATTCACCAAGCAAAAAAAAAAAACGGAAACTCTACCAATATTTTAAAAGTTTATCTGAAACAAAGGAAAATGTAGATACATTTTCCTTTGGACCATTACCATCTGGATATGGTCCAAAAGGTATTATCTTGGATAAAAAAAATACGCGAAAATGTTTCCTGCAAAGGGCCATTGGGTCATTTATGTTATCCGCCCACACCCTGCTTTTTTTGTAATTTCTGGTGGATTTATATAAACTTATCATAAATAAGTTTAATTAAACTTATAATATCGTTTAAATCATCATATTAAATGACTAAATAATATCTTAGATAAATAATTTTTTTGAAATTGTTACTTATGTTGGCCTGTACGGCTTATAGATAAGATAGCGATCTGGTACTGTCTATTTGTATACGATGTTAATAAAATGATTGTTCTGAACACAAAAATTAACGTTCTTGCATAATAAATGTCCTTTATTTGAAGAATTGTTTAGGTTAGTTTTAGATAGGTAAATGTGTAAAATATGTAAAATGTGTTGATTAAGTGTGTTGCAAATGAGTTTTTACAAATCCCTTTATAAGTTACTTTTCTCCGTACGGCATGTCTGCGTTTGAATGACCTAATTACAAAATGGTAAGTGAAAGTTTGTATTTTGTTAATATTCTACTATTGTATGTTTCTTTTCGAAGTTAACGTGATGTTTTGTTAGTTGCTGTGTAGCAATATGCTGTAAAACCGTTGTTATGGGTGACACTACTGTATGAGCTAAACGTTGTTCTGCTTTACTGTAAACTCTTAGTGTTCGAGTGGAAAAGTGGTAGTCTTTTTTATAGGATGGTCGTAGGTTCCAAACTCAGCAAATATGCGGGGAAAAATAAAAAATTCGTTAATAATGCTTAAAAAGAGAATACGGGACATATAACAGAAAAAAGTTGGGCCTTTTTTTAAAAAAGAGAAATTGCAAGATTTCAAATACGATCTACTTGAAGAATTAATTAAACCTACATTCTTAGTTAAATATTTAACCTTAAAAAATTTTAAGACAATATATTTTAAATTAATAGAGATAAATAAAAAAATACAAAAGCGTTTAATAAGATCATATTTACCAACTTATTATTACTTCAAACTAATGATATGAATCATCCTTAAGTCAGATTTTATCGTTTATCATTGATTTAAAGTTTTACTTCAAGTGCCTTGTACTTTAGAGAGAATTTATAAATATCAGTGCCTAAATTATACTTTTTAACATATTAAATGAACAAAAAAAATAAAAATAATATTAACTATTTTTTTAATAAAAATTTAGTAATAAGTAAGGATTTTTCATGTTAAAGGTTTTACTGTACATGTTACCTATTATTATATGGTCCTGTAATTAAATAGTCATTTAATTTTACATTACTACAAAATAAATAAAGAACAGTATAAATATTTCATTACCACATACATTATTAAATTCTAACGTGCTGTGAAAATACATTTTTAATGACAGTTTACCTCAATCATTATATTTATTCTTTCAAGTTATTTTGACTTTTGAATGATATTTAATTGTATATTTAATCCACCCATACCAATCATGTATTTATTTATATCGTTTCAGACAATCACGATATTATTTCGTAATTATTCTTTATTTTAAAATATTTAAATAAACTGTAGAATTTCAAGTATTTTTGTAATCCACTTGTATCGTTGTCGTAAATAGAAGAAACACGTAAAAATGAGTAAGAAGAAACTTGATGAATTGATGATGGGGAGTATGTACTGGTTGATTAGCTTTAAGATGAATCTAAAATGACTTTATACAAGTCAAACGGAAGTCAAACTTTAAACATTTTCAAACGGAATATCCAAGAACAATACGAGTAACATGGTACATTTAAAAAAAAAATTATTTATTTATTACAATACTCATAATATATTTAGGGGAAAAACTAAAGCATTTACTAAAATAAAATAAAGAACTAATTAAGACCATCTAGAAACTGATTCTAAATCTATTGAAAAATAATGGTTTTTAGAATATATATTTATTTTTTCAACTTATTTTGACTTTTGAATGATATTTAATTGTATATTTAATCCACCAATACCAATCATGTATTTATTTATATTGTTTCAGACAATTACGAAACATTTGTGCTTGCCCGACAAATTTAAAAAAATATACTTTTTAGTTCTAATTTTGAACATTTCATTTCATTTTTTAGTCTTTTTTATACAATTATTTATTGCTTTAAATATATGTTAAATTATAATTTTACTCTTTGTTACAAGAAGAATAAAAATATTTATCTATTTATTAATCATAATATTATAAACACCTACCTAAATTAAGAATTATTTAAAAACTAATTTCTGATATTTTTCATATTATAATATTTATTATATTTCAGATTTATTTATTTGTAATATATTAAATATATATATATTTACAAACCACGCCTACGAGGTGTGTTACTCTTTTTGCAACAGTCGCTCGTTACCTGATAATATACCTAACGATTTACGATTTTTTTTCTATATTTATATAAAATATATTTATTGATATGTCTATATTAGTTAGACGCATGAAACTCGACAGCGTATTTTTGATAAATGTATTTAAACGTATTAGTAACATACCAATACTACATAAAACATCGCTTTACCTAGAACTTTGCTTTCTAAAAGCTTTTAAAAACTTCAAAGTATAAAATTGAAAGTTCATTACTTTCGAATTTTACAGTTATATTAAAATTCTCATTACTTTACTTTAAATAGTACTTAAATTGAAATGTATATTTTAATAGAAAAATTGGCCTCGATTATGTTATTTGGCAATCTAGTATATTTTATAATGTCCAGAATAGTAGCCTGCTATTAATTTTGCGAACCCCTATAACTCGTCTTTTTCTTTTATTTTTCTGTTTCTTCCTCCCCATTCTCCCTTCCCTTTTCTTCTTTTCCTTTACTCTATCTTATCCCATTTAAGGGGTAGGTAGTTGCGATAAATTTTCTCCATTATCAATCGCAACAACTTTTCGATTTCAAAAGTTCTCTATATCCTTTCAGCCATCTGCTATCTTGTACCGCAATATTAGCTATTATTTTCATTCTTTATAGATTCGGTTTTCTTTTCTCTTGCAACATGTTTTTACGATTATATTCAGTACCTTTTCATATTTTCTTTTAAAACAGACATTAATTTCTTCTTTGAAGACCAACGTTTTAATTCGTTAAATAGAATTTGTCTTGTTTTTAATTGATAAAAATTTATAAGATTCCAAGTGAAAATAAAAATAATCAATAAATCAATCAAAATATTTCAATAACACTTCCATCATCTAAATCATAATTTTCGTTTAAATTTTTTAGTATTTATTATATTTTTTTGCATTTTTTATTATTCAGCTTTCCATTATATGGATTAACAACTACTGGCCTTCACACATTAGGAAACACCGTACTATTTACCGTGTTAACGAAAAAATTGCATATTATAAATAACCATGTCAGTCTAATAATAAGCAACTGGCAGTAATTATTTTCATTTTTCAATAGTTGATAAAGCTTTAACTGCACCAATAAATTTCCAATGATTTTTCTTTATATGAGAGGTTTCATTTTTATTGCGATTTTAAAGTTAAATATAAGTTATATTTATTACAATAAAAATTAAATAAATATTATTAAGTTATTGTATCATGAACATAAATTAAAAATAATATATTAATTATACTACAGATATTATAACATCAGAACTAAAAGCTAACCTCACTTTAATAATAATCTACTGCAGTGAGAATTATATATAAAGCTGTTTACACTTACGTAATTTTAACCTATTTAAAAATGTTTTATTATTTTTTACTGTTGTTTTTTATGTAAGACCATAAGTCCAAACTTTATTTCTACGAAATTCATGGATTTAGATAATTCCCCTTTTTAATGGTATTATATTATACTGTAGTAATTTTTTCTGATAAAATTGGTTGAAAACTTTTTAACCTTAAATTTAAAATTGTATATAGTTACGTAAATATATATTGCTACATTTTGTCTTCATGATTGGTTAAATCGTTATAGCATGAAAATATAAAGATTGATTTAATGTAATATTCAAAGTAATTATGCCTTAAAGTTGACAAAGCTTATGATAATGGTTGCTACAATAAAGAGAGCCTTGTCACGTATTGGACAGCATCTTTTTTGTCATTTCATTACATTGGTTTTTTTTTTTAATTTCATTAAGACTGATTATTAAAAAAATGTATTAAGACTTAATAATTTTATTGAAACTGATTTATTGATATTTATATTACTCAAATTGCTTTTCGATGCAGGCAGGATTTATTATAATCCAACTCATGTTTAAGTTTAAAAAAGTATAAAATGAGATAAATTTTTTTTTTAAATCTAGAATGAAATTTAAAATTAATATTTAAATTTAATATTTATTTAATCATCGACTAAATTATCCATTGAATTTGGAGCCAAATTAAAGATTTGTACATAAATATTGGTAATTAATGGTTTGTAATGTGGCGCCCACTTTATGAACATAAATTTACATGTTTTAATAATAAAATATTAACTAAATTTATTTTCAACCCTTTTGGTTGAAATTATTTCTTTTTTTTTTGTGAAATATTTCATTATATTGATAAATGCCTAATGGAATTTAAATATTAGAGTTATATGGAAATTGTTTCAAAGAAAAAAAGCCTAATTTCAAAAGCCGAAATGTTCTTTTATACATCTCTGACTATATTTTTCTTATGTCAGTTTGTTGTGTACATAACGAAAAAAAAAATTAAAAATTAATACTTATGGTTATAAAATATCTAAAGAACTCTCTATTTTGAAAAAAAAATATATTTTGCGTGTTCCTACAACAATTTTTTTTTTTCATTAGTGAAGTGCATTTAAGTCAAGAAATATAAAAATATTTTCAAAAAGTAAAAATTTCTGCAAAGAAACCTCTTCTGTTGCCCTGATAGGATGGATGATAATTTAAAAATATATATAATATAAGTTACTAATGATGTTCCTTTGAGTAACAAAGTTTACTTCAAAAAAGGAACGCAAAATTTCAAAAACAATTTATAACATTTATTTTTAATCCTTTTTTTACTAATATTCATTTACCGTATAGCAAATATATTGTCGCGTGTGTTCGCGGTTCGATCAAGATACTGAGAGATTTATAATTGAAAATGTTTATATAATTACAATTTATTGATTTAAAAACAACAAAGTAAAACAAAACAAGTAAATAATAATAATAATAAATGACAATAATAATACAATAATAAAAATATTAAGCACAACCACAATAACAATGAGAATAATAATAAAAAGACAAAGGCAAACAATAATAATAATAAATGTCAATAATAAACAAATAATTATCATAGTAATCACAACAACAACAATAATAATATCATCAGACAATGATTACATGCAAAACAGAAGTTAAAGTAATCGTCAGGATTTATTCACAGATAGTTAAATATTGAAAAGTAGGATTCAGTTCCATTGACAAAAGACATTAGCGTGACCGCTAGTCTTAACACTTATAACCACTAGTCTTGTATTAACAACTATAGTACAAAAAATAAGACAAGTATAAAGTTCTTTCACTGAAAATATCTTTTCTGTCCGCAATTAAAACTACCCTAACAATTTATGAATGAAATTTAGTACATTATCTCTTTCCCTTATAGTCTAACAGTAACTCACCGAACCATTTCTTGTTTTCACGTACTGGATTTACTTATGATATCACCTTAATCGCGTCAAACTTAATTCACAATAGAAATTCGCTCCTCACTGATCTCGCATAATAACTCATCAATTGTAGCACTCTCTCGCAGACTGGCATCATAATGTCTCGTTTTGACTGATTTTAACTGGTCTTCCCCGGAGAATTTATACTCCTATCTTCTTTGCCTGCCGGATCAGATCAAACTCAAAGCGTGAGAATGATCGTCCGATCTCACATTTTCCCATGAAATTCCAAATCTGGGTCCGGTAACTCTTTTCACGGAACAACATCTGTTTACGTGTGTCAGCGGGCAGTATTACAAGCGGGAATTACAGCGGGCGATTGTTAAAAGGACCTGTTACTTTTATTAAAAGGGTCTCTTTTAGCCCCTTTCCGATTCCTCTCATTATTATATCTTCTATTACTTTCTTCTTAATTGTTAGAAATCCGTTACTCAGGTCCTCCATACGGGGGAAGTCGAAATTAGGCTGCCCCGTCCGATTTCCGATATCCCCACCCCGTAAACGAATTTTGAAAAAAAAATTAACATAGTTAATGCCCCTTATATAGAAATATTTGAGCCAAATTTGAGGAAAACCGGTTTGGTCAATTCTGGCCAAAAACAACAAGGCCAAAAACAGTACGACACATATACGTACGCATATATACATATGCTTTTTGGTCTAGATTAACTACTCTAAAGATTTGCAAAAAATCCGATATCCCTTCTTTAGTTGATTACCATACTTTCTTCTTTTAATTTTTAATTGAAGGATTTTCTAGAGTGGATAAAAGAGTTAAGATATTTAAATCCTTTAAATTTTTACTATTTTTAGTTAGGGTAAAATTATTACTCTTCAAAGTTTAGAAAACTCAATTGACTCGTAGTGTGAGGACAAATTGCTGGAGCGGGGATTGGCTTTTTATTACCTGCGACTTCCTGTCGTGGTACTTTGTTCCCTCACTGTATAATTAGCAGTGCCAACAATACTTCAGAGGCCCAAGTTAGAAGAACTCAATAACAGTATGTTAACCTTTTCTAAACTTCGAGTAGTAACAGTATCACCTAATTTTATATTGATTTAGAAGTTGAATAATTCATACTTCACTATTTTTTTTTTTTTGTTAGAAAATTTATTAATAGTTAATTTTATTAAAAAATATTTATTTAGATAATAAAAGTACAAATCACTGACCGGATGACAAAACGCCGTTTGCAAAAAAAAAATCCTCATAAAATAATTATATCAACAAAATAATGAAAGCACCATTGTATTTAGCCTATTATATACATTTATAGAATTACGTAAAATCATTCTGTTTTGTTTGCCAATCCAATTTTAAAATGAAATCATTACCATTCTGAAATAAAATAAGCGACGTCCGGCTACTACGGATGTTATTTGTGGCAAGCCATTTGAAATTTTATACAATAGAGTTAGTATCATAATTTTAAAAATATAACTTAAAGCAGTAAACATTACCCTTTATAACAATAGAAAAAGGTTATATAAAGATCAAATATGACCAAGTAGCAAGATTAAATACATAAAACTACAGAAAACAATTTAAATAATAATAACAAATTAATTGATATATATTAATAAATTCATTAATAAGAAGAACAAATTAACGCAAAGTAATCACTTATATTAAATTAGATTAGAAGGACAGACATGCATTTAAAAAAAAAAATCTATCAACAAGTAAGAACACCACAGGAATTTCTTCGGTTTTACTTCCTTGTACGAAGTAAAGGAAGTATTGTGATCGTCAAAAATTTCAGTTTTCAAATTTCAACGGAAATATCCACTTTGACCATCCCTAAATCCATTTTGACAAGTTTAGGCGTGACGTCTCTACGTACGTACGAATTTACATATGTGCGTTTGTATCTCGCATAACTCAAAAACGATTAGCCGTAGGATGTTGAAATTTCAGATTAAGGACTGTTGTAATATCTAGTTGTGCATCTCTCCTTTTGATTGACCTCCAATCGACTGAACCAAAAGAGCCCATAAAAGCCCAAAATCAAAAAAAAATTGTGAATTTCAGACTGTATCTTAACTGCAGTAATAAGCCCTCATTCAGAGCTTTTCAACGATATATCATGTGTTACTTATTTTCATTGGTTCCAGAGTTATAGTCAAACAAAATTTTAATTAATGAAATATTTGGATCTTCCAAGGGGAAGGCACATCGTTTCAAATCAGACTTCATCTCCTTCCTTTTAACTTTTTTTTTAATTTAAATATATTGATTTATTAATAAATTGATTGTAAAAAAACTTTTATAATAAATAAAAATTCAGTAAAAAAAAGGATGAAAAATATTAGAAGTTATCAGTGAAATTAAATTTTTTGTTTTATGTACTTTTCATTTTACAAAAAAATGTGTATATGTAATTTAATAGGCGTACAAGGAAGTCATGTGATATCCACATCAGATTTTGATATCTGTGTGAGTGTGCCATGGAACCAAAACAACTGTATATAAATGTCTGAGAATATTATATACTTAAATTATTTAACTATAAGATGTTTCAAAAAAATTCATCAATTTCAAAATGTTTTAACGCCACAACTGTTTACTGCTAACGAACAAACCATACAGAATATAAGAGAGGGGATTCGTGAGTTTCACGTGGTAGGGTGCGTCCCTTGTGACGTTGCTCTCTTCAGTCTAAGTCAAGATGATGACCCGCGCAACAGAGAGAATTACACATGCTTTGCTTCAATAACTGTTGAGTCCGTGAAAATTCTGCAGTGTGATTTTTATCACACCTTCTACTGCTCAAAGCAATCGGCGTTAACGCCAACAGTATCAAAAACCAGGATATTTGTGTAAAGGAAAATCCTCAGGTCGTTCTCTGTATAGCAGAAAAGATGGTGAACGCATCCGACAAAGGTTTTGTACGTAGCCTTTCTCTTTTTCTGTTTAGCCTTCATAACCACCGTAAGGTATTACTTCAGAGAATGAGTGAGGTTGATAAATATGAATGTAAAGTGTAGTCTGGTACAGTCTTAGGCCGACCATTCCTGAGATGTGTGGTTAATTGAAATCCAATCACCAAAGAACATCACTATCCACGATCTAGTATTCAAATCCGTATAAAAGTAACTGGCTTTTTTGTACAAAGCCTAGGAAAATCCACTCATTGTGTAAGCATATATAAGCTACCCGTTCCTCATATTACTGGAGTGCTTTGCGGCGACATTTTTTAATCAAACAATATAAGATTCAAGTGATACAAACCTTCTGCAGAAGGAAAAAAAACGACATGTGGAGTTTTATGAAATCATCCTCGACAAGGAATAAGATGGCATTTTTTTTTACATTTAATGTTTAGATGTGAGGCCACATTCAATCTAAGTGGAAAGTTAAATTGCCACAACGTGGCAATATGTGAATATTGCAACGTGGATATGTGAAACAGAGCCGGCACATTCATCAATCAAGCATGAGAAACATTCTGGAAAGGTCAACTGTTTCCCGAGAAAAGATTTACGGTATATACTTATTTTATAAAAAACAGTGTTTTTTATAAATTTCATATTTTTTTGAATTTCATTTCAAAAAAAATATTTCATATCTGGATGATTTGTCGAATTGGCTTTCTGGCAGTTACAAGCAAATTCTAATGAATTCATTTACCAGCAGTACAGAGCACCATCATACTTGTATCAACAAGATCAAACATTTTTTAATGAATTGATCTACACTCAAAAGACCGATTTACATTTAAAAGTGCCGATTTACATTTCAGCACTTTCGAACAAGGTCACTCGATCTCACTATCTGTTTTTTTTTTTCTGGAGGGGGTTATGAAAGACTTTGCCACCTCTTCCAGAAATTGTAAACGAACTGTAATACTGTATAATAGTAGCGGCTGCATTAACATCACAATTGCTCGAGTTGTTACGAGTATAATTTTCGTGTAAGTGTAAGCCACGTATCTGGAGGGAATACATTGAATATTTGTGAAAATTATAAAAAAAAATTCATATTCAACCATGTATTCACCGCGAAGTTATATATTTGTTAATTTATTTAAAAAATAATGTTTTTTTAAATCGGATGAATCTGTTTTACATAGGCTGTATAATTGGCAATCAATGAATCTTTACACAGACTTAAATAAGAACACTGTATCGATGCTTTTTCTATTACAATCTTGGGGAGATCAGATTGTGATGCAATATCGTTCACTGAAACGTCACGGAATGAGTATCCCATTATGCTTCAATCAGCAAAAAATAATTTTTTGAAATTTCTTAATTGCGTATGAGTTAACAGTACAATGGAGACTTCAAACAGAAGCATAATATTGATAAATAAATGGAATATAAAACGTGATAAGAACTCGTTCACAATAGACGAACCTCTTTACCTTCAAAAATTGAACCCGAGTATTTTTTGGCTATTGTACAAATCTTAATAATATGTTTTTCAGGTGTTAAGAGATATAAAGGAGTAAAGTGATTTTTCATTATTTTTTTTGCACTGAATCGAAATATCTACTGCATATCAGCACGCTAAACCTATAGAAATAGAAATAATATTCAACCCAATAACTAACACCTTCACTCCATTCACCAAAGGGAGTAGCAGGATAATGAATATCATTTTTCTTCTTTTTTTGATCCCAGCTGGCGTTTGGATTGAATCGACTTCTAAGCCCGTACGTTACTTGGGTGCCAATGGTTGTCTGATTTCATAAACAAGACGCTTCCATGCTGCGGTTTTTTATATTATCAACGGTCTGCTTAATCCACGTTTTCTTTGGAGCTGTTGGACCCTCCAACGCGTGGGTCGTTCACACCAGAGGATTTTGTATGATAGTCGGTTTCCACTCATTCTGCAGAAATGATTTGGCCATGTCTGCAGAATATCATTACTCTAAGAGAAAGCTTATACTGATTTGTGCCGCTTGTACATCAGGTACTTTACATACATCACAACCATAAAAATAATGAGATAGTTAATGCTAAACAGCAAATTATCCTTTGCTTATGTCGTACTATTTGGTAGTACTGGCTCATAATAATAAGGGAAAAAATATCACTTGGAATAAATTAAAAAATAAAATGAATATAGTTATACATTTTTATTTATAGGAATGATGCATTTAAATTTTCCAGTATCATATATTAAACTTTGTTTAATTATATTTCCCAGTTATGTTTGAGTTTTGAGATAACTTACACCATCACTTCATTCTAAACTACATTCTTGCACTTAAAAACCAAATGTAACTAGTAGCAAAAGAAATAATAATAAAGGAAGGAAAGTTTTACAATACGATGGAATGGATCATCAGAAGTTAGTCCTTGTTTAGAAAGGTTCAAACTTGCAGTGCAGCTATTCTAGTCAATATTATTTCTTTTTTGCTGTATTAGTGTAAAGGAGTAGTGATGTAGTCGTGGTCTAAAACTGAATACCGGGTAATTTTGCACGTGAGTTAGGTTCTGATCGGTGTTTAGAGGAAATTATTTCTCTTGAAGAGGTGCTTGGAGTGAATTGATCATAACAGTACAACAATATTTAGAAGGTACCGAGAGTTTAAAAGAGGAAATTTTGGTAATGAGGTCACTTCAACTGTCTTCTTTTGTGAATAAGGGAAATATTACTTCATTACGAAAAATGCTTGAGACAGACAGTAACCTACTAACAAATGGAGGTCTCCTTGGGCATTAAAGAACCAGCAATTCGAGCTATTCTGCGAGATCATCTTGAAGTTAGGAAGATTTGTAACGTTTGGGTGCCTAACTTGACCTACGATGGTACATCGTGTTTCATTATTTAATTGTTTATAAGTTGGTTTTATTGTTTGGGTTTATATTTTTTAATTTTTCTAAAATATTTAATTCTTTAGTTTCACAATATTGAGAATTCTGTTTCTTTTAATACCTGTTTTTAAAAACACTTCAAACATCTTACGTTTGTATTTTATTTCTGTGAACTTTATTCATACCATTCTAGTCGTACAAAAATTTTTACATATTTTATTTAAAAAAACTTTTATATGTTTATTTATCCATTTACGATTAACAAGCTTATTTTACGCCAAAAATAAAGTTTTTTTTTACGAACCCATTTTTTTAAATTTTACCACATATTTCTCTAAAACTGCTAAAAATATAGTTTTTGGATCTTGTTTTTTTTTCAGGTCAGATTTCAGAAAAAAAAATCATTAAATTTACCTCTCAATTTTGGTCTCAACAACTACAATCTAGTTTAATTTTACCGAAATCGCAGAAATCAGGGCGAAATAATTTATCAACCGACACTCGCTAACAAAGAATTTCCGATCCTATGGTTCAATGAACTTTATTTTTTATTTTCACAAGTAAAACATTCTTGAAACTTTGTTACATTCTTCGTGAATCAGTTTGTACATTTGTTGTAAACCATTGTTGGTTTAAAAACAAGTCGGCCTAAAACCGAAGAGCGCTCAACTAAGAATGCACTTATTACTAAATCCCTCCCTTCCAGACATATAATCTTCAGCATGTTCCGTAAAATACTAAAAAATATAGTATTAAGCCTAAGGTAATGAAGATACTGCATATATCGTTACTAGCCCGATGATAAAATAAAAATGTATATATTTTTATTTGAGACCTTTACGGTAACATAGTAACAGTATTGGTATATATTAAATTTTAAGCAATAATAATTGTTCGGTTTTTGATCAAAGTTTTATTCGATCTTTCGGTGGATACTTTATTTTAGCAGATGTTAAAACTAAATTCGAATGTTTTCTTTACGGTTGACATGGTTATATAGTTTTTGTTTTTATTAACTCGTTATAAATATATATGCTCAGTTTTTTGTTTGTGTAATCTTTTCAGTTTTTATAATTCGATCTTATAATTATTTAGTTTATTTAATTCATGTTTTTTTATTGTTATGTGTTATTTATGTATATTTTTTCATAATACCTAAGGTACATATTAAACTATTTTTTTTCTATATTCAAAACTGTATTTGTGTTCAAGTGTTTTATAATAAGTTTTAAAATCACTATCCAATCCAGATCGTCAGATTCTCTCAGAACAATAATATATTTCAATACAAAAATGCTATTTTTAAATCTGAAAATAACTTGATTATTTATCTATTTTATATTTAGTAAAACCGTTTTTTTTTATCATTCAAAGCATTATCAAATTGTAATGAGTATGTAATACATCGACAACAATAATACTAAAACAAAGATACTCCGCTAAAAGATAATTGGCCAATTCTGTTTACATTAGTTAAGAATATTAATTTAAATTACAATGAAATAAAAATTAATAAATTAAATTAAATAAAATTATTAATTAGTTTTTATTAACAGGAAAAATAAAAATAAAAATAATAATTATAAAAATTAAATTTAATTATTAATTAAGAAGAATAAAACATATTTTAATGAGTTTGTGAAGACTAATAAGACGCAATTACTTTAAAAAAGCGTATAATTAATTAATGGACAATAATAATCATAATCCTGTATATCATAAATTGTTATAATACTTGCTGTTTATCACACGTAACTATGTCTAGCATGATGCAATGCGTATTTTTCTAACACGCAAGCACAACAACAACAATAATAATAATAATAATAATAATAATAATAATAACTTAGTGTATAGGTTGATCGCTCCAGCAGTCAAGCAGGACAATACGTGCATTAGGTCTATTGATCATTAATTTTTTTATTATGTTATACCAACTACCGCATTCTTCTATAAAATATTTTTTATTGCAAAATAATTTTTTCATACAATTTTACTTAATATATGATACAATCTAAAGGAAACATTAATTATTCTATTACGAAAATTATTTTGTAAAAAATGTTTCGTTAATGAATAATAAAAAATGAATAATTATTACATTATTTCAAATCAAAGAAAGAATTTAGTTTTAGTTTATAATAAATAAAATGTTCCAATTTTTAATAAATTAATAATATCATATTATAGATGAAAAAAAAAAAACAGGAAATTTAGCTTTTAATTAAGGATATAAGCATAATAAACGGACTTAACCAACCACTCGATAACAAAGGTTGGTGGTATGCTTCATTACATTACAACTATCAGCTTATCTAATCAATTAGTTAACAAGACGTACAGATTTAAAATATTAATCTATATAAGACATCAGTAAATTCTTAAAATAATTACTATAGTTTAATTACATTTTTTTTGCCAATTGTTTTAAGCTTAATAACTCGCTTATTCGCAATTTTAACAATTCATTCAAAGAATTATGTTTTATTCCCAATTACTTTTCTATTAACCAGTTAAATTTCATTTTATTATTAACATTTACTATTAATAAACTGAAGGAAAGTTAAATAAAACTCACCCTTTATTTCCTACTTTTTAAAATTATTAATTTTATGACTTTATGAAACACTCAAAAAAATTTAATTATATGTATTCTTATATATATTTATATATTAACCTTGATACATTTTTTTTAGATTAAAAATTATCCACTTATATGATATTATAATTATAGATGCCTTCGATTATTCTAGACCATCTAAAGTCTTAATACATCTCTTCAGTGTTGCATTACGTTTATTGCATGTTGATGGTTGATTTATTTTATTTTTTTTAAATCTACGTACACTTACGCGCACAAAACCTACACACATATTTAAAAATTCTCTTTAAATATGCGTTTCTTTGTGTTTTACCACTTTTGAAATGCTTCACTTGGCAACCTTCCCTACTTATCATATAAATCATTTTCAACATCATAACCGTCTACCTTTCTAATATCGGTCATATTTTTCTTTGATGTGGTATCCATATTTATAAAGAAAGATACTAGCTGAAGTGAATAAAAAATAGTAAATACGGAAACATATTTATTGTTCACTTAGTACATAACGAAATAGTTAAAGTAAGTACTGCACTTAAAGAGAATAATCTTTTATTAAACTGGAAAGTAAATGCTTTCCATTAAAATATTTTTGTATGGAATTCTTGTAGTATATATGTTTAGTTTTCCGTACTTGATGTTATTTTTTACAATAATTACTTTTCTCAGTAGCATGGTGACCACACAAGTGACCACTATCAAGTAAATCTGACGCTAAGATAGTCGATAATTTTTAATTGAATGCGTTGATTACATATTTTTTCAATTGAATGCATGAATTACGCAGGAGTTAGGAGTAGAATTACATGAAATGAAAGAATTAAATTACAGGAAAACATTTTTATTTTAGGATATTGTTTTTACGTTTTCTTTAACTAGTTTATGACAGTCGTTTTTTTCTGTTCAATCATTTTGATGATAATTAAACATTCATTTCGTCCTTCGTTTATCATGCTCCGATCCTCTTTAGCTACCCGAAAAATATTTCCACCAGTGTACGAAGTAAATCTGTGATTGTCTTTTATTCGTTACCGCGTGAGAGCATCTTCCATCGTTGCAAAGCTTGTTTATATTTGTCCAAACACTCTTTATACAGTTAGCTCTTTTGCGTGCACTTTATCGAACAACTATTTTTACCTATTCCGGGGATTCTTGAAAGACGTTTTATCAACGGTTTTATTCTGTAACCGCTGTCTCCTGAAAGATAAGCAAAACAATGGTGCTGCTTATCTTAACCCATAACTTTCATTAACTCTGAAATACTAATCGCCTCCAAATTCGACTATCGCAGGTGCTGCACTGGACTTATCAGTATTTTTAATTACATGTTCTACCTCATGTTATTTGTTTGCTGATGTTAGCGTATCCTTCTCTCTCGTTACCGTTTGCAGAACATAATCAACTGTTTTAATGACTGTTCTATGTACTTCATAATCCTTTAAAGATTTTTGAATTTTTCCATAAAATGTATCCTGTATTTTTTTAAATTTTTAAAAATACATTTAAAAGAGAGGGGGAGAGAGAGCCCAAGAGAGAGATACTGTGTGTGTGTGTGTTATTAACGGAGTTCCATTTGCGATTTCATAAAAATGTTCGACAAAAAATGTTTTCAGTTTGATTTTTAAAGTTCTCTTGAGAGCAACAGCTCACACGAAATTACTATTAACCTATTTCCAATTTTTGAGTTCTATACGTATATAGCTCGGGCAAAGCCGCGACGGCGGATGCTAGTAAATTATATAAATATTCAATCGATTCTTTTTAAAATCAAATGTTCTTTAAACCTGCTAAGGCTTGAGAGACCTTCGTTCTCTATAGTTTTCGCGATTACGTTCATTCATAGTCTCAGCCATTTTACAATTCGCTGCACGTCTTTCTATTTTCCACATTGGTCAGAAGCAGCATTAAAGATTCTACGTTATTACTATAATAAAAGGAAGCGTTCATTTACCTAATTTAAAATGTTTACAAATCCAAACAAAATGTTTGTGTAGGTTACAGTAAATACTTTTACTCCGCAGGAACGTAAATATTGCATTATATATACGAAATTTTTAATTTTTATTCGCACGAAGAGATTTATTTGTAGAAAAACCGATCAGTAGTAAATATATATTTTTTTACTAGCTTTACCCCATCATTTATCGATAAATAAACTGTAAGGGAAAGAATTATGAACAATAATAGAAACCACTAAAATAACAATAAAATAGGGAAGGATAGATAATAGGGAAATATTTAGAGTGATTAATCAATTGTTTCTTTACGTATGGAATACAATTATTATTATGCTTTGTGACAGCTTTCATGCATTTATCAAGTGATACCGAATAGTATAAAGAAGTATATTTAATATTCAAAAGGTTTCACAGTTCATATTATACTTGTGTATCATTTATATATTACTGAACTGGATTATATCGAAATAATATAAAAGCAACATTAATCAAGGTATTTATTTTGCTCATGTAATTATCATACATTTTTCACTATTTGCTAATTTTTAAAAATAATGAAGTGTAAGATATATATATATATATATATATATATATATAAAATTTGAAAAAGTATAATTTTAATAAGTTGAATAGTTTTTTTTTAACCGACTTTTTGAAGAAAAGTACGGTATTACTTTCGGGGGAAAAATTGAATTTTCTTAATGTTTTTAAGGTACCATTTGCTTGAAATTTAATTTCCTTATATATATATATATATATAATATATACACACACACACACACACACACATATATATATATATATATATATATATATACATACATATACACATATATGAAATGTGTGGCTCAAAAATTTGTGAAAAAACTATTACATTAGTTTTACTGAAATTTAGATATGCTGAAGTAGTGAATCTGAAATTATGTATGTGAAAATTTGATGAAGATTGGTTGGGTTGTTCTTCAGTTACCCTCAATTTAAAGTCAACAACAGACAACATATCCTCAATCAGAGGTTATGCTGACTTTTTATATACGTGCTTATGCAGTAACTCGCGGTGCTGAGTGAGTTTAAAGTTGATGCTTGTGTGTAGGTCAACTAGCTAAACGAAAGTATGTACGGTTGTACTCTGATGAACATCAGTGCGTTTCTGACGGTAAAATAATGAGAGCGTCGGAAACGAAAAATTGGTCTTCTTGGGCAAAACCACCAAGAATTTTTTTTTTATAGTTTAGTTCAATTAATAATTCTATAAAATATTAATTGGTAATTTAAATCTAGGAACTAATCTCATTATAATAACTGATCTGAGACAGGTCCCTTGTACTGAGTTAAGTCTCCATTTTATTTATACTCCGGTAAAACTTTTAAGATCCTAATAATTCCAATTTCTTTTAAGTTATCTATAATAATTTTTAATTTTTTATGACTTCCTTTTTATGAAACGTTTAGTGCTGTTCTAATTAATTATTCCCGTTTCATATTATGTCCCGGTAAGTTGCTTTTCTATACAGAATTTATATGTTATTTTAACTGGTATAATTGTATATTAGATATATGTTATAAAAATCATGTTGATAAGAAGAAAGATTTGTTTAGGAAAAGATATATTAAAAAAGTATGATTACTTGATTATACGAAGAGAATGGTATACTTATTATACTCGAATTTGTCGCGTTTAAAAGATTATGTGCTTATTTCTTCGATTGTGTACGTCAATGTCTCTTAACTCAAAAGAGCTGTACTGATTTTCATGAAATAAATATAAAAAAATGTTTCTCAATCGTATAAGTGAAAAAAGAATAAACGCTTATTTGAAGGAAATTAAATTATTGGCGTTTAACGCTATTTTCTTCGATCCAGAAATAAACCAAAATTGACAGAAACTTATCGAGTGGGATACAAAATAAAATTATTTGAAAAGTGAACTTCAAATACAGATTATAAATTATCTTGAAATATATTATTAAAATAATAAAACAAATTAGAACCTAATTTAATGAAAGTATAAGTAAATTACTGGAAAATTTAGTAATAAATTTAATTGGATTTAAGTAAAATCATCAAAGAAATAATTTGAACAATTTACTCTTCGAAAAAATCACTCATAAAAATTTATGATGTTCTTGTTTAATTAAACAGATGATTATTTTTTAACAAATATTAAACAAGCCTTTGCATTTTTTATTGTGAAAATCATGGCAATTTTCTATAAAATTGATGGATAACAAATTTTTATATATTTTTAGATTTTGCAGATATATTATGTATATATAGTTGGTTAATTTATTATTTTACCGTAAAAATTTTAAACACATTTTACGATTATTCCCTTCTTATAAGGTACGTTGATTAAGATTTATAAGAATTTTGACTGGTTGTAAGAAATTACGCTTTGAGGTTAACTGTGAGAGCTGTTTTCTAATGATGTAACATACACTTTAAGACTATCTGTAAGTAAATTAATATTACTTTTTATATTAGAAAATTGTTTTACTGCTAAAATTAATATGAATTTTACTGATTATATTATATTATTTTGACATAAAAACTGTAATTTACTGCTAAGTAGCTTAAACAACTTAGGTAGTTCCAACTGAAATTAATTTTATATTCGAAGCTAGGAACTAGGCAATATCACTTCTTTTTTGCTTGTTTTCTTTGTTTCAGTTTTCCTTCATTTTCCCATATTTCTTCCTCTATTCATATTCTACTGGTGTTTTTTTCTTAATCCACAAAAACATTTGCATCATAAATTATTCCTCTAAATCTATTGTACGCTAACTGTTCATCTGTATTTATTTTGTTTACTCATTTATCTTAGGTTTTTAAGCTCTTCTTTCGTTTGATTTATGTATCCTGTTTGGCTTTTTAATTTTTAATGTTTTTCAAAAATATTTTTATTCAGTCTTTTTGGATTCATTCGAATGATTTACCCGAACAATCCTAATTTTTTTAATCTAATAGCGGTTTTCAAATCGTTTTGGGTTTATAAATTTCCCTGTTTGATTTTAATCTGTACCCTTCTTCTGTTTTTCTGGTTTTCGAAAATTAATTTCTGAAATTAGGTATATTATATACATTGATGTTTTTTCTCTATGTATCCGGAACCACATCTAAATGTTCTATATTGTCTAACTAGGTAATGAATTGGCAATTTAATGTCAAACATTGGTAATGTTTTGAATTTAAACAAATTTCCATTCTAAAAATAAACTTGTGCAGATTTATTTTTATGCATAAGTGATATTCACTGTTTTTATTTAAATTGGAATAAATCAATTGTGTATATATATATATATATATAATAATATAATTATATATGTAATAATGATAATTGAACGATATATGAAACGTATATAAAAATCTAGTGGTTTGTACGAGTCTGTTACTCTTTTACGCAAAAATTACACAACCGATTAAGAAAAAATTTTGGATAAAGATAGTTTTTATACTTGGAAAGAACACAGACCTGATTATTGCCGTCACGAACTTTAATCTAGTGACTGTTTTAATGGCTTGCGGTAACAACTGGATTTTGTTCCTTGCCGACATTCAACTTTACGATGGCCAAACCGTTGATCAAATCGAATTCAGAGACCACTTGCACTATTTAAATTTAAATATTTTACAAAATAAAGATTCTTCGTCTTTTTCGTTATCCCGTTTGGTTATCGATAAAATTAGCTTTAAAGGTGCGACGCTGTACGGCGCGGGGGATCAACCAACATAGCCACTGCCACTATCATTGCACGCCCGAGGCCACTGACTGCACCTGCCTCCGGTTACTTGGCATACACAATAAAATAAAAAAATAATAAGAAATGAAGTTTTAAGGTCATCCTCTTATGGTGTTTGTCGGTTAACGCTAAGAACCGTGCAAAATAGTTTTTTATTAGTACGAAAGACAGGTAACCGGCTATAACTATTATTTTTAAGATAGTAGCCGACTAATCTGTAACCCGCATATTTCATATCGCTTAAATTTTCGAGTCCTGTTCTAACGAAACTGTTGCTCTGTAGAAATTATAATACACTGATAGTTTTTCTTTAAATTGAACAAGCTTTAATTATTATTTATCCGTATTATTCTCACAAGCATGAGGATAATGAACAATATGGAGCCACTGTATCGCCCTGATCGGCTAGCAATAAATAATTAACTAAATTCTTTTCAGTATTAAATGGAGAGTTGCCAATTAAATTAATAAATCGTTTATATATATGGGTTTTCTTTTTAATTCAAAAAAATAATAAATGTTAGTTACTCATATAAGCAATTACAAATATTACCTCGATTGTTGGAGAGATAATTCTTTTTTTTTAATGTGTAAAGTATACTAAACCTGACAGGTATTTGAACCAAGAATTTTCTAGAAGAAAGACAAAGTTGCAACAAGGATCAAACTTTTAATGGTTATTTTATCACAGTTTCGATATTGGTCCCATTACAGTTTTATTTTTCCATCAATATTTCAATTAAAAAAAAACAGAGATTAAATATCTAATACGATATTTGTGAGGTAGAGAGATATTTGGTTGAAGGATCCGTCATTTGATACAAACATTTTTTGGTTATTTTACTTTACATCTGTTAATATAATTTAACAAAGATAAACTAAGATGCGTCCTTTTGTTAGCAGTCACTTTACTTTATAGTTTAATTTTCAATATCATAATTAATTTAAATTCTTAATTAAAAAATACGGGTAAATTTTGAGAGAAATCTGTTTTAAATATAAAAAAATTAAGAGTTATTGCCAATTTGTTCCGTAAAACGGTAAAATGCATGTAAATTATAGATAGAACTAAAAAGTAAATATAGTTTATTCTCATATTTTTGCAAATAATTTGCAATTTTGTTTATGAAAAAGTTTGAAATCGGAGAAAAAGTCATGGAGAGAAAGAAAGGTTTATAGAGCCCGGCAGTGTTGTATTTAATATGTTTAACACCATAACCAAACTATTATCGGTGACTTGACTTGAGATACAAATCAGTTCCGAAAATTACATAGCGGTTCTGCAATTCCAAATTTACAAAGAAAGGTTAGGTGTGAAGGGGTTTCCGATTACTATCTTCACAGAATCAAACCTTAAATCTTTTCATCATTGGAGCTGGGTATTTCGTTGTTATGATTACTCTTAGAGAATGTTACTTTTATTAGTAACATGTATCGTAGGAGCTTAGATGCGTCGCAGTCATAAAAAAGAATAGATTAGCCATAAGCAACCAACTAATCTATCTCTTCTACCAAAATACCCTTCCTTATATATACACATACATATATATGTCACGGTAAATTTGATTAATCCTGTGATTATGCACAATTACCGCTGAATTTGACTAATCGTCTCTATGCTGGAGATTTTAATAAATATGTAGCAGTTTATTAAATATACCGGTCATTTTATATATTCTCCATGTTAATATATTTTACATATTAAAATAACAACTCGAACATAAGCAGTAATTACTTAATTTATTATTTAGATAATCAAAACATTACTGTTAATTAGTTGAGGTTAGCGAGCAAAGCGAGCGTAGGTTATATCTGGAACCTAACCAAACAAGGTGCACAGGGCTGTCTCTTTTCGGATATAGAACTAGAGGTATAGAACCATCTCAGGCGATGCCCGCCGGCATAGTGGCCGGATTATCTTCTCGTTCGGAAGAGGGAGGATTTGTACAGGGGAGTGGGTAAAGTGGATGAGGAGGCTTGTCCGCAGGAGGCAGGAGAGATGGGATCAGTCGACGAAAAGCAGATGGACCTACAGACTGATCCCGGATCTTCATAAATGGCTGTGCCGAAAACACGGGGAATTAGGGTACGAGTTGACCCAGTTCCTTACCGGTCAAGGCAAACTTCTGCGCGCGGACGCTGAGACCATTTCCGGATTGCGATTACGGCGGGGAGGAGGACACCGCCGAAAACACGGTGTTCGTGTGCGATCCGTTTATGCAGCAAAGAGAAACATGCAGGAAAAAACTCGGCGTGTTTACCCCAGAGAACATAATTAGGACTATGCTTCAGAATGAACTATCATGGCATACGGTGTCTGCAATGTTGGTTAAGATTATCCGAAAAAAGTTGGCGGAAGATGTTCAGGAGTGAATACTTACCTCTGAGTCTCCCTTGGGACAGGTTTTCGGCCCTAAGAAGTCGAAGTTAAAAAAAAAGCAGTCTGACAAGATCAAGGCCTGCAAACAGAAATGTAGGCGCGGATGGAGACAAGACACATGAGGTTCTGTGACAATACCATAAGGTGGGCCCGGCATCCGGTTTTATAGAGAGGGAAGTGTTTTAGTGGGTAGGCCTGCAAGGGAGAGTCTCACACTAGTATGGGATGTGAGACCACATAATCCTTATAAAGGGTTTCCCCTCCTCCGACAAAAAAAAATGAAAAATTTATTTAAGCGGAAGTGATACTGCTCTGTGAGTGGAAGCTAAAATTATATCAAAAGAAATGTTTTACGATATGGATTTATTGCTTAGGAAATAAATCCCTAAAAGAATAATGACTGGCAATCATTATCAGTAAATTTAAGTTAAAATTAAATCCGGAGGCCTCGGTTTCGTATCCCGGTCAACCATGGCAATTTTACACGCTACAAAGTTGCCACTTCATCTCATCCTCTGAAGTATAATACCTAATGGTAGTCCTGGAGGCTAACAAAAAAAGTTAAAATTATAAAACAATACATTTCTCCTCACGATGAAGTAGAATTGTAAACAATGAGCAAAAGGAAATTAAAATTAAAAGAAAGTAATATGAAAATATAAACAATTTTTATAATTTGTAATCTATCTTTTAAATATTGAACAAAATTATAATTTAAGGAATAAACTTATATTAAAAATGTTTGTAATAAAAAAAAGTGAAATTAATATGTTTATTTTTTTCCTGTAATAAATTGTTAAAATTTTCCTTCATTTTCAAGTAATAACAAAATAAAAACTTCTTTAAAACGATTGCAATGAAATATAAATTGTTAATTTATAAATAAAAAACTTTTTTGTTTTGTAAGTTAAAAAAAAAAAATAACTAATAATAAAAATGTATGAGTAAAATATAAATGTAAACCATTTAATGATCATTATTTCAGTTAACAAAAGTGGTAATAAAAAGTGCTGTTTATTTATAACTCCAACTGGGACCAATTATCTCGGGAAATTTATTGATGTTTTACGTGATAGTTGGTTTAAATTATCAAGAAAAATCGCTTTCCAAGTTAATGGTTTAGTTTGATCCTTTATTACCAAGTAAATTTAAAGTAATTATTTAAATTAAAAGTAATTATCCGAAATTCATTTGTATCCACCTTTTTACTCATTTGTTTGTTCAGTACATCTGAATGAAATAAGATAACTATCAGTTATTTTCCAAATACTTCCTGAATTTAATTTAAAAAAAAAATAAAACAATTATACAATTACTTTTTAAATAAATTTAACCATAAGTGTCTATTCGGATCATTTTAATCAAAACATTTCTTTAAAATCTTCTTAATTTATAATGATAATTTTGTATTTTATGTTTTCATTGCATATATTTTAAATGTTAGTTCTATAAAATAATATTTGAGCTGAAATTTATGAAAAAGAAAATCCTGCCGATCAAGAAGGTTTTGATAACCGTATTTAAAATATATTGAAAAACTCAATTGATTTTATTCGCTAAAAACTTATTAAAACTGTTTTTAATTACTTAAAAACTGTCACTACGAGTTTTTTTGTCTATTACTAATATTTATTAATATTAGTAGATTTAAAAAAATATATGCCAGCACAGAATATAATATATAAAGTAATAATAATACTTACAAATCAATGATTTTTTTTATTATTTGATTTAAGACAAAAATCTTCTATAATCTTTATGTAAAACAAAAATATGAAATAAGTGACGAATGTGATACAGTAAAATAAACAGCAAAGTAAATTTACTTTGAAATAAAATATTTTTAAAAATAAACTTGAAAAATGTCAATTTAAATTGAAAAAAAAAACAAAATGTTGTTTCATTAAATTATAACTTTAGTACGAATAAATTAAAAATAAATATAAACCCTTACCTGAAGTGTAAAATAGCTTACAAAACTAACAAATAAATTGAAGCAGGCTTACAGGTATACTTTACCAATGCGTAAATCTTGACGAATATCACATCATTCACAAGAAAAACACTAGGGATTAAATACGGAAAAATAAATGTCACTCTCCACTTAAAGTACCTAGAAGAAATTACAGAACAGGAATAGATAAAGCGTCAAAACAGAATAATAAAACTAAACAGACTTATCACCAAAGATATCTACAGTAAGAAGAATCTCTCCAAGATCGCGAAATTAAAACACTATACAACTGTAGCCACACCAGTAATTTTATAAAGCGCTGAAACAGATATACATAAATATTTATTACTTGAACATTACATACATGCATGTAAAATTTTTAATCGGTTGAAGTCTGGAGATAAGGATACTTTACAAATTAATAAAATCTCAGAAAAGAAATGGTTAAATTACTTTCAGTCTTTATGGACTTCAGGAGAGGGTATGTCATAAACGATCAACATAATGATGGAGGAGCTTAGTAATGCTCTAATGAGCTGTAGAAATAGGATGCCAGGGCCAGATTAAATGAGTATGGAACTGATTAAATATGCATCATTGAGATTACTTTCCTTCTTTAATGGTTGCTGGAAGTTGGGAAGTGTATCGGAATCTTGAAAGGAGTGTCTAGGAATACCTGTCTTTTAGAGAGGCAACAGGCAAGATTGTGACAGTTATAGGTGCATATGCTTGCTGAATTCCGGGGACAAAATGGTGTGAAAAAATAATAATAAGTAGATTAAAGGATATAGGAAGTGAAGTTAGGAGAAGAACAACGTGGATTTTGCAGAGGACGATCTTGTACATACTAAGTATTTTCACTAGGACAGCTGATAAAGAAACATCGTGAATTTAATATTCCAGCATTTGTAGATTTCATTGACTACACGAAAACATTTGATGAGATGTCTCGTTTGAATCTGCGGAAAGTTTTAAAACGGAAAGGTCTCGGAAGATTTGATTACGACAATACATAGTATCTATTATAATACTCATATTGGTGTTAAGTTGATGATCAGGTTAAAGGAAGAACGGTTGAAATTAATCAAGGATAAGGGTGTCCGTTATCACCTAAGTTATTTAATTTATATACTGACGATGCTGTTAAAAATTGGCAAAAAAAAAATAGTAATTTTTCGATTAATAATGTTTTAACTTTGGTTCTAGCCAATTCGGAAGCAAATTTGCAACTGGCAGTGTTTACGTTCCAATTCCACACTAAGCTGATACAGTTTGAAGATATCTAAAAAAGACAAAGGTGTAGGGGTTTGTAGGTGCGGAACCGGTATGTACAAAGATAGTGATGAATAATAGGATATTAGAACAAACAACTGCATTTGATTATCTGGGTGTGGTCTGTCTTTTTCTTAAATTAGAAGATTTAGATAATAAGCTGAAAAGATTTTAGAAGCTGCACGATGGCATGCAACGGTCACTTTTCGTCAAAGTAAGGAAGGTTATTAAATTTTGCAAAATTATGCTGTACTGGCATAGTATGGATAGTATTTTTACGGTTCTGAGACTTGGACTCTTATACACATCAAAGTCGAAGAAGTGAATCCACAGAAACGAGATTTTTGCGTAGAGATTGTTTCACTGAAGGAACATACCAGTAGCAGTGCGAAACGTCAACAATTAGAATCGACAGTATTGGAAGCATCATTGCAAAAAGTAGACAGCAGTGGATGAATCATGCAGACTGATGGGTGGAAATAGGATTTCAAGGAAATTGTGGGACTACTGAGCGGTTGGTATAGGACAAGTAGGTCGGCGGAGAAAGAAATGGAGGGAGCAGTTTTGAGACTTGTAAGACTGAGTGGTTGAATTAATGACAATAGAACAGACTGTATGGCCTGCCCAAAACGATCATCATGATGATGAACATTACATCTAACCAACCTTAAAAATTTCTCAAGATAGAAAGAAGCTTACTAAGGAAACAGAGGAAGGATACAGAGGAAAATCTAACGAGGAGCTCTACCAAAATCATGAAGACCTAGAAACAACGATGAGGAAGAGAAGGTTATAAAATTCTTGGAGTATATGGTCGGGATGGACCCGAAGATATTAAATAAAAAAACCTTTGACAAGCTTTTGTGTATGAAAAACAAATTAAATTAACTGAAACTGATGAAAGAAGACCTCCAACGGATAGGCTTGAAAGAAAAGGACTGTTGTGATAGATGTAACTTCCGAATAATAATTTACAGTAAAGGTTCTTGTGGCTGAAAAAAGGACAAGAAGAAAATGGACGGATAAGCAAAAAGGAAGCCATGCCGAAAATATGAGAAATTCATAGAAGGAAAAAATCAGAAAAGAGTTAGAAATAATGATATTTGCATGGTTCTAAGGTGGCCTTTTCGCGTAAAAAAAAAGGCATAATGAGATTGCAATATTCTTTATTCTTTAAGTAACAATAGATATTTTGACCCAATTATAGTAACTACTGGCGAGAATTAACTTTTTTAACGTAAGAAAAAGTGTCAAATCTGATCGGTATTCGAAACAAGAACCTTCCGGTTGGATAAAAGGCAAAAACATTACTACTGCGCTATGAAGATCGGAATTTTTATTTTTACTTATTTTATAAAATATTTTTCATGATTAATTCATCGCAAAGCTTGTGCTGTATGATTATGAAATAATTTTTTTTTTTAGGGTATGAAAAGTGTCATACCAATCGGGACTTAAATTCGGTACCTCCAGATGAAAGGCCCAGATGCTTCCAATTCACCACGGAGGTCGATAATATTTGTTATAATATTTACAACAAATCACAAGATGTTTGTAAATCTATAAAATAGAAATGCAGCAAGGATAAAGTTTTAAAAACGAAAAAATAGTGCATGATCATTTAGAAATATATAAAAGTTTAATTATGCTAATAATTTCTGGTAAAATAAATACTTATTTTCTGATTTATAAAATATGTTAATTTTACAACTTCTTAATCGTAAATTTAAGCCCCTTTCTAGAAATATTGAAGATAATAATTAAAGTATAATTAATGAAAAATTAAAAATTTAAACAGGGTGATTGGTTTGGCTTACCGAAGTAAAATACATTTCACTTAAATTATTCAAAAATTTATACCTTCAAACTCTTTAAAATGTATTAAAATATTGTAACAAAATAATAGTTTCATTACCAGTAAATTGCAATACAGCAGATAGTTAATTTTATTAAAATGATTCTTTACACAATTTTAATCTTTAATTGTATTTTTAATAACTCATTTCAATAATAAAAAATCCCATCTGGAAAAGTATTATGGAAGACTTAGTGGAGAAATACTTAATAAAAATACTAAATAAGCATGAATAGTAAAAATATAAGTTAATTTTAATACATTTTATTTGTAACTTTTTACATAATTTTAGAAGAAAAATATGGCATTACTTTCGGTTACGTGGTTGTAATGAGGGGGGGGGGGGTGAAAATGAATGTTCTTTATGTTTTGAGGTATGAGGAGTTCAAAGATACCATTCACTTAAAGTGGGGTTTCCTTATGGACTTATAGGCTTATGAACAAAATACTGTGGCTCGAAAATCTCCAAAACTACCGAATCAATTCCATCGAAATTTAGAAATGCTGTAGTAGTGTATTTGAAGTAGCGCATGCAAAACTTTGATTAAGATTAGTGAAGTCGTTCTTGAGTTACGCTTAATTAATGATCGAAAACATTTGGGCGGGACAAGTTAGAAGCGTGGTTTGTTATGATGTTGCAATTTGAACGTTGACTTTTCTTTACCTGTGATATCTACTGTTAGTAATATTAAACCAAATTAAAAAAAAAAAAATTAAAACCAAATTAAATTAACGAAAGGTTGCGCAGCATTAAGCAAGATATTTTTTTAACGTAAATTGTATTATTTAAAATTCAAAATATATTATTGAAACATTTTTTATTAGTTTTATAAATCTATATGACGTTTATTGGGTTTATTAAATATTTTTATACAAATAGAATGTAATATTTGTTTAAAATATCGATTATAATGTACTATAAATTCACAAAATATAATATACTTAGACAGATTTGATAAAGTATATATAAAGTAATCCATCTATCATTTATGTTTTACTGGAAATGATTTATCATAAAAATAGTTGTACTGCTGTAAATAGATTCAACATTTTTTATTAAAAATAAAAACAAGCAAATAAATGCCGATCTTTCTAGCGGAGTGGTAGCGTCTCGGCCTTTCATCCGGAGGTCGCGAGTTCGAATCCCGGTCAGGTATAGCATTTCTCATAATCTAAAAAGGGAAGAAGGGAAAAATGCAAAAAATAAAAACGGGAAAAGGAAATAAAAAGGGAAAAGGAGAAAAAATAAAAGGGAAAAGGGGAAAGGGAAATAAGGGAAACAAAAATGGAGGAAGGAAAGAAAGAGGAAAGGGGAAATGTGGAGAAGAGAAAGAGAATATGTTAAAAATGAAAATGGACAAAGGAAAATGAGAAAAAGGGCAAAGGTGAAAAGGGGAAAGGGGAAGGGTTAAATCTTGAATTTCCATAATCATTTTGTTAATGTTTTATCAAACTTTCAATTGTGTTCGTTTAATCTATATATATACTCAAATCTAGCAATAGGGAAGCATTGCCGGGTCTGCTAGTAATAAATTTGCATTCTTTGGCATGCTCCATAATAAAGTATATTGCTTTTTTTTATCTCATCACTAAATACATTTCAGAATGACATCTAACATTAAAGTATACATAAATTTTAACACAACATACATTTTTAAAACGTTCGTTTTATTCTAAACAAAATTATTACAGTTATTTATATTTGTTACACTTATTTTAGCAGTACAGAAGTAAATAGGGTTCAATTTAAAATCGTCACACGAATGAAACCATATATGGACCTCCGTCATGCAAGCATCCGCAGCGGGACTGCTATGTATAAGTCTATAGAGATGTTAAGAAGATGAAATAGTTGGAAAAAGAATGAAAGCGCTACAAACCTTAGTTTTATGTTTTTCTTTAAACGAACATTCGCCCAAGTTCAAGTTAAATGTTTTACTTCTAATATTTACGAAACTTATCGTTCGACAAAAAAAAAGAAAAAACTCACGACACCATGTTAGTGAAGTTGCAGTATAAACAACACAAAATTAATATATTTTCCACATATTGTTTGTGTTTAGTACCATTATGTAGTGGTTGTCAACGATCTAACAATGATACACAGATAGCTTTCAAAATGTCATTAAATTTCGATAATACCTCTGTATTATCGAATATAATATATAATACATATATATATATATATATATATATATATATATATATATATATATATATATATATATAATATATTTTATTACAACAAAAAAAAGAGAGGAGTGAAATAGTTTTCGTTGTCATAGTTAATAAACTAAACGTCCCACATCACAATTTACTGGAGATATTATTCAATGATATAAGTAAAACTACATTTTGTTCTAGGGAATTGTTATATATTAAATATCATTACTAACAGAAAAAACAATTATGAGAGATGCTTTTGTTACTTTTGGTTGATACATTTTTCTCAGCCATAAATGATACTGAGACAGAAAGTATGAAACAAACTAACGTATCTTCAAACATTATTTTGTTTCACTATTTATCCGTTAAATATTTTGCTTATATGGATTCTGAGGAAGTTAGTCAAAAAAAGTTAGAACTGTCAGAAAAACCTTTTTTTTATTAACTTCTTTATTACAGTAAAATAATGTTTACATATAATGGTTCCGGGTACCGACTAAAATTTAAGACTATATAATATTTTTTATCAATACTTTCTTAATAATTCAGTAAACGGTTTAAAATTGAAATTTAACCAAGATAGAAAACAAAAAGGTACTCGGCAAATAGATAAATATAAGCTTCAAGTCTATAGATGTGTTTAGGAACTGCACAAGTGTAATTCTAAGTGACGTTCTCTACCCTTCAACTTATCTTTAGAACCGTTTTTTTTTTTTCTATTTCTTTATCTTTACTCTTTCAACGATTAAGCGCTATTCAGTCGTTTCTATCAGAAATTTTGGCTATAACTTTATTTTTTATTTTACCTTTTTGTTCGTGTATAATGTACACCTGTGACATTGTAACTGTGCAGCTTTTGAATGTCATAAAGTAGGTATCTAAAGAATTACCATACGATAAATTTTGGGTTAAAGAACCATCAAAGTACTGTGAAATATTCATTCGAGTAATAAACCTGAAATTAATTCAAAGAAATAATTAAAAACACCTTTAAATTTTAAGACTGGAATTATTAAAAAAAAAAATACTTTGAAAGTGATATTGGAAAAAAGCGAAATAAAAAAATTAAGTGTTGTTACAAAATATAAATATACTAATAAAGGTAAAAAATCAACAATTATTTATAAACATACAAGACTAAAATTCAATTCGCATTTCCACTTTTAAACAATGATCATTAGTAAATGTAGAGAGATCGACAAAATAACAAAATTAATTTTAAACAAAAATTATGATTATCCGACAATTTTTATCATATTTACTATTACTTATTCTTTTATGTCTCATTGTTTAATTGTTAATCGTATGAAATATGTTAACCTTGTTAACATATTTTATGTGAATACATTTCATAATATTTTAGCCTTGTGAATACAAGGCTAAAATTAGTTAATATATTTCATGGACCTCCGCACCACGGTCTCCCATTCAATACATTATCCTCATACTTGTGAGAATAATACTAAAAAATAACAAATAAAGCATAAAAACCTATCAGTGTATAGTAATCTCTTCAGAGTAACAATTTTGTCAGCACAGAATTCCGAGAAACTTTGAGTGATCTAAAGTACACGGGTTTCAGAATAGCCAGCTCCGATCTTAAAAATACTAATTTATAACTGGTTACCTGTCCTTCGTAAGGGTAAAATATTATTTTGCTCGGTTCTAAACGTTACCTGATAAACGAGATGGAGACTGTACTTCGTTTCTCATTTTTTTATTTTATTTTGTTTTCTTAATTTAACGTTTATAAGTCAAGTAACCGGAGGCAGGTGCAGCCAGTCGCCTCATACATACAAACAATAACAGTAGTAGTGACTGTGTTAGTTGAGCCGCCGCGCTGTACACTGTCGCACCTTTAAAGGTAATTTCATCGATAACCAAAAGATGTATAGAAAAAGACAAAAACCTTTTTTATAAAAAAAATAATTTTAAACACTGCAAGTGATCTCCGAATTCAATTTTTTGACCATTGATTTGGCCAAGATATAGTTGCATATCGGCACGGAGCATAATCCGGTTGTTATCGCAAGCCATTAAAATGGCCACCATCTTGAATGGTGAAACATTTCGTAACAGTAATAGTTCTATGTTTTTTCCAGCTCAAAATCTACGTCCAGGCAAAATTTAGACTCAATCATTTGAGTATTTTTTTACGTAAATAAGTAACAGACTCTCAAATATCACTAGATTTTTGTAAACATATATATATATATATATATATATATTTTAGAAACATTCTGTGTGTACATATATATATGTAGATACACAGAATTTTTCTAAAATGGTGGGTTGCCCATAATGGTTTGAATTCCACTTGTAAAACTGAACAAAAAATATCCTTAGCAAAAATGGCAATTTCTCCTTCGTTCTTCCATTGTCCGCCATTTTGTTATTTTTATATAATAATTTATATCTCAAGTTCTCATTTTCGAAGGTACTTAAATCCTAATTTTTTTATAATTTTAAAACGTTATTAGCAAGAGGCTTACCAAATATTAATGTTATTCGTCTATCCGAACTTGAGATATACATTTTTATATAAAAATAATAAAAAGGCGGGCAGGGGGAGAAATTATCATTTTTCCGAAGGATATTTTTTGTTTAGTTTTACAAGTACAATTCGAAAAAGTATAGCCGGCCCACCGTTTTAGACACACTATATATGTAAAATATGAACAGTTCTAGAGCGTTTATCCTTTATATTAATAACCGTTGAATAAAATTATTATTTGTAAATAAATAAATGAGCATAATTTTAAAGATAATTTTGCATTTTCATGACTAAGGTTTAAAAAAAAAACTAAAACTTTTTCCAATTTTCAAATTATTATTTATTGTTTCTTTATTTAATACTGTTTCTACTACTCTACTGTTTCTTTATTACTACTACTGTTACAAACAATTGTTAAAAACAAAATTTTTTTAAACAATTGCTGTTACTACTACTTTATTAATCTACTGTTTCTTTATTTTGGTCACTGATTCATATTTATGAATAAGATAAAATCCATTGAATATTTGGTTATGTATAATACCTTTTTTATTGTAATAAATAATACATTGATAAATATAAATAGTTAGTAATAATCTTATTACAGCATTGTTGAATATTGATTCAAGGCTTATAACCTCATGTTTACTCTATGGAATCTGAACTAGCATTAAACAATATAAGGAATTAATAAAAAGAAAAATCAATGTCAGCTGGTGACTGAATTGTAACAACTTGAAATATTAATAAGAAGTAAGAAGAAGGCAGTTCATTTAATTAATAAAAAAGAAATGATTTGAACATTAGAATTTATATGATTTCCTTTGCTGACTAATCAAATTCCTCTTAAAACTCAATAATCAATGCTATTAAGGGAATAAATAATAACACAAAATAGCGGAAATTAGTTTCACATGAACAACTGTTCTTAAATACATTATATTAACACATTATAAAATTATGTTCCTCTATTTTATTGTAAAATAGCATTCATTCGATAAATTGTAAAATAAAAATATATCCGACTCAAAGGAGGGCGGCGTCCTTGGCAAGTTTTGGAAACGCTTGTCGTTTGAATTATTACCAAATACAGGTCAATCTGCGAATTATTTAGCAGTATGAAAAAAAAATATATATGTATATTATTTACTTCTCCTCTTTTGTATAATTTTGAATATACATAATAGAATAATGCTTTAAATGAAAAAAAGTCATTACAATAGGTCATTGTTTTAAAGGCTGCTGTTTCAATAATTCGTTATGAGGGAATCTGAATCCCCTTCCACGAAGCAATCACTAAAACAGTTCCAATGTATATTTTCAATAGATGTTTTCACGTATTTACAAAAGAAAATATTAGTCAAAAATTGCTGTTAACAAAACATTTTCAACCAATATTCTCTTTAGTAAGTTACCTCTATATTTTTCACCACTTTCAAAGCAATATATAACATTTTTCCTTGTTATTTATATACAGATTTTTTTTACAACTGACTTTTCTGCATTTATTGACTTTTTTAATAGAGAAATTTTTGTAAAACAGTAATTGAATACATTGTTGTTTACGCATCTACGTCAGGAGTGTTAAGTGTTTGTAACCTAAGTAAAATAAAAAGGGACATTCGGCGACAATCTTGTCCTTAAACCTGATTTTTTTTTACCAAAATTTTTGTACCATTGACCCCGAATTTTTTTACCTTCAACCCCTTTTTTGATGACGTCATCATTTTTTAAAATGACCCGAACAATTTATTTCGATGATGTCATCAATCTTTTCCAGCAGTTAATTTTGGAACGCGTCTCATTATTCTTTTTACGTAATCACATTTAATTTTTAAAGTGCTTAATTGTATTATTTATTATTTTTAATTTTTTTCCCTCACCTGTCTGATAAAGTGTGTAATTAAACTGCATTTAATTTTAAAGATCATAATAATTATTTATTTATATTTATTTTTAGTCAATATTTAAATACCTTAATTTTTATTCATTTATAATTTAAAAAATCGATTCGCTCATTTGCCCAGTGATATAATGTATAATATATGAAGCGTAATATATGAAGATTTGGTAGGTAATAATGCAACCTGCCGGGTAATTATGCAACTAGTCAACCGGCAGAGCTGGTCTAGTTGCATAATTACCTTACAATTTCATCTGTAAACCAATCCAACGGGTTGGTGTTTTCAGCTGATTTTGAAGCCGAGAGTTCTAAAGTTTAAATCCTAGTTAAAGGCCGTTATACTGATCCCAGTGATATAATGCAATAACGTAATATATGAAGATTTGGTAGGTAATAATGCAACCTGCCGGGTAATTATGCAACTAGGCAAGCAGCGTAGCTCATGTAGTTGCAGAATTACCTTACTATTTCATCTGTAAACCAATCCAACGGGTTGCTGTACAAGACTACACTTCATTTAAATTCATACGTATCATCCTTATTCATCCTCTGAAGTAATACCTGCGTTTACACATAAACGTTTTAAATAAAACGTACAGAATATGATTATTAATAATGTGGTACGAATAAAATCCATAGAAACGAAATGTTTCTATGGATATTTCAAAGATTATTAAAAGATAAACAAACATTATAAATTTATCAAGTTATATTGGATATAAAGGCTTATATAAACCATAAAAATGTCATTTAAAAAAAAACGAATGCATAAAATGAGTTACAAAATAAAACTGATCGAAACGTATTTTTGAAAAATATATATACTTCATCAATTTTTTTAAAAGGCTTAATTTTTGAAGTTATACTTCTTTTGGCGCGTTAGGAGAAACTGATCAGAGTGGATTTTCAGCAAGTTACGGAAGTTGAACGCGCCGATGTAACGCACCATGAAGATTTGCGCAGACCCAAGAGGTTCAGTTTGCACGCACATGCGTGTAGTGTCTAATTCAGTCTGTCGTTCAATTCAATTACGTGATTAGCACGTGTTGTAAACGTAACAGATATTGAGTCATAAAAAATATACATATATTTTTATATACACGAATTTCTGAAGACGGATATTTTAAACTGTAAATATTGTTCATATTCACAAAACGTTATTTATATTGCAGCGTATATTTATTTTTTTTTTTTTTTGTGAAAATTGTGTATCAAGACTTGAGGTTATATTTATGTAGGTATTATTTTTTTATGAGTAAAATTATATATTTTAATGACAGAAAAAATAGCACACATAAATTCTTGATTTTGCATAAATAATTTTAAATTTAGCAAAAGCAAAATTTTTGATAAAATACACTAGTATAAAATAAAACTATTTGTATCATATTTTTCATATCATAAGCCGCTGATAAACCTCGTTCCTATTCAATTGTCATTTGAAGAATTAATGGAATTAAACTAATCGAAATATATTCGATGAACTTTGTTATATCCTGACCCCGTAGGGGAAGACACCCTCCGCCACCACCTCCATTCCGAGCCCTTATGGGCTTTACCGGAGGTCTTCGAAACCTCGGCGCTTTTAACATATTCCAGTCCGCCTCGGCCAGGATGCCACGAATGACATTCCCATCGGTGTACTTCTATTTAATGAACTCAAAACAAAACACATCTCACCGAGTATTAAGCAAGAGTGGAAATACCTAATTAACAAAGGAATTGAACTACCTACTCGTAGAAGGTAAAAGTGAGTTCAACACACAACACGAAACATAAAAATATTACTTGGAACAATAACAACACTGTAACATTGAAAGAAAACAAAACAAGAACAACAACAACAACAAAAACATAATTAATAAAACAAAACATCAACTAAAACAGAATACAAGAGAAATCCAAGCAAAGCTCCTAGATCCTTTCAGCAATCCTTTCCTTTGCTAAGTACACTACAAAACTCTCCACTATTGCCCACTCGGCCTGGATCCTCGAGTTTACACGGAGATCCAACGCCGATCCGATAAGATCAAGCCGATGGATGGTCTCCGTACGCATTAACTCGTATTTCGAGCACTCATAAAGAACATGGTACCTGTCATCCAGTTGTCTACATTGAGGATACACCCTAGACTCTACCAGGCCGAATTTCTGCAGTCTATCCCTAAAAGCATCATGCCCGGGAAGAAACTGCGTCACATGTTTATATCACTTTGTTATATGACAACGATCGTTTACAACGTCTATCGATCGTTTGACTGAAAAAAAAAAAAATTTTTTTATTCACGCTAAAGAAGTATAACTTCTTACGTGCGTTCATTAAGTACACAGGATTTAAAAAAAAATATACTTTAATAAAAATAATTAAAATAAGTTAAATGAACATTAAACATTTAATTCATATAATGAATAGAATCAAATTAAATGGAAAGATAATTTAAAGTAAATTTAATGTGAACAATTGAAAATTCCTAAAAGATAAATTTTACAAAATATAACACAAGTTCTAAATTAAATTTACATGTATTCCAATATTGAAATTTATCTAAAAATATCATTGTGACATTCCTTGTTATACTTATTTATTTATAAAAAAATAACGTTGAAACTGTCATCCATAGTTGCAGCAATTTTTCACCACAGTTTTACAAGCCGAATGTTCTTCGTGATGAGGAACCATCTAGCTGTCATTAAGAAATACAACGGAGGTATTAACAGCAAGAAAAAACTGAAAATAGTAGAAATAAATATCTTAGTTTCGTTGATGAATGTAAATCCACTAAGATTTGGAACCAGTAATGAATCACAGGTCGCAATCAAATTGGAAAACATTGAAAAGCTTGTGAAAACATTAAGGGCAGTCATTATATCAGCATTCATGTATGAATCAGAAACCTATCAGAAAAAACTATAAAAAGGAATTTGGACATAGATTTTGCGATTGATGTTAGAAATAACAAGGAAAGTTAAAATCAAGGATATGCTAATGAAAGGTACAAAAAATGTGGGGTAAAATTTTAAACAGGTAAATGTGGTTTAGCTGGAAAATGAGAAGGTAGGAGGATTTGTTGGTATAAGAATGATAGACTTAAAGTGCAAGGACGAAGGAAAGGGGTAGACCAAAGAATAAATAATATCACTGCGTGAAAAAGGTATTATATGAAATTCAAATTAACGAAGACGAAGTTTATCAAGGAGAAGAATGAAGCTGCCTAATATTATTCATTGACCTCTCATCACGGAGGAAAAATTTGCGGAAGAAAAAGACAAAAAAGTATCGGTATGAGGAAAACAAATTTGTAATGGGGAAAGGTAACACGTACATTTTAAAAAACGTTTTTAATGCAGCTTTACCTGAAATATGTATATTCATTTATTTATTATTCAAAAAATAATTCTCTTAAATTAACTTTTCTGAGTATGTGTGCACATACAATATGTGTAAAATACGTATATAACAATTCTAGTACAGTAATTGCTTACACACATTCATTCAAAAAATTCTACTAACTTTTAAAGGATCCCAGACATTTAATTATTAAACATGATTAACTGAAAGAAATTCTTTATTTAAACAGTTGACTGTTTTGGTTGGCGTAATAATTAAAAAAAAAATAAAATACTTAACACACACACACATAAAATAAATAATAAATGACTTTGTAATAGTCCTTAAATCATCACTGACTTTCAAACCCCGTTGTTAATATTAAGGATAGTAAGTAGAGTAATTTTACAAAATGATTTAGATACAAAAAAACAATCAAAAAGTGTTTAGTTTTCCCATTAAAATTAAACAAAAATAGTTATTCAAGAGTGATTATGTAAACTGTCATTTTTTAAAATAATTTTGCAACTTCAAACAATTTAATATAAAAAAAAACAAACTGTTCACCTAAATAACAGTTACAAACATACATTCATGCGTTAGAAAACCTCTTAGGGTAATAAAAAAGAATACAAAAAAAGATTTAAACTGAAAGCTATATTGTTAAAAGGGATTTTTAGTATTTTACTTTGGTATTACACTGAAAGACTAGCTATATGATTTTATTACTTCCGTGCGAAAGTATTGATATAAAATTGCGTTCTCTTTTTTACTATTGAAACCAATAAAAAAAAAAAAAAAAAAAAAAAAAAAAAAAAACAAGAAAGTAACTGAATAAACTGCTCACTTGTTACCAACTTCCGTTATACTTTGTGATGGGTTTAAAAAAAAAAAACATTAAATATTGTTCAATGTTTCTGGTAACAGGACTACTTGTCCTTTTATTAGTGATATTGGCACTCTTTACTGAAAAAAGGATAGTTATGGACAATATTGATCGATAAACATAGCTCCAATTCTTTATTATGTTCTTTTCTTTTTTTATAAAGTAGAAAATAATGTAAAAACGAAAAAAAACAATATTTGTTTTTTATTTTGCTATTATATGTATACGAGTATTATGTTTTAATAAAAAGAAGTGGTTAAAGCACACGTTTTTCTTTACTTAATAAAATTTCAATACTATGTTTGTTTTAAACGGTTTCCCAATCTGCTTCTAGTCGTCCAATACCTTTTAAATGGACCAAACAACTATCATCCAGAATAAGAGGAATATTTGGGAAGCTGAACGCTATAAAACCTTAAGATATTTTCTAGGTTACAATAGGATAATTACAAAACACTTAACAAAAATTCTTCAACAACACCATAAAGAAAAATCATTACAAAATGAAATTATTTTGAACCAAGAATAAATCTACTAATAAAATATATTTTTAAATTACACCGTGATTAAAATAAATGGATAAAATTTCTTTAATGTAACAATTTTTTATGTAAATAAAATTAACTGTATTAATTTAAAAAAAAAAAAAAATTATTAACATTTGACAGATGTAAACATCCATTTTTCTTTTATTTATAGATTTTATTACACATTTTTTATAGAAAAAATGAAGATTAAAGAGTACTTTTTAGCTCTAACTACAAAAAACTAATATAGATTGTATTTTTTAATAGAAAAATTAAAATAAACCAATTAAAGAAATATGATAAATAGAAATTTAGCGGTAGAACAAAATAAATATATTAAAACTATATAAATAATTGTAAAATTAAATTTTTGTATTGATTTATACTTTCTTTTTATGTTATTTTTTTTATTTTTTTTATGTTGACATAAAATCATTTATTAAATGAATAAAATCATAAAAAAATTAAATATTAAGTGACAGAAAAGAAAGTAATGGTCTCGTAAACCAAAAAATAGTAAATATCGAATACTCTTAATGAAAGAAGCTAGTTTAAAAAAAAAAAAAAAAAAAAAAACATTTAATTGTCAAATAAAAAATATATAAAATGTGAATCTTGATTCCACAGATATCTACAATAATATGAAACTTAATATCAACAACAATAACAATTATAATAACTATAAAAAAATTATTCTTTATAACAAACATAAACTACTTTCTATTGTGATTGATATAAAACTGTTTTTTTGTATTGATTTATACTTTTGTTTTTATAATGCAGATGTGTTTTGATATATATATAATAGAAATTATTATTAGCTAGTGGTCATTTGCTGCTCCACAGCGTTATTATTAAAAATTAATCTTATATTAAATGTGCTAAAATCCTATTCTAAATGTAATACGTCTCACCATCAATCCCTCTGTTTCTCTTTCCTTTCCTAGCACAGATAAAATGCATGCTCAAAACTTATTTCCACTCCGTCAATATGTTTCACTCGACGGATCGGGCTGATGTTATGTTTATTCTGCTCGGAATGACCCGCAGATATGTCATCAAACATCGACAAACCTTCAAAGGGCTTTTCCTCTGAGTAATAACCTCGGAAAATTCCTCATTTCAGGAAAAAATATATATATATTTAACAACTTATGTCCGATTCATAATCAACTCCTAGAAAAACTACCTATGATAAATAGATGAAAATTTGTATACGCGTTCTTTTTACGGTTTAAATGTACACTAAGAAAGGTTTTTTTTTTTAATGCCGAATGTAAAAGATTAAACAAATTAATTTTAGATATGTGTAATATTCATGTAAATATCTAAAAATTATTTTTAATTTTTTTTTTTAATTCAGTGTTTAAATGGATCTTTGAATTTTTTTGAAATCAATATTTTTAATTTCTAAGAACAAATGAAGATATCAACTTGATTTTTTTGTGTGTGTAATCTTCATATGAATATCTAAAAACTAATTTCCAGATTTATTTTTGAAATTCAACCTTGAAACAATTGAAGAAAGGTAAAAAAACTTCTAACAATGATTGCAAATTTTCCTCATTTTCTACTATACTAAACGAAATATTCAGTAGATTTGGGCTTGAAAATACTAATCAGATAAATATCTACAAACCATTTTCGGGTTCTTTTGAATTTCAATTTTTAAAAGAATGCGATTGTGTACGCCGCGGCGGCTCTACCAACACATTAACTGCTACTGTTCCGGTATGTGCGATGCGACTGGCTGCGCCTGCTTGTAGTCACTTGACTAAAGAACATTAAGAAAAAAAAAATTACCGCAACGGGAAACTTAAGACCTGTATGACCGAGCAAAGCCGCGACGTAGATGCTAATATATATAAGTACATATTTTATAATGATTAATTGTAAAATAGGTATTTTTCTAAAACTAAGAGTTTAATTTAATAAAATACCTATAAAACATAAATGCTTACAATAAAAATGTTTTAAATAAATCAATTACTAAATAGTATCTATTTTATTTTATTTTTTGAATTAAAAAAAAATATTGGATAAACTCACGCCATTAAAAGAATAAAAAATATTTTGTATTCCTTTAAATTTTAACATTTAAATTGTATTAAAATAAAATAACTAAGATGAAAAAAAAAAAATAAAAAGTAATAAAAAAGGAAATACAAAAATTTAAACTTTTTACAATTTTTTTTTTATTTTGATTATAAAATTAAAAAAATAAACTGTACATTGAAGACAATAATAACAGAGTAGCACAAGGAAGCAAAGCCTTCATACATAGAAGAAAAAATCTTTAGTACAAACAAAAAATTGAATTAAAAAAAATTAATATCAGTAATTAGTACATCAGTAAAGCTAGGATATATAGGTACAACTATATATATATATATATATATATATATATATATATATATCTAAACAGACACGCACGCACACACACACACACACACACACACACACACACACACTCTTTTAAAAGAAGAAGAAAAAAGGATTATTGGATGCTTAAATTATTCAGGATTAGAGACGAAAGAGAACTTCAAACTATCTATAATAAATTAAAGTATTTTCTTTGTTCTGCTAACTTTATTAAATACAAATAATAGATTTATTGTTGCTTTTTACATTGAAGAATGTGAAATATTGATTAATGGAGATATTTATCGGATGTCAAAATTAAATCAGTTGCTAAAGAGTGAGATGTTACATTTAATTTTACTATGTCTACTAGCAATTACATTTGACAAATTGCCTTTTATTATAATAAAATACGAGAATATAATGAATATTTTCCCAGTTATTTAACACTTGTTGCAGTCGTAATCCGTTGCCTTGAAATTATTGATTATTTAATTTTCAATTAAATAAATCAGCTACCAAGAGCTCATCCTACATCAAAATATACTTTTGGTTAATTTGTAAAAATAATTAGAGTATTTTATGGACTCCATCAAAAGAATATGTTGAAAAATCTTTCTCACTGCTCATATATATTTGTGAAGAAATACATGGAAATTCTCCAAAAAAGACTCCGAATTTAACAAATTTATTACATCATTAGTTCCTTCCAACCAGGATATCAAAACCAAAACTACATTAGAAGCCATACGTATGTGAGACACAACTGTTTACGCCTATCTACAACAGTTAAATCGAAGGGTATTGTGTCCGCTCGGTACCAAACTGTCTTTTTTAGGGGCCTTGATGGACATTTTCAAAAGCGATTGAAGACGATGTGATTGTGTAGCGTCTATGTAGACCTAGTCAGGGCACAGTATTGCGTGGTGTCATTTATCATTGCAGTACAAATGGAATTCAAAGGACATTTTTAAAGTCATATAATATTAACATGGTGTAAAGGCATAGTAGTACCAATAAATTCACCTTAACTGATAACGATAAGAAAAAAAACTTAGCTTTATTTTTTAATTTTCAACGAGGAATAACTCATACCTACTTTTTATAAAACAGGCAGTAGCTTATCATTAAGAATACCAAATCTAGATAAAAAACACATATCAAATCGTATAAGTATCAATAATAATTTGTTTTTGACCCATACATTACATTATTATCAGGGTCATTCAATAATTAAAGAAATAAGTGGCAACAGCGGAAAAACTATTTAATAGAATAAACTGAAACTGTCTGGTGTTTTTCCAAAGTTTGCAACCCTGACATAGAAAATATTAGATGTTTAAAAAGATTTTCTATTACTCTAACTTTTTTTTTTCAATAAGTCGGCTATAGAAACGATATGGGACCCCCTCGAAACGTGAACTGTGGAAAAACAGCGTTATGTGATGTAACTTTTATTATTTGAAGATGTACAAATGGCCAAAATTCATTCACGGAAGTTCACAGTATGATTATAAAATGTATTAACCGTGAAAACCTTTCTAAGTAGATCAAACAGTTTAATTTAAACAAAAGAAGTGTCACTGATTTTCATCGTAGCGGAACACCGGTGAAAGTTTCAACTTGCGCTTTGAAAAATTACATTAATGATCTTATTCGCAAGAATAAAACAAATTTGGACAAATTGGTAAATTGTTGAAATTTTCATAATAAGTTGAATTACGTTTGAATGATTTGAACGAATGAATGAGTTTAACTTGGATTTTTACTCAAAATCACAAAGAAAACAAAATTTACATTTGTGCGCAACTTAAACAACAGTTTTTAGCATTACTAATAGCATAATTCTTGTAAGTTGTGATAAAACATGTACTCATTATTTTGAGGCAAAATCCAAATGTCAGAGTACAGAATAGAATCATATAACAAAGCATCAATTTTTATTTTTCTTACTGATGAATGATAGTGATGAAGAAAGTAAAAGGAACTATCGGCAATTAAGAAATGCTATAAACAGGAAGTGCAAACTGGCGAAAGAAGAGTGGATTAAAGAAAAGTGTTCAGAAGTGGAAAGAGAAATGAAAATTGGTAAAATAGACGGAACATACAGGAAAGTTAAGGAAAATTTTGGGGTACATAAATTAAAATCTAATAATGTGTTAAACAAAGATGGTACACCAATATATAATACGAAAGGTAAAGTCGATAGATGGGTGGAATATATTGAAGAGTTATACGGAGGAAATGAATTAGAAAATGGTGTTATAGAGGAAGAAGAGGAAGTTGAGGAGGATGAAATGGGAGAAACAATACTGAGATCTGAATTTAAGAGAGCATTAAAAGATTTAAATGGCAGAAAGGCTCCTGGAATAGACGGAATACCTGTAGAATTACTGCGCAGTGCAGGTGAGGAAGCGATTGATAGATTATACAAACTGGTGTGTAATATTTATGAAAAAGGGGAATTTCCGTCAGGCTTCAAAAAAAGTGTTATAGTAATGATACCAAAGAAAGCAGGGGCAGATAAATGTGAAGAATACAGAACAATTAGTTTACTAGTCATGCATCAAAAATCTTAACTAGAATTCTATACAGAAGAATTGAGAGGAGAGTGGAAGGAAGAAGTGTTAGAAGACCAATTTGGTTTCAGGAAAAGTATAGGGACAAGGGAAGCAATTTTACGCCTCAGATTAATAGTAGAAGAAAGATTAAAGAAAAACAAACCAACATACTTGGCGTTTATAGACCTAGAAAAGGCATTCGATAACGTAGACTGGAATAAAATGTTCAGAATTTAAAAAAAAATTAGGGTTCAAATACAGAGATAGAAGAACAATTGCTAACATGTACAGGAACCAAACAGAAACAGTAATAATTGAAGAACATAAGAAAGAAGCCGTAATAAGAAAGGGAGTCCGACAAGGATGTTCCCTATCTCCGTTACTTTTTAATCTTTACATGGAACTAGCAGTTAATGATGTTAAAGAACAATTTAGATTCGGAGTAACAGTACAAGGTGAAAAGATAAAGATGCTACGATTTGCTGATGATATAGTAATTCTAGCCGAGAGTAAAAAGGATTTAGAAGAAACAATGAACGGCATAGATGAAGTCCTACGCAAGAACTATCGCATTAAAATAAACAAGAACAAAACAAAAGTAATGAAATGTATTAGAAATAACAAAGATGGACCAATGAATATGAAAATAGGAGGAGAAAAGATTATGGAGGTAGAAGAATTTTGTTATTTGGGAAGTAGAATTACTAAAGATGGACAAAGCAGGAGCGATATAAAATGCCAATAGCACAAGCTAAACGAGCCTTCAGTAAGAAATATAATTTGTTTACATCAAAAATTAATTTAAATGTCAGGAAAAGATTTTTGAAAGTGTATGTTTGGAGTGTCGCTTTATATGGAAGTGAAACTTGGACAATCGGAGTATCTGAGAAGAAAAGATTAGAAGCTTTTGAAATGTGGTGCTATAGGAGAATGTTAAAAATCAGATGGGTGGATAAAGTGACAAATAAAGAGGTATTACGGCAAATAGATGAAGAAAGAAGCATTTGGAAAAATATAGTTAAAAGAAGAGACAGACTTATAGGCCACTTACTAAGGCATCCTGGAATAGTCGCTTTAATATTGGAAGGACAGGTAGAAGGGAAAAATTGTGTAGGCAGGCCACGTTTGGAATATGTAAAACAAATTGTTAGGGATGTAGGATGTAGAGGGTATACTGAAATGAAACGACTAGCACTAGATAGGGAATCTTGGAGAGCTGCATCAAACCAGTCAAATGACTGAAGCCAAAAAACAAACTGATGAATTACTTTACCGTAGAAGCTTACAATGAAGCTTGTGAGTGAGGAATCTGTCAATGAAAATTTTTTACTTATAAAAAATGCCATTCTTGACCGGGATTCAAGCCCAGGACCTCCGGAAGAAAGGCCGAAAAAACACCAATACGGAGACAGCTTATAATTATACGAGTAATATCATCTCACATGTTATATATTATAAATTTTTCTGTCAAATAGAGGGACTTACATACTCAACTTGAGTAAAAGTTTTTTCACGTACAATATTAAAACAAATACTATTTTATCATTCAATTAATAAACCAGTTAATTACTCGTAAAACAAAAGTTATATGTAAATATAGACAAAATAATTAAAATAACAGAATAATTAGAATAAAAATTTATATAACTGATTATATTAATTTCATAAACCTGAAATTTAGTTTTAATTAAATTAATAACTTAATTATATATAATATAAATACTTCTTTCATAATACTAATATAATTATTTAAATAACTACTATATATTATTATTACAATTAATAGTTACTTTCCCGGTGAATACAGCTAAAGTACCTATATTAAACAGGAAGTATGGTGATCATGCCAATAATGTGGTATCAGAATTTTTGCATATCTTTACATTTTAGGGATCAACTGTCCATTAAAATACAATATATGTATGTGTGTATATTACGTACCTATGTCACACTGATTTGGTCTTATATCTCAATGGTCCAACCGATTTTCTTCAAATTTAACTCAAATATTTCTATATATGAGGCATTGATCGTACTAATTGTATTTCAAAATTCGTTAAGGGGATTAAGGGATATTGTGGGAAAAAAAAATTCTATTTTCTTTTGAGACATTTTAGAGAAAACTTTATAAAGCACATTTATTACCGACAATGCATATATAAATATTCCAAAGAAATCTTCTTAAAAAAAATTAACCATCCTTTAAAATTGAAATATATATTTTTTTTTTATTCTTTTCCTCTATTTCCCTTCGGTTTAGATATTTTTCAAATATATTTTGGTATTTAATACATCTACTAAAGATGGACGAAGCAGGAGCGATATAAAATGCCGAATAGCACAAGCTAAACGAGCCTTCAGTAAGAAATATAATTTGTTTACATCAAAAATTAATTTAAATGTCAGGAAAAGATTTTTGAAAGTGTATGTTTGGAGTGTCGCTTTATATGGAAGTGAAACTTGGACAATCGGAGTATCTGAGAAGAAAAGATTAGAAGCTTTTGAAATGTGGTGCTATAGGAGAATGTTAAAAATCAGATGGGTGGATAAAGTGACAAATGAAGAGGTATTGCGGCAAATAGATGAAGAAAGAAGCATTTGGAAAAATATAGTTAAAAGAAGAGACAGACTTATAGGCCACATACTAAGGCATCCTGGAATAGTCGCTTTAATATTGGAAGGACAGGTAGAAGGGAAAAATTGTGTAGGCAGGCCACGTTTGGAGTATGTAAAACAAATTGTTGGGGATGTAGGATGTAGAGGGTATACTGAAATGAAACGACTAGCACTAGATAGGGAATCTTGGAGAGCTGCATCAAACCAGTCAAATGACTGAAGACAAAAAAAAAAAATTTAATACATCATATATTGAGCTATCAAGAAATCTCTTCAATATTTTAAAATTAACAAACACCGGTCCTAAAATGTAGAAATGTTTTTGAAAATTCTGTTTTTCCTATTTTAGCTTTTATTGAAGGGGTGTTAGATTTAGAGAAAACATACTTAAGCACATTTATTGAGCTTAACCTATACACGAATATTTATAGAAGTATGTTTCTTTAAATTTATTCCCCGATCCAGAAAATAATATTCTGTTTTGTTTTGGCTCTAACTCTATTAATTATTGTTATTATTATTAAAAACATGTTTTTTTATATTTTTCATCATCATTTAAAGTGCTATTAAAATTAAAGTAGCTTTGGTACCTACATTATATTCCGGACCCTAAATGAGAAGAAAAATGTTTGAAAAATATTTTGAAAGTTTATTCGAGATATGAGGCAAAAGCCGTTTATAAATAATGTTGCATTCCTTCGATCGATTTAAAACTTTGATATTTAGATAACTCTACAAATTATAGCTGCTGCAATGAATTTTGAAGCTTGGACTACGACGGCTAGTAAGGTGACTGTTATCCAAATTGAAAATATTCAGTTTAGTTTTCACGCGCAGAAGTAAATTGTTTTCTTGTAAACACAACTTATTATTTTATGTTACTGGATGGTATTATGGATTACTTTTAAATATTTTCTAATTTTGCTTTTTATAATTATTTTGCCATAAAAAAAAATGTTATGGTATATCTTTAAATGTTATAAAAATGTTGGCCTATTTTCAACAAGTATTATAATTACGTCAGCAGATAAACACTAAATGATCATTAACTAACATTATAATTGTCTGACAGAATTACCTATAACTCTACGTTAGTGGATGTTTGAGTATTATCCAATTAACTAGTTGTCATATATTTGTTGAGTATATATAGTTGTATATCCTGTAAGAGTTTTAGCATTTGTGCAAATTCCATAATCTTTTTATTTGAGTTTTGATTGAGAAAAATCACATTTATATTCGGTTTTGTATTTTGTGTTTTATAATTATGAGTGAACATATGTCTACCGTAAAAATATGAAGAAAAAACAGCAGTTGCATGTGGGGTGTCTCGATCCCAAGTCCAAAGATTGAGAAAAGATAATAAGCGGTTGCTAGAAAAATTAGCGAAACTTCTTTCTACTCTAATATGGGACTAAATGAATTTGACAAGTGTTTGGTGATACACAAACAAATAAACAAATTAAACAAGTAAACAAATTTCACGAAATTCATAAACAACTATCAACGTTGAAAAATATAATGAATGTTAGCGCTTAATGATACCATTGGTAATTCAGGAAAAGAAACGAATCTGAGAAAAATAATAAAAGGATTGGGCTGTAGGTGGCAAAAAACCGAAAATAACAGGAAGGTTCTCACTGAGCGATTTGACATAAGGTTTAAGCGTATTCTATATCTGACTACAGTAAAAAAATTTAGAACTGAATAAAGGCCGATAGTGTACCCCGACGAGTCATATATATATTATCTTCTCACACTACATATAAATCGTTGTGTAACGATTAAGGTGATGGGCTGAAAGTTCCTGTTTCAAAAGGCAGACTTCTTATAGTACACGCCGGAGGAGAAATGGGTTTTATACCGAACCCCTTACTATCTTGATAATCAAGTGTAAAAAGTGGCGATTACAGAAGTCAAATGAAAGCGGAAAATTACTTAGAATGGGCAGAAGAGATGTTAATTCCAAACCGTTAATTCTACGGTAATCTCTGACAACGCAACCTATGCGTTGTCAGAAATTACAACACTTCATGAAAAAAATATATCATAAAGAGGTTGCAGTAGCATTCTGTTCTTCATTCTTCCTCGATGATGAAACCACAGTTATACGAATTGATAAAAGCAAAGAAGAAAAAGTTTACTTTCTATGTTTGATGAAGTTTTACAAAAAAAAAGGACATGTCGTTCCCGACTACCTCCATACTACCCGGATTTAAATCCTATCGAGATAGTTTGGTCAGAAATTAAAGGATACGTAGCAAGTCTTAACGTAACTTTTGATATCAAAGATGTTCAAAAGCTGTGAGAAAATAAAGTGGCCGATATGAACGAAAAAAATTGGAAGATTTATTGTAATTAAGTTAAGGAAACAGAAGCTGAATACATGTAACAAGAACACATTATTATAATCCTGTGGAGTAATTTATTATCGTACTTCTTTACGTGAAGTAGTGAAAATGACAGTGATGATTACGATGAAGATTCTGATGACAGTAACCTCGGAAATTTTAATATTTCTTGTGAAGTGGGTGACGTTCACTCTCTTTAATTAAAATAATTTTATTTTTTCTAAAATCTAAAAATAATTAGTTTCTGCTGAAATTTCCGATTCCATTATTTAATTTATTTATTTAAGATTTATGTACATATCGTTTTGTTGGATTTTGCTGGGTTTTTTTTCACATTAAAACCTCAGTTACCAAAGACCAGTACACTAAGTCCAAAATTAAAAATAGGGAAGATACCTTTACTCCTGTCAATGCCTCATATGTAAAAAATATTTTGAAAATTCTGATTTTATTGTAACTGTACTTTTAATACTGCATGACTTTTAAAACAAAACCGTCCCTGGATCAAGGAATCAAACTGAACCCAAATTTTTTATTAATTTATTGTAGTTTTTTTATTAATAATTGATTTTTTTGCAATTATGGTCTAAATATTGTAGAACTAAATCATTAATATTTAAAACCCTATTGATTTAAAATAAATATCTATTAGTGAAAAACCGAAATTATACAGTTTTTTTTAATTATTTATAAAAAATGGATATTTAATGTTCAATTAAACAAATTAATAATTTAATATAAATTATTAATAAATAAAAAATATTTATTCAAGTTTAAATTAATTATAACAACTCGTATACACAGTAAAATAGAGGAAATAAAAAAGGGAACTGTCATGATTTTGTCAAATGGAACTAATTTATCATTATAGTGTCAGATTTTAATTGAATAGCAATTTTTTTATTCGCTCCTGTAACATGAAGAAGAGTATTTCATTGAACAATTAATTAATTGTTCAACAAAGTTTGAATTATAGGAATAACTGTGTGTAGATGTAGAACTTAAATAGTTAATTAAATTAACCGCTCAATTATGAATTTAACTACTTTCTTAATGAGATATACTTTTTCAACTGAATAATTTATCACTTTTCTTGTTTAATAATATAATTTTATTTTTTGTTGCCCATTTTATCAGATTTTTTTAGAATAAAATTTTACGTGTTTTTTTTTTGTACCTGATATCAACCTTATTACAGGAGATTGTTTAAATACACAATGACCAAAAATTTATTTTACTAGAATGATATTATTTAACATCGAATATTCAAATTGAAATAATAAAAACTACTATCGTAAAATGATTGATTATATAATTTTTTCTTTTAAATTAATTATATAAAATTATCCGTTCAGTCATACTAGGTTAACAGTGAAAAAAAACTATTTAACTGTCTGGTGAATATTTTTTTTTTTTAAATTGAAATTATGCTAATATGGCGTATTCACAATACATTATAACAGCATATTGATCAGAGTAATACGTGTGTTAAAAAAAAAAAAAAAACGGAACAGATTTTGCTGCTGTTGCACTGCGACAATGTAAGTCAATCAGTGTAAACCAATCTTAACTAACCAATTCATTTTCAATTCCATTATTTCAAACTTAAAGACTTTTGTTTTCTTACACATAATATATTTAAATTTAAAAATAATCTATTTTATGGATTTGAACTCGGATCATACAGCATGATAGATCAACCTTAATAACAGTTTATCAAAGATGGCGTCCCCTTGTCACCGAAGAGGTAATTTTCATAGATTTTAGAAAAATAAATGTACATTGAAAAAATATTAAATTATTTAAATGAGGTAAGTTATTTTTAAACAACAATAGTACAAATTTTAGATGATGCAGATGCATTTTTTTTTTTAAATATGTAAAAGAAAAACTGCAAGAATAGTTTAAATGACGAAATAGTTCAATATAATAAAGTAGATCATAGAAGTATACGATATACAATAATTAACCAAATTGTTAATAATATGCATAAATGTAAAACATAGTAGTAATCATAAAATTACAAATTGACATCTTGAAAATCCGAAATTTTAAAAAACTATGAGATAGATTATTAAACACATTTGTTTAACGTTTATTTTAGTATTATCAGAACTTTTATATTAAAATAAATACAAAGTAAAACACACCGAGCCGTTTAAAACAAAAAAGAAAATAACGAAAAAGGCGATAAATCTGCTTTCAAATAAAATTAATAAAAGATATCTTGAGAAAAGACATAAAGTAACTAAAACCAGATGTTAGCTAAGGTTGGAAGAATTCAAGAATATTTATTTTACCACAAATCTTTCAATTAATTTTCTTAATGTTTTATCCAATACTAAAAAATTCTGATTTCTATCTATGATTTACGATACATTTGATAAATCATACATACAAAATTCAATCGATTTGAAAACTTTTTTTTTAATTTGAATTAAGTTAAAGAGAATAAATTTATCAAAATAAAAAAGATTTTTTTTTTTAAGTGTTACGTATGACAAAAAATCAAACTTGCCTTTACTCAGTAGGGGAAATAAAAATTATTTCTTTAGAAATGCTAGGGAAAAATTAATTCTGCTTGTTTTAAGAAACAATTACTTTAAATATTTTGTTCCTTTTTTAACCGGTGGGCAACTGACTTCATTTATATTAAATTTTTGTATTTAAATACACTTCTAACATCATATCCTGTTGAATTCGTTTATATTATATTACTTTCCCGTTTAGACTGCGATATAGCTCTAAAAGGGAAATTATTGTAATCGGTCCAATTTGGGCATATGCGGTTTTCACCGGATCTTGACCTTTTCACATCTAAGGAACCCAAAAAATCGGATGTTATGTTCGTATGTACGTGTGTATATTCGGTGTTGGTCTCTAAATCACCTTATATCTCTACAAATACTGGACCGATTTTGACCAAACTTGATCAGATACGTCTATATATGGAGTACCATTAAATTTTCAACTTAAAAGGGGTAATGTAGAGCAAGGGCACACTCAGTACCTCGAAATGTTTTGCAAAATCGCACCCCACCACAAAAAATTGCTTTAAACTACTGCTACGTTACGAAGACACAGGTGAGGGGTTGAATTAAATAAATTAAGAATATTTAAAGTGTAAAAAAGTAATTCGGTCTGGCTGGATCTCGAAAACGATCGCCCGGTCGACTCGATACCTGGTGTATTAAACCTCGCGGCTACATCAGTCTGCCGACAGTACAAGCGAAATTTATTCTATGTATTCTGTGAAATTACATTAGTTTAATTAGTGCCAACCGTCGCCGCCAGTACCGCCACACCTGCGCGAATTAAATACGGTATGCACGCGCACTTTAGTTAGAATCATTGAATTAATTTAAAAAAATATATATTATATTTAAAAAAAGAAATAAGTATTTTAAATTAAGTTGTGTTTGTATTTGTGTGTAAGCCATCCATCAGAAACAACTGTGTTCTCAGATTTTTTTATGCATCGATTAAGGTCATTTATATCTTATTCATTAACTTTATTCAATCGGGGCTAAAATACGGTTTTTATTATTCTATTTAAAGTTATGTATGAGCACTGCCAGGTAACTACCTCTCTTCCACCAAAAAATAAATAATAAATAAATTAAGTTAAATTTAAAACAAACAGTAAATCTTTGCAATATATCAGGGAAGTAACATTAAATAATGTAATTCATTTTTTCGAGTACGTTAATTTAAAAAAAATAAAAACTTATTTTATAGAAGATATTTAAGCTTTTATAAGGATATTTAGCTTTTATAAGGCTATTAATAAAGCTCAACATGTATTTTAAAGCAGGTGTTCAATCATGTTTTTAACTATGTTCACATACATAGAAAAAAAACTAATTTAAAAAAATTTCTTTCACAATAATTAATGAAAGCTATATTTTTGTTAATGATCTTAAAAAAATTAGTGCTAAATTTAAGATCTACGACTTTATTTAAATATTAAAATAATTTTAACTAATTGGACAACTTTATTTAGAACACATACCTGTCTTGTCAACCCTTCTGTAACACTTCCTTCAACAGATTGGAATTCTGTTTAGGCTATAACAGGTTAGTTGTTATATGATATGACTAAGGTAAATTTGATATGGGATGTACAATAGAGGCTTTGAAGTTTGTAGAAATTACGTCCACAGTAATCCAAGGTATGCATTATGTAGCCGTATATGTACTTTAAACAAAAATATTACAAATATTTATTTAATAAGACGTTTTAATTATATGTGAATAAATTACAGATAAAAAGTATAACACTAATGGTAAATAAAACAAAATTAAAATAATAATTTAAAACGATTATATATTACATTGAATAAATTAAAATAAATATAATCAAATTTTTTAAACTTATTTTTAATATTTAACTAAAGTGAATAAGTGTAAAAATACATTGAAAGAAAAGACATTTAAAAAAAAAAACGAAAAAGACGAGTTATCTGTATATCAGTGAATAAAAAGTAACGTACAAAAATTACTACAAAAAAGATGATATATTTCCATATCAATAAATAAAAAGTAACATACAGAAATTACATCAAGGGATTACTATCAAAACATCTAAGGATACCAAACGATTCATAATGATTCGTTTTTTTTATTAGTTAATAATGTAAAATCTTTATTAAAATTTCAATGAGTTAATTTTTACATAAATTATTAAACTTTTACGTATATTTAAGCGCTTTCAAGCACACCACAACATTATGTGTAGATTACACATAAAGCTATGAACCTAAACGAAATATAAGAGCAAATACTGTTTCATGCCGGGCACAATCACAATTTTTAGCAATTTAAAGCTGAATTCATTCGTTTTTGTTAAAATTTTATTTCAGTCATCTTTATGCAAAACAGTAAAATATTGCTGTTAATACTATTAATATTGCTGTTGATGCTATTAAAAATATAGCATCTACACGCAATTTTTAAAGAAAATATATTTATTTATTTGAATTTTAAAACAATTGTTATGATTAGCATATTCAAATACGTTTGTCGGAGAAATTTTATATTGATGTAATATCCAATTCCTATTACAATAAACAAACTATTAAAAACAATATAAAACAAAAATAAATTTATAAAAATCCGTCTAAAACAATAGTTACACAAAGTAAAATATACAATCACGTGGACAAAAATACCACGCCAACATGAATCAATGACAACAAATGTGTAGCGGATTTATAATTGCATTCGTGAAATTGTTTATCCCTTAAAAAAAATATGTTCATTGTACCAACTTTTATGAATCTGCTTTGAACAACCCCTGCTGAAAGCTATATATATTTCTTTTTTACTGCAATGCTTTATTTACAATCGGTTCCGCATATATTGAAACCTTCAGTAGATTAAATAACAAATAAATGAAAGAGGATTATCCTGTGATACTTTTCGAGGAATACAAATAACTATTCGTCAGCATTACATACCTGGAAAAATACATAATTATAGATATAACTAAACATTAATATATAACATGCCCAAGAAATAACAAAATAATTAAAACATTAAACAAATGAGATAATAAATTAATTAAACACGATTAATAGTCTTCAAGTTGAATAAACGATGGAAGAATTCTCACTTTTTTTATTACGAAATAATCTTCAGACCTAATAAAAAATATAGATAACTTAAAAATATTTAATAGAAATTAGTTAATGAAGTATAGTCATCATCATTAATTAGCATCACCCAAATCCAAGACATGGAGCCTTTTCACACGTCTAACACCCTTGCTGTTAGCTAATAAATATTTATTGAAAATATTATATTGTCTGAAAAATAAAATAAAAATTTAATTTAATAATTAAGAAATAAATTGTTATTTTAAATTTAACAGTATATTTAAATGTCATTTGTTAAAATTCTTAACATTTAATTCTAAAATTTTCTCAAAACAGTTAAGATTGTTAGCTTTATTCAAGAATCACATTTTAGAATAAATAATAGTTGATTATTTGAATCAGTTTGATAGATAATTTTCAGTTGATTATTTTAATTATCTGAAAATCCCAGTTATTATCATACATTTCAAACACCTCTATATTTTTTTTTGAAATGTATACTTATAGTACATCGATTTAAATGCTGAAAATTCCTCCTTAATTTCTTATACAGTATATTTGAAACTTTCAAATGAATAACTTTTTTAAGTTTCTAAAAATTAATATTTGTTTTCGTAAGAAAAATGTATATTCAAAGATATGGATACCTTAAAAAACAAACAAATAATTTTAAAATTTCACATTTATGGTATTTACGATTGAGATGTGAATTTATTTAATAATTTTTAGATACCTAAAAATTCTACCATTTTGCAAGGTAAATAATTTTTCACAAGTTAGTCTATTTATTTATAGAAAGTTTAATTAGCCATTTATTTGGCGTCGAAACAAGTTTATCCAGATTAATTAATTTAAATAGAAGTGAAAATGAAATCCGGTTGAAAATTACGTCATCAATTTTCTACAATAACACGGTTGTTTTCTACCATAAAAAAATTTAGATTAATTTCATTTAAAATTAAATAACCAACATTTTAGCTAATAAAATATATTTAGATAAAGCTGATTACAGTAATATGTAAGTTTAAAAATTGGTGACAGTGTTGAAATTTGTAATAAAGTTTACACCGCAATTATTTTATGTTATTAGGAAAAGTTAGCGTAAAAATTTTCTAAAAGTATTATAATGGTTCATACATCTGATCTTACTATTTAAAGTTTTCTTAAAAAAAAAGAGAAGTAATTAATGAAAAGGAAATTCCATTTTTTCATGTAACATTTTTTGCTTATTTTGATATGTAAAATCCAAAAAATATACATCCGGTACATTTATTTTTATTACATTCTATATGTAAAAATAATCTTTAATTTGTCTAAAATAATTAATAAAAAGGACCGTAAACTGTTCGATCACATTTTTGGTCATAATACAACGTAAATGTAAGAAGAATGGATGTTTTACGTTTGATAAAAATGTCTTACACTTGTTTAATCTTTTGATTAAAAGGTAGTGCCAAACGTTGGAATTTGTCTTTGTTAATTTTCTGATAGTAACAACAGGCGATGCAAATAGAAAATATTGTTTTTTTTATTCATGATGCATGAATTGTAAGGTGTGAGAAACTCATCAAACTGCCTTCCTGATTAAAATTAAAGACATTAACAATACCATCAAAGCCACACATTTACGTAAATAAAAGAGCAGAATCCACTAAAAATATTATTATTTAAAAGCCAAGCAGTTTTCTATGTTTTTTAAGTTTTATGATTTTTAAATTAGTTTGATGATACTGTAATATTAACAGTCAAACTAGTAAAGCTTCCAATCAATTATTAATAAAATCTTTAAATGTTTAATTAATTCTAAATGTATTTTTTATCTTAGTGAACTCATTAATGGCTCTCTATAAAGTTTTTTTAAATGCAAAATATTACAGAGTTGTAATCCTGCCGTTTTGATGAAATTTTATACTATTAACCATTACAGAAAAATATTTAGTCCGTTTGAACTAATTTCTCTCTATAACTAAATTATTTACGTGAAGTATTTTGTACTGAACTTCATTTTTACTTATTCTCCATGAGTAAAAACTATTTACAACTTCTTTTTTTTCTTTTACGTTCCATGTTATAAATATATATGCTGCTATAGCAGCTGTAATTATAAAGGGAAAGTATACAGATCGGTCAAAAACAAATCTAAAAAACTTGCTCCTTTCTTTAAGTTTAGTACCTGAAGGAGACATGAAAAAAAAAATAGATTTAAATTAATTGTAAATAATTTTCAAAAAAAGTTTATTCCATTACTTTCAAGTCCAAAAAATTTATTTTTGAGACGATGGTTTTTGGGTATATACTTATATATGTTAAAAACTATTATGTCTTATACGAGTAATTCTGGACACCGTTGACCGATTTTGTGCAAAGTTTTTGGTCAGGAACTCCATGGAAAGCATGTATTAAATTTTTGCGAAAATTTTAAAACGATGGAAAAATTTTTAAATTTTTAATTTATTAAACAATTTATTATTATAGATGATTTTTTTTTTTATCAAGATCACAAATTACCAACAATTTTTGTTTAATATTCATTCCTTTTCTCAAAAAATTACTTATACATTTTTCTTTTAGCTACATATTTCTTCAGAGAAGTAGTTATTGGGAATGTTTTGCCTCTATATCTTCTATATCAATAAACCTTCAAATCATTATAAAAGTTCTTGCCTATAACCACTCTCCATTGGTCTGTGGGAATAAAAAATAATTTTTTAATAAGAAAAATCTTTTTTAGATTTATTTTAAAATATTTATTGTTAAATCAATCTCGCAAGTTACCCATTGAAATTTAAAAGTATATTATTTTTGATAGCTCTTACTCTTTAGAATTTCTTGGAAATCCTTATTTTCACCTTCCTACTAAATTATAACTTTATTTAATAGAATTATAGCTGTTTCCTTTATTTTTTAAACATTTTCAAAAAATTATTTTTTTATTTAATACCATTTAGGGAATATTTTCTTAAAAGCAAATTTTACCTGAATGTTCCCTTGAATATGGAAGCCCCTAAAATGAAAAAAAAAATTTTTCACAATTTCAAATTTTTAATGCTCAAATATAATTTTGTTACACAATAGTCACTAAAACAACTTAATACTCTAAAACTAATGGGGGAGCTCCCATATTTAGTAAAATATCGAAGAAAAATAAATTTCAATTTAATCATTCTAATGAACATTTTAATCATTAAAAAAGCTCCCTGATGCATGAGCTTCCAAATTTTCAAAAAGTCAAAAACATATTTTTCAAAACTGTGATTTTAATATACTAATATTAAAAATGTTGGATACTGATTTTTTTTGTTGAAACTTTTGGCATTGTATGCATTTTGGATGTAAAATGTAATAAAATTGTTCATGTAGCGCGTTTATCTCGTTTTATTTTTATTACAATTTTTCCACTATTGCAACTTCGAATGATTATAACTCGATAATGAATGTATTAAAAGAAAACGGATTTCAACTTTGTTTTTCCTGTAAAATTTTAAATCGAATCACGTGTCGTTTGTCCACTTTCCTGTTTATAAAAAAATTAAATTTGATTCAATACGGCGGATTCATGATGGCGGACGAAAATTAAAAACCCTCCATAATGCAGATTTTTTTTTTAACTATGTTGAACCACCCATTTATTTCTACCACCAAATACCTCTCAGATATGCAGTATAAAACTTTTATCAAACTTAAATATCACTTTGTATATAAATACATTTTTTTTTTTTTACTAAATAAGTTATAGAATATTCAAAGTCGAAATATTTTTTTTTCAGTTTTATTAATTATTCTAACTGGAAACGCATTGTACAATAAATATTTAATATTAAAAAAAAATGATAATTATTCAAAATACATATGTTTATAAATATTTACATACATCCTTTGTCTACAACTGATAAAAATATAATATTATATAAAATGATATTTGGTTTGCAATTTATTTAGAAGTATGAGTATATCCATGAGGAAACGAATCCAAAACTCTAAGGTATAATATTTGACAAGCCGTCAGTTGAAACATTAACATTTGAAATTTTCTCAACGGGACAAAAAACAATTCTCCTGAAAATATTATTCAAAATTATACTTTCTTTATGTAATATTGGTTCAATTTGATAAATATCTATAACAAAGAAAATAATAATTAAAGTAAACAATTATATAATTTCATTCGTTTAAAATAAAAAAAATACCAAAAAAATTATTTTAAATTTTAATTGCAAAAAATATAATCTTGTTAAGTTTGTACTTAACAATTAACTGAATTATTAACTGAATTAAAAATAAAATATATAATCAGATATGATTATTCTCTAAAAATTAATTTAAATTGTTGACCCATTATTATTTATACATAAGACTGATTATAGAGCAATATCACATGTAGACGATTAATTCCGACACATAGGGTCATGAAACGGATTGCAGTAGGATTACATCACAATAATGTTATCATAAAATAATATATGTGTGTGTGTGTGTGTGTCAGGGAGAAAATCCAGAGTTCTCACAATTTTTCAATATATATATATATATGTATGTTTTTTTGACAAAAAACATCTCAGAGATTGATTTAAAAAGAGTTATCGATATAGAAGAGATGAAAACTTGAAACCTGCAGGGAATTTTTTTTTTAGGTTAACTAAGCTGTCGGTAAGCAAGATCTCTTCTTTATTCTTCACTATGGGAGTAAACAGAGATGATAACCTGTTTTATAAAACCAGGAAATCTCACTTCAGTTATGCACTGGAAATTTTCAGAAATACCTACTCCAACAATAACTTGAGATTTATTGAAAATTTAAGGATTTCTTTTAAAACATCTTAAAGTGACATAACTAAAATTGTAGTCTTATTTATTAATCTTCTTATGAATTTTGAACTTGTGTTAAAAGATAAATGATAAAATCCAATATTCTATAAAAAATTATCAGTTTCTTTCTTAAACCGCTTCTGAAAAGGTAAAGTTTTATTGTGGATTTTATTGTTCCTATATATTTGCACTCTAGTTGTGAGATACAAGTTAGATTTAAATTCTAAATACAACTAAAAAAAAATTTGGGCTTCTCCTTTAAACATTCCTAAAGGAGTAAACTGTATGAACGTAAATTTATTCATTCTCCTGGATATTATTAATGTGTTAAGTAAAAACTAAAAAAAAAAAAATACTGATAATTCAGTTCTTCTTGATGCAAGGCTTACACACAACTTAATTAAAAATATTATCATTTTATTTAAATGTAATATTTTTTCGTTTATTTAATTCAATAATTCTAACTATATCGAGCTCATATACCGTATTTAATTCTCGCGAGTGTGGCGGTACTAGCGGCGACAGTTGGCACTAACTAAACTAATGTAATTTCACAACTTACATAGATCAAATTTCCCTTGTACAGTTGGTAGACTGGTCTAACCGCGAAGCTTAACGCACGAAGTAAGAGTAAACCGGGCGATTGAGTTCGAGACCCACCCAAATCGAGTTACTTTTTAACACTTTAAATATTATTCATTTATTTAATTCTACTGCTAATCTGTGACGTCACAACATAGCAATAGTTTAGAGCATTTTTTGGGGTGGGATGCGATTTTTAAACAGTTTTTTTGCAACAATTGTTATTTTGTAATTGTTAACACATGTGCCTAAGACAAATATAAACTTATTAGGCGAAATCTCGAGATACTGAGGGTGACCTTGCTCTATAGCTTCACCCTTTTGACCTTTTAAGTTAAAAATTTAATGGCATTAATGCTCCATATATATAAGTAATCTGATCAAGTTTAGTCAAAATCGGTCCTGTAGTTCCGGAGATATAATGTGATTTAGAGGCCAACACCGAACACACACACGTATATAAGAACATTAACATCCGGAAAATTTCCATCCGGCTCTTTGTTTTTCTTAGGTGTCAAAACGTCAAGATCCGGTGAAAACCACATTTGCCCAAACTGGACTGATTGCAGTACTTTCCCTTTTCGATAGCGATTTAGAAGAGAGAGTAAAAGTATATGGCACAGGTGGTAAATAAAAAAATTCTGCAAAAAATTTATTTCGGATTTCTCTTTAAATATGAAATAATTTTAAATACCTTTAACAAAGTAAAACGGAATAAGCTATAGCAAGTCATACATATATTACGTTTATAGATGGAATTACGAGTAAATTGAGTGTAAAAATTATAATTTTATTTTCATATAAACATATGATTTTTTAAGGTTGAATGAAAAAAGAAAAAAACTTAAAATCAGTATCCACTTATATGAAAAACGGGTTCTCCGAATTTAAGTACAAAATAATAATAATAATAAAAAGAAACAAATTCTGACACAGGTAAAGATTTCTCATCATGATCAATAAGAAACAAAAAATATTCCTAGTTTTATCACTCAATTTTTTCTAAAAACATAAACTTTATTTATTTATTTTCTTTTTCATGTAACCACCCAACTACAGCCGTTATGAGAGATAATCTATAGTTACGTATGAAAAATAACTAACTTGACAGGAATTTTGAATCCAAGACCTATCGGCATAAAAGGCAGCGACGCTATCACTCTGCCACAGTTTCGACAAATGTGAACAAACGTGAAAATTTCATATCAAATTTATTTAATTTTTATTAAAATTAATTCCATGGAATGAATGAAAAAGCTTTGGTTATTGTCGTAATTTTGTATCTATATTTTAAATTGTATAAAACCATAAATTTTATTGATAATTTATTGTTTCAGAAAAAGAACTGCTTCGTTTTTTTTAATTATAAAAGTAAATACATATATAATAAATATATTTTATTTTATCCAAGAGATTCTTCTTGCCTATAAAATAGTAGACAATAATTTAACTAGATTTCCTTAAATTTATCGTCTTTATAATCGATCAATTAAAAATGTGATTAAATGGCTTTCCTTAGCATGGGAGGTGGAGTAATTTCGTCAAGAAAATAATTAGCAGGCATCTCGTTTTATAATTAGCAATCTACAAGAGCACCATTGAAGTTAATTTATTATGGGATCGTTAAAATATTTCCCACTCTGCAACAGTTATCGTAACAGTTACTTTAAGAGATGGATTGTTTTTAATTTTAGATATCAGTTCATCCCCATCAAAACAGTGTTTATTCACTATTAATAAATAAATAAATAAATAAATATATATATATAACAAAAATAGTAAACAAGAGTTTATTTTTTTTAGTAAGAAAATAGTTAAATAATAATTCTTAACTGAAATAGTCATTATTTTAAAAAGTTATCAAAAACTTTGAAATAATAAAAATTATTTCAAATTTTTAGCATAAAAACATGCAGTTATGCGAGGATAACGAGGAAAGTTTATGAAGCTTATTCTAAACAGATGTAAAAGATCTTTTTTGTTGTTTATTTCATAGTTCTGTAAGTTTGACTAAGTCAAGGTATATTCAATAATTGATATTTTCCTTTAGTTTTTCTTCATTTTTTTTAATCAAATATAATTATTATACTTTTGGCAGAAATCCTGTAGATTTATTTCCACCAAACCCCATCTCTAAACCTGGAATTTACTTTCTCGCCTATCACTGTGATCTAGTTGCCTCGCTTCCGTGTTCTTTAAATTACGCTGTATCTACTTTCTCCCTCAACTTCTTTTTAGGCGTCTTTCAGGAAAGCATTCCGCTGCTTTGTTAGATCACCTAGTACCCTCTGCTCTCATAACATAGCCACACCATTATCTGGTAACATTTAGTTTTATCACTCAAAATTTCTTGACACCAAACGTGTCCGGGATTGTCTCGTTTTAACATGTAGAAACCCTGTGATCTCAGCTTAACATCATAAAAAAAATTTAGAATTTCCAAAAGTTTTTATTTTGATGATTTATCAGCTCAACAATCTAAATAACGAAATTAAATTTGGTAGATTAATAGAAAGATTAAAGTAAATTAAAAATATCGTTAATTATTCAGATTGAAATATAGTTAAAGATATAACATAAATATATTCTTAAATATATAATAAAATATATTCTGTTATTTTTTTCTCCTTTCGGATGCACTCGGCTCCTTACGATTCAGCGGTTCAGTACACAGTATATAAGCAAGCTCCTCACTTCATTCAGGTTGTCTGGTCTCGCAGTCTCGTGTAGGTACATCGCTTGAAGACTCACATTATCATTCATCATTGATGTATATTTGTGAATTACATATACAAAAACTATAATAATTATAATTACTATTCAAATCCTCAAACAATCCCCATCCAATCTTCGACGAGTCTATTACAAGTCTCAAGGACTCAACAAGTCTCATTACATGATATTACATTTATTAATACGATAAATTTACATAAAGCTAATAATGTTATACATATGAATATATTTATAATTACAATAAAAATAATTATAATCTCAAGATCATAAAGAATTAATAAAAAGAATCAGCACCATATTTCGACATAGATTTTTATTGTCCTTTAATAGTAATACACCGATGGTAATGTCACTTGTGGCATTCGCATCGGTGGCATCAAGGCCGAGGCGCACTGGATATGTCAAAAGCCGTGGTTTCAAAGATAAACATGGCTTGGCCGTGGTTAAAGATAAGCCCCTAAGTGCTATGACCGGAGGGGTTGGCGGAGGGTATCTTTCCCTACGGGGTCAGGATACACTTCATTTATATTCATACATATCATCCTCATTCATCCTCTGAAGTAATACCTTACGGTGGTCCCGGAAGCTAAACAGTAAAGAAAGTGATATCTAAAAATATAAAACGTTTTGTGGGACGAACATTTTATTATTTCACTATTGAGCATTTATTTAAGAGGTAATGTTGACCATTTTTTGAAACTACTCAAGAAAAATCATTAAATGAACATCAATTTGCTTAAGGTTATCGTAGCTAGAGGTTTTTACATCAATCTTTTTTTAATAACCTTTAAGATGATGTACCACAACGTTACCCTTTCCATGCAAAAGTTTTGTATTGTCTCATATAGGGTCCTACGGTGAGTTGGGATGTGATATCGTGCCAAAAAATAAATTATTTCTAGGTAGAAGCGCTTGCTAAATTTCATTTTTTTATTTTTAATAGTTGAAAAGTTATTTAAGGGTTCCCTTACTTCATGAAGAGTCGTATATACGATTTCTAATCATTTATTCTATTTAAATATAATAAAAACAAAGTTAAACATACTCATAAAATGTTTTATTACTTATAATAATACTATTTTTGTTTACTTTGTAGTTAGTTTACAGATCATTTGTCAAATGTATTATAACTCTTGTTACAAAGAAAATATTCAAAGTGTGAAGAAACATTAAGTTGTGTGGTCTACTATAATTTTACTGTACATTAGACATAGAAGATGGCATGCTCATTAAAATTGTTTTGATTATTATTACTATTTCGCTTTAAATATCTTCTTAAAACATTTTATATTATTAAATAAGTATCTCCTTTAAACTTTTCGAGTAAGGTGTTTACGTTTCCCTTCGTAATAAATATTCTAATAAATTTCGTTCATAAATAAATATTACATTATTATAAGTGTTGATTTATTGTTTTTTCATCTTATTATATTACAATATATTTTACGTTTTGTTACAGAACAAATTTTCATACTAAAGTATAATATATGGAGCACAAACATGTTTGATCCATTTAAAACTATTTCATTATAGTTATTTTTATATTGCATCATTAATCTTTTAAACGAACTTTACTTATCCAAATAATATTTTTTTATTAAATTTAAAAAAGGCAAACAAAAGGGAAAATCTAGTTTATCGTCTACTTATTAAAAAAAGTATTTAATTTTTAAAATAACAATTAAATAAAAGAAATTAAAACTCACAACTATAAAATATTAAAAATCATTGTTGAAAATAAATATTATCTTAAAGAGATCATAAAAGAGTAGTCAAACAGGACAAATGGTCTTTCCATAAGAAACGTTTAAGTGCTGAAGCGTATGTAAACTCTTTATGATTGTTTTATGATTTAAGTATCGTTGTATTAGTTTTGTTTCAGTTATTTTCATTTTTATTTAGTCAGCTGTACTTATTTTATTTTTAATAAATCTTTAAAACTATTTTTACACGACTGCCCAAAACGGAGTACAATATATTTAGGGTGTATGCGTGCAGGTTTGTTCCACCGTAGCAGCTCAATGGCTGAACCGATTTAGATGTATGACCTCGCGTTGGTATCCTTAAGTTACCGGGAGTGTCATAGGTTATACAAATATGTATATGTGTGTGTGTGTGTTTAAATAAATCTTTAAAAAATGAATAAATTTATGCTATATAAAATACAATATACAAAATTGCCACCTGCACGCTCTTTAATTATTTTGTAGAAGTAATTATCCTATATTAAAGAGCAATGTTTGTCAGCAATGTTTTTTTTGGCAACCATGTATTTTAATATTTATATCTTGTTATTATATAATAATATATATTATTTTAATAGTTGCAAATCATTTCAATTGCTAGCCTTTAATTTTCAAACGTTCTTTTATGTAAATGAGCGTTAAGCATTGTTCATTCATAGCACCAAGTAAACAACATTTTAATTTGTGTACCCTATTTTCGTTTCATTACAAAAAAACCATTCTGCTATTATTGAAATCATATTTTTTGTAGCAATGAAGAAAATAACTTTTAAACAATATATATTTTAATTAATAATTCAGCAAACTGTATCGAAGAAGGAGAATATACTATTTTGTTTATTTTACTGTTATACCTTTTTTTTTTATATTTTCAGTTTTTTTCTTATAGATCTGTGCTTCATCAGAACGGATTTTACTTTCCCGTATATAACAATATGTATTACTATAGCAGATATACCTATAACGGGGAAGTATACAGATTAGTAAAAAATATCTAAACAATTGTTATACTTCTTGTGTTTGATTTGCCAATTAGTACAACAAATAAAAACACTTTTATAAATTTTCCAAAAATTGGCATTTTATTCTATATAAAACTAAGCCATTTCAGTTCTAATGGTTCATTCTAATTGGTTTTGTTGATTGTTACTACTGAAGATGGGTTCCACTGGAACTGAAATAGCTATATAGCTATTTCAGCTATTATAGCTATATAGCTATATAATAGCTATAATAGCTATATAGCTATTTCAGTTATAGTCATATAACTATATGACTATATAGTCTTATTTCAGTCATATTTTTATATAAAATAAGTGCCAATTTTTGGAAAATTTAAAAGTGTTTTTATTTATCTAAAACATTCTTTGTTTTTTGTCCCTTAAAGAGATTTTTTTTAAATTTTAACAAAAGAATAAATTTAAATAAATTGTAAATAATCTGTGAAAAAAAAATTTGTCTAATACTTCAAAGTGCAAAAAAAAATATTTTTATCGGACGGACGTTTGTGCATATAAAAATATATTAATACAACTAATTAGTTAGTTGAGAGGGTTACAAATTACAGTGGATGAGCGAAATTGGAAGAAGCCTAATACGAAGGCGGCAGTAAAGTTGAGTAAACACAATGATGGAAATGTCTGCCCAGGCTTTTGCATGGGTAGCATCCTGACAGAGGCCAAACTGATGACTGTGATATGTTATCGCATTTAGAGGAACTAAAACCAACTAGGATTAGAGGGAGCGGTGTGGCGATTGGGATCGTCAAAAGGAGGTATTCCCAATGGTGGAGGGGGGGTCAAGATGTTCAAACCCAATACAACAAAAATTTATTTGTTGAAATCAGCTGTTAGTCTTGCCAACTTATAAAATAAATTTATATCAAACAAATTTCGGAAAAAAATTTTCAATTAGCTTTTAACACGTCTTTTGTTTAAAACTTTTATGTGTTTTTATCTATTTAACAAAGTTATTTTCCCTGAAACATAGAATTGTGTGTTTTTAGACTCCAATATTTTGTTTTTTACGCCAGATTTCTCGAATCTACTATAATTACACTTCTGGGATGTACTTTTTCAATTATCTAGATTAGATTTCATTTAAACCACTACCAAATTGGCAGAAATCAGGACGAAATTTTTTCGTCAGCTAACACTCGCTAACGAACTGTTTCCGAACTTATATTTTTTTAGAAATTTATTCTTTATTTTGACCAGTAGAACATGTTCTATAAATTTGTACATGCTTCGGGATCACTCTATATAATAGAAATAAATACCAATATTTCATATAATCTTAATCCAAACATACATAAAAATTAATTTTATAGCCGAATTCTTAATTTATGTACCAAAACTGTAAAAAAATTTTATATTATGATATTAAGGGGAGAGGTTTATAAAAGTGATATAACTATGTAGCCGATCTCTGTGATAAAAAAATTAATGATATTCCATGTATAGAACTGTACAACCCAAATGCACTTCGGAAGTATTTTTATTCTGATATGGTATTAATAGCACTAGTCAAAAAATTAATTTATTTTCAGTGACATTAGTGAAAATAACTGTATTTAAAGAATTTTGTAGCCCTAAGTTTGAAAACGATGCGCAAAATACTGTAACGCGTATAGTTTTTTTGTACAGAGGTTGGGCGGATTTAACTAAAACCAGAAGACGGCATATTTTTGCTGTGTAATGAATATTGAATAAAAACTAAATTTTCATCTAAAACATGTTAAAACTAATTATAGACATTTTATTAAGGACCATACGTAATAAAAAATATAAAATGTTAAATAAAGGTACCTTTTTTCTCCTGCGTTCAGTAAAATCTTTTAAACCTCTTTTTAAAAACCAGTAGCAGTCGCCCGGCATAGATGGGTCCCAGCGTCCCTGCTATCGTGTTTCTATTGACTTGACATCATAGTGAAATCTTTCTCCTTGTTCGTCACTTACTGCACCAAAGTTTCCCTGAAAAAATTCAAATGAGGGTGCAAAAATGTATTTTTCATTAAAAATACATTTTTTCACCCTCATTTACAAGCGACATCCTAGTAATTCAAAGGCTTTTAAGAGTTCATCTATGAGAGTTTAACAGTTCTCATCTCTCTTATTACGCACAAATCCCTTCAGTACACTAAAGCTGTTTAGTATATATGCTTTATTTTAGTTTTTCATCAGTTAAGCGTACTTTATATTTTAAGTACCCGATTCAAAATAAGTTTTTTGAGGCCAGTCTTTCTTAATGGAATGTTCTCGTGTTGTCCGACTGCCCCATAGGCATAAAAAAGAACAATACTTTGTAAAACCACCTTGAAACCCTAGCCATATATCTATCACTTTATCTATCTTATCACTTTATCAATATTATCTATCTACAAATATCTTGCTGATATTGTACATATTTAACTTCATTTAGTATTGTGGCCGACTTATCATAGTTTTCTTTCATTGTCGCTGAATAAAATAAAGGAATAGATGGTTTTTCGTTTCCATTATGAAGAAAGACTGCTTTCAGACTGTATTTAGATGAATTTATGAAAATACTCCACTCGGAAGACATACGTTCAACATTAAGTTCATTCGTTACGCCATCGATATCTTAACAAACGCATATCGATCCTTCCATTTTATAAAAACTTGAAAATATTTTCCGTTTTCGGTAAAGTGAAACACTTGTGTTTTTATCTAACAGGTTCCATTGTTGAAATCTGGAACCAAGAACTTCAGCTTTTTGTTTTGACACACCCAAGTCACGTTCAAAATCATTTAATTCGTTTTAAGCAGTTAAATGAGGCTCAGTGGTTGTTAGTAAAAACGTAGGGTCACTACTAGTGACTAGTGTCTCAGGAAGTTGTAAACCTGATCCTGATGAAAAATAAGAATCATCAGGAAAGGTAACGTTGTCCAAGTTTAAAGGGGCAATCGACACCGATAATTCATGGCTGTAAGGAATGGACAATAGTGCTGAAGGCAAATTTGAATACTCAATTTTGCCCTTTTCCTTTTTTGAATACCTTTCTGTTTTAGTAATGTAGAAGTAGCAATCACTTACATAATCAGAAGGTTTTTTCCATACCACAGAAACAGTAAACGGGATTGAATTTTTCTTGCCATGCATCAACTACACTAGATTTATGACAAGCATGTGATTCAGCTTTTTTCTACCGGAAGTCTAAATTTTTCATGACTATATGAAGAGCCCGTGTGCCCTCTTCAAAAGTTATTTGCACTTTGCTTAATGGTAAAAGTTTCCTCAGAGAGGAGCGTTTTCCATGCCGTAAATGACACTCATTTGCTGTTTGTTGAAATCGTCCAGGTCAGTTTTCAACTTCTTTGGCTGTTTTTTATGAGGAGTACTGAATTTATTTCCACTAGTTTCGTATTGTTCTTTTTGCTTTAAATACGCTGAAGGGATTTAACGGTTGCAGCGGTCGCTTTACAAAACACGAATCTAACTTTATTCTAAACATTTTCCTTGTCCTTCTTCGGCTTCATTTTGCATAAAATTATAAATATTGAGAATAACTGCTCGAGTCTGACTTTTGATAATCCTCTTTCTCCATATTTTATCAGAAATTATGGGTTTATGTTTACACTAAAGTAAATTAAATTTACTAACAATTCAAATAAAGATAGCTAAAAAAAGTTATCATTAACGACATTAATTCTAATAATAGACTTATTAACAAATAATATCTGCGAACTAAGGTCGATTATGTAAGTTTAAAGCCAGTTATTGATTACAAAAAATGTATGCAATGTTTTCAGAAAAGGATGTAAACACAATATTTTATGCTCGGAGTTCTGATCTCAACTGACAAGTTGTCTACCCCCACCACAAACTATTTCTGCATTGCTACGGCGCATCCAGTTTCTTTCCGACACTACTAAACAAACAAATTGTAAGCCTTTAAAGGCTCGTAGAATCCGATGGGAATATCCAGTAAATCCAAATGTAAACAATTCCAGATAATTCAAAACAGGTTGTTAAGTACATGGTGACGGAAATACTCAAAACCAAGGAGGAAGAGTGTAGGATTTGGGGTTTAAGCCAAACATAGGTGATGTCGATTTTCGACAAGTAGGAAGATCAGGATTGGATTTCCAGGAACAGCCTTTGTAAAGACCTCTAGACACGAAAGAGGTGAAGACCTAGACCGGAGAGTTGGAGGGGGATGGACAGCCTCCAATGGAGCGGCTTTTGTGCGCTTCCGCGCTTGCGTGGGTGGAAGATGGAGATGAAACACGGGGACTCCTGATCCCCCTATCTTAAAGGCACCCCACGGGGCTGAATAATGCTTTATTGGGGGTAAGGTCCTGAGGTGGGGGAGTTTGTAAGGTGATTAGGTTTAGTCGATAGGGCGCAGGAACACATACGCTCTTTTAATAACATCTAACGGAACCTGCCTCGAGTCCAACCCTGCCCCATCTGGGGCGTACGTAACTGGTATTATCACCTCATCAATAACAAAAAAAAACTGTTAAGTAGAAAGGTTGAAATGGAACTTGGAAATGAAATGTGGTAGGACATTTCTTGAATAGATATTTTAATAACTAGTAAAATGAGACACCAAAGGAGAGTTTTCATTATTAATGTAACAAAAATCAGCTAAAAATTAATGTTATAAAAATTAACCAGTGTAGTTAATATATCACATACTTTCATATAGTCGAATATAGCGTATACCCTTCAGGCTAAGCAGAAAAGCTAAGAAAGAGAAACTACGTCAAATTTCCTAGTATATTTGGCAAACGATGATGTTTATTCCACGCCTATAACAGTTTGGCTACATCATTTTAAAAGGCAAACATTAATTTAGAACAGCGTTATTTTTTTGTGTGTAATACGATTGTAAAACTAGATAATATTGCAATAAAATTTAATTTTGTTAATATACGAATTTATTTTTTTTTAAATGTTGATGAATTATATTATGAAAAGATACATATACATATATATTTACAAAAGTTAATTAATATTAACTGAAATAGCATAATTAATAGCGTATTTGAAATAGCGTTTAGATTTCACATATTGTAATTAGAATGCGTGTAATCTTCTTAATAATATACGATATGGCAATCATTATCATCAGTAACACAGGTAACCTATACTACAATACGACTAAATCCAGTAATATAGAGCATGAACTGATGTCGGAATATTCTATTAAACGTAATACATTTATATGTATGTGCTGTATTAGGCTGCATAATAGACCTATAAAGGGCAAATTTATAGTAACATCTGATGACGATAACAGATATCAACAGCATGCAACTAGAGGTTAAATATATAACGACCAGTAAATTTAATAATTTATATTACAACAATAAATCTTATCTATATTTTAAAAGGCTTATTTAGTTATTTACTTTAATTTTTCAGGCGATTGCAACTTTTATATACGTATGATCCAAAATAAATTTTATTTAAAAAATTGGCAAGAATCATTATCAATTGATAACGGATACTGAAATAAGCTGTTTTAAACTTATATATTATACCATTACTTGCGTTAATCTTTCCAAGTTGTATTAATAATTAAAATTCAAATAGAAAATAATATAATAGTAAAAAAAGCTGACGACAAAGTAGTTACACGTTCTTCGTATTGGTTATTTATTCTTACATAGTGGAAAAGTAATAGTAGATGAAAAAAGTTTAAAAAATTCAACAAATCGATATTTTCAAACTTTGATCAGCTCCCCTTCACCAAATACTTCTTTTAGCTTAGAAAGGCATAAAAAATTTCGTTGAAGAAATATGCTATGAACAAAAAAATTTTCGATTTGGGAAAGGGAGATAATTTAGGGGCAATATTTTTTTTAATGGTATGATGAATATAACATTTAACATGCACGCATATATTTGAGCTTAATATAAAATGGGGTTATGTTTTCAGAATTTGAGAAGATTGACCTCAAAACCCATCCCCCTACAAATATTGACTCCAAAACTTTACCAACAAATTGTCCAATATATATACTAGTGTCTGTGCCAAATTTAATCAAAATCAGTTAATCAATTTAATAGTTATTACTTTAAAACACTTCAACACACATAATACGTACATACGAACATTACCCCCCACTTTTTTTGTGGGTTTCTGAGTAGTGAGACGTTGAGAAATATAAAAAAAATTCATACCCCATTTTTTGACTTATTGCCATACTTTCCTTCTTGCAGCATAGCTCTAGAGCTATGATGCCAGGAAAGTAAAAATCAGGGGTTTTTATTTAAAAACTCTATTTATTTTTTCTTATTTTCTGATAAAAAATACAATAAATAGATTATGAATTATTATTTTATGTTTGATTGTTATAAAGTTATGTTATAATAATTGTTAAAATTAAATGTTAAATGTTATAACATTATGTTATAATGTTTTATTTTATAATGTTATTCTGATATTAAAAGATATTTTCATGCAAAATTTCAAGAAAATTTTAACATAAGGTTAATGAATTTGACATTAGAGAATAATATATATTTTCATACTTTATGTACTTCTATTTAATTTACTCCATTTCTCTGCAATTTTTTAATTGTTTTACAATTGTACAAGTTTCGCGCTTGTTTTTTTTACATTTTATTTAAAATGTTTTTTTTTCCATTAGGTAGAAATTTTTGTATGTTTATTCATATCTTAAATAAAAATAAAACTAAAACTTAAAAAAAGGCATATATATATTTTTTAATTTGTATATTTTAATTAGATATCATGATTTTTTCCACTTCTGTTCGGGTGCAACATTAAAAATGAATTATTATAATTTTATATATAGAGCCAATATATATTATTATATATATAAATGTTTCTATTAAATTTGTTTATATATATATATATATATATATATATATATATATATATATATATATATATATATATTGTGTAAAATTAATTAATTAGTGTCGGTGAAAAAACGAGTTGGGAGGTTATACTATCACAAGTAGTAAAAGCTTTGATGCGTATACAGGCGAAAAAAAAGTAAAATGCCAGGTGAAATCTAAATATAAAATCGAATTAAACAGAAAATTTTTCAACGTTGCCAGCAAAGTCATCCTTCTGTGTCGAAATTTTTAAATGTGTAAACAGATGTGTGTATGTATGCTTGTATTTTTAAGTAGGTCCTTGACCATATTACTACCACATTAATAAGAGAAAATACTGTACGGTGACGATGAGAGGGGGGTGTTCTTTAGTTCATTGACACACTTTAAATAAACATTTCTTTTTTTCTTCTTCTAATAATGTAACTGCTGTAAAGGTACTGTATAACTGTATACTAATAGTTATTTTTAAATAAAAAATATACCTTGAATATGTATAGGTATTTGTAGCTATATATACGGTCTATATATAAATTTTTAACTGCTAGAAAACAGAGTGGAGATATATAAGTTACTATTTGTACGTATGCCAGATAAATTAATACTTCTTCCTTCTTATGAGAATTTATTATATGATGAAAGGAAATAAATATTCAATAATAAAGATATGAATTATGCTGCATCTTTTATAGTATTGAAAATTTATATTTCAATTAATTGTGAATGTGTGAATGCATAATTTATTTTTATAATTTTTGATATTTTATTCGTTCATTGTGATAATTAATTTTTTCAATGCTTGGAAACGATGTTATCAAACGTTGTAATTTTTTTGGTAGGCTAAGTAATACAATATAAATAAAATTGTTTAACCATTTATTTAGCATAGATTTAAAAAAATCTATAAAAAATAAAAATGATAAAGATAAATATTATAAACAAAAATAGGTTGTAAATGAGAAGATGAGCGTGATATTAATGATTAAATTAAAACGTAATTATACAGATATGTTTAATTTTTCTTTAAATGAAAACTGGAATAAAATTTTAATTAGCTAACCTTCTTATAGAGGAAAGCGCTTTTAAACGATTTTACGATTATTTTCAGTGACAGTAACATTATTTTTTTGGTATTGTGGTTCCAAATTAAATTATTGCTGGCAGCACGACATACTATATCAGACGTGCTCAAAAAGTGTATAAGATTTAATTTTGTATTTTTATTTAGTACATTGCTGTTTTGTGCATTCCTATATTTTATAATTTCTATATATGTTAATATGTAGTTATTTATTACATAGGTGGTACATAAAGCTTTAGGTGATTTTTAATATTATTGCAGCTTATTTTTTATATATTTCTTTTACATGACTGTAAAAACATTAATTCTACACTAGAATGGAGTAATATTATGTACTCATTTAATCTTTGTTTGAATATACATTCTGTTTGTCCATTGTAAAACTTTATTTTACACTCGTATAGATTTAGCATCGGTAATAGTTTTTTTTTTTAGTAATATTCGTAAAATAAGATAAAGAACACTATTAAAATTAGTAGTAGAAATTTTATCCAAAACAAATTAATTATGTATTTTGTGAACTTGTGATTTAAAAAAAGAAGACAACTAAATATATTTTTACAATAAATAAATACATTTAATAAATTCTAAATATATTAATTATAATACGAGTAGTTAAAAAACGCAAACAAATATGCTAATTTAATTATCATACAGAATAACTTTAAAATTTTCGATTTATCAAAAAGTTATGTTCATATTTTAATGTTTCTCTATATACAGAGTGTATCACGAAGTTCTCCTGGGACTTTCATAGCCTATTCTACTCGTAAAAATAATGGAAAAGATTCACATAAATATTTTCTAAAATGCTACGTTCACGGCTAATGATAGATTTCCTTCAGATTTCAGCTGCCCCGATGAAATGAGATCGTAGTGAAATTTTTCGGACTTAAGTAAGGAGCCAAATTAGTGATTTCTTATGGATTTTAATCTGAAAAATCGAATAAATTAGGTCTGTGAACCGTATCTTTGTTAAACGGGTAATAAACAGTTAAAAATTAAAAAAACCCTTGTAGAAAATTTAATTCTTAAAAAAACGATATAAGAGAAGTTGAATAAAATAAAGAAAAGTTAGAAAACTTCGAATTTTATTTAGAAACAGTATATTAACGCATTTGTCAGAAATGTACTTATTAATTGCAAACAAAAATCAAATTCTATTTTGGTGATGTGAAGAATTTATAAAACCAAAATTTACAGTTAAAAAATTAAAACAAATGGAAATTACACAACAATTGTAAAATAAAAATAAATAAATAAAATATATTAAGACATAAATAAAAGAAATATGTTGTATCGTATATGCTACCTTAATGTTACTGATATTGTTAAGAATTATAAGACTGCTCTTACACGTACTTTCAATTTCTAAGGAAGAATAATTTTGCTAAACCATATGTCTAAGGTGCTCACTCAATACAAAGTTCTCAATAAGTAAGTTAATATTTTAATATCATTTTTGGTAAAAAAAATTATAAAGAGAAAATACGGTGGATTGGACATCTTATAACTATAAAGAAGGTATCTTTTGGGTCGAGTTTTTGTTTAGATAACACCGTGGTTCCTCAAGGTAGATCATTCTTTCTTAACATCTACTCATTTTCCTTATTTTTGATCCCTTCTTCCTCGGTTTCATAATCATGGTTTATGTTACGACTCCACTAAATCCATATGAAGGAGTCCTAAGAAGAGAGAGATCAAAATCAATATGATCTGGTAGGTAATTTTTCTTTAAAAAGACCAGTCAAAGACAACTCTATTTCTCGTTTGATAGCTACGTAAAAAGAGGAATAGCTGAAGGAAAGACGGAAAAAAATTGAACTTTAAAATTCCAATTAGTTTTTTAATAAAAAAAATTAATTAGGGGACCTATAAGAGTAAAAGTCAAGTCTAATTTATTGATATTTTTATATCGTATATTTAATAAGTGTTAAATAAATAAAAATGTAATCATGAAGAACAATTTAAAATCCACATGATTATTTTATTTAAAAATACTAAATGTCGTCTAACTTTCTGCAATATAATTGAGAAAAAATAAATAAAGATTAATACAAATGGTTTAAAAATAACAGAGAAATAAACGAATTGCAAACAAAAAGAGTTTTAAAAAATCATAGAAAAACGGGAAAGATTAATTTACTATGTGAAGTACATGTGACAATAATAAATTACAGAAAATAGGAAATGTGAATTATTGAATAAAGTTCTAACAAAGGAAAGAAAAAAGAAAAGAAGAAATGGAGGTCAAAGTGAATATAAAATAATGATGGACAAACTGATGAATGAAAAGAAAAGAATGATGTCTGTTTAAGACAGAAATAAATGATCAAAAATAAGAAATTTCTTCACAGTTTTATTTACGTAAATAAATAAAAGAATTAAACTAATAATATACACTTTATTTCCATTTTGAAAAAAGGGAAAAAATCAATCCACGCCCTGATTGTAGATATAAAGAAATAAGTTTATAAAATCTTTTTTAACTTTATCAAAAGAATTTTATTGCAAAATTCTACTAATTATTATTAAACTGAAATACTGCTAAATTTATTACAAACTGACATAAAACGTATTCTCATTCTATGTAAAATATATTATAGAAATAAAATAAACAAAATAAAATTTATACTCTAAAATAAAATAAAAATCACTTAAATTTCATGATATTTTTTTTCATTATTTCATTTTATTTTTATTTCAATTTATAACGAAGATAGCCCTGCAAAAAATATACCTTTATAAGAAAAGTCATTTTTTTACAAGCTTTGTTACTAAATTTTTCGCATTTATTAATCATTTAACAAAGTTATCGTGCTACAAGCCTAAAATAAAACTTGTTTTCACCTTCCTTAGTTGAAGTTGATTAAAAAAAAAATACAAATGGGTCAAAATAAAACAAAAAACTGTTATTAAAAATAAATAAAGTACAATATTGAAAAACTTCAATTACATAAAATAATTAATAAAATGAAAACTATGTTTTAGTGTTCATTGATTTTTTTAAAATTATAATGTTATAATGTATTTGTATTGCTAAAATATAATTAATAAAAATATTTTTTTTAGATCGTATTTAAAAATTTAATTTATTACGTTTTAGTTTTAAGTAGTGCAAAATATCTAGAATATTTATAATAGAATAAATATAAGAGTATTCTTGATTTAAAATAGTTATTGCGTCAGAAAGACGTCAATTATACATCATTATAAATTGTCGATTGTATATATGTCAACAAATAAATATTTAACTTAATTGCATAATAGCAATAAAATAATTTTTTTTTAATTTTATGGTCTAGGTAAAAAATTAATTTTGGAAACAATCTGGAAAAAAATTACAGTACCATCGAAACAACTTTATTTCATGAAATAAGTTTTAATCCTTTACACAATTGAATGTAGTCATCACACAATAATTAATACATAAATAACAAAATATTGAATATAGATATTGTGTAACAAATATAATTAGTTGAGCAGTTCGATCGCCATTGGATAGTGACATGTCCTCAAACGTTTTATAAATATGGGATCTCCATACGTTGAAAATCGCCACAACTTGAGAAATTGAACAGAACTTAAGGAATACTACGTAGAAAAATAGTAAATGTGTTTTGTATTAATAAATATTACAAAAAAAAAATCGGTTAAAATTTGACTGAACTGGTACGATCACTATACAAAAAGTCAAAAACCTACTGGTGAGGCTACCCTCACGGCGCTTGGTGAGTACCGCCGGGTGACTTACGCGATACCCTACCACATATCACTACTGACGGTTGCATCCATTTCCCAGGCGCCAAGTATGGGAAGACACTCTCAAGGCTGAAGGTTTCCGTCCACCCATTGGATAGGGTAGCCAAACCGACAGTTTTATAAGTAAATTTCGCGTGGTCAAACAACAGCGAAATTATTCTTCTCCCTTTTTAATTTATGTAAATAAAAGATAACCTTCGTTTTCTGTGTTAACTCAAAAACTATTCAACCCATTTCGTTGAAAATTTCACAATTTATTATTATTTGTCCCGGGAGTTTTTTATATGTTATTAGTCCCATATATTTGTTAGTCTGGTGTGAAATGTTTGTATAGGAATCGCCAAAAACATGTATATCCCAGAGCATTGATTTATTTAATTGAAATACAATTAATATTGTACTTTTTACTTCCGTAATATGATTTTCCAAATATAATACAAAAACTATTTAATTCATATACTGAAATTTAGCAGCAGCGAAGCATTGCCGGGTCCACTAGTTTTATATAAAATATATTATAAATATATACAATACTATATTTTTATATACTATTGTATATAAAAATTTGTTCAGATATTTTCGAAGAATTTATATTGAACCAGTATGAAAATATTAATCGAAATATAGGTCAACACAAGTACTTAAAAATTTACATAAATACACCTTCTCAAATTTCTATAGAATTTTATATTTATTTTGGACTGAAAAGGACGTGAACATCGATATTTGCAAAAACCCCGATACCCAACATTTTGGCCTATGGCTATACTTTCCGTTTATAATTATTCTGTTGCAAGAGTTAAAGACGGGAATGCAAAAATTTTAAATTAATTTTTTCTTTAATTTGGTATTAGTAAATAAATAGTTAATTATTTTAAAGAAAGGGTTTTTATATAAGTAGTTAAAGGGTTCTGATGGAATTGGATTGTTAGAAGAAGAAAACAAATTTTATAAACCAACACATGGCTCAAACAGAAACCTAACTGGGGAAAATTGGTTTTCATCAATTAACTTGGGTGAAAAACTGGGAGGTTAGGCCTAACATATGTTGGCACCCTAAATAAAAGAAAACGAGAAATTCCAGCTGAATTTCTCGCTGACAAAAAATGAAAAATTGGGGAAAGTTTATATGGCTTTACTAAAAAAATTACCTTGATTTCTTATATACCAAAACGTAACAGAGTAGTAACACTTATTAATTCTATGCATCATAATAAAGGTGATGACTAAAAAATAATAAGCCTGAGATTATATCCTACTATAATGCCAAAAATATTGGGGTTGATGGTTTAGACAAGATGTGCAGTAATTACTTTTGTATCTGGCGTACAAAGAGGTAGCCGATGGTTTTGTTCTATAGATTAATTTATATTTGTGCAGCGAATTCCTAAATCGCTTATAATCGCAAGACATACAGCCTTATGACAGACACTTTGACTATGTGAAAGTAGTAGCAATGAAGTTAGTTTCCGCCCACGCAACGCAAATATTTTATAATAAAAGAATTTCTCGATATATACGAATTTCATTAAAAAGAATTTTTAAATTGCAAGAAGAACCTGAGGTACTTCCAAAAACTTCCGGAAGGCTGCAAGACCGAAAGACATGCAGTATCTGTCCTGAGAAACGAAAATTGTATTTGGCTATGAATGTAAAAACTCTGCATGTTTAGACTTTAGACTCTCTGAAAAAAAAATACACGAGATTTAGTCTCCATAGGCAGTCTATTAAGACTAAACTACGACTTTTTTTTATTTCAGTTTTTTTTTTTAATTTTATTATTATTATTATTATTATTATAATTATCGTATAATATTCACCCACATTTTTAAATAATGTAAATAAAATATAACTATGATTTTAAATCTTAATAAAATGAAAAAAAGCAAGAGCAAATTCAAAAATAAAAAAGCAAAAGCATATCCAAATTCTATATTTCTTTTTATTTTTTTAATATAAGTTTTCCTTCTTTGGGATTCTAAGACCAAATTCCTCGGATTTATAACCATTTGTGTCGTTTTGTGAGCAATCCTTTGTAATTACAGATAATCATGTAACAATGGAAAAGGCTGTAAATAAGAATGATTTCAGCCGCCAATTACCTAGTTATCACATTTTCTAGGAGAAACCATCTTTATATCCTTTTCAGAATATATATAAACCATTTGAATAGAAACTTATTCAGGTAGAATCTCATCTAATGGGTTAATTATTTTGAACTATGAAGAATTCTTTCAGATTCATTGTATTGCACTTTAACAAATACGTACAAACTGTATTCCAGGCTTTATCTTAGTTGTATGGTAAATTCGCTTACTTAGGGGTGTAAATCAGAGCTGATTTACAGCCAACCACTCAACTTGTTCATAATCTCTAACTTCCTTGTTGGAATTAGGGCTTTGGATCACACATTATTGTACATTTATATTAATTCAGAAAGCCTCTGTTACTGCTTATCTTTGTTGATGGTGAACATTGAAACACTACCCTTAGTATCGACCAGTACATACATTGGTCGAATTCCAGTTTCTGTGAGTTGTGTCAAAGTTGCTCCAAACATTTTTTGTAATCTAACATTAAATGGTTTAGTCAAACCCCTCAATCTCTCAAGTTCTTTTTTCTCGTTACTGTATAAAAATGTTTTCCTGTATCAAACAGTAGTTTAAAGTAATAAAAATGTTTTAAAACGCTTTAATTCACTTAACAATAACTAAAAGTAAAACTTTACTTAAAAATTACGTAAAAAGTAACTAAAAAATTAAGAGGTGTCAAACTGACGTCACCTCACCGTATGTGTCCATGAAATGTAACCTCATCAAATGGAGGTTATAGGAGGTTATTGAAAATTAGGTGGTGTGATATAATTAAAAAGACGATAATAATATAAAACTAATAAGAGAAGACACACATTTGTGATAACGCCTTGTACAAAAAGAAACTAAGTTGGTAGAACATGTAAGAGTAGTTACACATTATGTAATGGTAAATTTGACATAAAAGGATGGAAATGTTAAAATAATTAAAGATTGAATACATAAAATTGAGGTATTCGAATATGTCAGACACTATTAATTCTGGTTTTATCAGACAAGCATCTCATTTCTTTCTTTTGCATATTATTTATTCATATGAGCCTCATTTATTCAGAATAATTGTGCGATGAGTAAACGTATTTCTAAACAATAAATTTTCATCCATTATTCTTCTTCTTCTTGTGCCTTATTCGCTCAGTTAACGTTGGCTATCATGTTGGCAGTCAATTTTATTTACGCCGTCCTGCAAAGACATATACTTTAGATTTCAAACCATCGTCTTTAGCTATGTTGTCCTCCGCCTGCTGTATCGAAGTGTATTAAATACAAAAAGAAAAAAAATTGCAGAATTTTCTTTCAGAATATATAGTCATGTAACTAATACTTTAAATAAAATTATTTTTTAATAATACTTGAAACCTAGGAGTTCTTTTATAAACACTCTATATATTTCTAATTATGTATTCATTAAATTCTATACAACCCATGGTAACAGCAACCACATTTGGTTTGGGTCGCTAATCTTCTTTTGACGTAGCTACCTTTTTAAGTCCATAAAAAATATTTTTTTGGCTTTTAAACATAAGCCATCTAACAATAAACTTATAAGTCCTTTTTTTATCATTTTATTTACAATTTATCTTTTTCTTCTACCGCTGTATTTTTTTTTATATTTCACTTATAAAAAACAAACGAAAAATACAGAATTCATCGGTCTCTAATATTTTTCTCTTCTAATCTTTATATTCTGTTATATTTTCACAGTCCTTGAACAGATCATTACTTTAGTTTAATCTTTTATTTTTTGATACTAATTCTACCTTTCTCTTAATAACTGTTCTATTGTTGTCGCTTTTTGTTTTTGTGTTTTTTTTAATCTTTTACGTCAGTTACATTCTTTTTTCTATTTTTATTCATATCACATTTTTCTAACTTCCTGCTTGATTCTTTCCGTTACTTTTTTTTTACTTTAAATATCTATGTTTAATTTTTATCAAAAAATGTTGTAATTAAATATTAGATAGTGTTTCTTCAATATGAAAACTTTATATTATTTATTAGTAGAAATTTTAAAAGAGATACTGATAATTAATTAAAACTTCATATATATAAATTTTTGTTTCGGATCAAAATGATAATTACAATATTTTATAAATTCTTGATATGAATTCGGGTGTTAATATGAGATACTTGCCTTTAGAAATTTGTATGATTATTTTCCTTCATAAATAAAAACCTGAATTTGTTTGCTTAAATAGGAAATGATGTTTACGTAAATTTAAAAAAAATATATATTCCAGAATCAAACTGGCGACTCATCTTTTTGAGAATAGAAAGTACTTTATTTCCTTAAAAAAAAAAAAAAAAAGATTTTATTTTTTCACTATTTGAAAAATATTGAAGGAGCAATTTCTTTTCTTTATTTTTTATTTAGATAAAATGACCTACTAACTATTAAAACGTAAAAGAATATATGTCCAACCAAACTAAATAAGTTTTGCTTTTATTAAGAATTAATCGATGAGCCTAGTTTGCAGTGTTTTAATATATTAACGGTTTTTAATATATTAAAATTTAAAAAAAATAATAATAATTGTAAACTATTATTTGCTTCTCTGAATAATATTGTTATACTTCTAAATTTATTTATAAAATAAATCAGCCGATTTTTAATAAGCTTAGACTTATAATTTACGAGTAATATCTACATGAAAATATATATGAAATTAATGTAATGTTATTGATTTTATATTTAATAAGACATGTGAATAATATGTTTGTTTTTTTTTTCCAGAACGCAATAATATACATTTCAATTTTACCTGAGTTTTCCAATTATAATTCTTTTTTTGTTTCTTTACCCTACATAAAAATACTTTTGAATATGAAAATGACGTCATGGTCATTATATTTATGGTTTTTAATTCAACACTGTACAATTATGACAGTGAGAAAATGAAAAATAGTTTCTAATTGTCTCCTATAATTGTCTATAATAATCAATGTGACTTTTTCTTTTATAAATCTTCCACTTTGAGAGGTTTTTTTACAAAAAAAAAAAAAAAATTGTAAATAAAAATAAAGAAGAAACATTGAATTAATAGATTAATTAAAGAATAAAACTTAAATATACATGAGACTCGATTAACTTTAAATAATAATATTAAAAAACACTCTTTTATATATTGTTATACTCTTTTTATATTGTTATTTTAATAATATTGTCAATTAAAAAGATGAATTTAATTTAGAATATATTGCTTAACGAATGGATGTAACAATTTCTAAAATTATTGATAAATTATACTTTTCAGATCTTCTCGGCAGATTAATATTATTATAGTTCATTCTCAGAATTAAAAATTGTCCGGCCAGTTATAGGCTTTATTTAAACGGTAATTCTGTATGTCCTACCTATATTAAACAATTGAACAAAAAAACAGACGTAATAAAATTTAAAAAAATATATACATTCTTCCGACCTTCCTGTTTATCAATTTTTTCTATATATATATTTTATCCCGTTGGGCTGGTCTAGTGATTAACTTATCATCAGTTGTTTAACAACTGATTTTAAAAATTCGAAGGTTCTTAAGTTCAAATCCTACTTGTTTAAAAGTTCAAAAAAGTTGTTAGTTTAAACGTTAGTTTCTTCAATACGGATTGGAATACTAGACAGTTGATCCGGTGTACTTTGGTGGTTGGGGTTCAATTAATCTCACATGTCAAGAATTATCGGCTTGACCGTATGCAAGACTACACCACATTTACATGTTATACATATCATCCTTATCTCATTTGTCTGTAGGGGGGGGGGGGGTTGCTTATTGTTCACTAGTTGAACAAATTGCAACGTACACATTAGGAGGAATAAGCATTCTAAAACTGGTAAATAATTTTGACTTTAAATAAACATTTAATTTGAAAAAATATCACAAGTATTTTATGTAACATTATAAAAATACAACAGTGAATTTTTGCATTAAATTTTCTACAATGATATAATTACGTGTTATATAAACAAACAAGAGTAAACAAACAAATACAACTTAACATAATACTACATTTGACTATTGCCGAGGGATATATCGAATACTATGACTCTTGTCTAACACTAAATCTCTATTAGCCGATTTACACGTCACGTAACTTACGTCACTTGTTACCATAGCAATAATTTCCTATCACATATTGCTCTATAAACCACCTGACACCATATTGTAATATGATTAAGTTTAAGGATAATGTTTGGACAAATAAACAAACAAATTTCTGCTACACGTGGGCTCAACATTATATAGTGCATTAAAAGAGGAAACCTCCACCTACCGGTCAGTATTTCTTACTAAGAGAATTTTTATTAATAAAAAAAAATTCTAAGTTTGTTTACTTTTGTTCTTTGCATTCTAATAATCAAATGCCAACGTATAATTTGTTTAAGACGTATTTTATACTATGAAAAGTGTTTTTATGTTTTGTTTTACAAGATAAATGTGAAACGTAGTTAAAATGAAATTAAATATATTTCATGCTCTTTGTTTTTATTAAAATGCAGAATATCATTACATAAATTGCATATAATATTAGAATGTTGCAAAAGGTTGCTGTTAAACCACATATTAAGAAATAAGTAATATTTAGTGTGATTTAACTCTATTAAATATCATTCCATTGCAGGAAAATTTAAAATAATATCAATAGTTTAGGGACTACAGCGAGGAAAATTGAAACAGTAATAATATTACGTGATTGGCAAAGACGTATAAGTGACCTATAATATAATGTCACATGTACGGTTTAACGTAATGAGCCAATCACTCTACAGTTAAATCATTTTTTTTCTATTATATAAAGTAAAGAAAACGTTTTCCCATATTGATTTCTGACGGAACGTTATATCATTTAATCAATTTCTATCAGAATAGATAAATCTAGATGCTTTTTTTTATTTATTTTTCGATAAAATTTAAAATTTCGATCTTAAGAATTCAAGAGAGATATTTAAAATAAAATTGGGAATCAGATTGAAACACTAGTTAGATTGTATTTTTAGTTTTAAATTCGCAAAATACCATCTAACTGTTTCGAATTTTCAAAATATGTCAAGCCAATCTACAAGAAAGCCAGCCACGTTTTCAAACGAATGGCACACTTGTAGTTGGCATTAGTAATTTATTGTACGTAGGATTGCACACATACCAGTTTTATTAGCTCAAGTTTTTCAACGTATAATAAATTTTTACGTTATAAAGTTATTTTTACGTTAATTACTTTTAACTTTATATTTATTGAAATATGATAAATTCTGTTATGAAGATCTATTTATTTATTATTTTTATTACATATATATATATATAATTTCTTTTCTTTTTAGTTTTACGGGCAACTGCTATGGTTATTAGCCCGATGGAAATTGGTAGCGTATGAAAAATTCTACACCTGACCGGGATTCGAACCCGGAAATAATAAAAAAAGAATTAAGGATAATAAAGACAAACGCAAATTATCTGTTCTGAGGTTGGTCCGAAGCACTATATCCGGAAAACTTTTGTCCATTCCCGGAAAACTTTAAAGATTATATAAGCACTAATTTCCTTTTATATATAACAATAATTGTAATTTTAATTGTTCGAATAATGTAATATTCTAATTTCTAATTTCTATTTTTATTTCTAATTTTTATAATATTTCTAATTATTATATTTCTAATATTTATAATTTATATAAATATAATTTATTTTCCAGAGTCTTTTTTCCAATTTCTGTTGATCCTTGTAGCACTGATTTAATCAATCCTTCTCCTTTTATGATAGATATATCAAGGACAGCTATATACCAGTCAATTAGCTTTTCAATTCTGAATTTTTCTTAAAAAGTCTTTTCTTCTCTCTCATTACTTTTTTTTATTTTTCATTTTGTTAGCCGTTTTACTCTTCCCAACCACCTTCATGTTTTTTTTTCAATATCTCCAGTCTTTTTTTCTCTGTTTTTTCGAGTCTATGTTTCCTATAAGTACGTTATTACAATCTAAACATTACATTTTACAAAATGCATCTTAACTTAACTCCATCTTAATACATAATAATCGGTTTTTTATTTGTTTTTTTTTTTTTTTTAGTTAAATTCTAAGATATTTACTATTATTAAATTTCTTTTGTTTTCATATTTTCTGTCTTCTATTAATATGGTATCTAATTATCTGTATATTTCACTTTTTAAATCTTTCCTTCTTGTGTAGAGATTTATTGTCTAGTATCTCTTACTCGTATTACTTTAATTTTCTTAACATTCATTTTCATTCCATATTTTTTCACAATACTTCTAACTGCATTTTTTTTTTTTTGAAATCACCAGTAAAAAATCCTGCGCATGCTTTCCTACAAAACCATCTCATCTCTGAATCTTATACAATGTAATCTCCCTCCAACATCGATTGTTTCATCCTATTTTACAGTTTTTTAATTATATATGCATTCAACATTTTAACTGTAGGCACAAATCTTGCCTTAATCCTCTATTTAGGTGAAATAACTGAGTTTGATTATTCATTTTTAATGAGAAGTTAAAAAAGGATTTTGAAAATAAATTTTCTTTTGACTATACTGGCCTCACCTCTGTTTTTTGAGAAACTTTATACACACGTTACGTCAAAAAATAATAATAAAAACGAAATCATCATCGCAAAATAATTACGCATACGATACGTCCTAATACAAAGATGTGTATTACTTCTCTTCCTGATTTCAGAAATATACAATGTACCTTGTTATATTACGGTTAGCTTTAGATGATTATATCTAGAAATTATGGACAAGGTAGGACACATCTACACATAAGGTAGGATAGATCTATTTCCGACTACGTGTCATGCAGAAATTGACGACACACAAATTATCGTTCAAAAATTCAAACGTATACTCGTATTTCCTACAATAATGACGTATTATTGCCATAAAAATATCGTCCCTGAGTGTAGTAACCAGATATAGATGAACGAAACAACCAAAAACGAAGTAAACAAAAAACTTTACACCCAAAATTGAATACAAAAATGTAAAACTTGCAAGAAAAAGGTTTTTTGTATAATTTAGTATATACATTTCACAGATATTCTATTCATAGTTAAAAATTACGGAATTGTCGATACCGATGTTTCGCCAGTTTTTTACCAAATATTGAGTTTTCTACCAAATGTTGGTATTGTTTTTTACCAAAAAAATCAATAGTAGGCTTATCGAATAGCTAGGTTTGTTCATTAAAGCAGTTGTAGATTGGAAAAAATTCTTGCTAGAAACGTATTTTGATAAAGAACTAGTGAACATGAAACCAGTAAACCAGTGTATACTGGTTTCATGTTCTCTATTATATGTGCTCAGTGACTCCTGGGGGCCTTCCGAGGCCAAGGGACCTATCCCATGGCCGCAGAGCTTGCTTCACTTGTCCTTCCAAATTTGCCAGGGAGAACCGGCGCCCTGACACACTCAGAGCTTGCTTCGGTCGCCATTCCCATTTACCCAAAGGACTCCGCCTCTAGAACCCCGCACGTACGTTATCCTCATGGTTGTGAGTATAATACTGATAAATAATAATTAGAATATTCGGGCTTTATAGAAACCTAAAAAAGAAAATTAATTACGAAAGATAGAATAATAGTAACTATGGTAACTAAGATACAAAACACCTTTGACGACGAAAAATTCATAACTTATTTCTTTGCCATTGTGGCAGAAATATAATAATGAAGTAAAATAATTAAGCTATATTTTCCTTACTGAATACTTTATGAATATCGTTCTTTTGTTATAAAGAACCAGTGAACATGAAATTATAAAGAAATAAAAAAATACAAAGACCGCTAGTGTGATTGACTGTTGGCGCCCGTGGTGTACTTATAGCTCGATTAAGAACACTTAACAATATGTTAAAAATACATCTTATAACCTAGCTGCGAAGCACATACTCATATGTTTAAATGTAAATATTGAAAGCATTTTAGTTTTTTTTTTTTTTACCTATTCCATTCCGACAGTTACATTCTTACACACAGTTACAACTGCCCTTCTTCTACTTCTTTTTATCACACGAAACGAATATTAAAACTTGCCAAATCTAATAGGGATTGGAACCCAGAACCTTTCGGATGGATTTTCAAGCATACAAAAACCAAATTCCGTTTAAAAGAAAATAAAGTCGTTACAAAACTTGTTTTTACCACATTTTTGTGTGCTGTTACAAATATAAAATGTCTGAATCCGGGTTAAAGCACATCGAATGATAGATCCAAAATAACGAGATAATCTGCTACTTAGTAATTCTGTCAGTTCTTTTAGTAATTTAACGTAACAGATATACATATATATATATATATATATATATATATAAAAAAATAACCCTCGTGTATATATATATATATATATATACACGAGGGTTATTTTTTTTCAAGCTGCGATCGGTCACGAAATTAAAACCACAGTGAAAATAAAAAAATTTTTATTTGTAACAAGTACTTACATAATTACGCTATTTCTCTACATAGTCGCCACTTCGATTTAGACATTTGTCGTAACGTGCCAACTTTCCAATACCCTCGTCATAGAACGGAGCCGCCTGTGTTTTCAGCCATGTTTCTACGCTGGTCTGCAGCTCGATGTCTGTGCCAAAATGTTGTCCTCCTAGCCAGCGTTTCATGTGAGCAAAGAGGTGAAAATCGGATGGAGCCAAATCCGGGCTGTATGGTGGGTGATCAAACACTTCCCAGCGAAAACGCTGCAGGAGCTTCTTTGTTACAGCTGCAGTGTACGGCCGAGCATTGTCATGGAGAAAGACAATGCCTGATGACAACATTCCTCTTAGCTTATTCTGAATTACCCTTGGTAGACGTTGAAGAGTCACTCGATATGAGGCTGCAATGATGGTCGTGCCACGTTCCATGAATTCCACCAAGAACAACTCCATTCCGGTCTCAGAACACAGTAGCCATACACTTTCTATTGGAGAAGGTTCGCTTGAACCTCTTTGGTTTACTGGAAGAATGAGAATGCATCCACTGTTTGGATTATTCTTTTGTTCCTTTAGTTTCGAAATGGACCCATGTCTCGTCCCCTGTGACAATTTTGTTCAAACATTCTTCTTCTTCATTGCGGTAGCGGTGGAGAAACGATAGGGAGGCGTCCATTCTAATTGTTTTGTGATGGTCGGACAGCATCTTGGGAACCCATCTCGCACACAGTTTGCGGTACTGAAGTCTCACACTCACAATGGTGTAGAGAACTGACCTTGAAATTTCAGGAAACGAATCACTCAATACAGAAATTGTGAACCGACGATTTTCTCGAATTGCCTCATCCACTCGCTCATCGAGATCATCGGTTGACACTCGCTTCCTTCCCTCACCGCCTGCATCATGAACATCTGTACGTCCTGCTTTAAAGTTCCTGCACCATTGTGGCATTTTGCTGTCACTAATTGAAGTTTCACCGTACACATAACTTATTCGTCGACAAATCAGCTGCATTACACCCCTCAGCCTGAAGAAATCTAATTACCGCACGCACTTCATACTTGACGGGAGATGCTATTGTTGTACACATGTTTACGTGCTAGCTTCATGCTCAGAACTAAACGAAGTGACGCGGCGGGATTGAAGGCCATATTAGAGACGCTGCGCAACACATATGCGCAAAGGTTCATTCGATTTTTGTGCGGGTTTTTATTTCGCGACCGATCGGACCTTGAAAAAAAACTCTCATATATATAAAAGTATAAATTCCTTAAATAGAAATCGGAAATTAAGTTATTGGGCAAACTTCAAATGTTATTACGTAATGGGTAAAGGGTATTTTTTAATTCAAACAGGAAGGTTGTTATCGCCACTGTATGAGAAAAACACTACCATATTGAAGATTAACCAACAAAGGAATTTAATTAAAAAAGAAAACCAAACACATTAATAGTTTGTATAGGAACCTTAAAAAAGAGAAAGAAAAACAGAATGACGGTTAACTATCCATCACTCAAACATGGAGCTAACAGAAAGATTAATAAATTTAAAAAAACAGTTTTTCATCTCAATTAAAAGATAAAGTTAGAACCAAAAGAAAAAATACAATAAAAACGATCACAAATAGAATATAAACTAAAATAAATTAATGTTGAAATGTCAAAAGCATACTCTTTATTAAAAAGAGAAAGAAAAACCGATAAGTATGACTGTATGAGAAAACTAATGCTTTCTCGACGATTAATTACACTTGCATAATTCAATTTTTACTTTCTTGTACAAGTAAAGGAAGTATTGTCGTAAAAAATTTCGGTTTTTAGATTTCAACGTAAATACCTATTTTGACCATTCGTGAATCCATTTTGACTAGTTTCGGTGTAAGGTCTGTACATATATGTGTATGTATGTACGTACGTACGTATCTCGCATAACTCAAAAAGCCGTAGGATGTTAAAAGTTTGGATTTAGGACTGTGGTAAAATCTAGTTATGCACCTCCCCTTTTGATTGCAATAAATTGAACCAAAAGTGCCCAAAAAACCCTAAAATTCAAAAAAATTTAGATTTTGGAATTTTTCTTAACTGAATAAGCCCTTGTTGAGAGCTTTTCAACGATGTATCATAAGTGGTACTTATTTTCATTATTTCCAGAGTTATAGCCAAATGAAATTTTACTTAATGAAATATTTGGATCATATAAGGAGAAGGCACATCGGTTCGAATCAGACTTCATCTTCTTCTTTTTTAACTGTTTTTTTTATATTTATTTAAATATATTGATTTAACAACTATTAACCTTTGATTGTAAAAAAATACAATAAAAAATAATTCAATAATAGCAATAAATAAAAATATCAGATGTTATTAATGAAATAAAATTTTATGTACTTTTCATTTTAAAAAAAAATGTGTATGTAATTTAATAGGCAAGTATGTAATTTAATAGTAAGTCATGTGGTGTCGACATCAGATTTGGTGAAACATCTGATTATTCGTTTTTGTTTTTCATTTTGTTCATGGTTAGATCATAATAACTTAAAAAACATAGTACTAGATAGATATAAGACATGCATTTATTTAAAGAGTAATAAAGGGACTTTCACTCTATCCTAATGTTTCAGGTAAGATTGTTGAATTAATAACTGTATACATATTTGATGATAATAACTAATATTTTAGCAATTGTGTAACTGTCCAATTTATTAAAGAATTGAAGGATCATATCACACTTTCAAATAAAATAAGTTTAAATGAAGTGCAGAAAAAAATGTGTGCATGTAATTTAATAGGTGTACAAGGAAGTCATGTGGCATCCGCATCAGATTTTTAGTTTGACTAAAGTTTCATAAAATTCGGAAATGAAACCTGTACAACTAATAATAACTATTATTTTTTTATATTACTGTTTGAAGAAACTTGTAATTTTTTCTGTAGCCATCATTTGAAATCGATTAGTTTGTATACGTTTTGAGATTAACTGAAGAAAATGGAAACCATTAAAATTATGTGTTTTCGAATTAAATGTCGATTATATGAGAAAAAGAAAACTGGCAAAGTTTGAATTATCAGGCTTCACACTGGTGAAAAAGTAGTAGTGTTGTGAAATCCCCAAAAAATCGAAAATATTGTAAAATAAAAATTCTACAAATTTCTATTTGAAAATTCAAAAATTTGTATTTGTATTTGAAAAAAATCAAATACTGAAAAATCGAACTTTTTTTTTAAATTCTACAAAATTAATAAGTTAGTAAAATAAAAAAGTAAATAAAGTTTAAAAAAATAACATCGTAAAAAATTTTATGAAATTGTAAAATTAAATAGCCTTAAAAAGTAATGTAATGTTAAAAATATTCATTTAATAATGCTAATATTAACTAAAATTAGTTTAGTAACCTTTGCGATCGAAAAAAATAAAATTTTCAGAATTTTTTCTAAATCTGTGAGTCCAAGTAACATGGGGGCTTTTTTTATTGATTATGATGATTACCAAAATAAAATTAAAGCAGTAGAATTCCCAAATTTTGAATAAAAAATGTTTAATTTTAGGGGTTTCCTGACTGTACTTGGGGAAAATTAAGGAAAAATTTTTTTATAAAAAGTGATCCCTGAAAAAAATTAATTTAAAAGATAATTGTAAAAAATATTGAAAAAAATGAAGTATAACTTTTAAGAAAGTAATGAAAAAGATTGTTTCTGATTTTGGGTTCGCATGTAATACAGGTAGCAAAGCTACTTTAATTTTAATACCCCCTTTAAGTGATGAAAAAAAAAATTTTAATAACAAAAATTAAAAGAGTCAGGCCTAAAACTAAAACACAGGTTATATATTTTTTAGAGGTGAGAGAATACAATTTAAGTATGTATGAAGTATAAGCTTTCAAGAAATGTTTTAAAAATATTTAAACCGAAGGGAAAAAATAGTGAAATAAAGCAAAAAGAAAACCCATATATATCATCTGTAATACGTGGGGATTGATTTTTTGAAAATTTTTTTACGGGATTATTTATACATGCGTTGTAGGTAACAAATTCGGTTTCATTCATTCATAGAGTTCTACCATTAGGGCAGGTCCTGTCACGGCTGCTCCTCTTTGTTTCCGCGTATTTTCCCCCTTTCCAAAATCCTTTCCATCATTTCAAATCGCTTTCTTCCTTTCCTTTCATTCTTACCTTCATTCATCCGATGTGCTAGCCTTGTCCTCATACAATTTCCTATATCACATATATAGCCTTACACATATTTCATAGCTTATATTACATACATAGCCTTTACCTTTCAATCACATTTAGCATTTTCCTTTTCTCTTCGATTATCCTTAATATTTCATCATTTGTTACACGGTCTTGCCATTTGACATTAATCATTCTGCACCATACCCACATCTCAAAAGCCAATTCGTTTTCTGTCTGCCTTTCTCATCGTCTACGTTGCAGCTCGAAAGAGCATCAAACACCAAATAAAACATCTCATTAATCTCTTCCTTAACGCTAAGTTTAACTTTTCACACAGTGGCCTTCCCTTCTTTTTAAATGCCTGCTTACTTCTTGAAATTGTTATAATTTCTACTGTGCAAGTTAGGTCATCGTTTATAAAGCTCCCTGAGTTCTTAAGTTTCTTCACCTGCTCTAAAACTTCATTTCCTCTCTTAACCTCAATCTTCACCTAATACTATACATTTTGATGATCCTCATACCCGGACTTTCGTAAGCTTCATTTAAGTCATCAAACATTTCATTTAGTTTACTTGAGCTCTCAGCCAGTACCCCCATGTCTTCAGCAAACGTGTAAACTCTATACTTCTTCCCCCGATTTTTATTCCTCTTTTCCATTCGGACAGCATTTAATTAAATCTTCCAGATAAATACAAAACAGTGATGGTGACATGCAGCATCCCTGCCTCACTCCCCTTCCAATTCCTATTCTTTCTGTCATTTCGTCTCCTACTCTCACTTTTATTATTTGGTAATAGTATAGTTCTTTTATTAGGCGCCTCTCTTTCCAGTCAAGTAACATTTTTCCAAAATTAACAGTACTGTATTCCATCTAACTCTGTCAGACGCTTTCTCTAGGTCGACAAATGCAACATCCATTCTCAGTCCCCTTTCCGTCTATATAGCAGCCATATAGCGTCCCTTATTCCAACACTTCTTTTAAACCTATACTGTTCTTCCTCAATACCGCCATCCAATTTATTGTACATTTAAAACCACTAACAGTATTATAGCTGCATGTGATATTAGGTTAATCGTTCTACGGCTAAATTCGCTTTAAGAAAGCATACACTAAAATACCTCTGAAGAAAATCGAAATTGGTCTTTTCGCAATATTCTCCATCCCAATCTACGAATCATGAAAAAACTAACACGATTAACGCCCCATAAAATATATTTGAGCCAAAATTGGAAAAATAATTCGGTTTGGTCAATCCTGAGATATATAAAGCCAGAAGCACATATAAACACATACGTACATGTATGTGTTTATATATCACATACATGTACGTATGTGATATATAAACACATACGTACATACTACATAAATATGTTTTTTGATCTAATGAACTAGTAACCCCCTAAAACGTAAAGATTTGCAAAACACTCAATATCCCATTTTTGACGTAGTCAGCATAGTTTTCCTTTTAATATAGCTACTCTAGCTATAATCGCCGGGAAAGTAAAGGATTGATGTAAGTCAGAATGATTACATCACGTGCACAGTTTAGGGTTACTGTTTTTTAAAGAAATTGAACATCTACAAAAGGTGTAACATTACATTCACTTGTAATAATACGTCATGTGGTACTTCAACAACTGGTATCGGATTCTTATCGATAAAAAATTTCATTTTTTAATTGTGTTAAAGTAAGATTACTTATTTATAAAAAAATCAAAAACCGTATTTATGGCTTTTAGTTTTCTGGTCTTATTTTCTAAGCAAAAATAAACAGTCAGTCACGAATTTCCTTGTTAATGTAAGTGATGATTAATTAAGTGATGAGGAATATCCAATGTCAGAGGATTTATAAGTAAAAAATATAAATATTCAAATTTAATTATTATTTGAGTTCAAATGAGATTGGGTACCTTTATTTAAGGTAGTTAAAGTATCACTAGTAGTAATTTACGTTCTCACTGGACTGAATAATTGATTTTGTGATTTGCATACGAAATTAGGTACATAAAAGGTCATTCGAAAATACCTCTGTAACAAAAGGGGAAGTAATGGAAATTAACAGACGTAGTGGTTAAATACTATCCTTTTGACAATTAAATGAAGTCTTACTTGAAATAAAGTTATCTCAATTAAAATAGGATACAGTTTTATTAATTAAGTTTAATTAACAGAAACCTTAGTTTCTTTTCGTTTTAAAAATTAAGTTAAAGTATTTTCCCCTAGATTTGTGAGATAGTGAATATTTACTGTTACCGGTAGATAAGAACTTTACGCATACTTGGTTACATAGTCTGCTTCACTGTGGGCAATAATAAAATTAGATGTTTAATAATAATTTTGTTCCTAAGCATTTTAATAATTAAATTAACACTGAAGAATTATGGAAAAAAGTTTTTAAAAATTGTAAAGTCAAGTTTTTGAGTTCTTTACCCAGGAATCGGAAGTTGTAACAATAGTAATTATTGATAATTATTTTTTGCTTAAGTAAAACATAAAAAAGAATTTTTATGATTAAATTCACAATCTACGGAAAACATTTAATTTTACTGAATCTTCATTATGTAGAAAATATTTTCTCTGTGCTACTTTCCCGTTTTGTACATTTATAAGTTACTAATTACGTAAAGACATTTTTTCATCTGAAATGACTGAAAGTAGTTTATATAATGACAATGTTGTATTACATTTAATAAGGAAACAACATTATTATCATTGCTGTGTGCCTCCGTCGAAGAGTGGTCGACAACTCCTTACTTTATGTTCTACTTTTTTGAGTTCTACATTTTAGCATATATTTTTCTAACTGTATAACAAATTAAACGATTTAAGATATATGTTTAATCAGAGTCATGTCGCGAAAAACACCGAAATATGTGCTTGTACAAAAAATGTATAAACTTTGTAAGTTTTTGATTTATGCTATTTTTATTAAATAGTTGAAAAAAAAATTAGAACGTGGTTCTCATATTTTATATTATACGTAATAACTTTATTTTAATTAGTTAATAAAAAAAAAAAAAAACGTGAAAAGATGTAACTGTACCTTTAAAAAGAAATTAAAAAATGGAAAAAATTATTCTAAAAGAATAGGAAAAAACAAAATAAATACGCATGAAAGTTTAAAACCAGTACATGTTATTATAAAACCCAGAATTACATTGTGTGCTTTTTTTTGTGTTCAGTCATTTGACTGGTTTGATGCAGCTCTCCAAGATTCCCTATCTAGTGCTAGTCGTTTCATTTCAGTATACCCCTACATCCTACATCCCTAACAATTTGTTTTACATATTTCAAACGTGGCTTGCCTACACAATTTTTTCCTTCTACCTGTCCTTCCAATATTAAAGCGACTATTCCAGGATGCATTAGTATGTGGCCTATAAGTCTGTCTCTTCTTTTAACTATATTTTTCCAAATGCTTCTTTCTTCATCTATTTGTAACCGGTGCATTGTCGAATAGCTTACGATGCCATCACGCAGAATACCATGCTACATCGTAAATAGTAAAAACTACGATAATTCGAGTGTTAAAAAAAATTAATTCTGTTTCAAATTAGATTTTAATTCCGTTCCAGATTAAAAACAAACAACAGCCTATAACTAGTAAACCTTTGTTTCACATCGACGTAAAATAATCAAAGTTTAAAAAATAATTGAATATTAGAGTAGTATTATATTTTTATTTTCAGAGCGATTTATGACATTTAAAATTATTTAGTTTCGCATTTATTTAAATAAATATATTTTATAAATATAAGAAAACAATCTGTTGTGGACACCACATGACTTGATAGTTCACCTATTAGATTACATATCTACATTTTTTGCTACACTTCATTTAAACTTATTTCATTTGAAAGTGAGATGCGATCCTCCAATTCTTTAATAAAGTGGACAGTTACACAATTGCATTGTGGTGGAGACCACATTGCATCACATTTTTTGTGGTGCCCGTATCAGCATTTTATATTAGTTTATATATTAATTTTGTATAATTTGTTTATAATTAATTTTGTATCAACTTCATATACATGTATTTTTTTTTATTTAAATATATTGATTTACTAATAATTATTAACCTCTGATTGTAAAAATTTTGAATTAAAATGAAAAGTATATAAAATTTTATTTCACTAATAATTTCTGATTTTTTTTTATTGTTATTATTGAATTATTATTTATTGTGAAAAATTTTATTACAATCAGAGGTTAATAATTATTAATAAATCAATATATCTAAATTAAAAAAAGGTAAAAAAAAATATATTTATATGAAGTCGAATTCGAACCGATGTGCCTTCTCCTTGTAAGATCCAAATAATTCATTAATTAAAATTTTATTTGGCAATAACTGTGGAATCAATGAAAATAAGTACAACTTATGATGTATCGTTGAAAACCTTTAACGAGGGCTTATTATTGTAGTTGTCCAAAATTCAAATCTTTTGGATTTTGGGTTTTTTTTATCATTTTTGTTCAGTCGATTTCAATAAAAAAGGGCGGTGCAGAACTAGATGTTACAGCAGTCCTAAATAAAAAATTTCAACATTCTACAGCTAATAGTTTTTGAGTTATGCGAGATACATACGTACTGGATTCAGGAATGGTCAAAATGGATATTTCCGTTGAAATCTGAAAATCGAGATTTTTCACGATTACAATACTTCCTTTACTTCGTACAAGAAATTAAAAAAAGCACAGGAAGACAAAAAGTTACTCTTAACGAGGGTACGATAAAACTGTCCAGAAATAGAAATATCTTCCAAAACGTTTACTTAAGTTTTCGACACAATTTTCTAAGCTAGAATGAAAAGAAATTATGTCAGCTATATACAAATACTATTTTATTTTTGCTATATGCATATATTATTTATTACGTAATAACTACGCAAAATTGTCTAAAATCTGTAAACATGATTAATTTTGTTAAAGAAAATTTTTAATGTTATTTGGAATAAATTAACGTAATTTTAGCCGGAAAACTTAATGTAAATTTTTAAAACTGGATATCGCGTTTAGCCGTAACTGTTTAATAAAAACGCGAGGAAACGATGTTCCATAAATCTGAATTAAAAAAGATCATTGCTTCGGGGGGAAACAACCTAAAGGAACTCAGAGCATGAATTTCATTGTATAAAATACAGGAAATGTGTATTTATGAAGAAATGGAAACCTGGATTTAAATTTTAATAAAATGTTTTATCAACTTGAACAAATTTTTTATACCAAAAATTTATTTTTGGATTAAAGTGGCAAAACTTTATTTCAGAATTTAAAATAATTTTTGGAATATTTTAAAAGGCATTTTTATCTTTTTTAATATTTTTGGAAAAGTATACGTATTCTACATTGCATTATTTCTCTTTTTTGAGAAATATCAATACCATTAAAATGACTTTAAAAAAAGAATGTTTATAAGATGTCGTTAAAATTTGAAATGGAATAATTTTGCTGCAATATTTGTTTGTTTTTTACAGAAAAATTTATTTTTACATTTATACATTTTAAAGTCTACTATCATAGAGAGAGAATAACTTTTTTCAGAAACTATAATCTATGTACAGACTATAAAAACGATATTACGACTGTAAATAATTGATAAATTTTTTAAAAATTTTATATTATCTTTAGATATATTATTGTTATTATTATTATTATTATTATTATTATTATTATTATTATTATTATTATTATTATTATTATGATTATTATGATTATTATGATTATTATTATTATTATGATTATTATTAAGATACTTTTGATTTAGTGGGATTATTTATTAATGTACTAGCCGATTATTTTGATTTGGCAGTTTAACATTTTTACGAGACTCACATTAAAAGACTATACACATTAAAATTTACTACAAAACAAATTATTTTAAGCAAAATTATGCTATGACTGAAATTTTAACAATATCTGTCTTTATTTAAGGTGACAGGATTTTCTGCCTAGACGTCAGTTGATATAGACGAAAAACAGCAGTTTGATTTGCATCCCTAGATGATAAAATACACTTATTGATGAAAAAATTGATTTTAATCCATTTTTCTTGAATTTTCTAATCAGTTCCAATTTAGTAACTGACAAGTTATTTATTACTTATTTATTTTACTCTTGGATTTGTAAGTAAATAACGAAAATGAGAAAGTATTTTGTTTTTTAAATCTTGTAAGTTTTAATGGGAATGCATGTACATTTTACTAAAATGTCCTTTGCCGATACCAAATAATAAATAATGTAGATTGCTTAATGGTTTAATGTAACCATTAAGCAATCTAACTTAATGTAAAGTTTTATGTTCTATTAATAACAAATAATTATACCTTAACGTTTAATATTTGTATATGTAAAATATTTAAGCGCTCAAATCAATCAATGAAAGATAGTTATTCAATTAGATTTGTAGTTAATAAACCAATTCATAATTATTTTTAAAGATATTCTCCAGTAATTTTAGTAAATATTATGATTATTATTTTATATGAAATGATAGTCATCATATGAATAGATAAACGCTTTTATTCGATTACCCACCCGCTCTCTCTCTTTTTTCCTGTTTAGCCTCCTCTAACTACCGTTCAGATAATTCTTCAGAGGATGATATGTATGAGTGTAAATGAAGTGTAGTCTTGAGATGACCATTCCTGAGATGTGTGGTTAATTGAAACCCAACCACCAAAGAACACCGGCATCCACGATCTAGTATTCAAATCCGTGTAAAAATAACTGGTCGATTACCCACCCTGACTCGGTTTAGAACTTTAGCCCATATGTGCAAATTTTATGTTGCTATGTATTGTTTTTTTTTTTTTTTGAAACTGATTAAAGTACGCCATTTTTAATATCCGAACAAATCCAAAATCATGTGTTTTTTCCTTTATAAATGTTTTAGTTTTTTTATTTCAAAAATTGTACGAATACAATTACAGTCTGCCATTATACGAATATCTGATTATTATTTAGGACGTAAGTAAAAATGGGTTTTCTTATATGAAATGAGTTTTTATATTAAATAATATATATATATATATTACAAACAAAATTAATGTTTTAGTTTCACCTATTTCTAAAACGTATGATCTGCTAAGTTTATACCTAACAAATTTACCAAGTGTATAGGGTTACTTTCTTTCATAATCTAGATTAATATCTACTGGCTAAACAAAAATAGAATACCGATCGCATTTTTTATTTATTAAAACTTTAATATTTTGGAGATTTAATCATCCTTATCGAGAAAAGAAGATAACAATAACTCCCTATTAGAGCAGGGAAAAATTTTCTGTTATGGGAAGGGTTATATGTATACTTTATTATAACTAAACAAAAAATTGTGACTTGTGATTGGTTGGGACGTGCATGGTGTAAGCATCGTTAACTACTGCCAGATTAACTGCGTATCACGACTGCTCTAAGTTTGGTGTATTTCAATTGGCCGGGAACCACTGTATGTAATCAATACGTCCGTAGATCGAGAGACGTAATTTTTCATAGCTAGCGCTATCTACATATTATGTATACTTATATATATATATACACCAAAAATTAAGCGAACAATTTTGATGTCTTATTAGAAAAAAGTAACAGTCCTATTAATGAATGGTTATGCTCTCTCTTACAGGTAACTCATAAAATTTTCCTCGGCAAATATTAGGTAGCACTGTGGTTTCATATGAAACCATACACGTCAGTCGCCATGAATCAACAGATGAAAGCACGAAGCGTAGAGAATTTTATTGAAACAAATCAAACATACACGTTCGACGCAATTTTAGAACTCGGTGTAACTTAGAGCCACTCTCTAGAACAAGTATTCGTTCACTGTTTGATAAATTTAAAGAAACTGGCAGTGTTGAACGTAAGAAGGAAGCAGGCAGCTCTAGAACATGAGATGAAAAATTGGAGATCATTCGTCAATCTCTTGTTCGCAGCCCTCAGAAGTTAACAGGGAGTGCAGCGCGCGAATTAAATCTTCCGCGATCTACCATTCGAAGTTTTGAAGGAACGATTAAAATTTCATCCTTATAAATTATAAATATTGGAGCACATTATACCTACTACAAGATCACACTGCTAGAAAGGAATTTTCTGTGGAAATGATTGAAATAATTGTTGTCAAAAACGATGACTGTTACCGTAAAAATGTTATGTTCTGAGACGAGGCTACATTTCACGTATCTGGAAAAGTGGACGCTCTAAACGTTCGAGTGTAGGAATCAGAGAACCCACATGTTATACTTGACCGTATAAGTGATAGCCCAAAAATTAATGTTGGCTGCGGACTCCTATACGATCGCGCGATTGGACCTTTTTTCTTTGCGGAAACGGCAGTTAACGCGAACGGCAGTTAACGCGAACGTCTATCTGAACTTGTTAGAGGGTTTCTTTACCCTCAGCTTGAAGAGTTACAACTCGAATCATATTTTAACAAGTTGGAGCGCCGCTACATTGGGGTTTATTAGTGCATGAATCCCTCAACAACACATTCCCAAATCGCTGGTTTGGACGTGATGGACCGATTGTCTGGCCATTTCGAACACCGGATATAACTCTATGTGATTTTTTCCTATGGAGTTACAGCTAAGATAATGTATACAAAGTTTTTATAGTGCAAATTGACGACCTTAAGGAGAAGATTGTTAACGTATTCGAGCTCATACATGTGGATATATTACAACGAACATCAAGTGAAGTATTAAAATATCGATTAATGTAAAAAATCTCTCAGTAAGAACCGAATCATCAATTTCAACACATTCATGCACTTCATCCATAAATTTTTTTGGATAAAAAATATTAATCTACAGTTTCTGTTCTTAAATTAAAAGATTCACTTTCGACATTATCATTGATGGTAAAAAGAACAAAAAAGATTAAATTCCGTTTGATCATGTACAAAATAGAGGGGAAACATGATTAAAACACGTTAATTTTTAAATAAAGTAATTTTTTATAAATTATTATTATTTTTATAAATAAGTAAGTTTTTCATTATTATTTTTTTTATAAATAAGAAATTATTTTTGGTATCTTTAAAAGCAAATATTTTAAATTGAATTTTTTTCACATATCAAATAATTACACAAACAAGACAAACCTTTATTCACGATTATAAATTTCTGTTGGTGACAGTCAGAAAAATAAATAGATTTCAAACACTCTTGATTAACATGAGAAAAAAGTTTGTGTAATATCTCTAATTTTTAAAAATTTCATCAGTTTGATTTATAAAAAAAGAACTGCGACGGTAGGTGGGTTATATTTGTTTTAAGCAGAACTCCAGCCAAGTAAAATACCACTCGAAATTCATTTTAACTTTTGAGTATAGTATAGAAAAAAAAAAGATTTTTTTTTAATTTTAATATCACATAAAAGGGCGGAAAAAGTGTTTTACTCACAGGAAAAACCTGTCAAAGGAAATAAAAAAGAATGATATTTTGCACTTACAACGTTTTAAATTAGCTTCACTTCTTCATGCTGCTTACAAAAAATAAAACTTTACGTAAATATACTTGTAAAGAGGACAATTAAAAAAAAGCAATGGTATATATAAAACAAATCGCATAACTTATTTCTTTTTAAATTTTAATTCAACAACAGCTTTAAATGTGCGTGTCTGCAGCAGTAGTATTCATAGCAGTGATACAGAGAAAAACTTCTATTTAAGAATTTTTTTTGAGAAATTTGTTAAAATATTTGTTTTTTACGCTAAGCTAATTACAAGTCTTTCAACCACTTGAATTTTGAAACCTAATATAATTAAGACTATCTTCTGTAACAGTCAAATCATTGTGTTTGTTAATCAGTCCCATTATATTTATATGTCTAAATAATCTTGTGATTGGTTTACCTCCAAATATGGACCATATAAAAAAGGTTTTACCACAAAACGTATTGGATATCCCCATAAAGTAAAGATATTTTATTATATAATCACATCAAGTAATTTGCTAAAAGAAATCCAGAGCCAATACCATGAATAAATCCAAAGCAGGTCACAGCTGTTTTATGATTTGATTAGTATGTGTAGAGTAAAAATTTAGACATATATTGAAGTGAAACTTTACTGATAGTTTCCATTTTAATCAATAGATTAAGATGGAAAAAGGCTGATAAGCCTTCTCATTCCTATATAAGATATAATTTTTGAAATCCACAGGAAAACTATAATTAATTTTTCACTATCGGTTACATTGTTAATTAATTTTGCTTACGTTTGGTAAATTTTTCAGTTATATCTCGTGCTAATTCAAGTATTATTAGTTGAGGATTAACTATTACAAATATTTCTACAGATATATTGTTGAAGATTTTGAGAGCCAAGTAAATTGTCCTGATTTAATCATAGAAGTTGATAGCCACCTTTTCAAAGGAACTAAGATATAGCAAATATATGAGAATAAATGCCAAAAAACTCGTTTGCATTTGTATTCAGACTTGATATTACAATTTAAATAAATGAAATATTTACTTAAAATATTAAAATATATAATGCATTAATTCAAAGAGTGCAAAGTATCTGTAAGCTATGCGTTATAATATACTTATTTTTAGCTTATGAAATTTAATCAAAAAATTACGGATAAAAATGTTCTAAGATGAAAAAATTGAATAAATATACAAAAATTCACTCACTTACTAAACTACTTTGTCCTTTGTTGATAATAAGTTTAATAATAAATCTTTTACTGTATTATTATTCTATAAATAAATAAATAATCTACCCCCGACTATTGTTACTAATAACCCTCGAAATCTTTCACTACCCTTAACTTATTAATTAACCCTAGATCCTAAGTACCATCTCCTTTTAAATAAGAAAAATATTGAAAATTATTCACGTTTTTACTATTTATAAAAACGTTTCATACAATTTCAATTTAAGATAATTAAAAAATCTGAAACCCACTAATCGAGATAGATCTATTCTTTAATATATCCTCACCCCGCTTTGGAATTTTTCAAAAATTTTAATATAATCAAACAACATAATACAAAATTCCAAAATTAATTTCAAAATTTGCAATATATATTATATGTATTCTTAGAGAAAGCTTATAATATATATCTACCTTCAAATTAGCCCAGGTGTAAATAAAAATAATTTTTAATTAAACTTTTTTTTCAGAGATGCAAGGCTTCAAGGAATACAATAATTTCGAATTGATCACTTTTTAACTTAAATTTCAATACTCTTCTACTGTTATAAATAATACTAAGATAGTCGAGAAAGTAAACCCCATTTACTCGTTATATACCGTTGGGAATTAAACGGAGAGTTGATTAGAAACGAGATTCATTGAAAAATGAGTAATTTCTCAGAATAAGGTTCCATGTCTCACTAAGTTAAACGCTAAATATGATCATATTTTCGTCTAATTATACTGGATCAATTTTTTTTTATATCTATAAACGTGTAAATAAAAACGTATTCCTAACGAAAAAGAGTTTTTTTTTCAGCCGAAGTATAGCCAAGTATTTCAGCCAGAAAAATTAACGTTAAAATGTTCTTTAAATAAGATAAGAAACAAATTATAAAAAAACAAAAACAAAAATTTTACGGTTTTAAAAACTAAACTTACAGGCATAGGTTTCTTTTGGATGATCTTTTTTTAATTACTTACTACTAATTTTTTCAGACAACTGTAGACATTAAAGAAAAACAGATTATTAAATATATTTTGTGATTTTTATTAAAAAAAAACTTTACTGAAGACTATAAACAGAAACCGTTTATTTAATATTTTGATGCAGTGGATTTAACAAAATTTTATGCAATATATTTACTTTTGTATGCGTCAAATGCAATAATTACGAATAGTAACATAATAAATACTTTATTTAGTAGTTATTTTGATTTTTATTACAAAAATAATATCAGAAAATATTATTTTATATCAAATTATATTCTAATGAAAGGTCGTAATAACAAAATTTTTCTTAGAATTTCGCTAAACTCTACATCTTTCAATTGACATAGATAAAACCAGAAGAAATATTTTTATTTGTTTTCAGTTAAATTACTGTTTCTGAACAATTCATTTAATATTACTACTGAAATAAATTTTGCTTTAAGAAATAAAATAAAAGTGAATACAAAATAATAACGTAATACGATTATAATTCTTTACGAGTTAATTAATTTTTTTCAGATATTTGAATAAACAATAAAAAAATGAAAATTTATAATAAGTATGTAACATTATTTGGGTTAACTTTTTTTTTAATTTTGGTTTTTTTTTTCAAACATAGATAAGCCTAGAAAAATGGACCTACTATGAAAATTTCTGTTACCAAGGAGTGCAAAGCCTTGAAGTAAACTGCATCTAATGATCAGAAAATTTACTGGGTGCTCCGATATAACTATAGAATGTTATAATATAGTGATGTATGTAAGTGTACGTGCACTGTTCCGGGAGATATGTATGCAATTCAATAAAGATAATATTTATGGAACTATTAATGATGAAAAACTATAAAAAGGCCGCAGTTTTACACGTTTCAAAGGTAACATTTTCCAACTCATTACTTAGAAATTATTGTTGGGTAAAATTACCAAATTCATTAAAATATCACAATTTGTTCATAAGATATAAATATTACCCATATATAAATATATCACCCATCTACTGCTATTGCAATGCGGTTGACGATGCCGAACACACTATTTTCGTGTGCATCGTATAAATGCAGGACTGATGCATACCCGACCGGAGCAGCTCTTAGAGTGGCTCTTGGCTATGTCCGGAAACTGGCATAATTTTGCAATATTTGCAAGAGCAGTCCTCAGAATAAAAGAAGATGATGCAAGACGACTGGGATACTGAGGGTTTTAGTTTATAGCAGGACAGGGCGGACAGTCCCATTCCTGAGGGCTCACATGCCCTGGTGTGTGGGTTCCCGTGACGGAGCGGGGACTCCTGGGATCCGTTAAGTGTGAATTAATGAAAAGACCGAGACCCGGCCGGTGGTGTGGGTTCCCGGATACGTTTCGGCTGCTTCGGCTCCTGCGCTGTCGGTTTGAGACAGAGACCCGGTCTCCGGCGGGGGGGGGGGGTGGCTGGGAACGGCATAGCCGGGCCTGGTTTCTTCCGTCGGAGATTACAGGCAGGCAATTAAAAGATCCGGAAAAAAAAAAGAGGAAAAAAGTAATTTTTATTTTTATATTCTGAATAAGTCTCTTAAGTTTGGCAAATATTTTCTGGAGCATTTTGTATGTAATATTCAAAAATTAGTTAAATTTTAAATGGAAGTACTTTATTTATCAGATTTGCCTCAGGCTATAATTGCCTAATTACCATTAATGATTACTACATCAAAGAAGAAAGATACTTTTAATTGTTTATGTAGACCATAAAAGTTTCTCAGTTAAAAGATTTTCTCCTGTACTTTATTAAAGAACAAAATTATGAAGAGAATACCAATGGATTTCTACTGGTATCCCTGTATAAAAATATTTTTTTTTCTACGTGAAACAAAAAATAAATCTGTCAATTCGGTTGAAGAGTAAATTTTAAACATGTATAAAATTGAAATATATATGCGGGAGAACTTCCTCCATTTTGGAATTTAAAATGAGAAGTCATGATTTTTTTTTAATTTTCTATTCCTAATATGTACTTTTTAATCTGTTAACTTCTGAACATTAAGCAACCCCACGGCCCAACGATATGAGAACGAGGTATAATCTTGTACAGATTCATGTCGAACATTCCTGAAATGTGTATTTAATTAAATCCCAATCATCCGAGTACACCCGCGTCCAATATTTAATACTCAAATTCGTATAAATGTAATTTAATTTTACTAGTACTTGAATATGAGAAACTTTGACTTGAAAATCAACTATTTAACAGCAGATTTGCGATGATTTTACATCTATACCAACTCGATGGGTTAACATTATTAGTTAAATAAGTAAAGTAACATTTTTGATAAATTATGATTTCTTAGACAGTTACGCAGAAATTATTTCTCATAATAACAGAATGAAAATACTTATCAGAAAACAAATCACCAAAATATCACGATTAAAAAGGAACGGATGTGAACTTTACTCTCAAAATCGATTAGATTTAAGCTGTCAATAGTTTTACAAAATTATTATTATTAGAGCGGAAAGGATAAAAATGTCAAGTGATAAAACGTGTACAGGATTAAATATGCATAAATAATTTTAAAAAACCGTTCTAGAGAATGATTACTTTGACATTTCCATAAAACTTCCAACGTACCTCATACCAGTAAAAACCCATTCATTGATCCTATAAGTATAACGCCATTCCTTTCACATTTTAGATGTGGTAGTGTCAGTCTGATGTGGATTAGTGAATCTACAAAAGGAATATTTATACAGTTTGGTTGTTAAAAAATATAATGTACGTGGATTCTCAATTAACTAATCGTATTATTTGAATTATTTAAGTAATTTAAAATAAATATTGTACAGGTAAAATGAATTACGCTAATTTTATTAAACCGGGGTAAAATAGCGATTTTTTTTGGTCTACATTTTACAATAAAAAAATCGTAAAAATTTAACATTGAACCTGTGGGACAACAAATTTAAAACTTCATTAATACAATTAAAGATATATACAGACGCATTTAACGTATTCTGTATATCCTGACTGGCCATTTCATCTTACAAAATGCTGAAAATGTGATTAATTTTTTTTTTTAAATGTGGCGAATTTAATAATTACCTCCTATGCTGGAGAATAATATATATAATTTGTATATTTAACGTTAATTAGACGGGGTTAGCGAGCGAAGCAAGCGTACGTTATGATTGACTTAAATTTAAACGTCCTTTTTTACAAGGGTTTCTCCTAATCTATTTACTTAGATTGGTATTGGGTGATTTTTTTTAAATTTCTAGTTATCGTTTCGACCCCTACCAGACCTTATCTGGGGTTTTCGACATATACCGGCGAAGGTCCGAATAAACAAATATTTCGGTCTTTCACCGAGGTATTTTGTATGTGTCGACATTCACTGTTGAATATTGATATTTGCCAGATATCGATCTTTCATGGTAACATATTATATATATATATATATATATATATATATATATATATTTATTTAAATAAATTAAAAATATTGAGAAAAAAGGATTATTTTATATACAAATACTGTAAACAAAATTGTCACTCGCACGCTCTTTAATTATCCTATGTCAGTATTATTCTATATTAAACACCAATGTTTTTTTTTTGGCAATCGTGTTTTTTTTAATTTTTTTATATTTATCTCTAGTTTTACATTGTTTCTCCATAATTATTTATTTAATAATATCTGTGAGTATTAACAATCAATGAATGATAAAAAAAATTTACAAAATCAAAAAAGAAAGAATACTGTACCCACCATCATCCCTTTAATATTAAACATTTATAACAAATAACTTTCTAAATTATGAATAAAAAATGACTGAATTACGTCATTCGTTGTGTTGATTAGATCCAATCTACCAATCTGCCAAATAGTCCAATCTTCTGAAGGGAAGATGGACCCATAAACTGATCCCAGACCTCCCGAGCTGGCTGGATGGCAAACACGGGAATCTTGGTACGAATTAACAGTGTTCTTTACCGTACACGGGTGTTTCAAGGTATACTTGTGAGCGTGGACGTTGAGATCCTCTGCAGAATGCGACTATTTCCGAGGAAGTGATACCACAGAATACAGTATTTCTGTGCGATCAGTTCTTGCAGCATAGGAAAGCATACTGGAGGGATTTAGCATGCGTCCCCAGATAAGATCATCGGGACTATGCTGCGGACCAAACGGATGTGGCACGCGGTATCCGAGATCTCGGTCAAGATGCACATTACCGTGGTACGAAGATGGCGGAAAACGTACAGGGATGAATAATTCCCTCTGACTTTTCTTTGGAGTTGTGTTGATATTAAAGCAGGTTCAGCCTTAAGGTGGAGATATTGAGAAAATAAGAAGCTATTTTGGTTAGAAGATTATGCAGTATAAATGTATGAATATTTACAGCATTAGCAGAAAACTAATTTTGTAGTGTTTGTGGTTATAATAATTATCATTTATTCATTTACTGACATAGTAACAACAGGCTTACGCCCATTTTCAGTTAATTATGGATAATAACGAATTTTGTAGCGTCTGAAAAATGCCATGCCTGACCGGGTTTCGAATTCGAGATTTCCGAATGAAAGATTTAGATGCCATTCCGCCAAGTAGTTTGGCAATAATTAATAATAATAATAAATTTTATTGTTTAAAATTCATAAATATATCACATAAATCGAATTAAAGTTCCGAAAATAAGCTAAATAAATAAATATATATGAGCTTAGGCCTCTCCATATCTATCTATTCAGTTCATTCTATTATTTGTTATTACATCATTCACTATATTATCTTCCCATCACATCTTTTGCCTTCCTACATTTGTATGGGTGAATGGGTGTAATCCATAGGTAGTGTGTTTAGTCAATCTTTTATCATATAACATGCTGCGTACCCTACTCATTTTCGCTTGAGAATCTTATTATTTTTATTATGTTCCTAATTCTGTTTTTTGTCTAATTACCAAACTAACTCTTTTTGCTCCTTCATACTTTCGACAGATAAAACATATCTCAAAAAAGATAAAAACAGCATGAATCTTACACAAATCAAAGAGATATTCTTCACCCATTATTTTAATTTTACGGGCGAAGATCATAGCTTAATTTTCTGTGATTGAAAATTTTCACAAACCGATTTTTTAAAAATTTCAACTTTATACTTTATTAAGCATTGGTCTTCTATTGTTGTTCATTAATAAAATTATTAAGGAGCGCTTACCATTAAAATATTGTTTTTGCCAATTCTCAAATTATCAACTTTATAATTTGAGAAGGCGGAAGTTAAACTCCACGTGTAGGAGGAGTATTGATACTCCTACACAATGTTATTTGGGAAAATTTTTAAAGGAAAATACCTATATTTTTCTCTACATAATAAATAAAGAAACATTATAGTTTGTTTATTTGCTGAATGTATGAATATCTATTTTTTTTAATCTAAAATTTTCATAAAACTAGAAGAAAGTTCCATACTGTGTTTTGATACGTTTAAAGAAAAACACAGACTCGTTTAAATTTCAATCAAATTTTCTAACATTTTATACAGTAATTTGTTTTTAATATGAGTTATTTATTGTTATATGAGCGTGGATAAAATTTTGATCAGAATTATAAACAAAGATTCATAAATCTTCGTAGGATTTAAATTACGTTTTTTTTTTCTTTTTACAAATGAAAAATTCAATTTTAACATAAAATATTAACATCGTTTTTCATTTAAAAATAAATTCTTGAGTAAAGCTATTAAATATTTTGATGCGTAGAATATTAAAATATTCATATATAATTTGAAAGCAGAAGAAACAAATAAAAAGTGAATTAATAAAAGAAATAACGTTGACAAAGAAAATTTCTTTCCCCATAGAAAATCTGTATGTAAATGTTAAATTCAACCAGTGAGAGTGGAGTAGATATTGCACATACCGACCAAATAATTACCATTTATCCTGATACTTTTGGATGTTAATTAAAGTTTGGCGTGATCAGTCAGTTTTAAAAAAAATTTTAAATTGAATTTCACAAAAACGGTTCACCAAATTTTGATAAAATATTATATTTAATAAAATTATTTTTATGCACATATTTCAGTATATTTGTCTTAATTTAGTATATTTTACTTCTATGTAAAATCTTTTAGTACCGCGTGGCATTTATAATCAATAACAATAAAATAATAACAGTAATAATAAAATATAATTTTTGCAATTTTTCATTTTTAAGTTTAATTTCTTAATACTAATACGATTAATTTTTTCTTTCTTAAAATGTTTACGCAAAAAAATTACTGTGAATTTTTAAAATACTTTTTTTATTGTCAAATGCTTTTGGAATAGTTAAAGTTAAGTTTTTTTTTTGTTTACTTTTAATACCATTAATATTTATGACACTGGCTTCTAGTTAGTGTGGTCTAGTAAAATAAAAAAAAAAATATTCAACTAACTTTGGTAGTAACTCAGACAAATAATATTTAGAAATCTTTTACTTGTTATAACATTCGTCGTCCTGTTTATAATACTGAGTTGAAAGGAAAGTATTCAATTATTGTTAATTGACCTCTCTTGTTACCAGTTTCTTTATTCTAGAAGATTTCGGGTTCGAATTCCGGCCAAGAAAAATTCACATCAAAACTGCATATTATATTCCTAGGCATACACTAAACGCTTGTTAAACTCGGTAAGCAATTGAAAAAAGCATGAGTTTCATTCATTAAAACTTACAACATACTTAGCTCGGTTTTAAATATCTACATTTGAATACTATGTCATATGTCAAAGTGTATGCAAGTACTGAACTTTTCATGGAGTTTAGTTATTTTACATATTTTCATAGTATTATAAGTAATAACTGTAGGATGATAAATATTTTTTTTTTTTTTTTAGCTTCCGGGATCACCGTTAGGTATTGCTTCAGAATACGAGCTGAAATGGTAATTTTACAGCGTGTGAAAATGCCATGCCTGACCGGGATTTGAACCCGGGACTTCTGGATGAAAGGCCGACATTCTACTACTCGCGCCACGGAGGCCGGCAGGATGATAAATTTAACTAAAGCCTCCGTAACGTAGTAGTGTTAAAAACGAAACAAAAGAAAGAAAAACAGTATTTTGATTCAAAAGGTCATATTTTGTTATTAATTTACATTTCTTTTCAAGGAGGTTATTGCTATTGTATATAAAATTGAAATGGAATATTTTCGCCTGTACGTTATTAATAACATTTCTTTTGGAACAAATATTTATTTGAATAATAATATAGGGAAATATGATGAAAATACCATTATAAGAGAAATAATTATTTTATTATTTTTCTTTTGTATTGACAATACATTTTTGATCGAAAAATTATTTCATATTAAAAAAATATTCATTAATAACGTTTTTATGCATATTATATAAAGTAATTTAAAGAAAAGTGTGTCAGGGTAAATTAATCAAATGTTACTTAACATGTTAACTTAATATATAAGTAAATTGTGTTTTTTTAAAATAAGCCTTTTTTAATGGCAGTAATAGTTTTCTTTTTTTTCTTTCAGTCACAAAACATAAAATTCAATTCAATCATACAACAGATTGTGTAAAATATTAAAAATAAATATGTAAGTTAACGGTTTCATAGTATCGAAATTATATTTATTTCTAAACTATTATTAATACATAAATAAATAATTGTGAATAATCTTGCTTATCCTGTGTTATTAAAAATTATTTATAATTATTAAAACATTCACTGATTAAAAATATTTTTTTTTCTTTGAATTTTTACGGGCATCGACTACTAAGGTCATTAGCTCTCGTCACGTTCTTAGAAAGAAGTTAGTATCACCGTCATATGTAAGGGTGTAAAGGGCCCTTACATTTTTTTTAAAAGCACAAACTACACAAAAACATTAAGACACAAACAACAAAGACAAACACAACACTTACGTGGTGTAAAGGACCCCGATATTAAAATTTGAGATAAGGTTCTCAAAAACCGTGAAATTCAAAATACAACTTATCAATACCATTTCCGAACCGCCGTTGAGCAGTATATTAGTCGCGCCAGGGCGCCGTGGCAGTTGACTCCTCCTTATAAATAGGCTACAGGCATGCACCACGCCCACCCATAGCCTCGCGCCCTCAGTTTACCCTTGAGGGTCCCCCATGACATCACTGGACACACCCCGACTCAGTGCTCTTGAATGCAGACGAGCCAGGATGGCCAAGGCAAGAGGGCTACCTGCCGTTACTACACGTGCCACGCTTCAAGACTCCCATATTCATAATGAATTCCATTTAGAGATTCTTTACACAGCTTTAAAAATTGTTCAACTTTTACAGACTTCTAAGAAGTCCACTGGCGTGTAAAAATGCAAATATCTTTTCTTCATTTCCATTATCCAGATCAGCAGTAATGTCACTTCTTAGACGGAATCTCTTTCTGTGGCCCTCATATATTGTACACTCTTCTATTAGATGCTTAATTGTAAGTGTTTTATTACAGACACCGCACATTGGTCTCTCTTCGCCGGTTAACAAATATGAATTTGTCAATCGCGTGTGACCGAAGTCTGGTCACAGCTACTTGTTCACGGCGAGTCAACTTAAAGTCGCTTTTCCATTTATACGGAGAAGTTTTCACTAAGTTTAATTTTGTATTTAAACTCCTCCAATCAGTATTCCGTTTGTTTCTTACTATGTTCGTTAGACGGTTTTTAACATCTGCCACTCTTACAGGAAATGCATCCAAATCATCGCAGGCTGTTGCCTTTCTGCCAGCTTCGTCTGCGCTTTCATTACCTGTAATACCAGCATGCCCTGGAGTCCATACAAATACGCATAGCTGTCCTCGTTGGTTAAGAACATACAAAATGGACAGGATGTTTGCAATTAGGACATCCTTAATGTTCTTGTTCCGAATTGCAACAAGTGCACTTAGAGAATCGGAACGTATTAGCACTCTCTCTTCGCAATAATGTTCTATGTAGCGAAGAGCTTGCTGAATGGCAGTAAGTTCTGCAGTGTAGAAACTGGCCATATCTGGCAGTTTCCAACAATGGGCTTCTCCATTTATATATATGGAGCATCCAACACCATGTTCGGTTTTAGAACCGTTAGTATAAATTTTAATATGTTCTTCGTAACTACTGACGGTTGCCAAAAATTCCTGTTGGATGGTAACTGCTGGCTTCTTTTTTATTTCTCCCTGAGAGAGATCCAACCTTGTATTTACCGCTGGCAAAAGCCATGGCGGTATTTCTCTAGTAGAAATTGCTAGTGTCTCTGGAATAGCAATTTCGTATTTCCTTTTTAATTTGTGGTACCTAATTCCGGCTGGTCTGGAATAGGTAGCACGACGTTCGTATAATGCAGCCATAGGATGTTTGTTGAAAAGTTTGTTATTTATATGGGCAGGAAAAGCCCATATATTTGCTGCGTATCTTAGCAAAAGGATCTCTCTTCTATAATGTAGTGGCAGTAATCCGGCTTCAGACATTAGACTAGTCGCCGGACTTGTGCGGAAAGCGCCTGTCGCATATCTTATTCCGCTATTGTGAATAAAGTCTAACTTTCTTAAATGCGACTTCCTAGCGGATGAATATACAATACATCCGTAGTCTAGTTCTGATTGAACCAATGCCATATACAATCTCAATAATATCTCTTTACCTGAGCCCCAATTAATGTTCGATAAACATTTAATACTGTTTAGGGCTTTTTTGCATCTAACACTCAAGTCCTGTATGTGTAGTCTCCACGTAAGGGATTTATCCAATACTAGTCCTAAAAATCTCACGTTGTCTTTATATTGTATTGGATCATTTCGTTTTGCAGTGGTATTCAGCTGCCTGATCATATTATAATGGATTTCATCCGGACCAGCAACTGTGTTGCCTGCTTTCTCCAACGCTTTCACGAATTCTTCCATTTTAAATGGTACATTATATGAGTAATTATACTCAGTACGGAATTTTAGTAGACCTTCAAGTTCTTCTTTTTTCGCTCGAAAATCTTCTTCGTAGTTAGCCGCTTTGCTGGCTTTCTCAAAGTGATTGGATAATAACTCTGCGATTTCGTTTGGAGTGTCCTTAATTTCGTCTTCATCTTGAAGGCTAGTTATGGGTGCAAAATTATTACGCCTACAAATCGCCTTCACTTTCCTCCAAACATCTGATGCAGTAGTGGTTCTGTCGATGGATGACACGTATTGCTGCCAGGATCGTTTCTTCGAGTCTATCATGAGACGTTTTGCAAACGCCCTGTATTTTTTAAAGGCAATAAGATTTTCTGTGGTAGGACGTTTCTTAAAGGTGTTATATGCCCTTTTCTTTCTTTTAATAGCTTCACTTATTTCATCATTCCACCATGGAACGGGTCGTTTTGTAAGTTTCCCAGATGTTTTGGGAATGAATCTCGATGCCGACTCAAGTATTGCATTTGTTATAGCATCGACATCGTCCCCGATAACTCCAGTTGTTTCAGGGAGTATCGTTCTAGCTGTGAAGCTTATCCAATCTGCCTTTTCAAACAACCATCTTTTAGAGATGGGATATATTTTTCTTGTAACATCAGTTACACTTTGCACCGGGAAATGATCGCTTCCATGCAAATCATCTAAAACATGGAAGCTGTACCTCGGTGCTATCGATCCGCTTATCAGTGCAAGATCTATACAGGACGTCGATCCATCTCTGGCATTGAAAAAGGTTCCTGACCCATCGTTTACAAGCATAAGTTCAGAATTCATCACGAACCTTTCCAATTCTCTTCCACGGGGATCTACTCGGTGTCCGATCCCCAAAGAGAATTATGAGCATTAAAAATGAGCATTAAAATGGGGGAAGCTCAGAAATTAGTCGTGCTATGTCATCCTCTTTCCAATCAAAATTCGGCAAGTATATGCTGCAAACAGTGACCTGAAGCGGACGCTTCATTCTAATGGCGACCGCTTGCAGGTTTGTATTTAGATCAACAGCATCGGCAGTAGCTCTGGTCGATGTTAGTATGGCTACTCCACCTCTAACTCTTATATTTGGCGGTTGATCTCGCCGAAATGTATCATATCCTTTTAATTTAAAATTTTCATTTCGGCGGAAATGCGTTTCTTGCAGACATATACAAATCGGGTCTACATCATGTACCAAGCGTTGGAGCTCATGGATGTTTGAAAAACATCCATTGATGTTCCATTGTACAATCGACTCGCTGATTTTAAATTAAATTATAGCCTAGGTTTTCCCTTCAGCCATCCTTTTTTCCTTTTCTTCTCCATGCTGTGAACAGCTTCGTGTTCGCGGAGAACGTCGTCGCCCGTGTAGCTTCCGCTCTCCGAATCGGAGACCATCGAAGCCGCTGACGACGAGGGGCATGGATCGGCGCCGGTTTCAGGCGCCGATTGAGAGGCAGAAACCTGGTCGACCCCCGATACGGGAGCAGCACCGGTCACCGCCTGTGGAAGGGAGGACACTCGCCCCCCTTGTGTGGATATTTGTGGCCTCTGTGGTTTAGAGGCCACCTCAGTTGCAGGAGGCTTGGCAGCCTCCATAACACTTTCTTTCTTCTTATCCTGAAGGATTTCGCTGAGACAGACTTGACCTGGTTTGGCATCCGTTTTCTTCTCTACAGGAGCAACTTTCATTTTTATAGATTTATCTTTAGGAGGCTGTACCACTATCTTTGGCTTAACAAATTCTTTGCTGCTGAAAGGCTTCATCTTGCTTTCGATGATCCTTTCAATCATGTTAGCCAAAGTAGGCGCAAGTTTGTTCATAATTTGTGTCTCATCTACAGCAATTTGAGCAGGAGCAGGAACAGCAGCCGCAGCCTGAGCATAGGTTGTTGTTGCTCTAGGTCTGCGGGCATTTACAATCTTGTTTGCTTCGAAGTAGCTGATCTTTTGCAGGGTTTTAACTTCCTGCACCGCTACCTCGTCTTTGTAGACGGGGCAGTTCCTGGATCTACAAGAATGTGTTCCTTTACAATTGATCCATGTGGGAGGAGGCTCTTTACATGACTCTCCATCATGCAACTCATCGCCGCACACACATATTTGCGGTCTCTCACATCTTACAGAGGTCTGGCCAAAACGTTGGCACTTGTAGCATCTCATTGGCTGCGGTACAAATGCCCGCATATCCAGTCGATGTATTCCCGCTCTTACTTTCTCCGGCAGAGGAAGCCGGTTAAATGTGAGAACATGAGATGCTGAAGGAAGGACTTCGCCATTAATTCTCATGTTCAATCGGCGACACTCTATTACTTCTTGTGCTGCTAGTTCTTCAACAATTTCTTGTTCTGAACAGTTTAATAGATCCCGACAGACCACAACACCCCTTGAGGTATTGAGTGTGCCATGGGGATCAACACGTACAGCCAATTCTCCTATTTTTTTCAACCCTAGGATCTTTTGCGATTGAATATCATTTACAGTTTATACGTGAAGTCCTGTGAAGGTTTTTCTAATTTCTTTAACAGGGCCTCCACCACATTTATTTATTTCTCGAGCAATGAGGAAGGGACTCACCTTCGAGAAATTACCGTCTTTTTTTGTGATTATCAAATATTTCGGCTTCGGAATATTGCTCTTGAAAAAAGCTTTTCGCAAGCTTTTTCTGGCCTCAACTTCTATTCTTCGAGATTCTGCACTCTTACGACGTTTCGCTTCGGGCGAAACAGCCGGTTCTAAACGAGGGTGTTTTCGTGAACCCTCTGGCACGTTTGATTGTTGTTCAAGATTACTCATGTTGTTTATCCCTTCTGTAGCAAGGCTAGCCGCCGGGGTACACCCCCACTCCAGGGCTACCAACCTTGGAGGTCCAATCCAGTACTCCGGTGGAACCGGCATATGTCCTGGCAGAGAGCGGATGCGCAGTCTCTGCACTGACTCCGGCTCCTACTATCCGAAGCTTTCAGAGCTCCCATGCACCGACATACATGGGCACCATTGCTACATGCTTGCCATCGCAGGGGGCATGTGGACAACGGAAGGGTCTCTGTTACACCTGCAATAACATTGACCCCGGCCGCCACATCGCCAGCACTAAATATGGTGTGAGTCCATTTCCAAATCTTTAGTAGTACATATCCGGCAGGTAGCCGTAAATTCCAATCCATATGGTGACCTGAAGGTGGAAACAGGTCAAAAGCAAAGCATATCCGAGGAAATTACTCGGAGCCCCGTTAGCCAGCTATATGTATTGTACATAAGTACGGCTGTTGCCGCCCTGGACGTGGAACGTAGATGTTGTGTTCCGGACGTGGGGATTATCTACCTCAGGGCAAAATAATTATTATTTAACACATTTATGCAACTGATTCTGACATTTATTTAAACAGAATGGTTTGCATTCGTAATTTTTTTGAAACAAATTGAATTTTTCGGAAGTCTTAGGAGAGTTTTGAAATGAATATACTAAAACTTCTGGTATGCTTCTTACACTCTTTCAGGTAGTTAATTACAGAATACAATCTGAATACAATCGAATGATACAAGTAAAGAAAAAAAAACTTTTATGAATATGTACCAACAACGTATTATATTTTACAAAAGCGTTACTTTTTCTTGTGAATTTATTCAGTATTTTTATTCATATAGCATATATTATTATTAAATAATCGTCGCCTGAAAATGACGGGATAATCAATACAAGTAAGGAAGATACTTATTCACAAGTATCTTCCTTACTTAACTTGAAAATGAGTTCCAGGATGATGCATTTTCTTATTCCGGTACTGATGACTACGAAATATTATTTGATGAAAAATCATCTGAACAGTTTTCACCTCATATTTCGACCAAATGCCGGTCTCCGTGACGGAGAGATAGATTCTCGGGTTCACATCCCGGTCAGACATGGCGTTTTTCATACGCTACAAAATATAATTTCCATATACCACGCACATACTTCAAGCTTATGTGGCGATATAAACAGGCAAAAAAAATTGTTGAAATTTGGCACAAATATTAACTATATATATATATATATATATATATATATATATATACAGGGCTTTACAGAGTACCCACTTTTTTTTAATAAATTATATTTTTTTAGCCTTGCATTATTCTCTTTTGGGCCAATTTGTTGAAGTAAATAATTACATCAATAAATAAACTTTTAAGCCTCAAAAAAATAAAGTGGCTGATTGGGCAGGTACTTAAAATACCAGTTTTATAAATTTTAAATTTCATGATTGAAAATTCATCTGTATCTAACTTAGACATGGAAATTTTTTCTCAGTTAGTTAATCCCCTTCAACAAAGACGATTCCATGAGACCCATTTTAAGAATTCAAAACGTTTTTAACTTTTAAAAATTTCTGATACTTTAAATGTTCTTGAGGTTGTGACTGTTATAACAAATTTTATGTGAGGTAGTTTTCGAGCAAGAGAGTCAAAAGGAACCAGATTTTTTTACGAAAAATGTTTTTTTTTAGCATTATACTCAAAGTATAGTAAAATTTTGATGGTAAAAATTTTGTTTTGTCAAGAGGATCAATTGGGATACAAAAGTTTAAAAAGAACTTTTTTTATTAGTCATACTTTTAATACTGCACAATTTATACGGTAAAAATTTTATTTGATCAGAGGGAACAAATCTTTTTACTGAAAATTTTGCTCTTTTTTGCTCTTTTCTGCCTAGTTGTGTTAATATTTAAAAATCCCATGACTAATTTGAAATAAAAATTTATCTTTGCAAAGTCGGGAATGTTGGTTTACCGACTATTTTCTCTGTATTGGTTTAGGTACTGTTTCGATTACAGTTCTGAATAAAAATAAAGATGTAATTTTTTGCAAGAATTGTACTTTACTTATAACTTTCAATGAATTTTACGCAAGTGCTTTTTATTTTATCATGATACTGTAATTAAAAACCTTTCAATCCTAGATATCCTTAAATATTTCTATTTTTTTCTCAGCGTACTTGCGTTTACACGCTCATACAAGTAGTATTGTTATTAGTACTTTATTTAACATTATCTCCTCCTCTTCTACTTTTTCTTTTTCATCATTTTCTCTCTTCACTCTGCCATTATATTGTTTAAGTTTGTTTCGTCTCTGAATCATTAAGCACTCTGTGTAGAACATCATTTCAAAACAAATATTTGACGGTATGAGATGCTCTCTCTCTTTTTTCTATTTAGCCTCCGGAACCATCGTAAGGTAATTACTTCAGAGAATGAATGAGGATGATATGTATGAATGTAAATAAAGTGTATTCTCGTACAGTCTCAGGTTGACCGTCCCTGAGTGAGTGGTTAGAAACCCAACCACCAAAGAACGCCGGTATCCACGATCTAGTATTCAAATCCATATAAAAGTAACTCCCTTTACTAGGATTCGAACCTTACAAGTCTTGACTTCGAAATTAGCTGATTGCGATGACGAGTGAAGCACTAGATCAGCTCGATGGGATGGTAAGAGATGCTACCATGGAAATTTCTAACTACTCTCAATTTAGATCAAACATTTTAAGTAATTTATTATTGAATATGTTGAAATTTAGTTTAGTGTTCATGTAAATATTTATATTTTTTCCAAAACAAGTTTGGTGGTACCAGAAAGAGTTATGTAACGAATTTATGGCATTGAATAATGTATTTTTCTCTGATAAATTACTATAGCCTTACTACAGAAGAAAAACCCATTTGAATAGATAATTAAGAAAAAATGACTCGAGAAGAAGTAGAAACATTATATTAGCAAATATACTTTTCTCACATACACGAAGCACATCTCCAGATTAATAATATGAATATTGTAAAAGTTAATTAATGCATGTAAATCTCTACGGACAATACTAAAAATAAATAAACTACAATAAATTATCAAACATAACTACAACTTATCTTAAAATTATCAATTCATAACAAAAAATGAAACATAAAAAATGCACGTCATTTAATAAATATTTTAATATTTTTAAAACATTTAAAAACGTCAGTAATAAATTAGATAATTATTGATAATAAAAATAAATAAATATTTTAAATATGATTGTTAAATTCTGTATAAATATCTAAGTACAGTTCTTAGACAATATACGCGATATTTTATTATTACTTGACTTTACTGCGCACAACATTTTCCATACATGTGACTCTTAAAATTAATTGTCTTCATTCTTATTTAAATTACATCCACCTTTTTTATTTTGTAAATTTTTATTACTTATTAAAATCAGTAAAAAAAAAAAAAAAATAATGCAACAAGCAACTCTAATGCCGTGCAATTAAAAATAACTTTACATATTTAAGGTCAGCGGCAGCATTATTTCAATTAAATAAATATACATAAATTAAATAGACATGCCTTGCTCAGTCTTCATATAGAGTTGGTTGGTAGGTCTGATTAGTTTATTTCAGTGATTAACTGGTTGCAAATTACGACTTAGTGTATTTTTAAAACGTTATGTACGATAAAATTCGTCAGTGACATATGGGATCTGTGGATCTACATGTAATGCAACATTTGTAGTACAGAAGGATGCGTTAGTTGTCTTAATAGTAGTATACCCCATTGGATAGTTTTATTTCAAACAGAAGATTTTTAATGAAAAATAAATATGAGTTATTTAAATGGATATTTAAAAGGATTCAGATCCTGAATCCTAACCTAACCTAACCAACACATCTTAATACTATTTTAGCATTATAAAAATTATTTTACTTATTAAAAAAAAAAAAAAAAAAACATTACACTGTCTTACTTAGATATATTTATGTATTATAAATATTACATAATATGCTTTATTTATTTTATTTTTACTAAATTTAATTATCCATTGTACACATCTCAACAATTCAGTAGAACGGACGTATTATTATGAATATACTTGATATTTTTATAAGTAATATTAAGTTTTACAGCTTCATTATACTTGTATTTCGTGTTACTTGAACTGCTTGATTACAACAGTGATATATCCATTAGAAATATAAACGCATTTGTTAATATAATAATAACCAGTAATTATAAAAAGTGTTTAAAAGATGTTTCGGAATGTTATTTTAAGCCATTACTAATTTTAAAAACATATTAATAGAAAATAAAAAAAAAAGTAACTGACTATTATTGAATAAATATAAAAACAACATTTATAAAACTTACTAATTCCATTATTCAGATTTTTTTTATCATAATTTAAATTGTATAAAAGAAATAAAGTAATGCACGTAAAGTTTTTATATTTAACTATTTATAATTTGAGAATTACTTGATTTAAAACTAGGGAATTTCGACTGCTTTATCTAATTAAAAAGAAGAAATGTAATCATTAGATACATTTTATTAAGAAAGAATAGATTCTGGATAAGCCAACAAAAATGTTTATCACTTCAAGACCGCTCCAATTGTCTTTTTATGCTCAGAAGAAATACACGTCTTCTCCTTCAGACAGCGCATGCACACCAGTACAGGTTTTGCTAACTGCACCTATACAGAGTGATTCACGAAGAATGTAACAATCTTTCACAACATGTTCCACTGGTAAAAATAAAAAGAAAGTTCATTAAAGATAGGTTTGGAAATGTTTCGTGAGCGAGTGTCGGCTGGAAAAACATTTCGCCTTGATTTTTGGGTCTTCGATAAAAAACAAGCCAGACTATAATTTCTGAGACCTAAATTACAATATAAATTTAGTGGTTTATGTGAAATCTAAACTGAAAAACTGAAAAAAAAATAATAGATGTCAGAACTCTATTTTGAATTTTTTTCAGGAAATCTGAGGTAAAAAGCAAAAAACACCGTACTAGGGGGTATACGCTGGAGTAAAGACACGAAACATTTAATGTCAGACGTAAATTAACCTTGTTAAATCGCTAATAAACACATAAAAGTTTTAAACAAAACTTCTAGTGAAATACAGAACATTATTTTTCGTTTAATACCTAGTTAACAGTTGCCACATTTTCAATTTGTTTTATTAAACCTCGAAATTATTACGTTTATATTATTTAATTTCTGTGGACTTTATTCATATCATATTATTCAGAATCATATTCTCTACAAGTTTTATTTAAAACGTTTATGAGTAAAAGTTATTTTACGCCGAACATAATATAATGTGATTTTTGAGTCCATTTTTAATCTTCTACCCCTTTTTTCTTTTTCTGTTTAGCCTCCGGGAATTACCGTTAAGGTATTATTTCAGAGGATGAATGAGGATGATACGTATGAGTGTAAATAAAGAGTAGTCTTGCACAATCTCAGTTTTATCCATTCCTGAGATCTGTTCAATAATTGAAACTCAACCACCAAAGAACACCAGTACCCACGATCTAATATTCAAATCCATATAAAGTAACTGCCTTTTCTAGGATTTGAACCTTAGAACAACGAAATCTTATGGATTTCAAAATCAGCTGATTTGCAATAAGTTCACCACTACACCAACCCGGTGGGTCGATCTTCTACCCCTGATTTCTCAAAAATGCTATAAATACAGTTCTGGGACTTATTTTTATTCAGTTTTTATAGTTTAGATTTCATACAAAACCTCTAAATTTACCCCTTAATTTGGGCCTCAAGAATTACAATATGACTTAATTTTACCGACGGTGAGGAAATCATGACGAAATCTTTCGCCAACCGTCACTCCCTAACGAAGTATTTCTGAACCTATATTTATTTATGAATTTTTTTCATTACTTTTAAGAGTAGATCATGTCCCAATAGTTTTTTATTCTTCGTGAATCAGGCAAATATATATATATTTTTTAATAGCTTCTAAAATGTATTTTCAAAAACATTTTTGAAATCTTTCTATTAAATTTTTGAATCCAACCCTCTTCTGAAAGAATTTTTAGTTTTTTTATAATTTACGTGGAAAAGATATATTTTAGTAAAGTAATTTATTTAAAAAATTAAACTTGAAATATCTTTTGAAGAAAACTTTTACGAAATCCTTAACGGGGAATCTGACACACACACGCGCACACACACACGCACACGCGCACACACACACACACACACACACACACACACACACACACATTTTCCCTTTCCTGGAGAATACATTCTTTTTTAATATAAAAATCTCAAGATACATTATAGTGGGATAAATTTTATTATGATTTTTGTTCTTATTTCAGATAAATAATCTTTGTTCTGAGGCGTTGTGTCAAAATAATGGAAAGCAAGCTGTTCTATTATTTTAGCTAAAAATTAAATAGGATAAATATTCGCAAACTTTTTTTGTAATTTTAAACAAAACCTCCATCCTTTTTTGTAAACTAGTTGAAAATATTAAGAAAAATTATGAATCGTATTAATAAAAAGATATCAATTTATATTGGTTTCAAGATGCATACACTGATATAATTAAATATATTTATTTTATACAGTGTTAGCTATAATTACAAAATGATTCCTAGCTACAACTATGATCGATCTGTCAATATTTTATTAGTGGAAAATCACAAATCTTTTTGTAATTTTTTTGCTTTTGTAAATTCAACGTTTATCCGAAAAACACAACATAAAAGATCACAGCAAATTTCGAAAGAATGTCTGCATGTTGAGCTGTATTTATAAATCTTCCAGGACTCTGAATATAGAGCCTACCGAGCTGGTCTAATGGCTAACTCGTCAAATCAGCTAATTTCGAAGTCGAGAGTTTTAAGGTTCAAATCCTAGTAAAGGCATTTAATTTTACACAGATTTAAATACTAGATCATAGATACCGGTGTTCTTTGGTGGTTGGGTTCCAATTAACCACACATCTCAGGAACGGTCAAGCTGAGACTGTATAAGACTACACTTCATTTACATTCATAAATATCATCATCATTCATCCTCAGAAGTAATAACTTACAATGGGTTCCGGAGGCTAAACAGAAAAGAAAGGACTCTGAATATTAAACCTTGAATTCTGGCTCAAATATTTTTATATATAGGACAGTGATGCCATTAAATTTTGAGCTTAATCAGACATGGTGGCGGAGTATTTACCGTTGGGTATTTCAAGTAGGAACTTGAAATTCAGTACAGTTTTTGTACTAAATGGGTTGTTTCCATTATAGAATTACCGCCGAACAAGAAAATATTTTTGTATTTTATAGATATTAATGTCAAACAACTTATGATTTATATATATATATATATATATATATATATATATATATATATATATATATATATATTTATTTATTTTTTATTTATCTTAGAATATAGATAACAGTGTAACCTCAAGCAAAGGTGGATAACTTAGCATGAAATAAAAATTACATCGTAAAAATAGTAATAATATATTTACGAACAAGAAATTTAAGCGCCAAATATATTAGAGAAAGTGAGGAATGAAATGGTTTTAAAAATTTCCACACAAATCTCATTTACATTATAAAAATTATTCAGCCTTCATTCTCTTCTTTAAAGAAACTGGGTTTAGTAAATTTTATTTAACGATTGCTCTCTCTTTAAACCACAGTCATTAGGAAGCTAGGATAGTTAGTATAAAGCAACACGTCATCGTTTCTGTTTTGTAATTTCCTAGTTTATACACTTTGTTTATATAAGGGCTAAAAAAAAAAAGACTAACAATTGTAAATAAACATTTTTTTAGAATGTGTTAGTTATGAAAGAAAGAAAATTTCAGCAAGTTTGAACGTAAAGTTATTTACTTCTTAAATTATAAAAAATAGATAAAAAAAGTGAAAAGAACAAGTAAATTGAGATGAAAGAAGTGAAAAGTACAAATCAATTGAGATGAAAGAAGGGAAAAATACAAGTAAACTGAAATAAAAATATGAAGTGAATTTGATTGATGGTTAAATTAGGTCAAAAGTTCCGTTTGGAAGTTATGATTCTACAATAAAAGTAGAGATTGGTTTAAGTTTAATGTAACTAGGTTAAATCCATTTTAGATCTTATTTATTTAAAGTTAATTATTTAAAATCTCATGAATTTAAATTCGGAGTATAAATCCACTTATTTCTTAGAATTCTAAGAAATTTAAATAGTTTATTCGCTTAACTGTAACACTAAATTTTATCATTAAGTATTTATGGAATAATTTACAATTATAATTTAAATTAGAAACGTAGAATATAATATCTTCTGGCAAATAAGAAATTTTTATATTTTAAAACAAGTAAAATTACCTTCATGTACTTTAATAAAATTCATTTGGTCTACCATAATTTCCTTTCACTTAATTAAGTATAGGCATCTGATTAGAAATTTAAAATATTCGTAATTATATACGGGTACGGACTCATCTCTGATTTTAATACAATTTGTAATATACCTTATTTAGGACCAACGCCATTCGATACAATTGAAATTATTCGAGTTAAGTCTCTCGTAATTACCCAGTACCCTCACCAAAAAATTTCGTAATTCAGCATTGTACAAGTGTAATATGCATTATTTTCGGATTAAATAATTTAGTTTCAGTGAAATTAAGTTAAAACTGAGATTAGATTCACTTAAGACTAAATTAAGTTTTAAGCTTAAGGTGTTGGTTTTGGTAAATGTGCAACATACATTATTTACGAAGTAATAACTTGGTTTAAGTGAAACTTAATTGAATTTAGTTAGGTTTAGGTCAAGATTAAGGTTATATTAGGTTACGTTAGGTTGGTTGATAAGTAAATTATAAATTTGACAGAAACTTACCGTCATTTATCTGATGACGTCATAACCCAAGACTTCTGCTCGAGTTAACTTTAAGCAAATCTAACCTTATTCTTAACTGAAATCAAATTATTTAGTCAGCAAATAATGTATATTACACGTGTACAATGCAAAAAAAAAAAACGAAATTTTGGGTGCGAGTACTGTGTAATTTATGAGAGACGTAGCTTGAACTGAAAGGCGTTTTCGACCAATAATTTCTAGTAACTTAATTCCTAAATATGGTATATTCCAAATTTCATCAAAGTCAGAGGTGAGTTCGTAACTACAATTAACAAAACATCATGTAATTAACAAACGACTTCAATTACACTAATTAAAATGTGGTCACAAGTTTTATAATTTCAAATAAAATAACTATTATCATTTTCTTCTTTTCACGTTGCTTAAATAATTTTAAAGTTGTGAGATCTCATGAAATATCACCGTATTTTTTAAAAAAGCAAATATTTGCTTAACTACATACTTTAAATAAATTTTAATTCATTAAGAAATTAGAACAGAGATAGAAGAACAATTGCTAACATGAACAGGAACCAAACAGAAACAGTAATAATTGAAGAACATAAGAAAGAAGCCGTAATAAGAAAGGGAGTCCGACAAGGATGTTCCCTATCTCCAATACTTTTCAATCTTTACATGGAACTAGTAGTTAATGATGTTAAAGAACAATTTAGATTCGGAGTAACAGTACAAGGTGAAAAGATAAAGATGCTACTACGATTTGCTGATGATATAGTAATTCTAGCCGAGAGTAAAAAGGATTTAGAAGAAACAATGAACGGCATAGATGAAGTCCTACGCAAGAACTATCGCATGAAAATAAACAAGAACAAAAAAAAAGTAATAAAGTGTAGTAGAATAACGAAGATGGACCACTGAATGTGAAAATAGGAGGAGAAAAGATTATGGAGGTAGAAGAATTTTATTATTTGGGAAGTAGAATTACTAAAGATGGACGAAGCAGGAGCGATATAAAATGCCGAATAGCACAAGCGAAACGAGCCTTCAGTAAGAAATATAATTTGTTTACATCAAAAATTAATTTAAATCTCAGGAAAAGATTTTTGAAAGTGTATGTTTGGAGTGTCGCTTTATATGGAAGTGAAACTTGGACAATCGGAGTATCTGAGAAGAAAAGATTAGAAGCTTTTGAAATGTGGTGCTATAGGAGAATGTTAAAAATCAGATGGGTGGATAAAGTGACAAATGAAGAGGTATTGCGGCAAATAGATGAAAAAAGAAGCATTTGGAAAAATATAGTTAAAAAAAGAGACAGACTTATAGGCCACATACTAAGGCATCCTGGAATAGTCGCTTTAATATTGGAAGGACAGGTAGAAGGAAAAAATTGTGTAGGCAGGCCACATTTGGAATATGTAAAACAAATTGTTAGGGATGTAGGATGTAGAGGGTATACTGAAATGAAACGACTAGCACTAGATAGGGAATCTTGGAGAGCTGCATCAAACCAGTAAAATGACTGAAGACAAAAAATAAAAAATAAATTAGACGCAGATTAAAAAATTTTTTTTAAATTTTTATTTACAATCGGGTACGTCTCTGTTGGAACCTTAAATAAACTATATCACATTAAATTATATTCACATTAAAAAGGAATCCCCGTTGATATTCCTCAAAAACTACATAATAATGCTATATACAACCTCTGAGGGTAGAACGTAGAACGTCCAAAGGTAGTTTTGAAATATAATAGAAAAAAGATACAATATCTAGAATCACAAGAATGGCAGATTGATGAAACACTTAGAATAAAAAAAAAACCATAAAAGAAAAAAGTTAAAAATTAGTGTGAAAACAGAAACAGAGAGGAATAAAGGAAGGGAATAAAAGATTGATTAAATAATTCACAACATTCAGCGATGGAATTACACATAGAGTAATTAATATCCAGAACGTATAACCGCTTAAGTCTTCTAAGATTCTCACCGTTGTCTACAAAGTTTACGGCCAAGTGGTTACGTGTTCATTTAGCCGAAGTTCATATTTCAAACTGAAACGCTGTATTTCTTCCTTGACATACCGTAGACCCAAATATTCGTCGATTTTTTTTTTAGCAAACCACGTCGCTATCTGCTTAAATTAGCTGTATTGAGTTAATTTGTAAAACTGTGTTGAGAACTTTCATAATTCCCTTTACCTTTTTTTTAAATATTGTTATGTTCTTATGTGTCATAGAATTATGAGATTTGATGATAAGTGATTTTCTATTCAAAAGCACTGCTAAATACCAAATAAATACAAAGAATTTAACTTATATCTTAATAATAGGTAGGAAGTAAATAAATCGGTACCCAAATTTTATTTTAACATTAGATCTCGCTAAAGCTTCTAACCCTGTTTCGTTAAAAGAAAATTATATCCAAATGGCCAAAAACGTTGTTTTTATATAATTATTTATACGAATACAAAACACGGTAATACTTAAAAAAAAAAAAAATTTTTGAATCCTCATAGAATATACTACATAATCGTTTCTAATAAAAATGTTTAGTGATTTAGAATAAAAAGGTCATTGTTTAAATTTTAAGCTTAAGCTTCCTTCAGTAGCCGATAGTTATTTACAGTATGAAAAAAAATTAAATTAGTTGGAAAAATTTATCCTGGAAAAGGTTTTCTCAAAAAACTTTTTCTCGTTTACCAGTTCTTTGTGAAATCTGTATCATAATCTACGTCATAAGTTAATAAAAATTTATCAGAATAAATAGCAATAATGATTAAAAATTTTTTAATTGTTAAATTACATAATCTTTCAATAGTAAGTATAATCTACGAAAATACTTTTCGTAAATTAAAAAAAAGAATGAAAAAGAAATTAGATTACTAAGCACTTTTTTACAAGTTATTAGTTAATTGCAGTATATTAGTTAATTTAATCTAAAACAAATTTGTGAAAGGTAGTTAATTAAATTAAAACTTATTAAATACTTTTTTACTATAAAGCTCAATAAAGTTACACCTTAATTTAAATTTTAATCTGAGCTTGCGACTGTAACTTTAATTTTTCTATTTCCTGAACAAAATCTTTTGAATTTTTTTTCTAAAATGTGTCTCAGATATAAATAATGAAACTTTTATTGCGGAAAGGAGGAGAGGCTCAAAGTGATTTCTAAGGAATCCTTTGAAATTGGATAAAATATACATGTAGTTAATTTTAATGTATTTTAGACTGCATTTTAAAAATATAAATTACAAAAGAATAATACTATAAAAATTGCTGATCAACTTCAGTTTAAAATTAATTTAGAAGACATTTATTCTACGAGTTGCTGAAGATCTTATATGTTTTTATTCTTTTCCATTATTTTTGTTCATCCTGAGAGAATAAACGCTAAAATGGAAAAACTTTTTTTAAGATCAGGTGGGCTTCACTGTTAATACTTTTAAGGAAAACATAGCTATAACTTTACTTACAATTGAAATGTAGAATGTCTGTAAGTTTTAATACACAAGAAAAATAAACAAGGTAAAAAATAAGCCGCAAAACATAAATCATCTCAAGGAACCTATTAGAACACCATTACACCATAATTTCAATTTTGCTTATACGTTTTCTTCATTAGTGGAGTGCACAAAACGAAATGTTTTTCAAAACAGTGATAGTTATGTAGAGAAAATTATATAACTAAAAATAGTTTTCAAAAATAAATGATTATTTTTCTATTTATGGAAACTTATGGTACATTCTGTATACACATCCTGTAATAGAATCTTTCTTTTACAATATGCCTGGAAAAATAACAATCATATCGACATAATGGATTAATATTTTAATTTAACTTTTTATTCAGTGGAAGTATAGTTGTTTACTAGTGTAGCTGATGTGGAAATAAGGTATAACACTCAGTATATGCAAGAATACAATGGACTGAATAGATTTAATTTCTTGTTACCTTCTTCAATGACTTACATATACATAGGTATATTTTATTTATTATCGTTCCCAGACCTTTAAGATGTAGAGTATACATAGTGATTCACGAAGAACGTAACAAACTTTCAGAATCTGTTTTATTAGTGGAAATAAAGAAGAAAGTTGAAAGAAGAAAGTAAATACAAGTTCGTAAGCGATTGTCGGTTGGACAATGATTTCGCCCTGATTTCTGCGCCTTCGGTAAAAATAAGCCAGATTGCAATTCTTTTATACGGGTTTGAATGCTAGATTGTGGATACCGGTGTTTTTTGCTGCTTAGGTTTCAATTAACCATACATCACAGAAATGGTAGACCTGAGACTACACTTCATTTACATTATACATATACATATCCTCTGAAGTAATACATTACGGTGGTTCCAGAGACTAAACAGAAAAAAGTTTATTAGTATACATAAATATTTGACGACGTTTGATCTTCTCTATACTTAACTGCAGAAAAGATAAATTTCCACCAGAGTAAATCATGAATTGAACCAAAACTAATCCTCCTATATAAGATAAAACTGTTTACTTTTCCCCTTACTCTAACTAAAAAGATTAATAAAAAAGGGATGGTGCCACAAAACGGGCAAGACCCTTGTGGACACCTAATCTTTCATCTTTTACAAATAATATAAATTAAGTTAAGTTAAGTAATAAATATTAAATTGTATTATAAAACAATGTTAAATTAAGTATGATTAAGTTAAGTAATATTATAATTAGTATTAGGATTACTCCATTAATTATTAATTTTGTAAAAGTGAAAGAAATAAAATAAAAAAGAAGAAAGAAGATTGTAATTTATAAGACCCAAATTAAAGTGTAAATTTAGTGGTTTTATATGAAATATCAACTGAAAAATTAAAAAAAATTGGTCTGAGAACTGTATTTTAGTAGTATTTTTTTTAGAAATCTGGAATAAAATACAAAAGATTGGGATCGAAAACCACACTATTTTATGTTTGGCGTAAAATAACTATTAGTTAAGATAGTTAAAATTAGAATAAAAGTTAGAATTAAAATACTAACTTTTAGAATTTTAATACAAACAGGGCGAAATTTTTCGCCAGCTGACACCTGGTAACAAAGCGTTTTCTAACCTAGGTTTATATGAACTTTCTTCTTTAGTTTCACCAATAGAAAATATCCTGAAAGTTTGTTATATTTTTTGGGAATCATACATACATATATATATATATATATATATATATATATATGACTGAATAATCAGCGGCCACCATTTGTGGTCACCAATGTGCCTATCTGTAGCTGGATAATAATCATTACTCCCAGTAAAAACAAAGCCTGAATAGTCCCGTTTGTACTATTCTACATATATGTTGCCATATGAAAGAATGGTACAGTACAGAATTTTTTAATCTTTTTATTTATTAATTTATTCCCATGCACAAGCTTAAAGCTTTTGCATGGGAATGCGTTATTTAATAGTATTGGTGTATGGAAAATGCCAAGCTAATACGGATTGGAATTCATAATCTTCTCGATAAGAGATAAAAATACTAACACTCCATCAAGGAGATCAGTAGTAAAAAATAAGAAATTTTAAACATAAGTATAAAACAATGATTTATAAAAATTCTTTGAGGTACCAATAACATGTAATTCTTATACATATGAATATAAAAGTATTGAAACTTATATGATGAAATTAAATCAAAATATTTTAATTATTTAATTAAAAAATATAGCCTGAAAGAACAAATAACTTATTAAAAGGAAAATAAAACTTTTTTTTTCATGACAGAGAAAAATTAAAAATTGTATAATGTATCAAATAACTTTTGTAAAAAAAAGTAACTCGTCCTTATAAAAGATGACAAAAAAATGTAAATTTAATTAATTAAGTTCCATATGCGTGGAAAGTTTCTTTAAATTATGGTAAAAAACTTTCTTTTTTTTAAATTAAAAGTTTAATTCATAAAATTGTTATGTAGCTTATTATAATTTTTAAAATAAAAACATATATTACTATGATTAATTAATAAAATAATTTATAAAAAAGCATTATTAATGTAGTTAAAATATATACCACTATATAATATGAATTATAATTTGTAATATTTATTTAATAAAACAAATTAGAGAATGAAAGCGCTATCATTTTTTTTTTTTTTTTATAAACTATTACTTTTAAACGCAGAGATACGTTTTAATAAGTAACTTGGTTTTTTTTAATTTTAACGCCGTAATATAAATTTAATAAAAGATACTAAATTTTCTTAAAAAGAGAGTATAAAGTTTACGTGTTCACTCACTTGCACAAAAGTGAACAAAAAATATTTATTTTTATTACATACATGAAAACTATAATATTACACTAATAAAAATGTTGTTATGCAATAACATTTTTGTGATTGTTTTTAATAAAACTGAAGTAGTTTGGTATAAAGTTATTTCTGATATAAAACGAAAAATAAACCATTAAAAATAGAAATTTAATAAACAACTTTTCCCTAATACTTGACAAAAAAAGTGTTAAATAGACTGTTTAGAAAATTGAAATTGTTTATATAATTAATCCTCATTAGTAAAGAATTTTTTCGTCGCAAGTAGACCATTAAGCAAAACGTTTTTACTTAATTCCTTTAAAAATCGTTAAATCATTTGTATTTTAATTAGGTGTTAACGATTGTTATTTTTAAAAACATTAAAACATAATTAATAAAATTATATTACATTCAATTTAATCTATTTAAATGCAGATATCGGTTGTGTTATTAAAACGCATTAATTAACAATTCAACAAAATAAAATAATATGTCAATAAAAATATATTTTATAAAAATAAAAATTAATTTATTATAATAATTTTGGCTGTCTGTAACGTTTATAACAATTAAGAAGGACTAATCGTACACATGTACTAAAATAAACTGTACCACTCTTTACGAAACTATATCTGTCTAAAATGATATTCTCGTAATTATTACAACAGCTATTTCCCCGACCGATTTAACAGTCCGTTTAGTTTAATAATATTTACAACAAAAATTAAAATAATATTACAATTTTGTTGTAAACGATTGGAATGCAGATGAGTTAGTTTATGTATTTATTTAATCGTGATAGAATGATGAAAACACTTGTCTTCAATCCGAATTTTCCCAGCATCCGAAATTGTCATGGTATCACAATTATTACAGAAATTATTGGATAATTTCAACGCAGTTTTTTCAACAAAATAAGATTCTTTGTTACATGTTCCTAGGTATTCATAATAATAAGTTCATGTTTAAAAAAAAGAAGATCTTTTCTCAGGAAAGTTATGAGAAAAGTATTTTATTCAATTGTTATTTTATACATTCCCTTTCAATTTTTTTTTTTTTTGTATTTTAGTAGGGTTTTATCAATTACAAATTATTATAATACAGTCAATTAAAAATGAAGTTCCCGGAAAATTTACTTTAGACAAACCCAAAAATCACACCAAGAATGGATTTTTTTATCAGATCTTTATGCTCTCATGACATGAAACTATTAAAGTTCTGACTCAGATTTGCAAAATCCAGAGCTAAAAAAAGAAAGAACAAAAATTAAGGAAACGGCTGGGTAGTTTGAAAGTTAATAAAATTGTGACACAAGTTAAACTTGTTTACACTTTTACATGATTTTGTTTAGTTTGATTATTCGATAAAATTACAATAATTCCATTTTATTCTCCCAGCACTATCTTGACTACTAATTTTTTAGAGATCACAGAATTTATATTTATTTATTTAATATATTAAGACAAAATTGACCTATTACGGATTTATTTCTTATATGTTTATCAGTGTAATAAGTGCTACAATTTAAGGAAATTAACGCAAGATTAGACCTTTCTCAGTATGATAATGAAAAAAAAAGTTGTACTATTGATAAAATGATACATAATAAAATATAAAAATATAGATTTATTAATTTTGTTTTTAGAAATTAAAATCTTTTTTTTTAATTTATTTGTTTCACTTGTTTTCTTTTTTATCCAGATCTTATAAAAAAAAAAATAGTATTAATAAAAGCTATATTTTGTCAAAAAGACATATTTTTTATATGACTACTGAAAAAACTAGCAAAATTTCAATTCGACTTTTACGTATATTTAAATATATTACGTATAATATATTATAATATAACTATCAATACGAAGAATTATATTGCAATTCCGAAGATATTTCCCAATATTAGTTGTAATCTTAATTTTGTATTGAACTAATAATCGTATTTCATTCTAATATTGATGAATTTGAAAAAATTCAACATAATTAATTATAAAATTTAAATTTTTGCAGTAAAAAATATGTTTTCATTTTTTTAAATAAAACATTAAATAAAAACACTTGAATGGTTCTATTCAAGTTTAGTAGTAGCCTTTATGTCTTTTTTTACATTCCTTCCCTTATTTTTATTATAGATTTTTTAAAATCGTTTTACATTTAAATAGCTTTTTTACGGACTTTATTTTGTAAACGTAACCATTATTTAAATATAAATAAAATTGAAAAAATATAAAATATAATAATATTGAAAAAAAAAATAAATAAAATTGACTTTAAGTAAAAATAAAATTTCTTTGATTTAAAAAAAAATATATATTTTATTTACCATATCTAAATAAAAAATCACTTTTTTCTCAACATGTTTTACTTCATCAAACTTTACCGACAAAAAATAGTGAATGTTTAAATACAATTATTATACATGAATTAATAATTTTAAAAGCTATTTAATATATAATTAAAATAATTATACTAGCTAATGGATAATTAATCAATATTTCAGATTAATTTAATTAATTGGTAATAATAATAAACAAAGTACAAAGGACACGATATTACAATTGATATCAGAGCAACAATTATAATTTATGTTGTAAATGACAATTACTATAATAACAGATCAATAACATTTTTTAATTTAGTATAACATTTATTGTAACGTAATTATAAGTAAGGAATTTTCATATTAAAGTTTTTTCTTTATTGGTATTTTTTAATTACATTATCATTAAATATTTTTTTAACGTGAAAAAAATAATCAATTTTCTTTTGAAAATTTTTCAAATTTTGGGAAAAAATAACTCAAAAACATTATTTTTTAACTCATTTTTTACTAATTTTTATAAAATTTTTCAATATTCTAAAATGAAATAAAACCTCGGCAAAAAATAAATTTATTCAAATGAAACCAAATATATCAGAAATTACTTTTTAATTTAAACCTAAAAATTTTAATCGATTTAGTAGTTCCCGAGATATTTGCAATAGTGTGTTTTTCACTGCAAAATTCTTATCTTCAAAACTAATTAACATTAAGAAGTGAATTTTGGATGGTGACTAAGGAATATTTAAACATTAATTTAATGATTGTTTCAAAGTTTTTATTGCGAAATTGTCCAAGAAACAACGATGACAAATCAGCAAAACGACCGCGAAATCGAGTTTACACTAGCAGCGTAGCGCGGCGACGTTTGGTTTACCACGGCTCAGCTCTTGGATCCCTGACGAATTAGTGATCATGGGGCTTCAAACCGTCGCAATGATTAATTAATCTCCAATTTAAAATTGATGATTATTTTTTTAGTGAGGTAACGCGTTGAGATAATACGAAAAACTTAAAAGAGCACTTAAATTATATTTTCATTATGGAATAAGTCATTTTTACGGTATGCACTCGTATTATTTGCAGTCATTGCGTTATATATCAGCTGCAAACTGTATGGCTGTCTTGTTTCTTATACTATTGACATTTAGACCGATAATAAATAAATTTGTACATGTATTATTGTTTATAACGCAATGAAATATGAATGAGTATTACAATGGAATTGCAGCATGTATCACGTATTGTATGTTTTGTACGATGGAATCCAATGCGGCTAATAGGGTAATTTTTATATGAAATAACAGAAAATATGATATGAAATGAAAATATCGTTAAAACTGGTTGAAAATTCTGTTACAAAGAATACATTTTTACAAAATTAAATGTATTAAAGGCGTTCTTCTTTCCTAGGATTTTCCTGCATTCCTTTTTTCGCCTTGCACAGATCTTTACTCTGAATTTCCCGGCCAAGATTGTACAAATTGAGAAAAAATTACTGAGAATGATGATAACGATATATATATATATATATATAAATATATATATATATATATCCCTGAATGCTACATATATAATAACGGTAATAACGAAATACAGTTGCTAACAGAGTGAGGTAAATTATTCAATTTTGTATAAATTACTTAGAGTACTAATAGAAAATGAAAGAGAAGGCTGATGGCGACCTGCTGCTTTTGAAGTATCTGCAATCAAAACGCCATCATTCATCACTCAGTCCAAGTATGAAAATCTCTATGGAACTAAGATAGAGAAAAAAGGAATCATTTAAATGAAACGAAATAAACACACAGTTCGTATATTTCTGCAGCCTAGATCCTATGCTCTTCTGGAATACATATTTTTTACAAAGTTTAATACGAAAAAAAAATAACTGAAAGAATTCATTTTTATCTAATAGACTAAATTTTTTATAAAATAAATATTATAAAAAACGTAGCTTAATTTTTTCAATATTCCTTTGAAAAAATAGTATTATTTTGATAATATAATAATTTTAACTGTATTCAAACTTCAAATTACTAACTACCATAAAAAATTGCATTAAATAAATCTTTTATTCTGGTATATAATAATGCATTATACAATATACAAATAATGTCAATAATCGATAGATGGCTCAAATGACAAAAGAAGAAACATTTCCATAATTTTCCTGAATGGATCAAGGAAAACCGTAGTAAAATATTCATGAAAGCAACATCACAAAATACGCAATTATAAAACAATCAATAGATGTGATTAAATTTCACATTAATTGTTAAAAATATAGAAAACTTGAAATAATATTATGGTAATGCATGAAGATACTAAGTACAAAAAATAGCTAAGAAATAAATCAAAATTTAGAAGGTTGTAATGAAAATTATTTGAGCACACATTTATATTCACGTTGAATGGAGATTAAGAAAATTCAGGGTTATTACCGACTTTTCGAATAAAAGTACGGAAGTCCGGTATTACTTTTGGTTGCACGATGTAATTGGGATTTATATATAAGATAGGCCGATGATTAAAATTTGAGCTCGAAAATCTCCAAAACTACTTTTGATCAATTCCACTGAAAGTAAGATGCATAAGATACATCATTAAAGTATACCTTTAGGTATACTTTAGTGATGTATCTTAAGTTGTACATATGAAAATTTGATGAAGACTGGTTGAGACGTTCATTAGTTACGCTCAATTTAAGGATGATATTAGTCAACACAAACTCAATTTGAGATTATACTGATTTTGTATCTGTGTATTTTTCATACGCGCTTATGCAATGAGTCAGTAGTGAGCGAGTTTAAACTTTATTCTTGTATGTAGGGTCTCCTTGTTATTTTTAATTATTACATCGAATTACTCTTAAAATAATTTAATTTTCTTATAAACAAAAGATATAGTTTAATATTGAATAATAAAGCAGTTACACTTCTTTTAGTTTTCAAATTTATGTTTTATATATTTCTTGCACAGAAAATTATACAAAATATAACAACGAAAACTCGGTCTTTTTGAGCAAGAATTAAAAAAAAAATTGATTTGTGTTTTTTTTTGGATTCATCTGCAGAGAAATATTGAGTGTATAAAAGAAAATTTTTTTAATGTATTTTGAATTAATTGTTGGGAAAATTTTTCTAAGCGATTCGATAATTTATTCAAAATGGCAATGAAAGAATAATAGGCCTCTATTTAATTGATACTATGATTTGAGGCAATTAGATCAATGAGGCGATTAAACAGAAGAAATATTTTTTAAATGATTATATTTTGTTTAAAAAAATCTTCTAAATAAAAAAAAAATATATATCTTCTTTTAGTGAAATCGATTAAAAATATAATTAAAATATTCGTGTGTATAAGTCGAAACAGAAAAATATGTTTAATGTCAGTAGAAAATTTTATCACAACCTCATATCTGTAAGGGTTAAGATTGTTCTCAAACTAATTATTTCTCATTAGGAGAATCAGAAAAAAAATTTAACCAATTTCAATCAGAAGATAAAAATTGTTAAAAAATTGTATCTTTGCCTTTCATCCGGAATATATTGGTTTCGCCTCCCGTTTGAACTTGGTATTTTTCATACATTAAAAATATTTCATATTATTATATGAAATAAAAATAATAATAATAATAATAATATATTGTGCAAAGAAGTCTTAGTACAAGCTTTCTTACGTGATTAAGTGATGACGTAATTAAAAAAAAAGAAAAACAGTTTTTAGAGGTGGAGGATATTCTATTTTATTTCGAATTTTATTTTTTAGCTCAAGTAAATCCTGCTAATGAAAAATTTTCTTTACTCAAAATCAGTTCAAAATATTGTATAACCTCAGTTTTTTCCTAAATTAAAAATGTCAATACTAGACGGAGTAGATACATACACACTTACATATTTTTATAGGCGCTTTTTTAAACATCGAATTTTCATAATCGCTTGATTCTTACAACATGCAATTATTCTGAGGATCAACTACAGACGATTTACATAATGTTCTTGTCTTTCATTCTGTAACAGCCGGAAAATAAAAAATAATGTATTTTTTCCAAAACTAGATTTATTTTGATTTTAAAGAAATTCAGAAAAAAGTGAAAAAAAAAATAACTACCAATATTTTTTTCAAATAAAATAAAATTAATTATGTGGTTCACATATTATTTATGTGGAAATTATTATTATTATTATTATTATGTGGAAATAATTATTTAGATTCAATACAATAAAAATAAAAACATTACGTAAATAATTAATTGACAACCAATCATATTTACCTATAATATTGGAAACGATAGTAAAATTAGTTAACTGAAGATTAATTAATTCTGCTCTCAATAAGTTACTTCAATTAGTTCTTTGAACAGTTAACGTAAAAAGCTAAATGTAAACTCCTGTTATGATAGAGATGCAATGTGACGTACGTTACAGAAAGGAAATTTGCATATACTCTTTTGTTTAAAGACAGTTTTTTGCAACACAAAACCATAAAATTAAATAAAACGGTACTTACACTAAATATCAGTAGAAAACGCAAGCAAATATTTTCTTTATCCTTATTTATATACGTACGCGTGTTTTTGTAAACTCTTACAGTTCAATTTGAAGTTCAGTTTCCTTAAGGGTTACATTTTGTCCTGGAACCCATATTCAATATGATCTGCTGAGTTTCATTATACGCAACACACGTACTCTGATAATTCTTTCAATCTATTTTCCCATCATATATTTCTAAAAAGAACAATCATTCATGAATGTACAGCAAAACCCGGGGGGGGGGGGGTATACACCATCTTACTAATGATTTTTATTAAAGATTTCTTTAAAAAATTATTTACTGTTTGTTTTAATTTATATTAAATGTATTACGAATATTTTCCAAAATAGTTATATTTATGTATATAAAAATAATCCAAAATAATAAAAATTACGTATGTAGTAATAATATAATAATAATAATTTATTATTTAAATTAATTTTTGGACATTTTAAAAATAGACATTTAAATCATATTTAATATTGTAATCTGATAAAATGTTACTTTTATTTTTCCAGTATCATTTCGAAATAATTCTACAAATAATCTACAAGATTCAATTTAAATTTTTATAAAAGTTTTACCTATGCATATTAATTTTTGTACCTAATTAATATACCTCTGTTATATTAATGATATTAGTTATACCTCTGTTTATATTTTTATTATTATTTTTAATAAATGATATTGATTATATAATAATATTTCTTCTCTTATAGAGATGGAGGTAATGTAAAACTTAGTATTTTATTTCACATTAAAAAAGGGTTGATGACTTAAATTTTTTTACATTACGTTGTATGTTTGTTTTTCTAATATTTATGAGAAATGTGTAGAATCTGAGGGATGCAAGCAGCATTAGTCGAGTTGTTTTACTTAGAATAATGATGTTGATTTATTGGTAAGTCACTAAAAATATGATATTATTATACCTTGCAGGATTAAATATCAGCTGATCATAGCCTGGTAACGTAGAAAATTAAATAGACTCTGTGAAAAAATAGCCATTCTACTCCTCAATTTCTCTAATAAACGTGGAATATTTATTATTTTAAAAATGATCAAGTAATTTTTATGAGTGGCTTGTGTCTCATATCAACTCAACTACTATTTTATATTGATGGGTAACGTAACCTAAAGTATGGAATCCATTTTTCACGAAGAAATAGCCTGAAACATTATGTTTATTAGAAATATGACTTTAACCAGTGTCACAAAGTAATTGAGTTAAATCGTTCGATAGCCATTTTAAGTGTAGTAAGTTTGCATGTTTAGTGAAAACAAATATATTATCCCACTAATCGAATCTTGAAAACAGAATTAATATGATCAATCCCTCATATATAGAGATATTTGAGCCAAATTTGAAAAATAATTCTGTCTGGTGGACAATCCTAATATATGAGATCAAAAGCAGAGCGACAAACATACGTATGTACATACAAAAAAAGTTTTTTTTGATCTAGATGAAGTAGTTGGACATTAAAAACCCGATGCCTTATTTTTGAGATAATCACCATACTTTCCCCTTTAATATATTCCCCTAAATATGGGGAATATATTTTACTTTCCCAGCTATATGCGCTGGGAAAGTAAAATTGAAAAACAAAATCAAATTAACACTCGTTATTTATTTAAATTAATAAATGTTATTTATATTTAGAATGAATATGTAAATAGACTTAGCCTTGATTACAATATTAAAAAATAATTAATACTTCGGTACTGAAAAATTATACTTTTTTCGATTCTTATTTTTATTTAAACAAAAAGTTTAATTAGTGTCAGCTCAATGAATAGATAAGTTCGAATCAATGACCGTGTAGAATGCTCCGTCATCCTCATTTGATTGTAAAATATTGAAAACGTATCTTTCATTTACATTCCACTTTCTGTCAAAGCAATTTCTTAAAGAATATAACTAAATAAAAATTGTCTTATTTTAACAACACTGATTTCTTCTCCTTTATTTTTTTAATAATATATTAAAAAATATATATATCTCAAAACAAGGAAAATTTTCAGTTTAATTCTTCAGTACGGTTTTTCAAAATATTCTTAATAATAAAAACAATTATAAAAATTAAAATACACAACTGAAAAAAAAGAAAAGCAAATAAATTGAACTAAAAGAACGACAATAAATCGACAAAAAAGAAGAAAACAAGTATGGAAATAAAGGACTGAACATCGTTATGCAGTAATGCAGTATTTAATTAATAAATAAAATAATTGGTGACCAATCAACATTCAGACAGTTTTAATTTGTGTAAATATATTTTTCATGTTATAGAAATAGGAGGTATTCAAAGTTGTCTAATGATTAATTTCTACCAGGAAGGGGAATCATTCAGTTCAAACCCAGCTAACACGGTGATAAAGGCTTACAGCTCACAGTTCATTAATTCAATTTATTAAAGTTTGTGCTTCAACCGGTAAATCTCCACTACAACATAGGCTATTTATAAAGCGTATGACAGTCCCGGTAACATACGGATTCCAATGCGGGATCATACATCTAAATCGGTTCGGCCGTTGAACTGCTACGGTGGAATATACATACACCCTAAATTTGTTACACTCCTTTTTGGGTAGTCGTATAAAAAAAAATTATTCAAAATTTTACAAAAAAAGTTATTATTAAAAATAACTTGAATCGGCTTCACGTTAGTTATCCAGTATCAAGATATATAACCTCTGTCCAACCTCGAAAACGTATTCTTTATCAGATTAGATCTTTTGGATAATATGAATTACCTGACAAAAACGGGAAGAACAAAAGTAAATTAAAAAAGGTATCCATTAATGGTACCGTTGTTTTTAAATGTAAAGAAAACCAAATTTTTTTACTATTTATAATCGTCTTATGTTTTAATAAAAAAAAGTAAAATTGGAAAAAGATTAAAAAAGAAATTGAAAAACATATATTTCTAAAACAATAATGTGATCATAAATAAGGAAATACGAAGTTCTTTAAATTAATTTAAAAAAAAAAAAAATTATATTTTAGTTCACATAAATCTTCCGTAGTTGATTCGGTAATGCATTACAACTTCTTAAAAGTTTCTTTAAGAAAGTTAAAATGAAATTTTACCGCGTTTATTTCAAAAAGTTTTCAACAATATAATAGTTTATTCGAGTGTATTCGTATACTTCAAAATGCTTGTTTTTACATCATTCAATCAAGTTATATTAACGGTCATTCACCTTAAAATTTTTAATTCTTATTTATTTTATTTGTTTTAAATATTTTTACTTTTCTCAAATATAATGAAGGTTTTTCATGCTACCTACTTATAGCAATATTATACTTTGCAATTTTTAAACTATATAACTAATAAGATTATTATCCACTATTAGAGGCCTCATAATGCACCAAAATTACACCTTGCACTTTAACACGTCGATTTCTGTATGAACTTTTTCTTAATCCCACTACATGTGGTAGCATGTGTATTTAATCTAGAGACATGTATTTCGATTCCAGACTTTTAATCTCTTTACCAACGTACGAGATCTCTAGGTTCTAGTGGATCTCATCACTCCTCACGAAACACAGCGGTTCCGTTATGGTTCTGAGTACTTACTTCTGGAACTGCTGGATAACCTCGATGTTGCTGTTACAAATTGTGCCCCCACTGCTTAATGCCGTGGGGGCATTGTTATACCTTATATAACAATAGCTTGTTTTGTAGAGACAACTGAGATCCCCTGCTCAGTAACGAATACATCTCCTTGAACTTCATGTTTAGTTGCTTTCTTTTTCTTTCTTATGTAATCTCTCCATGTCATACGACGATCCAAGTGCAAAACCTACGTACCGTACACTGTTGGTATGCGGAATGTTGATATTACAAATTTATATTTCAATTTTTTTACTTTAAATTTTTTACAATACTTTTATAAAATTTTCGACCTAATAAAGATAAAAAAATACATCTTTTTACTTATTTTATGTAAATGAGCAGTGAAAACTAATTATAGTTTACTAATTGATGTTATAATATTTTAAGTTATTTTTACAATAATTAATTTACAATTTTTCTTCCGCCAAAATGTTTTATTTTTTTAACATCTAATTCATTATTTGAACAACAGCAGACATATTTATTTGTAGCAGATTTATACATGCTACAGAGATATTCACCCCTTAGTAAAAATAAAATAGTAAACGAGGAAAACTATACAAATAATTTATAATTTTTTTTTACATGTGGAGGCTTATATTTGACTATTACATGCCAATTAAAAATCAATTTCAGTGATCTGAGTTTACTGATTTATGACAAATATATATTGCTATGGTCGTCAGTATACTCTCTTTTATTTTTAGGATGTTGCTAACCAAAGTGCTGTTCCATTACAATGAAATTGTAAAGAATTCAGTTTAAGATCATACATCAAAATCAAGTATTTTTATTAAAATGCCTAACAAATGCCTCATTGAGTATCCCCAGAATTCCAACCCATACAACACGTGTGACAGAAAACACTTACTATTTGAGCGTTCTTGTACGCAGCCGCATTGAAAGGTTTGGTGACACGAGCATCTTCTTAAGACGGAAGAAGACTGATCTGGTCTTCTCAATTTCTACTTTATTACCAAATAGTGATTTCACCGTTCATCAATTCCACTTCCCAAGTACACATATTTTTTCAACCTTTAACTCTGTGACTACTAACCCGAATCTTACTGACGACTATGTACTTAGTTTTTTGGTGTTAAGATTTAATATACATTCTTCCTGATCTGCCAACACTTCTTTGAATATATGTTCAGATTAACGAGGACGGAATACAACCCTGCCTTATCGCTCTTCTTACATCCATATTCTCAGTTAAACTACCACTGACACGAACGCAAGTCTTCTGATTGTCAGTAGAGATTAGCTTTAATGCGTTTATCTCTTTCGTCAATTTCTGAGATTACAGAATCTGAACCATCTTATAATTCCTCAACCTGTAAACGTTTTCAATTCAACGCAGTCAAACCCTGTTAATGTCCTCAAATATACATTAATTCATGTATTAAAAATTAATAATAGTTTACAATTTTTTTGAAAAGAAATATTAATTTCATTAAAAAATTTGAATATAATTGATTAATTCAGTAACCCATAATAAAACTTCATTTAGATCATAATCTAGAAGTCCGCCGGGTTAGTCCAGTGATCTGAAATCAGCTGATTTTCGAAGGTGAGAGTTCCTAATTTCGAGTCCTTGTAAGCAATTGCTTTTATATGAATAAAATCAATTGATTTACAAGGATTGCTTTACCGATGTTCTTTGATGGTTGGGTTTTAATAAACCACACGTCTCCGGAATGGTCAACCTGCGTATGTTCCAGACTACATGTTTACTGGTCATTTTACACTTACACTGCTCTACATCTGCAGCTATGTCAGTCCTGGCAAGCCGGTAGCAGTAATTGAATTTGCCTACACACACACACACACACACACACACACGCACACACGCACACACACACACACACACACACACACACACACACACACACACACACACACACACACACACACACACACACCTAGTAGTAGCTGGAAAACTGGTTGGAGAAGTCAAACAACAATAAATCTACAATTTCACTCGCATTAACAGAGAAATGTTATAGATAATATAACTGAGCTTAAAATACGCCCAAACATTTATTTAGCTGGTATTTTAATGAAAATAAAGAGCAAAACGATTTCAAAATAATTAATTTATGAACTCATAACAAACAATACTCTCTAATTAATCCTACATTTTTATGTAGGCTATGAAAATATTCCAGTAAAATCTTTTTTAATGCTTAATTATATTTTATATATGCTTATATATATTTTTTTTTTTTGCTTAATTATATGAAATAAATTTATTTATGTACTTTTCTTTATAATATAGTATTTAGTGCAACTTTACATGTGATTATTTCTAATACTTAAACAAATACTTTTGTATTTTTTTATTTTATTATTATTATAATGTTTATAATAATAAACATAAATGTAATAAAAGAAACAAAAGTTTCTTTTATTTCTTTATAGTTCTTTCTGTCTTCTAAAAAGATTCTTTAGATTTTCTACACAAAAACGTTTTAACATTCTTGGAAAAAGTTTAACAAACATCAACAAAACCAACGCAACTATGTACAGAAGAGTTTAAATTCCCTAAAGTATGAACTTACTTAACTGGTATGTCACTCATAAGAAAAGTACGTTGTTTAAAATGGCCTTCATTTAAGACTTTTAGTAGAGAGTATAGTATTAAAAGATCCGTTTAAAATTGAAAATAAAATAAAATTATTTTAGTGAATACTTTACAGACATTTTAATAATTTAAATAAATTATTTTTCTGATTGAAAGAACCAAAATTTTTATTTTTTTCGATTTTGGTCTCTGAAAGACCACGTTCCAATGTTCATCTTCTTTGCCCAATACTCTCTCATTATTTTAGCTTGCACCGTTATTTTTTCTTGAAAACGCTGTACTGATTCAAAAAAAGCAAAATTCATTATTGAAAAAAAAAAAATAGTTTTTTTAAAAAAGTAATAAAAGTTAACTCGTGAATATCTATGTTAATTGAGAATTTGTTGTTACAGAAAAATATTTTATGTTTATTTTAAAACCTTTTAATATCTTTATATACAGTAAAAGATGGTTATAACGAAATTCAAGGGCCGGTCAAATATGCTCGTTACAGTCGAGTGCTCAGTACTTCCGAATTGCCACCTCGTAACCGTAAAGTTTTAAGCCGTCATTATCCATTATAATACAAGAAATATACTGTATATCTAAGAAAAAGCTGTTTTAAAATAAAATATCGATGTGTTTCGTATTATAGACTAATAAATAAAATTTAGATATAATACAATTTTTAGACGCTAATACGTTTTGCTTTTAACCAAAACTGTTAGCGTTCAATGAATTAGTAGAAAAAATGGTAATAAGTGTGCAGTAAAACTTAGCAAAATCATCGAGAAAAGTAACAAATGAACACCACACAAAAATTTCTGTCATACGTTTTTACGTACAAACTGTAGTTATTAAAGCTAAAAAATCATTCTAATTTATTTTTTCGTCATTCTAACAGAATACATCAAAACTTAATTGCGCAAGCAAACTAATTAGCCTTAAAATAATCGTTTATTTTTGTTTGTTTAATAATCTTATACCTGTAATCATCAAAACAGTTTTGTAGTTTATTCAAGTACTCCACGAATTCATCACTTACATTATTAGTCTTACTAAACTCCGTTAATATTTTAAAACATTCTTTGGCGTCGGTCATTGGTACGACTGAGAGAGTGGTAAATTCATCTTCATTTTCAGTTTTAGCTTCGCTATCACCTGCATGACTATGAGTTACCTCAGTAATAATGACATCAGTCGGAATTTCTGTAGTATGTACACCATCATGACTGTTGCGTTGTCATCTATTGAAGTCATGCTATCTAAGTCGTCTTTGTCACATATCCTGAGTTTTCTGGCTTGCATGTAATTTTTTTCAAAGTCACGCGTAAGTTTCGCAACTCTTTCATACTGCTGAAACTGTGGATGAAGAAATATAATGTTTTTTGCAAACCTGTATTTGACAGGCCACATTTCAGCTCTTGGATAACTTGAATTTTATCACTTATGAACAATTGTTTCCTTTTGAAGCCCGATATCGTTCATTACAAATAAACCGGAATTAATAGACTGTAAAAGTTGTAATAGACGGAGTAAAAATACACTGTACAGTTTTTTTAGCAAGAAACACTAAAATGAATACGCAATCACTGACCCGACTACAGTATTACTGAACCGTATTTGGCTAGTGTTTATCACTTTAACGCAATACTGTTTGTTTAACTGATTCTATGGTAAAGTACTGTATTTTTAAACTGAGAATTATGATTACTGAATTTACCAGTGGAGGCAGGACAGGTAAAATTTATCTTTTCAAACTTTCACGTAGATCGTTTAAAATGAACTTGTTTTGGCGGTTTCGATGGATCATTGTTTGACTGGAGTTTTTCCTGGAATTTTTCAAACAGTAAAACCCGAGTAATTAAAATATTTAACTACCACTCTTTGTAATATCGCAATCGAACTTATACTGTACGTACATGAATTGTACGTACTGTACAATTGTACAATTGTACGTACTGTACAATCTTGTTACAAACATTCGTTCACCTTCAGACCTGACCTGAACACACCTAAGATAAAATTTCACAATCTTTACGTAAATGTATACTTCATAAATGAAGAAATGGCATTTCCCTTGCGGTAGATTAGTTGGTTGTTATTTAAATTTTTCGAATTCCAGTATTTAAAAAAAGAAAATGCTCGCAATAAACAAATTTATGATTCGTCGATAACTAGCTAAAATCATGTTAATTTATCATTAATGAGATAGAAAACCAAACAAATCCCAGAATTTTGCGCTTTACAAAAACCTCTTGTTACAAGCGAGCTCGTTATTCTCGGATTTAACTGTATTATGATTCTTTCACTTTTATAGGCTATTTATAAGCTCAAAATCAGATTATATGTAAAAATAAGAATTATAATAAATTCTACGCAACAAAAATACTGGCAATATAAACGTTTTATTGCCAGTGAAAGATAACTCATAAACCATACCTAATTGGCAAAATCTGTTAAGACATAACCTTCATTTCTGTGCAGCAGTACTACATGTTTCCCTGTAGTTAACCATTTTTGTTTACACAATTTCAATAAGAATCTTCTTTCACCATCATACAAATTTAAAGCAAAAGATGATAAGTAATCGATTAATAAAATATTTTTCATTACGAGTACTATTACAAGCACTATTCAATCTGTGTATTTCGACTAGAAATTTAAAAACTGGATTTTGTAAAGTATCGAAAGTACTTCTTTCCTTTTTCCTGTTTAGCTTAGCCTCCGGTAACTACCGTTTAGATAATTCTTCAGAGGATAAATGAGGATTATATGTATGAGTGTAAATGAAGTGTAGTCTTGTACATTCTCAGTTCGACCATTCCTGAGATGTGTGGTTAATTGAAACCCAACCACCAAAGAACACCGGCATCCACGATCTAGTATTCAAATCCGTGTAAAAATAACTGGCTTTACTAGGACTTGAACGCTAGAACTCTCGACTTAAAAATCAGCTGATTTGGGAAGATGCGTTCATCACTAGACCAACCCGGTCGGTTATGCAAAGTCTTCTATTAATATTTATTAACAGAATTTTCTCTCAACTTAGACTGCATTCTGAAAGGTTGTATTATTTTTTAAATGTCTGGTTTTATTTATAAATACATAAAGAGATTTCATTAGTGTTTTATATTTGTTGATTTATCATTTGATGATTTCTTTTTACAATATTATATTTTACTAATTACATTACATGTAGTGATGACTATTGTTTAACAAACAAAATGCCAATCTAGTTATTATAGACTTATTATAGTTATTTATAGACTTAAAAGTTTTTTAGTAAATTTCTTAGGAATATTTTTTCTATTCAATTTAAAAAATGTTTTCTTTATTTAAAAACCAAAATTAGTTTACGTCATGTAAAGTATAATAATGTTAAAAAAACAACAAAATAGTGATGAAATATATCATAAAAAACTAATAAATCTGTTATAAAATGCAATAACATTTGTTGAAAACTTTTTTTCATAGGAAAATATTCGATAACAGGAAAAAGCTAACAATTTTTTTTATATTTCAATTAAAATATGGATATACAGGATTTTTTTTAAAAATAAAAACGTGTTGAATAAGAGAGAAATTTAAATGTACATTAGCATTACAAAAAGGTAGTAAAATCTACCCAAAAGTAAAATTATGTTACATATTTTTTTTTTTATTATTAATAAAGAAAATATCAATATAATTTACAGAGACAATAAAACAGGAAAGAAAGTGTTCAATGACTGCATAAATTGTTTCTTTTGTCTTTACAAAAATCTTGTATATGGTTTACTTTACCTCCTTTTTTCAATGAAGTATTTGATAAAAATATTAATATAAAAACTATTTGAGAGTATTGTGGATTGCAAATGGAATCATTTTTTTATATGAATTAAATTAATAGAAGGTAAATCAAGGAGAAAAAGCTTGCACTCAGCCTGATCTTTTCCATAAAAACATTTAATCAACTTTAAATAAAATTCCTATGAATAATACATATTATCCAAACGCCGATTTTCCGTATGTCCAATTATTCGAACTGCTTCCATCAGCACAACGCAATTTTAAAAAAATAATACAGTATTAAAAAAAATCTAAAATACTCTTCAAATAAAGATTTGTTTCAACAAAAATTGTATTTTTATCAAATTCTGTTTGAACTGGGTTTGGTAATTTTTATGCCACAAAACATGCAAATTTAGGTCTGCGTTAAACTAATTATAAAATTAACATCTAAAAGATTGATTGAAGGACAATAATTGGTCAAGGATGAAATATTAATAACTTTTTATAAAGCTGATACCTGTAGCTATGGACTAGTTGAAGCAATAAAAAGAATGCAATTTGGCACAGGCGTATTGTTAAAAACAATTAAGAGATCTTGCAGTTCATAAACGAAAATCAATATTAAAGTAAGCCTAAAGACTGTTCAAGGACTCGAATCTTAGAACTCTCAACATCGAAAATCAGCTGATTTTACGATGACGTGTACAATTATTATATATTTATATATTTTTGATTAAATTATTTACAGTATTAACCGACTTATAATATTTTAATAAATCGTTTAAAATTTGTTGAAACTGTTAAAAATTATACTTAACTCATATTAACGAAATTATTATTATATTTTTTAAGTGATAATTAATTAATACGTAAGATGATCAAAAAGTTGAAACATGTCTAAATATAATTACAAATTTCACAGATTTTATGCATATATTAAACAAAGTAATTCAAATAGTATTTTTAAATATTAATTAATATTTATTCGCAAAGCTTTATAAAACATATGTAAAATACGAAATTAATGAAATACTATATGTAAGTACGAAATACTATGAAATTAAATTATTTGATCAATTTAATGAAACGTTAGGCACATAAAATGTAATAAACAAGCGCGTTTGAAGGGTTTTTGCTCGTACTGCATAAATATCATCGTTATCATTGGCTTAAATTTACATTATATTTGTACGTTATTAATGCAAAATTACATCCTTTCGTATCATTATATCTCCATTTGGATGACGGAAATTTATATAATAATTCATTATTTATATGAACGATATTACTACTATAAATAATGTACGTTTAATTCTTCCGATAATTACCTGGTTTAGTTATTCCTTATTCGTATTTGATAATAAATATAGACCTATTTATAAATTTAAAAAAATAACAGGGATTTAAGAAATAAATTTTTGCTTTACTAAGTCAAAAAATGAGGCATCTCACCTTTTTTAATCCTCTGTAATTATAATAATCGAATCAATTTTCATTAAATAGATATCTAAAAATTCGAATAAATTTTGTAAATAAATATAAATATTTATACTAGCATCCCCGACACGGCTTCACCCGCGCTATACGGTAACATGCGTTTCCCGTCACGATCAGGAGATGTTGAGCTGGTAATGGCTCACTCACTTGTCCTTCCTGTCTAGCCAGGGGACGCTGCACATTGGACTCCCTGTGTTCATTTAACTCATGATTGTGAAAATAATAATGATAAATAAAAATTAAAGCTTGTTCAGTTTATAAAACGTTTCAGACTATTGTAATATATTCAGAGCAAGTTTGGTCATTACACCTTTAAGTGATCTGAAATATGCGGGCTTCAAAATAGTCGGCCTTCATTTTAATAAATATTAGTAATACTGGTTACCTATACCTAGTACGGGTAAAAATGTATTTTCCCCCTCAATACAAAATGTATTGTTCTTAGCGTTATCTGACAAACATCAATAGGACGTGACCCTACTTCATTTCTCATTTTCTATAAGATTTTTTAATTTTATGTTTTTTAGTCAAGTACCCCTAGGCAGATACAGCTAGTCGCGTCGTATATACAGTAATAGGTAATCTAAGTACTATTTACTAAGGTAATCAGTAAAATCTTTTTATGTATAGATTTCCAAGCACTCCCTACCAGGAGTATAATGGTCTCGCTGGTCGTAGACCGGAGGCTTTAATGATGGCCGAGTCAATAGATGTTGAACTTTTCTCTGAAACACACTTCACAAATCGTAGTTCTTTTCGTCTTCATCGGTATTGAGTTTACACGACTAATCATTGTGATGGCAGAGCTCATGAAGGTACTGCAGTACTCATCAGAAATGTGATGAAACATAATCAACTACTAGATTACGTGTCAGATCACATTCACGCGATCGCAGTTGAGATCCTAAACTGACTTGGACCTCTCAAACTGTCAGCGATTTAGTGTCCCCCACGTCACACGATCATAAATGGCTCATTCTCTGAGTTCTTTTCAACGCTAGGATCCTGTTTTATCGTAGGAGGTGACTGGAAAGCGAAACATCTTCTATAGGGCTCTCGCTTACAACAAACATAGGTAGGACTCTAAAGGGTTGGAACGTTATCATAACCTCAATGCGATCTCTGGATTGCAAACTACTTACTGCCGTCGGATCCGACAATGATCCCAGACCTGTGGATTTCTACGTCGCTTCGGGGATTTCATCATTAAACACTGAAGTTAGAAACAGCTACAATTCGACATCTAACCATTCAAATACCCTACTTACCGTTAATACGATGTTGATAAATAAAAGGAAATCGCTTGCTCTTTATAACAACAGGACCGATAGGGAATCGTATGATAGCTGGGTGGAGGACGAAAGTAATACTTATTCTTCCTTTTAAAGTCATTCTGTACATAACACACCTCCTTAATGGCATCCTGACCACTACGTACTTCCTGAAGGACTGGAAAAATTCATTAATGGTTATGGTCCCAAACCAGGTAAACCGGTACATGAGGTATCTTCATATAGGCCAACAAGTCTGTTACCCATTTTTTCTAAAATGTTTGGGGGACTTTTTCACCAGAGGCTGTGGCCTATTCTTGAGCATGTTCATGCTATTCCAGATCATAAGTTCGGCTTCCGATGTCATCACTTTACTATTGATCAACGACTTGTTGAAGTTACCAACAAGAACCTTTATGAGAAGAAATACTGTTTGGTTGCCTTCCTGAATGTTCAGCAGGCTTTCGAAGAGGTCTGATGTCTGGCCTGTCATACAAGTTCAAAAAGAGCCTACCTTAACCGTATTACTTTGTTTGGGTAGCTAACTGGACGGACATTCTTCATAAGTGAAGCATAATAAGGAGTTGTTTGTTCTTTGACACTAAGTCGGGTGTTCTTCAAGGATCGCTTTTAACACCTGATTTATATTCAATCTTTACAGATAATGACAATCCGTAATCGTGACTTCCCGACTGTGTGGACTATGTCACTATTGCTTGATTCAATAGCAAAGGCGTTAGAAGGCTAAAATGATTCCACGTGTTAGTCCTTGGTGAATTCTGTAACAGTGAAACTGATTGTAAATTTTTTTGACGAATAAAAATTGTACTAGCTAAAATTTTTTCGTTTTAAATTTTATTTGAAAAAAAAACATAATTTAATAATTTATAAGTTAAAAATCTCAAAGGCAGTATTCTTTAAATAAATTTAATATATTAACTGTTGTGCTGAATTGTACACTTTCTTTGTGTATAATTGTAACGTAAATGATTTTTTATTTTTTTTTTTTAATATTATACCAATATTTGTAAAACATAAACGTAAACATTTTTATTATTTTAAACATATTATCGGTTAATATTTTAAAAATATTATTTTTGGAATTTTATACTGATGCCATAACCATTAAATAATATTAATTGTAAATATGGATTCAACATAAACACACACTTACTATTTACACTGATAAAGACATAAATAAATACAGAAATGTATATGTTACGGTAAAACCCCGAATACCGGTAAATCTTAAGTTTTACCAGTAAATTCTAACATTTACCAAGTTACTTGGTAAAAGTTCGGAAAAATCTTGAAAACACATGTAATTCGGACTTTTACCAAATCGTATTGGTTATTGTTGTTGACAATTACCATATTCTGTTGGTAAAAGTTGACAATTCTGTAACGAAATCACTTCTAAATAGGAAAGATCATGAATTTAAAAATGCTCTTCTCAATTTCGGGATTTCAGTTCAAAAACTGCATTGAAATTAATCATTTTCAAACGTGAGAATAATCAATTAATGAGTCTAACACACGGATTGTTTTTTAACCCAATTTATTTTCAATTTTTGCTGTGGGAAAAAAGTTTTGAACCCAACTGAACGTTTTTCATTAAATACCGTCAATTTTTTCGTTCAAACAATTCTAAAACTTAAGGAAAGATATAAAAAAACCTAAAAAATATATATCTAAAAATTCTGTTTTTTTAAAATATAACCTTCCAGTATTCTGTTTATCGTAAAATTCGTCTTTCCTTTTACAAAACACCATGATTAAAAAACAAGCTGCTAAGAAAATGTGATTGAATTTTATTTAATATTATTAAGAATAATTTTTACACAAAAAAGTTAATCGATTATTCTTAATGGTAATTGTATTCTACAAGCGTTATCCTTTGAAAATGATTTACTCTTTCAAAATACAGAATTGTCAACTTTTACCAACAGTCTATGGTAAATATCAATAATAACCAAAACTATTTGGTAAAAGTCCGAAATAAATGTGTTTTCAAATTTTTTTCGGACTTTTACCAAGCGACTTGGTAAATGTTAGAATTTACCGGTAAACTTAAGATTTACCGGTATTCGGGGTTTTACCGTAACATATATACTGGTTATTTTAGGTAACCCAAGGTATAATCTGTATCACCAATTAACTAGTCTTTTTTTCTAATAACCAACCACTTTTAAGAGTGTTTTTGTTTTGGTATATCAAGATTACCTAGCGATACTTGTGATTTTTCTGGTAAAATGATAAAAATTGTTGTACATCACGAAAAAAACCGTTCATAAATTTATGTACTTTTTTATTTCTAGTTACTAGGCTCGTTTTAAACATAAATATTATTCTTTTAAATTTCATTCTTACAACAATTTTTTTATAAACGATAAGGCTAATTTTTCTTATAGAAGGATAAGTTTAGGTGGTGTGGAGAAAAATTGGTTGTAGTAAAATAATAAATTATAGTTTAATGATTTAAATTTATAGTAATTTTTTATTATAACTATTTAGAGTTATAGTTCAATAACATTTAAAATTTCTGTTATACTTTCGGTTTATTTCAAAAAAGAGAAGTTATTACTAACATATAATTTATTAACTGAATTTAAACGGTAGATAATAATTATTTAATTATTTGTCTACCAATATAAATCAGTTTTCTTTTCTTTCACCAATTTATTATGACACTGTTGTATGATATTTTTTTTAAATATCACGAACTTTAACTGTTGCATACAAATGAAGTAAATATGTATATAAACACAAATAATCCTAGCGTTATTTTTTCTTTAGACGTGCAGATTATGTAATATTTCTTTTATACATTATAGATAATGGTAGTATGAACTAATTTCAGTTAGTCGCCAGTTAAATAATGTTCTTTGTACATTAAGGATAGGTCGTCAGATATTAAACCACATTTGCTTTATCTAATCAAAGCTTAGTTTTTCCAAATAAAATTATTATTCATACTTTTAAAGTAAATTCTATTCATAGCTTACTAACAATACATCGTAAAGAGAAAACATACAAAAAAATTCTAAAACATTGGGTTTTAGATTTTGTTTTTATTCTGTACATTAAAATCTTGTAATTTTTTTTATCAACGTTTTTTTAATACTAATGAATAATCGAAATGCACATTTTGTACATTTTAAAACAAAATTAACTGAGTTCGTCAAACTAAGTACTCAGTGAAATAAGTTCAGGCTGGTGAGTCCTCCCATGGCTTTACATGACATCCGGGAAAACGTGTTCGAGAAACCATTTATCCCAAACAACAGAAGAGACAGAGTCATCCTAACTCGGCTGACGATTGGATATACAAACCTAACCCACACCTACCTATTTGGCTCTCCTCAGCCATTGTGAGGCGAGCAATGTAAAATGGTCTGTAAACCACTTACTCGTGGACTGCCCAATGTTCGGGTCAACTCGACAACAATTAAACCTGCGTTTAAATGTGAAGTGTTAACTCAACCAGAAGAAATAAATCAAAAGACTGTTGCGGTTTTTCTCTGATAGTGGAGTGAAAAACCTTATTTAGCGGTTTTGCTTACGTGAGATCCCATACGGAAAACTGTATGCGCAGTGAAAATAAACTAGTAGTGATATTCCAATTTTTATTACCCATTAATTATTCTTGTTCTATATTTGTTTATTGTGTTTGGTGTTTATTGTTTAATTATTTATGATCATGTGTTATATTTAAGTCACTATTATCATTGATGCGACTGTAAATAAACGATGGAAAAAAAAGAATAAACGAAAATAGATAATAAAATTACTGAAATAAATATTTTTTATTAGTTTTTTCTTTTATTTATTTTAATATTTTTTTTTTACATTTTACCTTTAATAAAAATTAAAATACACAAACAAAAAACAATGGATAACAGGAAGTTATAACAAACACTTTGATATTAAATACGTTGTCCAGAATAGAGAGAAATAACTTTATGGTTAACAGTAATCAAAATATAATGATGGTATACTGATCCTAAAAATGATAAAATGTTATATATATTATTAACGTTTATAGTGCACCAACCAAGCGATTTACGGCATATTAATAACTTTTGACAACAGTACTCTTTAGTATATTCAAAATACTAACGATAATCCCTAGTAATAAATTTAAGTTTATTTCCGTTAGTATACAGGCTTTACTGCGATTAAATATTCATTAACTTTTATGTTACAGATCACACATTTCATACATTATTAAACGAAACAATAGCAAAATTTCAAAGGATCTATCAGTTTATTTACAATAAAGGTATATTTATTACAAAAGGTGTATTTAATTGAACTTAAACTCAACCATTAATTACATGTTTATCGTTTAAAGGATTAGCCACAACATTTTATTACTTCAAAATAAAGTAACCTTTTTTGATATTATATATATATATATATAAATTTGAAATGAATTTGACAATAAAAATATTTTTAATCCGATATTTTAAAGTAATTGAAATTGATTGTATTTTTATTTTCCTGACGAATACAGTTAGGATAGCTTTCCCTCTTAATATTGTTTATAATAAATTGGAAAGTATGTTGTTATAATTAAAATAATAAAAAATCGGGCTTTTTTTAATCCTTATGTTTTAGAATCTTCAAAGATATTGATGATGTTCTCAAAACGGGGTGATAACGCCCCCATGTGGTCGTTGGAGGCCTTCAAAAGGGGGCGGTAGAAGGCCCACAGAAAATTTGAATCGTTCAGGCTGTCTAGGAATGCGATGGCTGATTAAAAAAAAGGCAAAAATTATATTTACCTGATATTACAAACTAAAATTAAATACTTGGTACAGTAGTACAAAAGAATGAATGATATTCTATGATAAAAAATTAATGTTTTCAAACTACTTTAACTTTGCAACCAAGAGGCTTAGAAACGAATAAAAACAAATTAAAACTTGAATACTCTACTTTTTGACAGTATACTTCAGTTTTCAAAAATCATCAAATTAAAAAAAAAATATCAGTGAGAAGGGAAGTTTAAAAATTTGAAAGTTTTTCTTCGTGTATGATGAAGCGCATGGGAGAAACGAGATTTTTGTAGTAAACTGCATTAAAATCATTTGAAAGTTTAAGACTTTAGCTTTAATTTTTTTTTATGTCTCTACGATTTTTTTGAATCGAAATATTCCAGTTTAAAGAGAAAAGGCCACTTTTATCTTGATACAAATATCGTATTGATACAAATAAATATGGAAATTAATTATTAAAAGTAATTAGCAGTTCATTAAGAACGATTCCTTTTCAATCCCCCCCCCCCCACCACTTATACAGCATTACCTTTCTTGCGTCACTTCTGGCTTTGTACTGTTTGTAGAACTTCATCTTGCTTTGACCACGATATTTTCCATATATTATTGATCCAATTTTCATCGTCCACAATGAGACGTTTCAAAAATTGTTCGATTTCGTTACGTTTTATCAAGAACCGCAAATGGAAGTTTAATCCTTTAAATTCTACATTCTTAAATCATATGGCACTCAAACCTTGACTTTGTTTTTGTATGCAGCCTTTTTCAAATGATTTAAAACTATTTTCTGGTAGATGTTTACTCCGTTACTGATATTATGACTGATAATGTATCAGCCTTGTTCACGTTTTTCCATGATTTCATCAACTTTTTCAGTTATTAGCTGATCAGATCGAGGTGTATCTTTGACATTAAAATTTCCAGACTGAAAACTAGTCAGCTAACTTTGCGCAGACGTACTGATACTTAATCACGTCTATCACAATTTTTTTTAGCTGCCCGATTCACATTTTTCTCTTTTTTGTAATAAAATTTCAAAATGGTTCTAATTTCTTCTTAATTTTCAATCATAACATTTCTAAAATACTCACTGATATATGACTTTTCATATCACTCAAGTGTTGCTAGATTTCATTAATATCAGCAGTATTATGCAATCCAAAAGTCATCTACCGGGAAAATATGAAGAAACTGTTTTACTAATCCCGATATTACTTTTGTAATTATAGTTTTAAAAGTAAGCGTATAAAAGAGACAGCACACAAATATTTTTCTGTTCTGTTGCATGCATTTTTCCCGTCATGTCCAACTGCTTCTTTTGTTTAATAGGGGTATTCACAGTAAGGGGATATATGGAAGCTAAAAATAAATTAATTTAATTTACTAAGCGTTTGGCACCGTTGGTATTAACACAATTGTAAAAATTCAATTTCCACTTACCAACAATTTAAAAAGTGTAAATCCTAGTAATTTCCGAGCTGTCATTCCATATTCAGGGATAGTAATTTAAATTAAAATTAATAATCCTTTTTAAAAATTAAACTGTTATGTTTAAAATAGTCGGTTGTCGAGAATAAAATTAATTCTTACGTCAATAAGACAGTAACGTCATCTTTGTAAGATGTTTGCGATCTATACAAATAAATAAATGTGTATTATAAAACTTGCGAATTAATTAATTTGTATGATTCATGACTAAAGTATTACAGAAAATATATGTACATTTTTTAAATTTATCAAAATTTTAATTTAATATAATTTTTATTATAAATAAAATTTTAAATCTTATAGTTCACGTAAATTTTTAATAAATAATTCTTTTTTAAATTTAATTAATTTTTCTAATTGTTATTCTGATAAAACAATGCATAGAAAGTGTATAAAATAAAACTATTTTAATTTTAGAAAGTATGTATATTTTAACTGGTTTTAATATTTTTTTTAAAAAATTTTATTATGATTTCCATGATGGATTTATTTATTTTTTATTTTTAGCAACGAAATAAAAAACAAGAAGAACAACAAAAATTATTAACTTTGTTACAATAAAAAACTGAAGACGCTTTACTGGTTGTCAATTAATTTAAAATTATAATGCTTTCTGTAACTCGTATATTAAAAAAAATATATATATATTTAATCGATTTATATTTCATGGATAATATTTTGATAGATACACAAAAAGAAGTTTTTTTTTTTTATTTATTTACAACTAAATATGAAGTAAAAAAAGCCTTTAAAAAATGAAAAAAAAAATCATGAATTATTAAAGATAAACTTACCAGTATCACTTCTTTTTTTTGTAAGGAAAAACTTTTTCCCTTTTACTTTCAGCAAGGAAGTTTGTACGGAAACAGTACTTTAATATATGGTACTTTTAATATTGATAGCACTTCTTTAATGTTGAGAAGTTTTACAAGACCTTGGAATTCTAAATGTTGGGAAAGGCACTACTATATATATATATTTTTTTTTAAAAAGAAGAAAAAACAAAATGTCTAAAACCGCTTACTGTATACTTTCAAATGATACTTTTACTAGTTTCACTATAAGCTATTCGCATTTGTAACCAAGTTATATTTAGATGTAAAACTTTTTTAGTTCTATGAAATGGAAATTCCCATTTAATGAAAAAATAAAATCTATTCTTATTTTAATGTAATTTACATAATTCATTTTTTATTTTTTCATTTTTATTTTCTAACAAAAAACTGAATCTTTTTAGTTCAATCTATCCATTTAAATTTAAAATAAAATTATTGTTTATTTCTAAAAGAATCATATTTTATAAAACTAATTACAAAATTTATGCGAATTTATTTTTAATGCTATTTCTATTTCTACTTTATTTTAATTGCCTGCTCGAGTAGAACCTAAACATCCAACTGGTAACATGAAAAATACAATAAAACAGAGTGTTCCTTTTATAATTAACAATCTTCAAAATAATTCCAAATTCGTAATAATTAAAAAAAAAAAAAACAAATTTACGATTAAGTAGTGGAGAAGAATAAAGCCGTTAGATTACATTAAACTAATCTAATTTTGTAACGGTTGTAAGAAAAATATATTTTATGAAATATTGTTTAAAATTTAAATTACAGTAGGAGTTAATTATAATGAAGTCATCACCATTCTTTAATTTTCATTCCGAATTTTGATACCCTCCGCCAATTTCGATAGTAAAATGAAGCGTAACTACATTTCAATTAAAAAAGTTCTTGTTTCAGATCCCGTTCAAGTATATTTTCACACAACATTTTTTTATATTTTTTTTTTGCTTGATGGATTAAATTCATTAATTCATCACAGAAGCTTTGAAGCTTGTACATGGGAATATGCTAATGGAATTATGTAGCGTATGAAAAATATCATGCCTAACCGGGATTCGAAGACAGGACCCCTGGATGACAGGCCGAGACGTTGCTATTCCGCCACGGAGATCGGCAATTATTTCTAAATATAATTAAAATGATTGGGCGTTGACATGCAGTTGGCGAAAGAGAGAGAAATTAGATACAGTAAAACTTGGTTATAACGAGATTCAAGAGACCGATCAAATACGCTCGGTACTTCGGAGTTCCCACCTCGTAACCGTAAACTTTAACGCCGTCATTATCTATTATAAAACAAAATATATACTGTATACCTAAGAAGAAGATGTTATAAAATAAAATAACGATGTGTTTTTTATGATAGACTAACAAATAAAATTTAGATGTAATACAAGTTTAGACATTAATACGTTTTGCTTTTAACGAAAACTGTTAGCCTTTAACGAATTAGCACAAAAAAAAATGGTAATAAGTGGGGAGTAAAACAAATCATCGAGGAAGTAACAAATGAACAACACACAAAAATTTCTGTCACACGTTTTTATGTACAAAATGTATTTATTCAATTTAAAGAATCATTCTAATCTATTTTTTCTTCATTATAACAGAATACGTCAAAACTTAATTGCGCATACAAACTATTTAGCCTTAAAATAATCGTTTATTTTTGTTTGTTTAATAATCTTATACCTATAATCATCAAAACAGTTTTGTAGTTTAATCAAGTACTCCACAAATTCATCACTTACATAAATAGTCTCACTAAACTCCGTTAATATTTTAAAACATTCTTTGGCTCAATCACTGATACGACTGAGAGAGTAGTAAATTCATCTTCATTTTCAGTTTCAGCTTTGCTATCACCTGCATGACTATGAATTACCTCAGTAATAATGTCATCAGTCGGAATTTCTGTTGTATGTACGTCGTCATGGGCTGTTGCATAGTAATCTATTGAGTAGTATTCTTGAAAGGCTGAATTTTTTTTGTCGAGCTAAGAGTTTGAATCCATTCTGGTACATCGTCTTCATCTTGGTAATCTTCCGTCGAAATATGGCGTGGAATGAGACCGGATTTTTAAAAACTGTTTCAAATTGTAGCTTGTGATACGTTACACCAAGCTTGCTTCTTAAATCTGACAGCGTCTAAAACCGTCGTTTGGAATTTCTTATTCGTCCGTTCTCAATAATTTCTGAAAGCATTATCCGCCTCAGATGAACTTTAAAACTGCGAATAACCTCCTGATCTATCTACTGCACTTTTGCTGTGATATTAGGCGGTAACACAAAATTTATATTTTTTAAGCTGTGCAGTTGATGGATGAGCGGGGTAATTATATCGATCAATAATAAAATTTTTCTCTTACTTTTTTGAAATTCCAAATCCCATTTATGAATTACTTGTTTGAAAATCATTGAAGTCATCCGTGCTTTAAAATTAAACACGTAATCGACACAAAAAAAAAATCGTTAGCCTGACCTTTGACTCATTCCCACCAATAGATTTGTCACCTTTAAATTTAAAAAATTTTTTTGGGGTTAATTTATAAGACAAGCCGGTTTTATCGGCATTAAAAATGCCCTCTTAATTATAACCCGATTTAATATGCAGCCAATTATCATTCACCCAATTGCTCACAACTGAATTGTCTACGGTATTAGCATCCCTACTAACTTTTGAAAAAAACAATCTGATGTCTGTTTTTAAAATGGTCTAACCATCCGTTGCTACAAACGAAATCTGGGTAGCCGACATAGAGATTTTTTTAGCCTACATTTTATAAAACTGGATCACTAATAGGTACATTTTCACTTCTTTTCAATTTAAATCATGATAAAAGAAGCGCTATCTAAGTCGTCTTTGCCATATAGCCTGAGTTTTTTTGCTTGTGTGTGATTTTTATTCAAAAGCACTCGGACGTTTCTTGCGAATATTCTATAATGTTGAAATTGTGGATGAAGAAAGTCCATGTGTTTTGCAAACATCTGAATTTGATAGGTCTCGTTCCAGTTTTTGGATAATTTGAATTTTATCACCTACGGACAGTTGATTCCTTTTGACGCCCGAAATCGCTCATTACAAATAAACCAGAGTTAATACCCGATCGATCACTTTAACGCAATACTGTTTGTTTAACTGATTCTTCGGTAAAGTAATATAATTTTACCAAGACAGGGAAAAATATTTTTAACTACGCTACTCGTCAAACTTTAACTTAATCGTTTAAGATGTGCTATAGAGTTCGATGAACCTGTTTGAACGGTTTTAAGGGATCACTGTTTGGACCTAGTTTTTTCTGGAATTTTGGAAACAGAAAAACCCAAGTAATTAAAATATTTTAACTACCAGCCTTTGTAATATTGCAATGGAACTTGTACTGTACGAACATGAATTGTACGTACTGTCAAAACCTTTTTCTCACCCTTAGAACAAGCTTAAGATAAAATGTCACAATCTTTACGTATAAATCGTAAGTGTATATTTCACAAATGAAGAAATGGGATTTCCCTTGCGTTGACATTATTTGGTTGTTTTTTGTTTTTTTTTAATTACAATATTTTTAAAAAAATGAAAATGCTCGTAATAACCAAGTTTTTGATGAGTCTATACCTCGTAAAAAAGGTTTTTTGGTTTCTTCGTAAAAAGATATATTTGGTTTTTATCTCATTATTAATGAGATAAGAAAACAAAAATTCTCCGAATTCTGTTCGTTACAACCAAGTTGTAGCTCGTTATTCGTGGGTTCTATTGTAAATGATCTCTTTCCTTAAGTAGTTTTTTCTTTAGTAATGTATAGGCGGCTTGTTGCTGTATATCAATTTTCTTTAGTGTATTTGATAGACGTAATAATTCTTTTCCCATTTTTATTTCGTCAATGGTTTTTTCATATAATTTCTACTACGTACTAAATTACTACATACGAAATTATTTTTATTTAAATGTAATATTTGTAATAATTACTGAACTATCTTTATGATCAGTGTTATAAGTATTCCTTATATTTTGATAACGTGAAAAAAATTGATAATAAATGGTGAGATAAAAGAAAAAATGTGTCTAATAACTTATCAAATTCAACAAAACATGACTTAAACATCGCAGTACATTTCAGCCACCTTTCCAATCATTAATTTTAATACCTACTTAGATTGAAAAAAAAAATGTTACAAATGTTTTTTGTGACATTTTTTTGTTCAATCTAAATAAAATATTTATTAAAAAAACATAGCTGTGATTTAATTTTACGTTACTATATATAAATCTAATAAATTAGCCTCTATCTTGGAGAACACTAAAGGTAAAACTAAATCCGTCAAAATATCGGACGTTTGTATTGTAAAAAAAAATAATTTTAATATAGACTATGTAGAACAAAACAGAAATATTGAAATAAGAATAAAGGAACATTTATAAATATATAAGGCCAAAGGAATTAATTTTTGCTCAGCACTGCCTAGAAACTGATTACAAACTTAGTTTATTAAAAAGGATAGATACAAAATACATATATATAATAAGTACGAACTGGATAGTTGGAAAATTTATTTAATTAGTAGTGAAGTAGAACTTTATTGTAGAGCAATCACAGGAACCGATATCTATTATCTATAAACCTAAATCTTTTAAAAATCATTTTATGAAAGATATTAATCTTAAAATCTAATCTTAAACTGTTATCTCTGCCCTTACATTTATAGGCGGGAATACCTTTTGATTGGTTTACCACTTTCATGATACTTTATCTTTCAGGTATCTCATTTACCCAACTTATATGATGTTATACTAGGTTGGTGGTTTAAACGATTTTTAAACTAAATTTACGCTTTCTAGTAAGATTGTATAGAACGGAAACATTCTTTTTTTGTTTATTCTAAAATCCTGGCTAAAAATACTTTTTTTGTTGTTCTGAATATCCTTAGAGTGGAATATCTTACATTTGCTGATGGTATGATTCTATTCTTAAGTAAGGAGGAAGTGTCTGAGATAACTTGAAGATCTTGATAAATAGTGTGAAGAATATGGAATAATAATTAGTAATAGTTTGTTCGTGAAAGGTCGCGCTGGTTTTGGCCTTATATTTCACGATTGACCAAACCGATTTTGTTTCAAATTTTACTCAAATATGGGGGTCATTGATCAAATTAAATTTTTGCTAAATTCGTTCAGAGGGGTGGGAGATATCACCAAAAAATCGATTTCGATTTTCTTCAGAAGCATATTAGAGAAAACTTTATTAAAGCAAATTTCGTAGCTACGACTCATATATAATATAATCTAAAATCATTTTTCCAAAAAAACTGATTTAATAGAGCCACCCATCTCTTAAAACTGAGTATATATATTTTTTGTTCTTTTACTTTACATCCCTTCGGTTTAAATATTTTTTCAACAGGTTTCTGAAAGTTTTGTACTAGCTATCAAGAAATGTCTACTTTTTTTTAATTACAGACCACGGGATCTAACATGCACAGATGTTTTTGAGAACGTTTATATCATTAATTTTAGCTTTATTGAAGGGGCTGTTAGATTTAGAGGGAAGTTTATTTAAGCCAAATTGTTAAACTTAACCTAGACATGAATATTTTTAGAAAAAAGTTTCTTAAAATTTATTCCCCATCTCTAAAACATAACAAAACAGTTTTGTACTTTTGTTCATAACTTAAAGGGCTATTAAATTAAAGTAGCTTGGTCGCCCTATATTATATTTTGGACTTAAATTGAAAAACAATTTTTTTTTATAATTATACTTTTTCTTATTTTTTGAGCCACCAATTTTTATACTCGGTCGTCTAAAAGATTGCGACCATAATTAACATTTTTGTCTAATAATGACATATCAGTAGATCATCCAGATAGCTCACCTCAAATAGAATATTAATAATATGCATCTCCTCTTATGACACAAACAAAGTAATAATAAAAACAGAGATAACAAATAATCAAAGTCACAAAACATTAAAATCCTCCAAATAAACTCACCAATTTTAAATTCAGATAAAAACAATAGTCATAAACAGTTACGACACCGAATTCCCAGCAGAGAATCAGACCGCCGACTCGACCACCACCACCATCATCACCAGAATAACCATTAGCTTCAATATATCTTGTTCCAATGCTCTTGATATTTAAACTATCTTTAACATAGTAACGACCGTATCATTCCACGGGTCATATAAGCCAATGATCATCCGTAGCCTCAAAGATCAACGAAGTCTAGTACATGTAATCTACTCAATCGTCTTACTTTCTCACCATTGTCAAGTAGATTCAGCGCCAGATGATTCACAAAGTTATACTTTATTTTTTTCAATATTTTTAAACAATATTTTCTCTCAAATTTATTTATTTAATATTAAGGATCATGTCTTTACAAAAAAAATTTCCTAAATTTTCCCTACGGAATAAGGAAGTCCATAAAATAAAACAAAATTCGAAGTTGGGATTTTTGATGCTTAAATTTTATTTTTGTAATCATTACTTGACTGGTGTAGTCGGGAAAGCCATGCAATACTTAGTCAGCTTTTATATGTAATTTTTTCCGTAGTGTACTGTAATAATTCTTAAAGAACCGAAATGGCTATTTACGTTTAGTATTCAACAATGAATTTTAAAATGTAATCCTGTTTCCTAATCATAATCTAAGTAATTTCATGCGTTTTATTTTTTTATAAAAAATATAATATGGTTTATCCCTATGCAATTTGAGGTGTGTGTGCGCGCGCGCGTGAGCATATGTTATATATTTAAATGTACTTAGAATGTTATATCCTTTACCCATTCTAAGTTCCGTAAACTTAGTAACAAATCGTATACACTCGTATGATACCAATAGATAAATAATTCCGAATAAAATAAAGCACAATGTAGTAGAACCTTTTATACTGTAAATCTTTTAAGTTACAAAATCTGTTCATATATAGCAACGATTTCCAGATAAATGTTGTTTTCAACGGAACAATACATTATACGATACCATATTACATTTTTATTGAAATAAAACAGATATTGGAAACAAATAAGTTGACTCTTATCGAATTTCAAGTCTTAAAAAAAATAGATAGATTTAGGAGCAATATAGACCGGAAGAATATAATTTATTAATTCCTAAAGTGAGTTTTATCTCTTAATTATATATTACATTCTTCAATTTTATCTGAAAATATTTGATTTTTATTATTTTTTACTAGACTATCCCATTCTATTAGAAGAATCATATTTTTGATTATATCACTGAAAATTTAGTAAAATTATACCACCATTTTTTTAAAATATTTTATTAATATTAATTTTTTGGGAATATTTAGGTACGGTTTTCTCATTATCTATTGAAAATATTTGTCTAAATTTTTTATGGCATGAAGCATACTATAAAATATTATGTAGACTTATTTTATAACTAAATGCATTGAAATGATAATGCTTAGGTGTTTTACAAAAGAGAAAAAAGGAATTTTTTAATAATTCGCATAATATATAACTACTAGCCGTCCCGTCTAGCCGGAACCTGGACCCTCGGGACTCAAGTCATCCCAGGTGAATCCCGGAGCCAACTGAGGGGGCTCCTCGTGGAATTCTGGGGCCAAGGGGGGCCTACCCGATGGCCGCAGAGCTCGCTTCGCCCGCCATTCTCAATTTTCTAGGGGAACCGGCGCCCTAGACATCCGCAGAGCTTGCTTCAGTCGCCATTCACATCCACCCAGAGGGATCCATCGCCTGGACCCCCGTACTGTACTTTATATTTATGGTTATGAGAATAATAGTGATAAATAATAATTATAGTATTCAGGCTTTATAGAAACCTGAAAAATAAACTAAATTACAAAATATAGAATAATAGTAACTAAACTACACACACCGTAGATGACGAAAAATTCATAACTTATTGTTTGCCGTGGTGGCAGAAATATAATAATGAAGTAAAAGGATTAATCTATTTTTTCCTTAATGAATATCTTTCATTCACAACTTTACCATCCTTGGGGGCGAAGAAATAACGAATATTTTTAATATGTTAACCTTCAAGAGAGCTAGGCCATTGGTCGATGGCTAAAAACCTTCCCTGGGATAACACGCATGTATCTTACCTATTTGAAAGTAATCGGTCGGTGGTTCTTGCGTAATGCGGTGGCAAAAAAACAGACAAACCTTATATATGAGTATCGTATATACGTTACCGAATAACCGTGATCTGTTAGATAGAGAGTGTACCTGATACATGCAAAAGTTAACCTTCAACCTACCAACAAATACCCCGTTTGAATTTTGAAAATCGGACGATTATTCGCAGATATATTATAAGAGCACTCCCAAAACAGCACTCCAAAGGCACCCCGTTTGTTACCAGTTAATGGTGATGATTGGTCTAGCCTCCCACGAGGTGCTTGCGTACTTCACCAATCCAGGCTCACACGCAGTCCCCACGGGAAGCCCATTATTGTTAAACTGAATTTTTTTTTAATTTATTTAATATTATATTATTTAACGTAAATTTAATTCTATATTTTTTTAATATTACTCATTCGATTGATTCGAATCATTCAGTTCAAACCCAGCTCACACAGTTATAGAGACTCACAGTTCATTGATTAACTCATTAGAGTTTGTGCCTCAACCGACAAATCTCCACTGCTACATATATAAATATATATGCTTTTCTTTAAAATTTTTCAAGACGAAATATACCTGAAAACCTTCTCAGTTATGTCAACAAACGTAGGTAAAAATTTCGTTGCAATTGATCGAATAGTTTTTTTGTTTACCCCGAACAAACAAAAACCCTCTTCTTTTTATACAATAGTATAGATATACATATGTAAAACCAATAATGGATATTATGTTAAAATGTAAAACAAATTCTAAAGTTTAGTAGATACAAATAAGATCATTAAGTCATTCTGTTGCAAAGTGTACTTTATTTAACATGTTTAAGCTAACAATGCACTTTTAAATGATTAATGATACTCAACTGAATTAATTTACTCATTAGTAATAAATAAATAAATTTTTAAACATTTTAAATGATGATGTTTTTCCCTATAAAAACGAAAAATAATAAACACAAGTTAATTAAATTTGTTTTTTTTACGTAGGAATGAGTGATTGTAAAAAATTTAAAGGGAAAACAGTGCAAAAAAAATTCTCATTTATGAAAGAGAGAGCTTTATTAAAATTTAAACAAATTTCTGGCTAAGCTCTCGTAAATTTCATGGATTGTTTTTTTTTGGCAAAATGAATTAATCCATTATTTCACAACAGAGGTTTTTGAAGGTTTTTGACGAAGGAATGTGGAAATTTAATTTTGTAGCATATGAAAAATGCCATATTTATTGACATTTGAACCTGACACCTCTAGATGAAAGACCGATTTTTTAATTTAATAACTATTTTTAATATTACTTCAATAAAAAAGGGAGAAAAAGCTATGATTAAATCATTAATAAATTGTGAGGGATGAAGTCTCTACAAGTACGAGGTAACACAAACATTCAATTAAAAAATAAATAAATAAATTTAAAAAATTCAAGAGGTTGAGCAGGATCATTAAGGTAAATTAAGGTAATAATTTTAAAATATTAAACGTTGTAAATAGTATGCAAATAATGTCTCTTGATCTTTTATTTGTGTAATATATTGCATTTAAAAGATAAATACCAATAAAAAACAAATAACAGAATAGTATTTTTCTATGAGATGTATAAAAGATGTTAGTTTTAAATCTCTTCTCAATTCAATATTTGTTGATTTGATTTCAATACTAAGTTCTTCCTTTGAAAATCAAATGTAGTTAGTATAATCAAGTCACTTTAAAATTCTATCTGTGAATAGAATCTATGAATGACAATCAAATGTATGTTAAGGTTATGTAATTCATATGTTGCTTTACAATGATATTCTATTTTCTTTCAAAATATAAACTGAAAATACAAAACCGATTTTTTTTTCATTTTCATTCATTTAACGATGGTTTAAAGGACAAATACTCTGAAAACGTTTTAAGCAATTTTATAACTATCATCTGTACCGAATTTTTTTCAACATATTAAAAATATCTACAGAAATTAGGGAATACTTTTTCATCATTATTTCGGGTTTCGTGTTGAAAAATTATGAACAGATACGTAATTCCCAATTGATTTGTCTCTTCCTTCCCTCCTTTTCTGTTTAGTTTCATTACGTGATTTTGCTTCCATTTTGTGTCTGTTGTATTCAGTATGCCTCAAACGTTTTTTACATAAGCTACCCATTTTAATACTCTTCTGTATTTGTTTTTTTATCAACCTCTATCAGTAGTTTGATATTCTCTTTGTTTACAAAACATATTTGTTTTAAAAGTATATACCTTTCTCCTTGCCATGATGTGTTTTCTATGCTTGAAATTTGGATAACAGAATATTTTAACCTTCTGAATTTTCTTTTCATACAAGTAAAACTCTAGATACCCTAGCATGAAATTTCAGCTGGATGCGATTAACCATCCTGAGAAATATATTTTTATGTTAAATACAAAATGGCGGATAGCCGGTAAAATAAGCGTTTCTAGACATATGGATATAATGTGTTTTCTTGATTTCAATGTGTGAGACCATCCCCTTATTCTTGAAACGTTTTTATTAACACTGTGTATAAACATATATATATTATTCTTTTTAATTAACATATACTTAATTTAATATTTCAGAATGATATTAATAATAAATAAGCAAAATATACGAATTTCTTGCTAATCGCTTTAATAGCGAATAAAGCATAAAAATAAATATTTACACAAACCGAAGAAAGTGAAACATTCAGTTTTTTGTACGTACATTTTTGTAAGGACATGTTACGAGTGTACCTGTTTTAAAAAAAAAAATTATATCTATTTTAATTTTTTTTTAATTTGTATTATTGATACAGATTTTTGACTGTATTCTTTATAGTGATTAACTTTTTTATACATTTCTGGAAATTTACTCAAGAGAAAATTCAATAATTGTAACTTTAAGAGCAATTTTCAATTAGCGCAATTAAAATGTTATATTTCTAACTAAAGTAACCTTACTTAAAAATTAAAGAAGTTAAAAAAAAACAATCCTGAAATAATAAATTCTACTTTAAATTTAAAAATATTAATATTAATATTCAAGCATTTAAATATTTTATAAAAAAAGAAATTAAAAAATTAAAAGTCAAATATTTATTTTTTTAAGGAATATAAAACAAATAACTTATAAATTATTCAATAAAACAAAGTTAAATTGAAAATAAAACTGAATTTTGTGTGTGTGTGTGTGTGTGTGTGTGTGTGTGTGTGTGTGTATGTGTGTGTGCATATATATACATACAAATATAAAATATACGTACACTAGATATAATTTGTAAGGACCCAATTGAAATAAGAGCCTCAATTCGGTTTGTGGTTTCTCCAAGTGAAGCAGCCACATGCGACCCCCAAATAGGAGTTGTAGCATTATGTGTTCACTGTCATTCCCTTGAGACTTGTTCCACCTCCTTTCTGGTGATTTTTCTTCTTTTTTTAATTCTCAAAAGGATGTTCCAAGGAAAAAATAGTGAAATATCTCACTTTATATATTTACGTATTTAGAAAATTATGTATCAATAAAAATGGAATTACACATATGTGCGTGATAATGTATTAATAAATAGACATAATTCATAAAAATACTTTTGATGTCCAAATAATTATAAAATTTATGGTTTTTTTCTTTATTTTAGAAATAAAAAAAAACATTAGTAGTCATTAATTTTTACGATAATAATATAAACTACAAGCTTGTTATGTATCAGTAATAGAAAATATTAAACAACCCTAATCACCGACGGTAAAAAAGTTTTAAATTTTAATAATTTTATTTTCCACAATATTAATAATAAAATATTTTTGTTATCAGAAAATGGAACTATAATTTATAGCCTTGACCTGAACGAACCATATAATTTTGTTAAATTTATATGTTTACCTTTTTATGAACAAACGTATTAACTACATTATTTGATTTTAGTTGATAAATGTCTTTAATATTTAATTTGTATACGTGAAATAAAAATAAACAAATATAATGGAAAAATAAACAATATTTATTGTTATACTTCATATTTGATTATTCGATAATGAAAAACCCTGCATTTACTGAAAAAGTGAATTATAATGCTATAAAATAAGTATAGTTACAGGTTGATTAATATGGCATTGGATATTATTTAGAGAGAGAATTTTTAGTTTATAACATACAGTTTAGTTGGTCTAGAGGTAAACTCGTCGTCGCAAATCACTCGTTTAAATCCTGATTTCTAAAGTCGAAGTTCTGAGGTTCAGATACTTGTAAAAATTAGTTGCTTTTATACGGATTTGAATACTAGATAGTAGATACTGATGTACTTTGGTGGTTAGAGATTAACCACATGTTTCAGGAATGGTCGGCCTGAGTCCGTATAAAACTACACCTTATTTACATATCATACATAGTCATTTTCATCTCATTGTGCTATCGTGAGGGGAGGGGGTGCTTATTATTCACTAATTGAACAGATTGCAAAGTACGCATTAGAAAAATAAATTTTTTTTTTTTTAAATGTATATATAAGTTAGCTCACTTTTGTAATTTTTTACCATGGTTTGTTTATATTCGCATCAGCAATTAGCCACTTAAATAAGTGATCATAAATAATTAGACAAAAACATACAATGGATAACAAATTGGAACATGAATAACAAATGGGCAACAAATATTGGAATATCACCACTTAGCTACTTCACTACGCCACAGTATTCCGTAGTGGATCTCACGTAAGCAAAACCGCTAAATTAAGTTTTCCATCCCACTATCATAGAGAAACCGCAAGTCTTTTGACATATTTCTTCAGGTTGAGTAAATTCTTTTCATCTGAACCCAGGTTTAAATTTCAATGAAGACACCTGAACATTGGGCAGTTCAATGCAATTCAAACTTTCCTCAGTTCTGCTGAGGAAAGCCAAAATAGATGGGCGTGGTTAGCTGTGTGTGCCTAATCCTCAGCCGAGTTAGAATGGTTTGACCTCTGTTGTTTAGGATAAAAGGTTTCTCGAAGACGTCCTCCCGGATGTCATGTAAGGCCGTAGGAGAACTCAGCAGTCAGAATTTATTCCAATGAGTATGTTGTTTGATACGGACTGTCTTCGTGAAGTCGCTCTCAGATGTTAATTCTCACTGGAGACCATTTGTTGCCGCTCTTTTGAACGTAGCCTCATCAACGTGTTCGTTTCCGAGGATGCTGGAATGGGCCGAGACCCATACGAGTTTTATAATTTTTTTATAAAAAATGAAAACATGAACATTAAAATAAACTTCGTGGCGGAGTGGTAGCGTCTCGAACTTTCATCCGGAGGTCCTGGTTCGAATACCTGTCAGGCATGGAATTTTTCATACTCCACAAAATTTCCATTTCATATTCCCACTTACAAGCTTCGAAGCTTATATGGTGAATTAATCACCCAAAAATTAAATAAATAAATAAAAATAAAATATAATTTTTTTCTATAAATATGAAATGGAAATGTGGGCTACTCAGTAGGTTAAAAATTCAGAACTACTCCAGCATTTTCCTGACTGGATAAAGGAAAACCATAATACAATTTTAATCGCATTTAATTATAAAATAAAAATTAGAAATGGTTAAATTCAATATTAGTATTTAAATATATATTAAATTTACTTATAAACTTGTTTATAACTTTAATTTAAAATAAATAAGAGTTAGATGTTATTAATGGAGATGGAGTTAGATGTTATTAATGTTATTTATTTGGATTGGTTTGAGTTCAGTTTTATGCTTTTTTGCCAGTTTTTATTGTTTTATTAATTTAATTAAACTTTATTTACATCCTAGTTGTTTTCCATAGCAAAATAGGCTAACAGTGACTATTTCTGTTTCTGTTCTTTATATATTGTTGTGTTGGGTGTTATTTATTATTTATTTATATTTATATTCATTATAGATTATATTATACATATACAGGGTCATTCACGGGAACCGGTGGTTTTTAATATCTACGAATATTTACTTTAAAAAAGTTTTGTTAGTATTGAAACACTTGTTAAATCAAAGCATTTGTTACTTACTCATTAACGAAAAATTATGTCCGCCAAGTGATGTCCATTTTGGGCAATACATTGTTGTAGCCTTTCACGGTAACTGGCCTCAATTCTTTGCAGCATGTCTACATCAATCTGGGTGACGTGATGACGAATTGCGATCTTTAGGTCCTCCAATGTACGCGGTTTATTGCCGTACACACGCGATTTCAGAAACCCCCACAGAAAAAAATCACAACTACTCAAGTCGGGGGACCGAGGGGGCCAAGGAATGTCGCCGAATCTGGAAACGATCCGTCCCGCAAACAAGTTACGGAGAACAGCCATCGTTGCCCTCGCTGTGTGCGCTGTAGCTCCATCCTGCTGGAATAACACATTTTGAAAATCGATTCCCCGGTTTCGTAACTCGGGGATGAAAAATGTATTCAACATTGCAATGTAACGATCAGCTGTTACAGTTACGGCAGCGTCATTTTCTTCAAAAAATATGGTCCAATAACACCGACCTTTCCTATTGCACACCAGACAGTCACCTTTGGGCTATCAAGTGAAGCCGATGTGGGTTTCTTTCTGCCCAATACCGGCAATTATGTTTGTTGACGAAGCCATTCTGATGAAAATGGGCTTCGTCACTCATTAACAATAACAAATTTTCATTTTCTTCGAAAATGGTCAGCATTTGTCGACAAAATTGTAATCGCTGCGTGAATCTTGCTCGTTTAACGACGGCTATCTTGTAATAATGGAAATGCAGGTCTGTATGCAGAATTCGTCTTACCGTATTTGTGCTCATTTGAAGCGCTGCTGAATGACTCTGAATAGAGCGGCGTGGGCTTCTGATAATGGCTTCCCTTACTCGTTCGATGTTCTCCGGAGTGCTAGCAGTTAGTCGGGGACTCGGTGGTTTTTTCTTCAATATTGAACCGCTTGTTCGAGGGTTGTTTACCCATCGTAATATTGTGATACGAGAAGGGACACTTGCATTACGATGAATATTAAACTGACGGCGAAAATCTCGCTGAACAGCAGTTACGAATTCGTCATTTCGCACAAAACTGTCATACGTGTACAGGCGTTGGTCTAGCGTCCACGGCTCCATCTCAACGACTAAAATGTAAATGCTATGAACAAAGGAAACGTCAGACACCAGCCACGTGCCCCTCCCGCCACGAACGCCCGAGTACAACCCACTTCAAAAACATCCGGTTCCCGTGAATGACTCTGTATATACATTTTCTGGCGTTTTACGTCTACTTTAGTTGGTAAAACTCTATAATTACATAGTTTGTTTACAACAACTGTTTGTTATTTCTTTACTGTTGGCGTTGAAAGATTATCCTGTTCGTTTCTTCTGATGTCCGATTTCGAAGATCCGAAAAGTGAAGAGGACTGTCGTCCAGTTTCGAGGGGAGCGGGGAGGTCGTTGCGAGATTGTAGACCTCCCAAATGTTCGTCTGGTGACTCTGTCTGTTCTATCAGTACGAGGCACTGGTTTACCTTCTAGGAAGGGTCACCGCTCGAGACTGTTGAAGGTGGTATCGGAGGATACCAGTCGGAAGACGGATGTTAAGCGGAAGGAAGAGAGGGTTGCTCAGTTGGAAACCCGCTTGATTGCCGTAGCGGAGTACGCTTGTTCAGACTCTTCTTCGGGGGATAATAATCCCGATCTCACGGACCGTTGTGTGGTTCAAATGGAAGAGTGTTTTGTGGTGGGAGGCAAATCTAACCTTAAGTAACAGAAATCACTGTCTCCGCCGACAACGTCCTCGCCTGCCATCAAGCGGGGTTCGTGTCCAGAAGATGGTAATTCTATGACTTTGACTGCCGAGTCCGGTGGTGATTCTGGTCATGATGTCCAGAACTTTGGGGCTCAGGAGGCATGCCCGGAGCTGCTAACCACGGGATTTGCAACTGTCCTGGAAGATCTATGTTCTCGAGCTGAGCTGTTGGAATCTCTCGTCAAACCGTGTTCTGAGGTTAAGCAGGATGTTAAGTCGACGTCTGCGGCCCTGGTTGGTTTGGTGCAGCGGGTTAGGCTGATTACTTCAACCGGTTGGTTGAATGAACTACCTCGAAAGACCGAAGCGACCGCACAGAAAGAGGGGTCTGAAAATCAGAGGTTATGTAGCGGTTGTGCGGGAATAAGGCCAGGGTCTGATAAGGCCCACCCAGATCCGAAAAGAATCGGATCTGACGATATAATCAGGAAACTGGAGGAGGGCACTGATGACGACGAGGTTCCTATACTTGTTGCCAAACACTGGGGTGAGGAAGTTTTCAAGATTGTAAAAATGGCTGATACATCATTCACAGACAAGGAAGGACAAGACGTTGTATTAATACATGATTTGCGACCAACTTCAGCTAAGCGGACGAGTAGGGCTTGTCGGATGGCGCCAAGTGTCAGGAGATTGGTGGACAAGTCTGAGATTAAGAGTGGACAATTATTGGTTGACAGTCGTGGGGATGTATTCCGTGGTGAGGATATATATGTGGGAGGTACCATCTATACAATAGTAGTGAACTCAAAGGATGTAGATGGGATGATAGCCGACTGCTTTGGAACATCAGGAAACTAAGAGATATGGGAGTGGAAGCTCCTTTTGTGTCCCCGGCTGGTAGAACTGGAGCCATCTTGAAAAGATTACTAGAGTGCGATGGTAGACGGGCTGGTAAGGAGCGGATGTTATACATTGAAGAGTCTACTGGAGAGCGGAAGGCTACTCGACAGGGTGAGCCGTCACGTACAATGTCGATCAGAGCTGAGGGGCGGAGCTTCGCTGAATTGTTCAAATGTGTAAAGGAAGGAGTGGACAATAGCGTGGCTGAAGTGCTATCAGTTAGGAAAAGAAACGCCAATGAAGTACAAATACGATCAGGCAAAGCAAGCGGGTCTGTTAGAGCAGTCCATCAGAAAACATGTTGATGGGGTTGCGGTCGGAGAGGTCGGTCGACGAGTTTGCCCTGCATAATATTATATAAAAGATTTAGAGCATGACGCGACAGCTGCTGAGGTGGACCTATGGGCTCATAAGCGACGTCAGGAACTGGGTGAAGCGAAAGCACAGTAACACTGGCTACGAATTCATCCAGTTCTTGTCTGGACATGGATGTTTTCGGGACTATCTGTACAGGATGGGCAGATGCCATACAAGTCGCCGTCACGATTGCGGCGGACTGATACAGCAATGCATGTGGTTTTTTCCCTAGATGGCGCAACTTAAGAGTAGTGCTCGAGGATCAGGGTGTGGAGGGGGCCACAATATAATCGAGGTGATGCTCAGCAATAGCCAAAAATGGGAGTGTGTCTCGACTACGATCACATCAATGATAGGAGAGAAGGGGCCAATGAAGAGAGGCGACGACAGGCTGTACAGATGCGAATTTATAAAGACGTGGAGTTCGATGACGGGTGATCCAGGGAAGACAGCTTTTGGGGGTGTGCGGCGGGGGCTCCTCGGAGTCGTCGCTCGTCGATCACCCCTTGGGGACGACTTCCGGTCATACGGATTCACACGAGGTACAGCAAGAGAGTCAAATGGGACCGAAATTTCTTACCTAGGTTATTTTAATAATTAAATTTTAAATACTACAATATAATTTAAATGATAAAATGATTACAACAACCCGTAATTTGAAGTAGACGTCAGGTGGGACAAAAACCTTTTACTAAGAATTTTGATTCATTTTTCCGATTTCCTATTAATATGGCAAAACGTTTTAGGTAGAAACGTCATTTATCAAGGCAGTCAAATTGGATCCAAACTTTTTTTATTAAACATTTTGATCTTTTTTGCAATTGTACTCTAAATATTACCCAGAAATTTCACACTATGGGCAACAGAAAAATTATCATTATCATTAACGGAAAATGTATCCATCCAATGGAATAAATGCAATGAAGTATTATAATTCAACGATTTTATCCGTATTTAAAATTAGATTTTTACAATCCATCCTTACAAATTTTCATGAAAATATTCTTAACTACTAAATTATTTTTTATTTTCATTGGTTGGATTCGACTGATGTAATAGAGACAAATATACACTAGTGAAGAAGATTTCCTTAAATCAACGTATAATCTTATCTTTTTGCCATTGTAAAGTTGAACATTAATTTTAATTGCTCATGTTTGCCTAATTATTTAATTTTGTTTTAATTTGAAAAGTTGATTGATATTAATGTATAGTTAATAAACCTCTTAATTTATTTACAAGCTGATGATACAAATGGCAGTGGTTGGCTAATTGTATAAGGTATTTTATATACAACTTTTATATTTTATTACATTAGATGTTATAGTAAGAATTTCTAAAGTTCTCTCCTCAAGTCATTCCCACCAGTCTATAAAAAGTTTCCCTTTCCTGATGTTCTACAGTTATATTAACTGTTGATTCTTGTAATTAATATATACTTATATCGTACCTTCTGTTTTATGTAACAGTTAATGCAACTAGTTTGGAGAGGTGAATGTCCATGACATTACTTAAGAAATATTTATCTTTGAATTTTGAAATTATTTAATTCCTAGTTTTGAGGTTATTAAAAAAATCACAAATAAGAAATTATGAAGACTAAATAATTATTATCTGCATCAATAATTCTATGTAGGGATTAATCATTCAGAAGGTACATTGAACAATTTCAGTTTTGAATTTTTTCCGTATAAATTAAAACGAAAACAAATCACGATAAAATTAAAAAATTTAGTGATGTAAAAATATGATGTATTATTTTATAATATTATACTAATTATGCTATTTCCATAGAATAAAGTTTGATTGTAATATTCATACAGTAATAAAGAATTATATTTTATCTGTTAGCCGATATGGCCTAAGGCTTAAGAATTATGTGTGCTGATTTATAGCTGCGAAAGGGGAAATGACGTTCACCATCTATTCCCATAACCAAGAAAGTTAAAGGCAATAATGAAAAAATCTAACAGACATATCTTTCCATAAGACCTTACTTGCGTTTCTAAATATTTGACGTACTACAGAAATGTTGAGAGCTAAGAATGAACAAATTTTACCGAGTAAATTCTGCACATAGCTAAGAACGATATATTTATAATTGTTTTATGTTACTAATTATCCATTAAAAATAAATTTAAAAAAATATTGAAAGTGACTAATAAAAATAAACTTATTAATTATATTTTTAATTCATTGAAAAATGAAAAAAAAAAAGTATTACTTTCTGTTATTAAAATACTATTCTGCACTTCTGCACAAGCAGACCGATATTTATTACTTTAATTTGGATTTGATATTTTTTTTTAATAATTTTTTATGTTGGTTTAATATTACTAATAACAAATACCGCAGATAAGAAAACATCGACATTCCAAATTGCAGTATCATAACGAACCAAATTTCTAGTACGTCCCGCTCAAATTTGTTCGACCTTTAATTGAGCATAACATAAGAACAACTTTACCACTCCCCATGAAATTTTCGCGTAAACAAATTCGGATGTACTACTACAGCATATATAAATTTCAATAAAATTTATCTAATAATTTTGGAGATTTTCTGGCCACAAAACTTTATACATGAATGGTATCTTCATAATCCTCATACCTCAAAACGTAAAGAAATTTCATTTTCATCCCCCAATCCAACCATGTGACCGAAGGTAACACCGTACTTTTGTTCGAAAAGTCGGTAAAAATTCATAAGTAGCATTTTTCTAATCATTGTTAATTTTTTTTTAATCACTCGGAAAAGACCATATCTTTACGAATAATCTACGCTGTCGAAAATGAATGTTTTTAAACGAATTTTCGGTTTCATGAATTTCATTCTTTCTTTTCATTCAGCCACCCGACCAAGTTTATTAACGGTAAAATTTTAATTTATTTTTTTTTTTAAATGTTTAGCTCATATTTTAAGATATTATAACTACATATTTTATAGAATTGTATTGTATTGAAAAATTTTTCATCAGTTATCTACAAATGTAAATGACTGTTTCATAATTTTTAAATAAGTTCTTAATAAAATAAAACAAAACAGGCTTTTCCGTTTTAATTTGGTATATATTTACAAGCTTATTACACCTGATAGTATATTTTATTCTTTTGTTGCCCAGGCTATAATAGAATTGTTTTTCTCTAAGTTTAAAATATTAATTATACAGTTAATCCGTTCGGTGAATAGAAAGAAGGTATCACTTTTAGGAATTAATATCACGTGCAGTTGAGTGGGCTTGACATGCTAATATACAACAACATATTTGGTTCAGCATAAAAGGCATTGGGGACCAACTTCATTCCCAACTTTCTTTAGTAGATCTGGCATTGACGTTTTTCCTTGGTAATTACTATGCCAATTTTTGAAGTGATTTTAATTATTTGGTGGCATCAACACTCGTACTTAGGAAACTAAATAATACATTTTAATAATGCATTTTATTATAAAGGAAATTTAAAATCATTAAATGAAACAAAGCACCTCCTATTCTCTATACATTGTTTAATAATAAAGATGTATTTTAATATAAATTGTATAATACTTGTAGCTTACCAAATTTTTACAACTTGTTAAGGAAAAAAATACCATTTTTTGTACTTTTAAAAACAGGAGATATTTTTCTTGTTATATTAACATTTAAAAATGTTTTATTTATATTTATTTCATGTTCATTTTATCCAGCATTATAAGAGTTAATCAATCTTGCTATCACTAGCAGCAAAATACGATACGTATAACAAAGATACTGGTTGTCTACTCAATGAACGCTTCAAATAATGATGGGCTTAGACCAACCCTTTCCATGTCTTTGATTCTATGCAAACATCTTGTCGCTAGCAGGGATTTTGGAGATGATTGTTTAGAATAATACTAGTATACTTATAAAAAAATATATAAGCCGTACTTCTTGGTTTCAGATTACAGTGTAAAATCACAATTTTTTTTAAATAATAATTTAAAAGTATATATAAATATTACCCAAAAAAGAATATTATTTAACAACATTTTATTGCGATAAAGTCTTCTTTAATATCTTTACAAAATGATAATTTATTTTACGATGAGAAATGGCATCACAGAAGTGTAAAAAAATTATAATTAATTATACTGCATGATATATATATCAATTTCTCTAAAGTTTTGACACATAACTACGTACTTACGAAGCGACAAATTAGGAAAAAGAAATCTCACTAATCTACTGGTAAAAATAGATCAGCCAGATAAATTTTTTCTGCAAAAAATATCTGGCAAAAATTTATCTTAACATATTTAAAAAAAAAAGCGCCCACGGAGAGCTTAATTGGGGATGAAAATTCATTTCAAATTATCAGTAACATAAGTCGATTACATTTTGATGCAAATATAAATATGTATAAGCCATAAAACTTTCCAATTTATACGTCTCTCTTTTTTAGAAAGGTGTGATCAATTTATCTGCGAAAATCGATCTTTCAAAATTTTAAACGATCTATTTTTTCAAATATTTTTATTTTTCAATTTTTTCTATATTTGTTTTTTTTTGTCTCCATACTAGGCCGGAGTATAACGTCACCGGTTGTAAATATTAGCAAATCGAAGTATTACAGATTAAATACGTGTGCTGTAAACCGCTTTTTTTGAGACTTTAATATTTTTTTTTCTCTTTACGAAAGTTTATAAGTTGAATTCTTTTTCTGTAAAATATTTACTTTACTAGCATCAAGAAAATATCGCTTGGTATAATCCATAAAGTCTTTGTACGAATTAATATTCAGATGTCTATTTATATAATCTAGACCAGTTGTTTTTCATAGACGTGGATGACTCCGGTATATTTCTGTATAAAACAGCTTACAAATTCATTCGATTCTATTTCACTAATAAATCTACAACTACTCACAAAATATAAAAAGTCGAAATAAAAGAAAAACCGTAATACCAAATATAAAAATACACAAATAACTTTTACTACATTGTAAAAATGAAATATAAAAGAGAGATAAAAACAAAGACTACTGTGTAATAAAAATAATAATAATAACAATAATGAGACATCGACCAACATCCGGTGATAGCAGTAACTGGGTTGGATTAACTTTCAAGGATTTGCCTGTACACATGTATCAATTTAACAAGAAAGCTTATCTCCACGATCCCTCTTTGATCCGTCTTGATCAGTTCAAGAAAAATCGTTCATCTTTTCGCTCGAGAACACTAACCAATTTTTTTTGCGGCAGATAATTCGTTCAGATAGTTCGTGAATCTTTACGTCTGCATTTATGTACCAATATTTCATTTCAAGGATTTATCTCTGTTATTGCTCGTAGAACATTACCCAACAGATTTTTCTCTACATCCATTGATAAATTGGGCAAATCGGCAGATAAATCTTTTCTTGTGTACCTAGTCATTTACGTATTTATTCCAATATCCACTCGATTATACATACTGAATTTTTACCAAATATTCGACTGAGTATTTTCACTTACCAATTAATATTAATGAAAGAGTGTAGCACCCTGGTGAGAAATTTGTAACTGCTAGAGAGTAAAAGAATTCCAATAGAATTCTCAGTGACATATTTAATCAAATTATGAAATTAATTTTAATATAATCTAATTATATTTTTATTAATTATATTTTTATAATTAAATTTATTAAAATCTGTTTATTCAAAGTAACTAATGAAGTTTTTACTGACCTTGGTATTATATTTCCGGAATTTGACTGAATTTTTAATACCAATTCACAAATAATATATGCTAAAAAATATGAATATTTATTTTTATTTTATAGAAATAAAATAATAATAAAAAAGCTGGCAAAGTATTGAATGAATTTCCAAGCTATGCCGGTGAAATCATACAACACTTTGCACAGATTTTCATTAATTAAAACATTTTTAAACATTAATACTTTCATTTTTAAAACAAAATAATTTAATTATTCAATAAAATACAACAAATCAACGTTGAGATCGTAAAAACAGAAAATTTGGGAGTCAAAGTATCAAGAAGGTTTTTTTTATTGATTATGGTCATGGCCAAAATAAGATTTAAGCAATAAATGTACCAAATTTTTAATAAAAAAATTTGATTTTAGGGAATTCCTTACTCTAAAAATAAGTAAAAAAGTAGGATAAACTCATTTTAAAGAAGTGATCCCTAACAAAAAATAAATTAATAAATTTAGAAGAATTGTTCTAAAATATTTTAAAAAAAGTATATGAAAGTAATGGAAAAACTGTTTCTCATTTTGGTTCCGTAATATATGTGCCAAATCTATTTTAATTTTAACATTCTTTCAATTGATGAAGAAAAATACAACAAAAAAATTATTTTTTAATAGTAAAAATTAAGAGTTAGAACCAAAAAAACAAAAGTAATATCATTCTTTTTTGACTATTATTTTTCTTTGGTTTGACTATTTATTTGTTCATTGTTTGTTTTTTTTTTGTTTTTTTTTTATGGACTATTAAGTATTGTCAGAAATATTTTTTTCTAATGAACTTTAAGATTACTGATAACTAATATTACAATTCACTTCCTATAGGAGTTCCTTAAGAACCCCTTATCATGTACTTCTGTCAAGCGACTTACATATGGTTCCACTTAGGAACCGATTGTAAATATACTGGTTGTTGCACAAATAAAAAAAAAATTTCTATATTCAGGGAATAAATTTTATGAAATATTTTTCTAAAAATATTCATATATAGATTAAGCTTAATAAATTTTCTTGCGTAAATTTTTCCCTAAATCTAAGACCCATTCAATAAAGTTTAAAATAAGAAAAAAATTCAAAATCCTTACTGCATTTTAGGTCCTGGGTTTATAATTAAAAAAATTGTAAAAATTTCTTGATAGCTCTATATATGAAGTACAAACTTTCAAGAATTTCTGAAAAGTATTTTATCTGAAGGGAGATAGAGCAAAAGAAAAAAATTGCATTCAGTTTTAGAGTTGGGACTTAATTTTTTGAAAAAAAAATTCTGTTTATTTTTATATGTAATGTAGGTAATAAATTTTCTTTTACAAAGTTTTCTCTAAATTGCCTCTGAAGAAAATCGAACTTATTTTTTCGCGATATTCCCCAACCCCTAGAAAGAATTTTGAAAAAAATGAATATGATGAATACTATCTGTGTATAGAAATAATTCAGGCAAATTTTAAGAAAATTGATTTGCAGAAAACCCAATACCCCATTTTTGACATGATCACTATACTCTCACCTTCAATAAAACTATTCTATCTATATTCGTCAGGAAAGTAAACTAAAAATGGTAGTTTTTTTATAAAAAAGAAACAAATTGCTGATACGTACATTAACGAAAATTAATTCAGAAATTAATATTTCTTAAAAATCGGAATTTAAAAAATTGCATATTAATTTTCTTTTCTTTGAAAATTTCAAAAAGCCTTCAGGCACTTTTTTTATACTCGTAATTTACTGAATGATGAAGCAATTAAGCCAAAGTTAATTACTTACGAATTTAATTAAAGAAATAAAAATTAAAACAATATTTATAGTAATATTTTTGAAAGTCTGACCGACTGTTTCCTTTTAAATAATATCAAAAGAAGAATTAATATCAAAAGACAAATAATTACCTAATTCTAATAAAATAATATTATTAACCTTGTAAAATAAAAACTAAATAATAATTTATATTTTGTAAAGTTTGTTAATTATAATTAAATTTTTAAAAAAGCTTCTCTTTATGTAACAATAACGAGATTAGATATTATAAGACCACATCATACAATTTGTCAACGGAAAGAAAAACAGCGACAAAAATTACTTAAAATAATCAAAATGAATCCTTATGAATTGCTTTGTCTATTTATTTCACAAGCTGGCTACATCGAAAAGAATGTTATACTTCATAACGTAGCCTCGTTCATTCACTCGATCTATCTTTCTCTAATAACTCCCACCCCTGACAACAGCATTTATTATTTGTGTTATGTAAATAAATATTTGCTAAGTTTTTAAAGGTTGATAATACATGAATGAAAACACTGATGAAAAGGAATGGGTGTAAGAAGGCGCGCAAAGTACTAAATTGACAGTCAAAAAGAGCTGATTGGGAATATTTAGTGATAAAAGGCAAGATTTTCATGCACTCTTTAATATAACGTGTTGATTCGTTAATCTTGGTTATTAAAAGGGATATACTATATTATATTATAATATTATAAGGTATAATAATATACCTTATAATATTACATAATACATAAAATATTACACATAGTTTAAGTCACTTCCAATAGGTTAAAACCTCCCTTCCATTACTAACCTCCCTTACTAAGGTAAGGGAGGATTTTAACTCACCGTAATCCTTAACGGATAAATATTTAAAACTAATTGACATATGAACATTTATAAATTAAATTTTGCACGTGAAGTAATAACTGTAACTAAAATTTAAAATGTAGTTCAAGAATCATTTTAATAAAAAATTACTTGCGACGAAAATAACAACAAATAAAAATTCAAGAATATTTTTATGAAGAAATATAATTTAAAAATCTGACAGTTTTCTTTTATATAATAACGAAAGAATTAAAGTAAAGAAATTCAAATACGGTATTATAATATTCACTGTTTTTTAACTTTTTTTTTTTTTTTTATTACCGTCAAAATGAATAAAATATTATTTATAAGCTACTTGTCGTTAGGTATTTATTAAAAACAAAAGATAAATATTAAAAAAAAGACTACGACAAAAAACATTGCTGACAAACATTGCTCTTTAATATAGGATAACTACTAATATAGAAAATGAAAGGGCATGCGGCTATTAATTTTGTATATACGAATAGTATAATTATTTAAAATTTATTTAAAAAAAAATATATACATACTTATATATATATATATATATAGATAGATAGATAGCCTGTGACACTCCTGGTAACGTAAAGATTCAAACACGGGGTCATACATCTAAATCCGTTCAGCTGTTGAGCTTCTCCGGTGAAACAAGCATGCATATATACATACTCCCTAAATACATTACACTTCTTTTTGGACAGCAGTGTAGTAAAAGAAAATTTGACTCGTAATTAAAAAGACTAGAAAAATGGGATGTTGCCCATTATTACCTGGAACTAGTCACAAAGTTTGTTTTTTTTAGAAACGAGAACTCGCAAAACATTACTAATACGGCTTTTGATAATTGGCTAAACTTATTTTATTAGAAATTATCTAGAAACTAGAGTGCTGAATAAATGGGGACCAATACTATTTAGTATTAAATATAATACAAAAATAAATTTAGTAAATTTAAAAATTTAATTTTTTTTTTCGTTTTAAATTTAGTAAAAGTTTTCAATTATAAAAACATGAAATTATTACCGCTTTTTTAAATATTGTTGTTTGGAAAGGAGATCTGTTTTGATTAGTTTAAGGTTTATTCCATTTTAAACAGATAAATCTTTATTTTATCCAGAGGTGTGCATTAGTTAAATAACTGTTACAGTTCTTGTACTTGTTCTTTTTTTCTAAAAGATTTTTAGATATACTCGTTTATAGTCCATAAGTATTACTTAAACACTTATTTTTTATTGTTATTTTTAATTTATTAAATTAACTTTTATTTTATACATTTCCTCAGTACCTACAGCTGACGATGATTTTTTAACAATCGAAATAACCATCTAGATTTAGATTTTATGTAAACGATTTTTAAAGCGTTTTTTTCTTGTTTACCATTCTTGTTTCCTAGATGATAACAAACTTGCATAACGATTTTAATTATAGAATTTTTATTTTATTTTTTTTAAATTTATTACTTAAATCTTATTCAAAAATATTTTTAAAAGTTAAGAAGATACGATATAAACAAATAGTGCGTGTTTATAATATGGTAAACATCAGTAAATACAAAATTTTCCTCTTCATTGTATTTCTCTGTTGGAAAATAAGGGACGTAAAAAATCTTTTATCACAATCAGAGGCAAGTGGTTGTCTGCTCTACTACTTTGTTCTATTTGAGAAGAGACCATTTGATCCCTAGCCATAGTTTAGGTCACTTTACGAGAATCTTAAACTCTATGTTTTAACCCCCCCCCCCACTTTTTCTCCACACTACTAATAAAAAAGGAAATCGTAGAAGAGGGTGGTACTATTTGCTACATCTTTTATTCCTCACCCTTCTACAAGACAGACGAACACAATCACCATATACCATCTCGTTTTACCCCTTCTATTATATTTTATATTCTATATCTCAACGTATTATGACAAAAATATGAATATAAATGTGTAAATTAGTTTTATTTTTCATCTCGTTATGTTTACGTCATTTTCGTTTTCAGAACTTGTAAAGACATCATATAAACTGACGTCCTAATATACAATATATACCATACGCATTATACTTTCCTTAATATGTTCTAAATAAAAACTAAAAATTATTTTACGAGAATTGTAAATGATTAGTTTGTAACCTTATGAACAGCCTATTTTATTATATATTAATAAATATTAATATATATAATAAGCTGCATTTCTAAAACAGACGCTTTTTAGATATACTCGTTCATAGTCCATACGTATTACTTATACATTTATTTTTATTGTTATTTTTTCATTATTTTTTGTAAAATATTTAAAATAAAAAAATGAGAAAGTTCTTTTTAAATATTATTATTTATCATATATATATATATATATGTTATATATTATTATATATATATATATATATATATAAATATATATATATAATAAATAATTACATATAGAATATTTATTATAATTTATTTTACTATTATTAGTGTTATTAGCTTTATCCTACGTATTAAAAGCTAACGGTATGAAAAAATTAATTAAAAAATAATAAAATTAATTAAATCTAAAATTAAAATAAATTGGAAATAATGTGAAAATATCAGTATCAAACCCAGTTATCTCTACTTTTTGTTTAAATTGAATTCATTAAATGTATTTATTCTGTTAATACAAAAATACAACTACTCGATATTAAGTTTTTTTCTATTAGAATTTCATTGCTTTAAATGTGAAACTTTAATATTTTAAACCTTACAGTCTGTATCTGAATTATAAAATCAAACTCAATAATATCCAATTCAACCAGTCAAATGCATTCAATAATATATTCTGTGTTTAATTACATAATATATTGTATGAGTGTTCAAAAAGTGATGCAACCTTATGAAAAAATGAGTAAGTTAAAACACAGTTGTTGAAATTAGTCTCCATTGTGCGATTCACACAATTGAAGACGACGTTTTAATGCTCTTAAACACATGTTGTAACGTTTGTTGAGGAATTGCAGCGACACATCGTCCAATTTCGCTCTACCATTCGGGAATGGTGTGAGGATGAGTTTTGTAAGCAGCATCCTTAAGGTATCCCCACAAGAAAAAGTCAGAAATGGGATAAATCAGGAGACCGAAGGGGTCACAACCTCTTAAAAATTACTTCTCCATAAAAACACTGATCCAAGAAATTGTGTTGTTGGCTGTATGAACCGTAGCATTCTCCTACTGAAACCACGTGTACTCAAGCCGGTCTGCAGGTTAGTGTTTACAAATTGTTGCACAAGTTGTGACCTCATGCAAATGAGGTCACTGTTCACTGTGCCATGAAAGAATGACATGAAGATTCGCCTACGTGAAATTGCACACCAAACATCCACTTTTTGTCCGTGCAGAGGAGACTCGTGCAGTTGATGTAGATATTCTGTACACCAAATGCGTGAATTCTGTGCATTCACGTATCCATCAACGGTGGAACCATGCCTCGTCAGACCAATACCGATCATAGAGTTCTTCCCCATTTAGCGTTACAGATGACATAAACCACTGACAGAAAGCTACACGTTTTCCAATGTCTGCAAGTAACAACTTGTGAACAACACGAATTCTGTACGGATGCATTTTTAAACATTTGTGCAATGCTGCGTGGGCACTACCAACGGAAAGACCAGACTGGCTAGCTAGGCGTCGCACACACTTCTTGGAACTAATAGAATACGCATCTTATACGTCTATCAACTTTTCTGGTGTTAAAACCTTCGGCTGTAACTGCTGCATTCGCTGTCTCTTACAAGCTGTCGTATAGCCGCTTGATGGAGGACTTGTTTGGTGCATCCACACCATACTTTTCCGTCAAGTCAATCTGGGTTTCGGCATAACTGACACATCTAATGTATGGGAGTCAATGAATATCCTTGCTACATTGTGTAACCCATTTTTCATCAATTAAACCAGCAATAAAAAAGGAAACATTCTTCCATAAGGTTGCATCATTTTTTGAACACTCTTATTACAAGAAAAAATGTATTATTTATGTAGGTTAAATGTCATAACAATAACAATTGTAATCGGCCTGAGAAGTACAAAATCATGCCGAGATATAAATTTACATTAAGAATAAAAACCATTCCAGGTTTACTAGGGAAAATGAGGAACGACGTAGATTTCTGTTGATTTCATCACCGAGGCAAATACACAGTTGTAGTATTAGCATACCAAACACAGAGTTATATTCAGGTATACCGTCCGAATACTAATATCGTCCATTCTTTTAACTACAGAAATTGACTACATAATAAACATCATTACTCTCAAAGAAAGCTAACATGTGATACTTATTTTTATACCGTTTATACATATACGAGTATTACCCTAATTTTGTACAAATTTTCATTTAAATTATTTTTAATTTATGCTAAAAACACTACAATTTTAGGAACTATAGAATTTTTCCCAGTTAAAATCATGTTTTTTTAAAATAAAAATATACCTAACCATGACTGGGATTCAAATGCGAAATTAATTGAATAAAAGGAATAGATAATATCTACTCAATAGTTAATTCTTCGAATAATTTGAATGAAATGTAATAATATGTACAAAACTTTCATTAAATAAATGTAGTCTAAATACATAACAACTAGTATTGATATTGAAGTTTAATTCGCCAACTTTATGCAAACGAAGTATATCATTCTCTTATTGTAATATTAACTATATTTTAAACGATTTATTCACAATGAATATATAATGAATAAGTAATTAATCTGTAGATCTATGTTAAAGTTATAAATTTAACTACCTCCTAAACTTTATTACACTCAAAATAATAAATACTAGATTTACGTGTAATAAAATGTTAATTAATTTATATAAATCCAGAAAAAAAATTATACTTAATTCTCATTCGATAAAATTTATATTTATTTTAAATTATTAATGTTAATATATTTTTCCTATATTAGTCGTTTATAAAAACAATTAAAATGTTTTTTTTTGTTTTTTTCTATTACTACTAGTCTATTATTTCAGATTATTAAAATGTAATTCTTGAAAATTAATTATGGAAAGATTCACAAATTGTTAACTTATGAAAATAATAAAATTTCATCTGTGAAATCAACAACCAACTATGATAACACATAGAGATTACACTCATCATTTTTGAGTCATAAAAAAAACAACCAGAGAAAGGTATCGAAACAGGTAACTTCTGGACTTTAAAAGGTACTTCTGGACCAGAAGTATGGTTGTAGCAAGTTGGTGTCATCTCCGTACACCTCGCTCCAAAATGGAACTCTTAGGCAAATTTTTGGAAGAAGTTTAATTTTGAGAAACTAAAATCAAATGGCAGTTACGCTGACCTGATTTAATGCCTCCAGACTTCTTTCAAAGGGAGCATTTAAAATAGAGAGTATATTGAAACTATCCTCGAACCATTCATCGACTGATAGTGAACATCCCTTATTCAAGGAATAAACAAAGAAATATTACGACAGATGATTTGAACACCTTAGAAACAATGTGTCATTGTAAAGAAAAGAATGATAGATGTTTGAAGAATGTAATTTTCAAAACTAAATAAAATTTATTTTCATTATTTGTTTATAAACGTAACAAATACGAATGAATAAAAAAAAAAAAAAATTATTTTAAAATTGTCTAGTTACTTTTAGCCCCTATACATATGTACAATAAGTATCAGGAATAAAAGTTCATAACAAAATAATTTAAAATCAGACAAAAAATTAGCAAAAAAATTAAAAGATTAAATCATAACACTGCTAAATGAAGATGGTATTCACCGCTGTTATAAAAAAAAGAAAGAAATTGTAAAAAAGACAATTTCTGAAGAGCCAATTTAAGTAAAATCATCTATTAAAACTAATAAGTTTCAATCTGGTTGTCACCTACAAATTGACTTATGAAAAATTTTATCGATGAATTAACGTTAAATTATGTAAAGTAAGAAGGAGAAGTTACTAAAATGAATAAATAATAAATATTGAGCATTTTCAAATAATTTATTTAAACTAGAAATATGTAAAAAAATATTTCAAAATTAAATTTTAACTGATAAGAAATATGTATTATCTTCATCTTTGTTTCTATTTGTTTGTTGCAGATCATAAAATACCACCGAAAAATTTAATAAATTAATTGATCTCGGGAACTGATAAAAGATTGACGATGAAGCTTTGAAAGGTATGAAAATAATGTTTTTAGTATTATAATTAACTTAATATTAAAATTTTATTTACCTAACTAAAATAAATTAAATGCCAATAAATATGTGCATATTTATACTTTATTATTCCTTATCTGTAATTTAAAAAAAATTATTTAGTTAATTTATTACGCTATAAAAGTAAATAAAATGTAAAAAATTAGACATTGTTAGTACTATTTTCTGAATTGTGTTAGCCTATACGTAAAGAGTAAATAAAGCGCTTACATTTATCTTTATTGGACGAAGTGGGAAACTCATAAGATTTATGGTGGTGGGGATTCTTTAAACCGAAAACGGCTACATAAAGGTTTCCACAACAATAAATCTTTTTTGTTTAAGTTTTACTACGACTCGTCCAGAAAGTAAAACCGTCTTTGTTTTATTACAAATTTATTATATTTATTTTAACTTTAAAATACACATCATAATCTACTTGTTTTAATCTATTTTTTTTTCAAATAATTACCTCTTCAGTTCAAGCATTTGTCAAATTGTGACACGAACTTTTGTATTCTACCGTCAACAAAGTCTAGCGCTAGTTCATTAAGCCATTGACAAAGAGTTTTATTCTTTCATAGCGGTTTCCACCAAGAAAATCCTTCAATTTTTTAAACAGGTGGCCATCGCTTTGAACAAGATCTGGACTGTTCTGTGGATGATCAAAAACATTCAATCCGAAACGTTTGAGAAGTACATAAGTTTTTTTTTAGCAGCTGAACTTCCATTCTCATAAAGCAAATACAACCCATGAATCAAAAGACCACGTCGGTAATTTTGAATGTACAACGAAGTACTGTTTTTTAAATACTGTCAAAAGACTTGCGTTAGTCCTTTGACTACCTTCGAAGTACCAGTATTCGGTAAGAAACTAGGTAAATTCGAACCCCAATTTACTGTTCTTGCTGTCCAGATATTTCTAGAAGTCCGGGATAAGCCTATGGGTCCAGTTGCCTTTCTTCGTCCGATTCCATCTTTTCTGCCAGCTGCGGACAAGCGATGCCTTCACATCCGCCTTACTCGCTCCCCTGTATACCTCCTTCTTCCAAACAACAAGATCGAAGAATGATCCAAAGTTACTTGAAAGATTTAAGATTCACCACTTCAGCGTATGGATATGATGTAAATTTTAGGATATGATGTTAATTTTTTAGGGCATGAAAAAATTACAATCGTGACTCTAATCTACAATTTCCGGAGAAATCCAGATATGATACCACTACGCTACGAAGTTGAGGATAATATAACAAATTATTTATAAAAATGACTGTAGTTTCAAGTTTCATTTTCAAGAAATATTACGTATACAAATATAAAAAAATGTAAGATTTTTAAAACTGTTTCTTTTTTTAAAGAAATAAAAAGTAAATAACTTACAGAAGATAATTTCTTTTAAAAATAATTATCTGCAGATAACATTTGAACATAACACACAATTTTTTCTAAAGAACATGCTAACGTCTTTATCTCTCACCATTTCAATCGATGATTTTTTTTAAATTTAGTTACATCAATGATCTTAGAAGCCACCTTAAAATTAGAATTACATAAAGGAGGAGGGAACATGTGAAATATAACTACTAATTTCGTTTATCTCCCATCACCTTTTGAGAAATACATCAAAATCAGAGTTATGCTTCTCTTAAAAGACGTATTTACACAGGTTATTAATTATTAAATTACAATAAACTTTACATATCAAACAAAATTTTGATTGAAATTCATATATTTGAAATTTTTGTGGGAAGGGATAATTTTTTTTTTGTTTTTAGTATTAATATTATAAAAAATATCAAGAAATTAGGAAAAAAAATATTTTAAAAAGAATTTACAGATCAAAACTGGAAGATTAAGAAATTAAAACCAACAAAAAAAATTTATCAGAGTTTGGAAAAAATAGAAAATAAAATGATCAACAAAAGATTAAAGTTTTACGTACACCTCTGCAAAACAGACAATAAGAAACTAAATACATTTTTCAACTTTTGTAAAGAGGAAGAAAAAGCCAAATGATGAAAAACAAATTTTAACAGGGATGAATTCAGGAAACGGAGTTTCCGGAAAAAGCAAAAAAAAAAAAAAATTAATTAACTAAAAAGGCTTAGACTGAGGAGAAAAAAAAGCAACTTGGTGAAAAGATGATAGATATTTAGAGGAAAAAAATGTAACGCTATTAAACGCGGTCCTCATTTAGCGAAAAATATTACCAAAAAGGTAAGAAAACTATCTATCATTCGGACATTTTTATCGAGATAAGATATCTTCCATCTTCTTATAACCCACCTTCCACGACGAACATTTTAAAAAATGAATTATAATTAATACCCTATGTATAGAAATCATACTTCAAGAATCCATTCCTTATATATTAAGGAAATTAGAGGACAGCATAGATACATAAACATACGAATGCATTCACATCATTTTTTGTAAGAGATTTAATCTATATTTCGTGATTCGATGAGTCTTGAAACTCAATTAAAATAATTCAATGATTTTTTTTTGACATGATAGCAAAAATCCACTCTAATTAATATTTTATAATATTCAGAAAAGTAAAATTTGTATAAATTTACAGTTAGTATTTAGATAATTATAAAGATGGCCCCTCGCTATCAAAACATTTAATAACAGTCTTGTCCACGATAAATAAGTGTTGCAGGTGGGAAATTTTCATCAACTACAAACCTGAATTCCCTGTTAAATATGAGGCAATAGTCCACTTGTGAGTTCACGATTACTACATAAATTAACATTCTACATAATTCTCACATAAAATAACTTCTACATAAATTAACTCAACTAATTTACATAATTATTTGTTCTTAATGTTATTCCTCATCTTATCTTTTTCTTTACGGTTTTTGCTTTTTTGTTTTTTTTTGTTCCGATGAGTCAGAGAAATACCATTTACGTACCCCCCTACAAGTGCGGGAGTGTCGGACTCGCAGGAGTTCGGCTAGATGTTGTTAAGAGCCTTTGTGTGCCCGCACCGTACCGATGAAAACTCCTGTTTCACCGCCCCTTGCCGCTGAGGTTGGTCCTCCTTTCTAGCATTGCGCAATCTCAGTAGGTGCCTAGCCTCAAACCTCTCGGGGACTCCGCAGGATCCGGCTATGCCGTACCCAACGGAGGTCCCCCTGGTCGTTCGGGACTCGGTCCTTTTTATTGCCATGCATTTATTACCAAAAAAAATACCGTCACTCAACGGTGAGGTTGGGCTCCGGCCGGTACTCGGACGTTTGTTTTCCCCAAGCACGAGGGGTCTCTGGTCATTCATCAAAAGCGGCCCACCTCGGCAAGCCGCAATCTCCTAAGCGGGATGCCCTCGGAAATCTCTAACTAACAGTTCCTACTCGCCGTCCCATTGTCATGCATGCCATTTTTCATACGCTACAATATTCCATTTCCATATTCCCACGCACAAGCTTCAAAGCTTCTGTAGTGATCTAATATATCAAGCAAAAATATAATAATCTCCATGTTGAGTGACTGCGAATGCATTCTTATTAACATTCCGGGTTCGTATCCCGATCATACGAGTCATTTTGTATACGTTAAAAGTTTTGATAATATATTTATTTAATGGGTTACCTCCAAAAATTATCCTATAAATATCATTCCGCCTAAATCAAAGAATATTAGGGAAAATGGACATAAAATGGGAGGAAAAAGGTTTACCAAAGTTAATTCAATAAAATATTTTATGGCTTGAAAGTTAAGCGACTCTCCTGTTTATTCTGGTAAATTTAAAAAATATATATATATACCCTATTTATTCACTTATGCTATAAAGTATGACCATCTCAGATAAATTTATTGGAATAATTTTTACATTATTAAATATATATCTTCTTTTAATAAAAAAAAGTTTGCATAATTTACGATTTTCTGTACACCAAAATTCTATTTAGTAAGAAAGATAAGTAAGGCAAAATAAGCCTTTAATGAATTTGTAGTAAATTATTTATAAGAATTTGTAGTATAATTATCAATAATGCGTTAATTCGTTTTAGTTTGGTGAAAATGTACAGATTATGAAAATAAAATGTAACTGAGCACCTTTAACAAACTTTTTGATTGTTTTTAAACATTAAATCGGTTAATAACGTTTCAAAGTAATTTGTTTCGATTATTTACGTAGTTGAATTAAAATTTTGTTTTATTAATTATGCTAATATAATTTACAAATAATTAACAATAATTTTATCTATATTAATCATAGTTAATATTAATTTATTATAATTTGATATTATTTCTTCCAAAAATATCTAATTAGGCAAATTTATAGGCCAGTAAATTAATAACGATATCTTTAAAATTTTTAATTACAATTTCTATTATCTAAATATTTGCGTTGTGTATGTTAATTAATTAATTAAACGTAATTAGAATATTATAACAGTATCTCCATGGAAATTTATTAATTTACAAACAGAGAATAATAAATTTTAAATTTAAATAAATTAACAATACATTTGTTTTAATAATTTATAAGTGATAATTGACAAAATATTTATTATAGATTATAATGTATTCACAGCTATACATACGAATATCGAATATATGCATGGTATATTACTGATAACACACTTGTGGTCCGTTTATACCCCCTTGACAACAGATATCAATCCAGGTGTTGACTCAACATCATTCCCCAAGTGCACACAAATAAACTTGAACAGTTACATCAATAGGTTATACACGTATGATTGTTGTATTGTAACACTTCTGCATCATGGTTAGAACATATTATATTACACACTTACAAGATAGCTAAACGACTTGGCATTGCACGGGTTATCTATTATTAATTATATAGTAATAATTGCTATTAACAAAATATTATTTATAACAATAAATTAAATTTTAACTGCTTTGTAAGTATTTAATCTATCGATAATACATTTAAATTAGCTAATATTGATTTTGCGTCACTGGTGAGCAGGTTGGCGGGGAGGGAGCACAGTGCAGATCGGCCAAAACTGGCGCAATCACTCATTTCCATTCAGGGTAGCTCACGACTTAAGATGTGATAGCGCGGTGATTCGTGTGTTTATTAGAGTTAGTCGAGATAGTTCGATTTAAGTAATAGTAAGTGTATTTTGGATAATATTTATTTGTAAAAAATTAAACATGTAAAAGAGTATAAAAATTCAATACGTCAGCCTCAGTCCGCGCAAAAGTCAGCCGGAAATATAAATTACGCATATCGATGGAAAGGGGAGGTTATGAGCGACGCACAGGTACCCCAATGTCCGGTGCCGTGGGAGCTAGATTGTTTCGGGAGCGTCGCAAAGTTGGCACAGCGGGCTCTGTGAATGACGCCGACGGCGTGACCACCTCTACTACTGCTTATTATGCTTTATGTCTCTTACTTCTCATATCACAGATCAATTTTGAACAAAATTGTCGTCGAATATTAGTCGAAATAAATATCATGTACCATTTAGTGTCTGTTTTACGTTAAATTTAAATTTAGTACGCAGTCAATGTTTCGTTTTTATTTCAATCCAATACATTAAAAGTGACTTGTTGACATACAGACCGACCAATTTATCTGTGAAGTTGGCCAAATGAAGGGACTAAAATTTCCCATTAGAGACTTTTAGTTTTGCTCAAAAAAAAAAATACGATAGTGGCACTCCCATTTAACTACAGATAAGTTGGTCGGTCTGTAGCTCGGAGGAACTTCATTCAAGGTCGACACAGCCCCACCCGATTTTTTATTTCAGTACCGTATTAGAATGATGATGCACTAACCGTATATACTGAAAGATAAGTACAGTAATTACACGAATAATTACTCGTATATACTAATAATAATAGTATACTAATTATATAATAATGATATACTAATGTAAACTGGAACACAACCAAGCACAGAACACGCACAACTGAGCGTTTCTCTCTCGCTTGGGAAAATTCGCTCCCTCAACTTTACCCAAATGAGGGTATCACAACTAAGCCTTACGGATCATACTTATACACTACCCAGCAGTGAGTCTCTCGTGCTCGGCTAAACTCGGCTCGCCCGAGTTTACATGAATAATCGTTTCACTCCAGAGCCTGACAGATCAGACTTTTATAATGCCCATCCAAAAGTAAACGGCGCGCATTTTTCATCACTAGACACTACAGGAAATAAGTATTTTAAAAAATAATAATAAATTCATGCGCATTTCTGTGCAACAAGACTAACTTTTCGTTATTTTATTGTGTATAATATTTTTTGTATAATATTTAGCGCAATAAATAAACAAAACATTAATTAAATCAGTAAGGCAGAAGAGAAATAATTTTTTTTAAATTTAATATTAAAATATATATTCTCCTGCACCCTCCGTGCGACCGTACGTTTCTTCGAAAAGTCGGTAGAAACAAAAAAAAAAATATATTCTCTTTTTCTTTACATAAACTGAAAATGATCGTACAATGTATTTATTTTGGCTTTACAATAGAATAGTAAATATGCATCATAACTCTAAAGTATTCGAGAAAAGTATTTAATAATGAATTTCTTATAAAGAAAAATTTGTAAAAAAGGTTCCAGTATCTAGATACATATTGCTTTGTTTTTGTTTGATTTCTCAATAGAAATTCAACAACGAATTGAGGTAAATAGATCTTTTTATAATATATGATTATATTAATGTATAATCTATAAAATAAAATCTATTATAAAATATAAAAATAAAAAGATTTATTATAAATCTATTATAGTATATAATCTTAGTATATAATAAGATTATATTGTATAATATATATAATTATAATAATAATTTATAATTATATTTGTATATTATATATATTTTTTATATATAATACATAAGATTATATTATATAGTTCATGTCAAGAATGGTAAGAACTATCTCACGATTTGCCTGGATGGATAGTATCAAGGGAAATCATGAAAAAATCTTAATCAGAGCAGCATCATAAAAAAAAGGAGCTGCCTCCATGTCTGAGTAGATACCGTCTCGCCATTTCATGTGGTGGACTCAGGTTCGATTCCCAGTGAAGCATGGCATCTTTTCATACAATACAAATTTCCACTGAACTTATGAGATGGTGAGGCTTGCTTTTTCATAAAAAAATATTTTTAGAAAAAAAAGTTGACAAACATAAAAAAATTATTTAAATTTCTTGTTAATAGTTTTAAGTACGTACGTTTTAGTTTTAAGATACTTTTAAATAACTCTAAAATAAAACAAAATTCGGAAAGCATCAATAAAAATTAGTTGAGCACATTTTTAATGCACACATTAAACGTGTGTAAATTACGCGTGTAATGAGTTCAAGTTAAATTTAGATGTTGAAAAGTTCAAGGTTTTGTTACATTTTATTATATTTAGTAATTTAAAAAAAAAAATGTAAATAAAATACTTTAGTTTAATAGAAAATAAATTAGTAGAAAAATATTGTAAATCGTTCTGTAATTTATGAAATGTCACAATGGAAGTATAATAAATTATTTTCTCATAAGCCGAAATATGGGGTTGAATTAATACGATATTATTTCTGGCCTCTGGTTGATAGGGCTGAATGTTACTAATATCTAAGAATAAAGGAATAGCAAAGAATTCATGCTTAGTAATATTATTTTAACAGAATTTGCGGCGTGTTTAAATCGAAATTTCCTAGAAAAGATATTAAATTTTTAGTTTAAAATTTTTTAACTTTTAGATTATTTATAAATTGATTTTAAAAAAAACAACATATTTTAGTACTTGAAATCTTAACCATTCTATTATAATTAGAAAGATATCTTGTTTTATATTAAAAAGTTACATATATTTTAACAAGAAGAATAAAATGACAACTGAAAAAACAGAAGTCCAGCCGGGAATCGAAAATAATCTAGAACCCAGCATGTCAACTGCCGTATTTGCTTATAATTCATTTGTTCAGATAATCAAGATACGACGAAAATGGTTAGAAAATGTAAACATTTCAATTACAAAGCGGAAAAAATAGTTCAATTTAAGGAAATAATATTGTGCCAATTTTCGTTTCGTCACTTATGTATAATCACTTGTGTCAAGTGTCAAAAAAAAAAAACATGAACACGAATCGTTTCTGGGCACACTTTCATACAGAATAGTTTTATTATTTTTATTGAAGAAGTCAACAGCGAGAATTTTTATATTTATTTATATACTGAATACAATATATATTACTGTTTCAAAGATTATACTGTGAACAAGCTGTTTTAGGTAAAGAAAAAACTAACACAAAAATCGTGTATTTATATAAATCTACAAAACACAATATTATATAGATTATATTATATTATATAGACACCGTTATGCATGTGTATATATATATATATATATATATATATATATATATATATATATATACACATGTGTGTGTGTATATAAAAGAACATGTTATAACTGATTCATAATTAACGCCCAGCAAAAACTACTGAAGATGATATCTGAATCTGTATTAACGTTTTTCTTATGGTGTAAATGCACTTTAAAAAATTACTTTTTGAAATTCCAAGTTAAAAGGGTTAAAATGGAGAAACAATAGAATTTACTATTTTTTTAGTTTCTCGGTAACAAATGAACATAACACAGGATTTTTGGTATGTCTAATCTTCACGTAAATATCTAAATCAATTTCTAGATTTTTGAAATTCGACCTTGAAATGGGTAATGAGGGTAAGTAATTTTGAACAATTATTGAAAATTTTCCCCCCCATTTCCTATTATAATAAATGAGATCTTCACTAAATTTGAGCTTCTAAATACTCTTTAGATAAATATATAAAAACCATCTTCGGGTTTTTTTAATTTCGTTTTTTTAAGGGATGCGACAGTGTATGGCGCGGCGTCTCAACCAATACAGCTACTGCCAATATTTCTTCCGGTTACTTGACTAAGAAACATAAAATACCGACCAGGGGCAGAGTCCTCTGGCTAGATAAGAACGGCTAAACATCCCCTGACCGCGACAGTCAAGTTCCCCTACCACTTATTTTCTACAATTAGTAATTTAATGAATCCCGACCAATTTTATAATTGTTTTGAACATAAATGCTATTTTTTAATATATTCTAAAATATAATAATATAAATTTTACATTTAGGTGCCATAAAAATAGTCTTCTGAGAAAACGTTGTCTTTTTTCCTGCAAATTACTAAAAAATAAAATTAAAAACATCGTTGTATCCTATAATGTAAAAAATTAATTAGATACAGCATTTCACACACATCTATAAGAAAGAATAATTTATTTGCCATCATTACAAACTTAAAAATAGATTTTGCACAAAATTATATCTTACATATATTTCAGAAGTTTAAAGTCTATCAATATTTTTATAATTAAAGGAATTGTTATAATCTCTTATTTTAAATTATATCTGAACGTATCGAAAATTTATAGAGTGGACCATATAACGAATACTTGAAGTTCTTAAAGATATAAAGTAAATACTGTACATGAAGTAATACAACAGAATTTATTAAATAATAATTGCTGGAGTTGATAAATTTAGGGGAGGACCAAGGATGGCGTATATAATAGTATAGGATAACGTTTGATGCAAAACATAAGTGTAAAAATTAGTAGATATGTGAATGAACGTAACAGACAGTAGTATAATATCTTCCAAATGAAAGATCGATAGGATAAGTAAAGTAGTTAAGGAGAAATTCTGCTTTGATGGACAGAGTAACTGACAAACGAACATTTGAACAGAACAGCGAAAGTAATTAAATTCCTAGTCAATACCTCTTGAAATCTATTACGTACTAAACGAAAACCAATAAATTAATGGTAGAAAAATTCTCTATACCGATTTTTTTGTAACAAAAAAGAGAAAAAATTATCTGTTTGAAATAGATTATTTTTAAATACATACAGAGGTATTCTCAAAGAATATAACAAACTTTTAGGACATGTTCTACTGATTAAAATAAAGAAGAAAGTTCATATAAGCATTGGTTCGTTAGCGGGTGTCGGCTGAGGAAAGATTACGCCCTGCTATCTACACCTTCAGTAAAATGAAGCCATACTATAATTCTTGGACTCAAATTAAAAGATAAATTTAGTGTTTTAATATAAAATAAAAATAAGAAAGAGTTTTCAGAACTGTATTTTTAGTAGTTTCGAGAAATACTGGGTAAAAGATAAAAGATAGGGGTCGTTTTTTTAATTTTTCCGTTTATAATTTATTTATTTATAATTTTACGGACTTTTATACTTTTTATGGAGTGAATCTATGGAAGTGCATTGTACATATGAACTATTGTCTTTTATATATATATATATATATGTTTTATTGAGGGAATTCATTGGAAACCCCTTATAAGGTTTTTATTGTAATTCTATTTACTATGGTTCCAGATTGTAATCAATTGTAAATAAACTAATTATGATTTGTAAAAAAACAGAAGGTAAGTAACTTACGAAAAATTAATTATATTATAGAGACACAAAAATAATTACAGTAAAACTAAAAAATAATAATTCCAAATCAATTAAACTCATTAAAAACAATTTTAATTTTTTTAAATAAAACATCTTTGATGAAGAAAAAGTTAAATTGCAATATTTTGGAAGCATTAGGAAGGACTTAAAAAATGATAAGCTAAACTAATAAAATTAATACATAAGAAAAATAATAATAAATGTGTAAATATAAATAATTAATACACATAAAAATTTAGGATGTTTATATTGTACATTTCCATTTATCCATTTACTTCATCGATGCTGTCCATATTTATTTTAGATCAGAGATTTAATTAATTTATTATAACGATACACTTATTGCAATGATGTTAATGTTTTATATATATATATATATATATATATATATATATTGTTTAATTTCAAAATATAATTAAATTTTAAATTAATAAAAAAAATTTCAATTAAATTTTGTTAAACTTCGTGTTCATGATGACGTTTTCATTAGATTATTTTTTTTTTTTAAATTAAAAAGTCTGACGTAGACAGCAGATGAACGCCTATTAAATTACATATATACATTTTTTTTAAATAAAAAGTACATCAAATTTTATTTCATTAATAACTTCTGATATTTTTTATATAACTTTTTTTTATTGTTATTATTGAATTATTATTATTAATTATAAAACATTTTTTACAATCAGAGGTTAATCATTATTAATAAATCAATATATTTAAATTAAAAAAAAGGTAAAAAAAGGAGATGAAGTTGGATTTGAATAGATTCCCCTTGTAACATCCAAATATTTCATTAATTAAAGTTTTATTTGGTTATACCTCTGGAACCAATGAAAATAAGTATCACTTATGATATATTATTGAAAAGCTCTGAATGAGGGCTTATTACTGCAGTTAAGAAAAAGTCCAAATCCCCAAATCCAAAAAAATTTGGATTTTGGGCTTTTTTGGACACTTTTTGTCCAGTCGATTGCAGTCAAAAGAGGAGGTGCACAACTAGATGTTACAACGCCCTAAATCCAAAACTTCAACATCCTACGGCCAATTGTTTTTGAGTTATGCCAGATACATACGTACGTACGTTGTACGTGCAGACGTCACCCCGAAACTAGTCAAAATGGATTCAGGGATGGTCAAAATGGATATTTTTGTGGAAATCTGAAAACCGAAATTTTTCACGATCAATACTTCCTTTACTTCGTACAAGGAGGTAATAACTCCAAAAAGTTTCATCAAAGGCTAATATCTGTTTTTATATATTTATTTCAGAAGCATTATGGATATTTAATTTATTTGCAAAAGCCATTTAACTGTTTTAATTTTTTTCAACAAACTTAACTTATGATAATTACGTTACGTTAATATAAAAAATTATATATTTCGTTTGTAATACAATTAAATTTTAGTTTCATATAAAAGACACTTTATTATATTATTACTTTATGACAATTAAAATATACGAAGTATGGCTGAACGTAATACACAATCACTCATAACTAACAAAATGAAAAAAAATTAACATAAAGGTAGATTTAATGTGCTACAAAAACATACATTTATTTTTTCACATAGTAACGATTTACATTTACAAATTTCTCCTAACGGTAAACAAGTTTTATCATTCCGGCAATGAAGTATGCTCTGGTAGTTTTTTCTTGATTCTCGATCTCACTTCGTCCCTCTGTACATTATCGATGATGAAATGACTACCCTAAGTATCCCTCTTTCGAAATGCGAAAAGAAGAGAAAATCGCAGATGGCAAAATTTAATGAGTAAGGAATTAGAGGAGTAGTAGAAATCGAATCTTGGTGACGATTAGGGCCAGGCAGGCAGCCACCTTGCCTAGGACAAGGCTTGCCAGCAACAAGGCTTGCCAGCACGCAAGAGCTGGATGGTCGGGCTGCTTCTGATGATGGCAAGATGGACCCTGAAGGTGTGAGAGGGCGTGAAGAAGGGTAAGGGCTCGCGAAACGCGTGTCCGGACCCTGATAGGTTAGGAACGGGGTGGGTAGCCTCCCTGCGGAGACCCATCGGGACCATCCACAAGCGGAAGGTTTGGATGACTCGAGGATGCACGGAGGACCCCGATAGGGGCCTGAATAGGCCAAGCTAGGGGTGGAATCTGCTTCCACGTCACTACGGGTGTAACGTGAGGTAATGCCGCAAGGTGATGCCAGTTACCCCGGGGGTGGTTAAGAATGATAAAAAAAAAGTAGAAATTTGAGGAATTTGTCAAATTTACACTTCATAAGAGTTTCGGCGGTTGCACGCGATGGGTATAGCCGAGCAATATCGTGTTAAAGAATTACCGGCTCCGTGAACCTTTGATCTCCACACGTATCTTCTAAGGTGTTTTAACATTTTTATGTATCGCGCAGAATTTACAGACGACCCAGCTTCTAGACAGTCAGTCGCACATGTTCGGAATCCCAGAACAGTGTTAAGAAAAATGTTAACTTCAGTAGATGTGTTTTGAATTTATTTTATTGTGGCGAACCACAGTGCTAGTATTCCATGCTCAACCGTTTTTGATCACTATAAACACCATTTAGTTGATTGACTGTAACTAAGTGTTCACTTCTTCCGTTGTTAAAAATTTAATTATCGCGCGATGTTTTAGTGGTGTTAACATAGCAGGCGTATTCGACTCCATAACAATGACGGCTGTCAGAAAATGGGCAACTAATTTTGGAATGTTAGTAGAAGAAAAACTAAGCTACAAGATAAAAGCATCTTTTGCTTCCAACGGTATTTTTTCCGTTATGCTCCAGTGTTCATGCGTTATATTTCAGCCACCCCTCGTAATATACTTTTTTATAAAAACATAGCTTTTAAAAAAAGCATATTTTTACTAAATAAATGAATAAATAATATCACTCCTTGTTAAAGTGGTAGCGTCTCTACATTTTTATCTCAAAGGTTCTGAGTTTACTTTCAAATATGGTATTTTTTACACACTATAAAATCCAATCCTCATTGAAAACAAAAATCAAAGTAACATGACAATTCGGTGTAAGTTACTGTCACCTAAATAGAAAGATTAATACCCTAAGCAAAATTGTTTTACAAAGAAAATAAACTTACAAAAGTACGTAATTAATTACATTAGAAAAAAAAAATAGTATTAGTGAACGCAGGAGATTAAATAAAATTGTAATTTAATATAGAATATTTTAAATGAATTTACATTACTGGTTGTTTCACGGCAGCATTATAAAAATTTACGTTTTAGTAGAAAGTAAAAGAAAACATTTCTATTAAAATGCGAAAAACTCTTGTGAAATAAACCCAGTTCATCAGAATAAATATTATAATTTTGTAAAAATACACGCTACTTAACCAAAACCTTCATCAGTCTTTTATAAAATACTTTTGCATTATTTTATATGATAATTCATTAACAAAAACTATTTAAAGATCTAATTTAAACATTATTTCTTAATTTTGACTAAGGGTCTCGATTCCCGATATATATGTAATTTCTTTTTGTAATTTAAATTAAACAAAAAGTGCTAAAGATTAAAAAAATATGAAGGATGATTTGCTTAACCTTTAATTGATTTTCATATAATAAATTTTAATATTAAAGTTATCAGGTACGGTTATTAGCAATAAAACTGAAATTGTTGAGTTTATTCTTTAAAAACTAGGAAAAAAATCAGACCTATCAAATTCATCTGCCTCTACCTTCAGAAGATAGCTCAGTTAATTCCATTACCATAAATTTAATTTATAGCAATTATTTTTTATACGACTATTATATTTACTTTTACTTTCTTTTACCGGTCTTTTTTTTCTGGGGGTAAGTAGCAAGATTTTTACCTCCTTATCCCTTTCTCGAACAAAACAACAAATGTGTTATTAATGAACGGTCACATTTGTTCATTAATAACCGATGTTACTAAATCATTGAGTCCAAAAGTAACAATATAACAACATTTCAACGGTCCCTATTACCTATTAAAAGTCATTTTTTCATTATTAATTTTGAATATTAGTTTGGTTATTGCGTTTTGATGTTGTAAAAGCTATTAAGTTCAGTTTATTATACTACAGAGATAATGTTTGTTTTGAAACGAGAGAAATACTGAAATTTATTATGCTGCAGTAATGTAATTTATTACTTTGTTGATCGACAAAAAAATAGCATTATTAGCGTATGAAGTTATTTATTTAACAAACAACTAATTATTGAGATTAATAACTCCACCCATAATGTAAACCAACATAAAAGAGGTATGTAGTAAATTACAAGTAATAAGGCGCTGATTATGCAATGTGGATGGCTTAATTAATAGTGGAAACGTCAACATAAAATATACGTGAGAGAAAAGACGGTATTTCACTGTGAATAACTAAACCAGCAATGAATTTTTAAAAAAAATTTTCTTCTATGCTTAATTAATCTTCAGATTTATTATCTTTGGTAATTAGTTCATTGATGTCAAGAGAGATGTTTTTAATTAATGAAATATTAAAACAAATCTACACTCTTACAAAAGAATATTATCAAATATTTCGATTTTTTAAGAGCAACTGGCGAAATATATAGCTCTTATTACATGGAGGTAATAAAAATAGTTAAAAACAAACTAATTAATCAATTAATGAATAGATTTTATTTGAGAATTAATTATTTAATATTAAAATAAAATTAACTATTAAAATTGTAATTAATTATATTTAATTCATACTACACATTAGAACTATATAAAGATTTTTTATGTTTATTACATATTAAAAATCGTATATTAAAAAAAAATAACTTTTTCCACATTAAAGTTAAGTAAAAACTTAAAATACTTATACAATATGAGAAAAATAAAACCAGAATCATTCCTCATTAAAAAAAAAAATACAATACAGATAATAATATAATAAAACCTGTTGAAATGTCAATAAAATAGAATTTTGATTTGTTAATATTACAATTAGCGACCAAGATTATGGTTTTACTATATAAAATCGCGTAAACGTGGGTTATTAAGAAATTCGTTTTACTTTTCAGGAATTTAAATATTGCAATTCTAATAATAAAATATATTTTATTAGTAGATTGATGTTGATTGTTGATGTCGAGTAGATTAATTGCTGCAAAGTGACATGATTCTCAAGCCTCTGCAGGAATTTGACATTGCGCTGTTGTGCAATCTCACGAACCGATGGGAGCTCCAGATAACCCTGAATCTCATCATTCCGCGTGAACCTCGGAGCTTCGGCAATTACCCTCGCTACTTTGTTTTGAAATTGTTGTATAATTTCCACATTACCAGTACTTGCCGTTCCCTACAATTCTACACCGTAAGTCCAGATTGGGCGCAGGATAACCTTATAAATTAAGATGTTGTTGGATAACGTGAGGCCTGAGTTCCTCCGTAGCAGCCAATGAAGTTCCCTTTACCTTGCGTTTAGCTGTTTCCTCTACATCCTCACGTGATACTTCCTGGTCAAACGCCGATCCAGGTGAAGTCCCAGATACCGCACAGTCTCTGTTTGCGGGATCAAAACACCATCGAAGTACACACCGGGACAGTCACCTCTCCACACGGCATATGTGACGTGACTCGACTTACCTTGATTAACCTTAATCCTCCACTTTTTCTGCAACACGCACACTCGATCCAGCGCCATTTATAGGTTCTGCGAGGCTAGGCCAGGGTTTTCGTTAACGACCAGGATAGCAGTGTCATCAGCGAACGTGGCGAAGATGCAATTATCCAGGTCCGGAATGTCTGCAGCGAATATGGAATACAACAGGGCCCAGCACAGAGCCCTGACGGACACCCGATCCAATCTCAAAGAACCTGGAAAACTCCTGATTACATTTCACCTGAGCAAACCGTCCCTCAAGATAATTCCACAAGACTAGGAAGTAGGGTTGAGGAAGTTGTAGCTTTAACTTGTAGAGTAAGCCAGGTATTCATACGTTATCAAAGGCCTGCTGGATGTCTAAGAACGCCGCAGAGCGGAATTTCTGCTCCTCCAGACACCCACTGATGACTCTATGGGATTGTTCGATGGTTCAAAGGCCACACCTGAACCCAAACTGATGGTCCGGAATTATCCCCTTACTCTCCAACACTGGCCTAAGCCTGTGCAGTAGTAGCTTCTCAAACAATTTAGATAAGACTGGGAACAGGCTAATTGGTCTGTAAGAAGAAATTCCTGTGCAGGCTTTCCTGACTTCAAAATCATCGCCACCTGCGACACTTATTCCGCTGGGAAGTAAGACGTCTGCAGAACAGCCTTAAACAAATTCCTGATGTACTCGATGCCTTTAAGGGGTAGCATGACAAGCGTTTTGTGCGTCACTAAGTCAAAGTCAAAGTCAATTATTAAATTGAAAATACAATTCTAGTTTTTCTATAAACTTTACAACAGTTAATAAAAAAATTAATACAAAAGGGATTATGACAGATAATAATAACAAAATCAGTCATTAATAACAAAATTAACTCTATACATAATGCTTCCGATGTTTACAAAAGAAAACTAGTTTACATTTCTATCAATAAATAATATCATCTTGTTCACAACGAACTCGCTGAACGTTTCTGAATTTTTCTTTTTCAAATTTTTATCGATTAACGTTATTCATTTCCTTTGTCTTTCATATTCTGGGAGTTTCTATTACTGTAAACTTCTCCACCCGTTAAATAATCTTAATGAAATATTATTATAGATAAATTGAGGTAAAAAAAAACTATTTGAATTAGGAAACAATAGATAAAAAAGTGATAAAATTTAACATTATAGTCAAATTAGCTACATGAGGTTCTTCAATCATGATCTTTCCAGAAAAATCATTTCTTTTGATATCATACATATTGTAGACCTATAACTGTTATCCTTATATTATTCGGTAATTTAAGATCAATTTTTTTTTTCGGAATATAATTAAATTTGATAAGTCTTTTGTATTTTATACTTATATGTTAGTAAATACACCAAAAAACCTAGTATGGGCATTCCTTTTTTATTCACTAAGAAGTATATAATCTCAAAGAGAATATTATATTTCTATAATTATATAAATTTTAGTGTGATAAACCAAGCAGTTGCTAATTAACTAATAGTTGATGAAATAAAATTTTATACTAAATGGCCTTTAATTAACAACTGTCGGACGTTTCAAATAAAGGTTCCACTTAACCACAAAATTGAATTACTAAGTACTCGTATAAATTAATGGCCTTTTAACAAGTTGCAGATTGCTAAGTTTCCTACTCTCGCAGTAGGCGAAGACATTACAATCGAAAACTAATTCATTCATAATGTTCAGCATTATTCTCGTTTTTTTTTTTGTTTTGTTTTTTTTTACATAAATGTATAAAATTGTTTTATTCCTTATATTTAAAAAAATATATATATTTTTAATGCTTTTATCCCCAATTACACATATACGTTATCCTTTATATATATATATTTGTTTTCATTCTTTATTTATAATGGCATCAACGATTAGTGACATTAGCGTCATAAGAGTTATAGAAAATCGTTTACATTCAAATAACATTTAAAATTTACAATTAAACGAACGTTGAATGTTAAAATATTAATTAATAATTGGACATTAGAACATAAACAATATTTAACATTGACCGTTACGCACATTAAATTTTTTTAAAATTAAGTTCCTCACTTATTAATTATCATATAAAAAATTAACATTGTTTTGATGTCTACATTGTTAATATATACAAAAAGGATTATATAATTTTTGAAAAGGATTATATAAACATAACCAATTTATCTGAAATTTCTGAATTATTATTTTCATAATTTTATTTATCTTTTTTATTTCTTATTTTTGGTATTTGTTTTGTTAACTATTTAAATAAAATAATATAACTGATAAATATTTCACATTATAATTGAACACTCAAGGTTCTAAAAATATGCTAATATCACTTAATGTCATCAAGCCCAGATAGCGTTACAGTGGAAATTATTAAAGAAATCTATGAAACCGGTGTTCCGACTATGCACCAAATCTGTTAAATACATATGGTTAACCGTCAAATTGCTTGTTAAGTGAGCAACCTCGGTGTTCATACCTCTACAAAAAAAGGCCGCACACAGCGCTGCAAATATTATAGAAATATTTCTCTGACTTAATATGCGAGTAAAGTCTTTTTCTACATATTCCATGAACGTCTACCGTACTATCTAGGCAGAATTGTTCCTGCAGAGCAAGCTGTATTCCACAAAGAAAGGAGTATGCATGAGAAAATTCTAAATGTCAGGCAGCTGATAGAGAAAGCCAGAGAGTTCAACACTTCTTTTGTAATATGTATGCCAGATTACGCCAAGGCTTTCGATTCGGTCAGATGGAAAGATCTGTGGCGAGTACTGAAGGAGACGGGCGTTCCTGATCATGTAACCTTCGTTTGGAACCCTTATGTATAAGAACAGCGCAGTGGTTAAACTTAAAAATGGCACAACAGAGTCGTCGAAAGGAGAACTTTTTCTCATTTTTAAAATGAGATTTTTACCTGTCGAGAATACTACAGGGATGTATTCATTCTCCGATCTTATTCAACATTTACGGCGAATATATCATGCGGAAGATCCTTAAAATCTGGCATGGTGGTATAGGAATAGAAGGCAGGCGTATAACCAACGGGTTAAGATTTGCTGACGATGAGACCCTGTTCGCCGGCTCTGAAGTTAAAATGAACGAGATTCTCACCCGTGTTCAGGAAGAAAGTGAGGTACTAGGGTTCAAATTAAACGTCAGAAAAAAAATTACATACATATATTATATAATAATTACGTACATACATGTATGTAGATTCTTATTTTATAATAATATATATTTGAATAGTGTACAAAAAATCCATCATTATCATCGGTATGATTAAAAGATATTTAATTTTGAACTTCATTTTAGTAAAATTAATTTCCGTAGCTTAAATTTGAACAAATGTAATTGGAAATGTCATTATTAAGGAGAATTTTAATCATTAAGCAACAAACATTTTCATTTTCATTTTTTTTTTTTTTTTTTATGAAAGATCAGACATCAACAGCCACCGGGCAACAACAACCCGGTGAAAAGATGTTATGCTGACTGGGTTCGACTCGTGTTTATGGGGCAATTATTTTGTAAAATGTTGGGGTTAACACCGACTTTATTATATTAAGCTCAGTGCATGTTTGCATGGTTATCTTACCATTTTTAAAAAACATTTGTCCCAAAATTCCCCTCATCACCAAAAATCGAAAAAGGCTATATATTTTCATTGATTGTATATCTTTAACCGAATTTTATTTAATAAGGCATAATAATAGTGTAAGTGGTCGAAAAAAATACTTTGCGGCAATATTGGGGTACGGATGCTGACCAAAGTTTAAAAATATAGATTTTTTTTTTTAATTTTGTTTAACTTTCTTTTGGTCTATTTTCATGTATCATTATTTTTCTACCATATAAGAATAAATAACTAAATTATGCGAGAGATGTATTACAATTTTTCTGTTAGCTTTTTTATTAAATAATTTACTAGTTTTATCAGAAAGTACAATAAAGTTATTTTCCAATTTAACTATAATTTATGTTTTAATCAATAAGAATATATTCATTTTATTAAGGAGATTTTATACTTTTAACGAAATGTAATTTATTCAATACATATATAAAGGTTTAAAAATGTTTTTCTCCTTACTCCTTAACCTATCACTGACGGATTTAAGTTCACAACAATAAAATTATGAAAACAAAACTATTAAAGGCCGACCTCCATGCTTAGTAAGTAGCGTCTCAGTACTTGTGCGGAGGTCTCGGGTTCGAATCCCGGTCAGGCATGGAATCCTTTCCTACGTTACCAATTTCTACCGGGATAATCACCACAGCAGTTGATGCCCGCTCTTTCAAAACAAAAAAAAAAATTAATGAAAACATTTGTTCCTTAGTGATTTATATATAGTTAAAACATACCAATAAATTTTATCAATGTAAATTGTTTACTACTGTAAAAAATAGATTATTATTGTATAAAAATCTCGTATATCAATAAAATGTAATATTTCTTATACAAAAATGTAATATTTTGATTTTAATACACATTGCTATTTACATTCATTAGACAAAATTTATATAAAAAGAAATGAGCCGTTAAAGAATATATTTAAAAATAAAAAAGTAGTTTTATAATCGTAAACTGAATTTGTGGTACGGTATTCGTATATTACGATACATAACTTAAAATGTACGTCGGTGCATTTAAACTTTAAATGGTCTTAAATGAAAATATACTCTTCATAATATGACTGAATGATTGTAATATCAATATTTGATTTACATAAGTTCAAATATTTAGGCTATTTTCAAAAGAGACCATACCAAGGTTGGTTAAATCGTAAAAGTAGATGGAAATAACTATTTGAATTTATTATTAAGTGTTGAATAGTAAGAAATTTGTTCTTTTAACGCTTTTATTGAAATGTAGCAAGAGTGGTAAACAAAGTCACTTTGCGATAAAGAATCAATAAATAATATTTTATTCTTCAATAAACAATAATGCATTATAGAGTGACGTCATTGTAAATAAACTATAACTTAACAAACAGATGTGATTAAAGTACTTTATTTTTTTAAATTATAAAATTTACAATTCAGAGGGCCCTAATAGAATTTAATTTGAGCATATGTTTTTAACACATTCAACTGGGTCAAAAATTATTTAATTTTTATTTTACTTTATACAATTACATATCTGTTCCCTCGTAACAATGAATAGATGTGTTGAATATTTATAATTAACGTAGAAGAGAAATTCCAACAGTATTTAACTTCGTTTATTCTGTCTGTCACCCTTTAACAGCTGCCGATTGATAATTATGATAAATAATCTTCTTTACAGCTTGTAAAAAATGCCATACCTGACCAGGATTCGAACCCAGAGCCTACATGTAAGAAGTAGAATCGATATTGCTCTAGAACGGAGATATCGGCATTCATTCGTAGAGTAGTAGATTACAAAAATAAGTGTCTTTAAACTAACCCCAAAATTATATAATTTACGTAAAATATGATCGATATTAGTAACATAATGGTAAACAAAAAATATTTTGTGAATCCAGAATAACTGTAGAAGAAATAAACAAATATTTTATTTAGAGCATCGAAGAAATAATTAAGAGTACTCAATAAAAGGTATTGAAATACGTAGGAAGATCTGAAAGAGGTACTTGCAGCTACTGAAAATAATTTAGTTAAGATTTTAGTACAATTTAGTTGAAATTTTTTGACACCCATTAAAATAAATAAATAAATATATACATATTTATATATATACATGTATTATGTATATACATGTATACATATTTATATATATACACATTTATATATATGTACATATATATATATATATATATATATATATATATATATATATATATATATATATATATATATATATATGTACACACACTTTTACCCTTTTTTTAACGACCAGAGTACATTATTTTAAAATTTGACTGTGATAGTATCTGATCTGTTTACAGAAACCCCACATCAAACAACACAACCATTAAAAAAAAAAAACTACAATCACTGGTCAGATAAAATTAACATGTAAATAATTTTTATTAGCTCAATAATTACTCGGTCATAGAAGCATGTGTATCATTTCTTCTTTTTAACTAATTGTCATTTGTAAATCAGTTCTTTTTTTCAGTTGTTACTTTCTTTCAAGAACACGTTGTCGTTCAGTTAATAATGTAATATTAAAGAGTGAACTTAAACATGTATAATGTAGTATATAAAAATGATTATATAAAAAATAATAATATATATAAAAAGGCTCTGGGTGCGAGCCAGCGGTGGTGCGGCCGAACAATTGAGCAGAGATATCGCCGAAAAAGTGGAGGATACTTCCAGAGCCCTGGCTGGAAGGGGCGGTCGGAGGGTGGGTCCACATCCTTGTTAAGGACGTGGATGCTCTCACGACGCAGGATGAGTTTCTCAGGGAGACTCGTAAAATAGCTGGTGAGTCGGTCACTATTGATATTTTATCAATACCGGCTTACGACTCGACGCAAGTAGTAATATTAGCAGCGCCGCCCTTCCTTGCGGACAAACTGCTGTCTGATGGGCGACTTTGTATTGGGTGAGTGGCCGCCTATCGGGTAACACGGCGTGCCTCCGACGAACTCTACTTTAGATGCTGGAGTCTAGGCCCCAGGGCGGTTCTTTAATGGCGCAGATACAAGTGGTCATTGTTTTACGTGTGCTAAGGCCGGCCATATACTTAAAGATTGTAAGCAGGAGCCTCGATGTACATCCTGCAATTTGTACGGTCATGCGCCCGAAGGTCGAGGATGCAAGACGGGTCCATCCGCTTCACAGTAACGTCATGGTGTCTTTGAGGGACAGCTCCACCCGGGAGGGGTGGGAGGCGTCGGTCTTCCACCATCAATGATCGGGTGGGGACTTCATTAAGATGCCATTGGGGGAATGTAAGACCGTAGTACCGGTGGGGGTTTCCCACTTGAGACGAGACGTCAAGACCGGAGTCCCGGTGGGGAGTTCCCAAAAGAGAACTCCCCCCCCCCCCACCGGGAGTTATTTTATTTTATTTTATAAAATAAAATTATATTTATTTCATTCACTACAAAAATAAATTCAAGTTTTTATATTAAATCATCAGATTATTTAGCAGGTCAACCAATTCTAAAATAAAATATTAATTAATCATTCTGACACAAAAGATTTACATGGACGCAAAAGATTTAAAACAAAAAGGTATAAAATGGTTTACCGTACCCAATCAACGGTTTTAAGACAAGTATCCAAAATATATCCAGTTTTTGGCTATAAAAATGATTAACTGTCTTTGTTCCTAGGAATATCTTTTATCAATGAAATACATAATAAGATAGACCTCTTGATTTGTAGCTAAATACACACTTCGAATCTTTTTGCCACAAGGCAAGAGAAAGGAAAGGAATTCAATTGGTACTTGCAATGATAGAAACATAACAGCCAACTACTGACATTATGTTAATTCCCAACAGTTACCCTTATTACGTAATTATAATAACATTTTCTAATTATTGTTAAGTATTAATAATAATATATACTTATATTGATTCAGTACATTAGCGGTAGACGTATCGATACAACTCTTCAAATGAAGCAGAAGAAATAATTTGTTTCGCAGAGTAAATTAGCGTCAGGAAACGAATCAGCCAAGTAGTCTAGGCAAAATCTTTTATCGTATTCCAGGAAAAACCTATAAATAAATAAAATAAAAATATATTCAGTTATTAATAAAATGAATTTAGTAATTAAGAGATGAATAAATAATTTTTCAACATTTTCTAATTTCACAAAACAAAATTATGTTAACAAAGCCTTAAATCCAAATTATAAAAACAAGCTTCCATCGACCTTATAATAACTTATATTTAAATTTTATATTATTTGTTATATTTTATAGGCTAAGTTAACAGGAATTTAGTATTCAGTCACTAATTTCACCTCTTGGGACATAGTAACTTTGTTAATATTATGTGAACTTTACCAATCTCTACAAAGTAACCGGCTCTGACCAGATGGCGCCTCTGTGTTTACTAACTTGTCCGCCTTTGACGGTTGAAATATCACAAAATTAATTGCTTCACTATTATAAATATTAAATAGCTTATCACAAAATTTGTGAAACGTATAAATTTAAAACAAAGATTCACATGTTATAAATTATAAAGAAAAATATAATTTACCAATGTTCTCAAGCATTTAATTAAATATGACCATTAAATAAACATAAATATGTCAGTTGATATACCAATGCAATATTTCATTTAAATAACAATTTAATCTACTATATATATATATATATATATATATATACTCGTGTATGTATATAGGTGAAAGAGCTCACTTGTGTTTAACCAAGCATTAATGTTAGAACTTTGTTAATCACAGTTATATATTTATTTAATTTAGATAAACTTCAAAACTAACGGATGGGCTTATCCTTGTTTCTTTTCTTTTTTTATTTTTACATTTATATCGTTTTTTTAAAGGTTATACGGTTGTTCAAACTTTATGATTTTCCGGGAAAACATTTTATTATCATTTACACAGCTGTAAAGTCTATCGTATCCATTCGTATAAAACTTATACAAAATTCATTACTTAAACCTCTATAAAGTTTATGACCACATCGTTGGTACGAAACACTAGATGCACTAAGTAAATATCTGAATGAAATTTAAAACATACTTTACGTATAATACATATTTTAAGTCAATTTTTATTTAAATATTTATAAAAACTAATTATAACTTTCGTAGAGATCTCTACTTCATCAGAAAATGAAAATTACCTATGTTAAATTAAAAATAAATTTCTAAAAATTAAAATATATAGAAATATGTTTACCTTTAGTCAACGATTACTGATTTTATATAAATCACGGAAATGATAAATATACCATTATTTTCCGTTGCCTTCTTTGCTGAATTAAGGATTACTGAGGTGACATACATTATGTAAAATGCAGGGGACGTTCAGCCCTACAAATAACACCTTCATTCTAACACAGGTTGGCTATATAGTGATTAACATTACTCTCAGAGAAAGCAACTGTGACTTGTAGCTCTTTTACCTAAGTAAGTACCTAAAGTAGAGCTACTTTCTTTGATGCTTGTAAAGCCATACGAAAGACTAGATAAAGCTATTCGAAGGTACAGATACTGAGTGTCAAGGAACATATTAATATGCCGCTTAAATTATTTGTACTCATCAGGGAAATTACAAGTAAATAAATAAAATAATTACAATATTATTAAAAGCGAGATAAATCTTTAGTAAATTAAAAAATTTATTTATTCTAAACTAAATATTATTTTGGGATAATTCTAATGTAAATCCTATTTTTTTTTGTTGAATATTCTTATGCATAACTGCATTAACCCTTTGAACTCTTGTGTCCTGCGTTGCAGGCCACGGTTGTATCAGTAGGATCCGATTTGTTTGAGGGTATGTGCTGTTACTAGTGACGAGTGGATGTATTACAAGCCATAAGAGCTGTCGCGACATTAGAAAAATTGTTTTGGAGTGCAAAGAGTTAAGATTATATAAAAAACAAAAAATAAACACTTTTTTTGGAATAGAGAAATCCGTAATGTTTTTTGTTTGGAATTACAAAAATATTTTTAAAAGTTTACAAAAGTTAAAAAAAATGTTTAAACACAATCTAATTAATTTATTCTAAAAACTTACTTTGACTTTATTGCTATATAATATAAAAAATATTTTTACTTCGAGTTAATAAAAATAAATCACAGTTGTAGGATAATAAAATCAGTATTTCCTTATATTGTGAGAATAATAATCAGAAAAGTTGAACTGCATTCGACAGGATGAAAATGAAATTTGAAAAGAAAAAATTAAGAAGGACCTGTCAATAGCAGTGAATTGAAAATTAACTATCATCTAAAGCTGGAGGCAAATATATTTCCTGCGTATGAAAAAAAAGGACTGGTTAAAGAAACTTCAAAAGATTTCAAGTAAATGAACCATTACATTTTAATTATAAGAGTTTTAGTTATTAAAAAAATAATTTCTTCTTTTTGTTATCATAAATGAAGCGTATATAAAAAGCCACAACTATTAAAGCTTATATATTATCCACTTAATGGGTTTATTTACCCGTTATTTATTTTTATAGTTGAAATGAAGGAGCATTAATATCTTTATATTAAAAGATTAAATAATTTAAAACATCCGAAAAATAATAGCCAATATAATTTTATTAAACCATTTGTTTTTTAAATTCGTTATTTAAAAGAAAACATAATTCGTAGACTTATTAATTCATTTTATATTTTTTATTTATTTCTTTTAATAATAACAAAATTATTATAAATATTATTGTAAATATATCATAGATTGATACACTTTTATTATAAAAATATACAAAAATTTGATATATGCTTATATGTAAGCAATAAAATGAAAAATGTAATGAAAAATAATAGAAAGAAGTATAATGAGAAAATAAAAATTTAACTAATATAACAGAAGTGGACGAATTTAGTCACTTAGTTCCTTTAATTACAAAGGATTTATAAAAAACAATTAAAATATAAAAAGCTGTTGCAAAGGAGAGCTTTCATACAAAAATAATAGATTAAAAATTAAAAATAAATTTTTATAAGACTTGTGTAGTCTTATTAAAATTGTGTAGTCATGCATTTATGGTAATGAAATAATAGGTAAAACAGAATGGAAATGAATAGAGGTATTTCTTTCAAACGTTGTTACAGAGGAAATAAAAATTGGACGAGTTGATAAAATTAAAATTAAAATTTTATTAAATGAATGGAGGAAGAAAAAAAATTTGTGGAAAAATATTTTTTTTAAATAAACTAAATTATCAGGCTTGCGTTAAAACATTCATGTTTTATTAATTTGAAACAGAGGAATCTGTCCAAGAGAAGGTCTGAAATAAACAAATAACCCAGGATAAAAAAATGTGGTTAGTACGTCAAGGTAAAATTATTATCAGAGATTAAAGATGTAGAATGAAGCATTAAATCAATCAACGGACGGGTAACTAAAAAAAAACGAGAATTATATGAGAAAGCAGACTCCCAGCCGATATCCATTCACTAAGATCTCATTCGTTACACAATTGCAGGTAATACAGATGTCCAATCATTTTCTACGAAGATTGGAAATGCGTTGGAGCAGAGATTTGATCAAATTAACAAATTATTTATATTTAATCAAATTTTGAAAACTTTCCAAAATAAATTTTATACTACTCGTATTAAAAGGAAATGATAAGTACTAGAATATTTCTGGACTATTTTGGTCCAGACAACCAGAATTCAGTAAAATTTTAATTTTATAGATAGATACACCTATCTAAAAATATCTTCCGATCAAATTATACACGAATATAATAATTTAAAACAATACTCTGTTGTATAATGATTGCTCAAATAACAGTTCCTGTGATGTTACAACAGTTGAAATAAATTGAAAAAAAATCTGTTCAACTGAATACTTTCTACTTAAAGTAAATATTTTTTTAAGTGGTCAAATATCTCACATGTATATAATATGATATATATTTCATCATCAGGAAACTTATTTCAAAAAATCTAACCACAACGTTGTAGTGCATTGTTTATTTATTCTTATATAGTGGGAAAATAATTATACATGAAAAAAGTTACCTAAGAATTCTTTTTTGAGGGGGGATTACCCACCTCAAAATGACGAAGTTTTATTTTAAAATATACATTATATGTGTAATAAATCAAAAAGAAGTTTTAAAATTAAAAAAAAAAATCTATATTATTTTTTCAGCTCCCCCACATCCAAAATTACCTTTCAAGAAATTTTTATGATTTTTCTACATTTGCAATGCTAAATGGAAGAAACTAAAAAAGATTTTACTGAAAAATGTGCAACCAATAAAAAATTATGTAAAATTTATTTTCTTTTTTTTTTTTGTTGAGGGGTTAAATTACGATAAAATCTTATTGTATATAATTAAAATTTGTTATTTAAACGTTTAATAATATTAGAAATTTAAATAAACCAAAAACATTTTTAAAAAAATTAAAAATAACCGACATTTTTAAATCTTGAACGGCTCCCCACCACCAAAGTAATTTTTGTGGTCACTTACACAACTACTCTGACTAGGAAGACAAAAAAAAATTCGATTACAAAAATATTTAATAGATAAAAAGTTAGCTTTTTTGATTTTTAGACAAGGGGAATTATTTTTTTTAAATATGGTAAAATAAGTATTCACACATGTACTAGCTTAATATAAATGAGGTTATGTTTGGAAAATTTTGAGAAAATTGACCCCAACAAATATTAAATAAACAAATATTTCTAAGTATTAAAAACAATCAAGTTTCTGATTAAATATTTTTAAAGATACTCAAAAACAATGTGGTTGTACCAAAACAGGTTCGTGACTGATATATTATTTTATGAAAAAGTTCATATGTATTTACATAGTACGCATCTTCTCGAATAATATCAACAATCAGCCAAAAACGGCTAAAAAGCATTGAAAGTAGTTCTTTTCTTTTTTAGCACGGGAATGTCATGGCAACGTTGGCATAAGTCAATATATTTTAACCCATTCACTTCCATGGATACAAAGATACGCAACGAAAAATATTGACGATAGGACAAGGCTGTATAGACATCCAATATGTAATTCAAATTTTAGTGACGTGTAACACGACAGCTGTTGCATCAATCCCTTTCATATAATTTTTTTCAGAATAAAACATTTCATCTATTTTAAAGATGTACTACGAATAACACTGCTTCAATTCCTTTTTTACTGTACTAAACAAAGAAAGTGTCTGACTCGTAACACTTTTGAAATAGTGTTTACTTCAAGAAAATGTAACTCCCTTGTTTCTCACACCTGTTGTGAAAACAATAAAGAAAGAATATCATAAACGAAAAATTTAATTAGAAGAAATTGTATAGTATTATTTAATTTTAAAAAATTTCAGTTTATCAACCTAACTGTGTGAAGTAAAATCTTTCACAATTTTATTACCGTTAATAAATCTTGAGTTTGACTACTTTTTGACGAATTAAAATAATAAAAAATAACGGATAATATTACTTACATTTAAAAAAATATTATATTTTTCTTATAGTTAAATATATGTATGTCTATAAATTAAAAAATGGATTTAAAAGTACTTTTCAGTTTTCTGGATGGTATACAGAAAATCTGTGTTGTTCTTCAAAACAGATGGACTCCGATCATACTATTACACCTATATAACTTTCCTTGAGTTTGCTAATTCAATCTCTGAGAAAAAACCAGATTAAACCGTTTTATAGCTAAATTTTTAACGCTGGTTTGGATTTATTTCAAGGTTTGATTCACCAGAAACAAGAGTATTAAGCTATATAACTTACATAATTAGCTCCATATATTTTTTTATATTTATTTCTTCCCCTTGGGGCCAGACCTGCTTTAAATACGAACTCAGCTTCAAGGGAAAATCATGGAGAATTCAGCCCTCTTCTTTTCAGCACGCTTCTTTTGCCACCTTTGTGATAATTCTGATCAAATTCTTCGATACGGTTTACCACTCCTGTTCGGTCTGCAATAAAATCCCCATGAGGTTATCAGAGGTAAGCATGCTGAATTCTCCCAGGCAGCTTCCATGTGCTACAAGAACCTGGCGTATTCATACATCATGTATTTAGCGGTAACTTTCCTTCCACAATAAACACGCTCGGCGGAGAGTCTCAATGCCCGCATACACAGATATCCTTTTAAGCAACTGTAACCGGTCAAGAACTGGGTCAACTCGTACCCCAGTTTCCCCTGCTTCCGGTACAATCATCTTTGGAGGTCCGGAATCAGTCTACAGGGTCAGACAGTCATACAGGGTCTATCAGTCGCATCTCTTCTGCTGCTTGGGAACAAGCGATACCTCTACAACCGTCTTACTCATCGCCTCCCTCTTCCGAATGAGAAGGTCCAGGGATCCAAGTCCAGCTACTATTCCGGCGTCATCGCCCAGATTTTATAGCCGCAACATAAATTAGCCCTATGTAAGCATAGTAAAACTATAAACTTGTCCGTAATAGACCACTCTAAGAATTTTCCTAACACGTTAACGAATCGGCTATCTCACGTGTGTTAGATGGAATCCAATAACAGTTGCGATAAAAAATTCCTAATTTCTCAACTTCAGTAAAGAACTGTACATAATATACTATATCCTAAAAAGGGAGCATTAATTTTTTGTTTTACACTATATATTTCAGTCACTTTTTTATGATCGTGATTCATTAAATCACCTACGATGCAAGAGAGACTAAATAGTTATTTTCGTCGAAAATAATGATGTTCATTATGAAAGTGTAATTTGTAAGGCTAAATACCATCCGCATTTGAATAGATTTGGCATACTGATGAACACTGATTTATTTGGCATAGTGAAAAAAGAGTCGGGAAATGAGAGCACTTCTCCCTTGAAATGAAAAAAAAAAAAAAAATACAAATTATATCAAGTAATTACCTTAATAAGCTATTTATATTTTTGAATGCCTATGTAATTTTTAGAGGTGACGTGTGCCTCGTGAATGATCACGAGGGATACCACGTGAATGATCATGACGGGTGTGCTTACACCCGTAATTTTAAGCCACTCAACATAAATACAATAACTCAATCTATAATTTTATACCACTAAAAAAAATTTAGTAAAAATTGAATTCATATTTAACCATATTTGATTCACTATGATAGAAACAATATTTTTGAAAAAAATTTAAAAAATCAACAAGATCGACTAGTTCGAATGTTATTCCAACAAAATAAATGAATTAATTTCCTTCCTTAAATTTTAGTAATATTTTTAGTAGATTGGCTTATTCTGACTCAATAAAATTCATTAGATTACGTTTCGGTTGCCTTATTTAGGTGTAATAAATAATATTTTACCGAAATGAGATATCGGTAATATTGAAAAACGAGAGATCAGAAAGTAGTTTTTACTTCAATATAGTTAAATAATATAAACTCTTACTTAACATTTCATGGTGCCATCTGCTAACTTCCATGTTCATTTGATATATAGGAGGTTATTTTTGCGACTCTAACCATAATTTAAAAATTTCATTTTTGAAATGAAATATGGCAAAAATTAGGATTAAAAATAGGGAAATATTTCTTTTAAAATGAATGTCCAATCCTGAACTTGATCTGGTAACTGAATTTACGATTCTTTAGGTATTGAGATATTTTTCATTTAAAAAAAAAAAAAATGCTGTTTATTTTATCAACTATTTAAGTCTTGATACATTCTGCGGTATATTTATACAACATACTGTATTTTACCACTTCTGTCACTGAAATTATTCTTAGTATACCCTTTCCATGTTGTTAATCAGCAAGACGAAACGTAATGATTCAAAGTTATTAATAATTATTAAACAACCTACTTTCAAAATACATGAACTTTTTTTTCCATAGAACGTTTTACTTTATTTTTTTTTGGTGAGGGGAGGAATGCTATTTAAATACTACGTGTCAGGCTCGCTAACAGGTTCCGCAAAATGTTGTTAAAGTACGTATGTATACCTGCGCCCTACCGACTTAACCTCCACCTCAACTCCCCTCCCGGGGCTGGACCTGCAATTAAGCATTACACAGCCCTAGGAGGTACCTTTGAGGTCGGGGGATTCAGAGTCCCCGTGCTTCCGTTGGTTGCCTATCCACGCAAGCACGGACGAACGGCGGCTCCACAGGAGGCTGTCCTTCATCCCCTCGCTCACCGGTCCATGACTTCACCTGAACTCAGGGCTTATCCTTGATGATTTGATCCTCCCATATGGTCCTTTCATACCAGTCAGTACATTATCTGTCAGTCGGCATCCCATTCCCAATAATCTTCTCTCTTTCTCTTTATTATCTGCGCAGCAAGTTGTTCCACTGCCTGCCATTCACTCTTTCTGCGAAGCTTAAATCTTACTGTGTTTTCCGATATGAGTCATCCCAGACCCATTCTCTCTTTGGTGATCTTCCATCTACCACAATCATAGAATGTATGCTGAACTGTATCTAGCTCTCCACAGTAAATACACTGTGGGGAATTTCTTCTTTAAAATCTCTCTTAGTAGGCACAAAATTCACCGTGTCCTGAAAGCATCTACATTATAAAGAACCCTACTTCCCTGTATCCACGGTTCTATAATTGGGATGAGCTTTCTAGTTCAGGCTCTCTTATTGGCAGCCTCCCAGTAATCCTGCCATTCCCGTGTCAGGAAATCATTAGCTTCAGACTTATTCATACCATCATTTTTTATTTTTATCTACTCTATCCAAAGATGAATAGGTGGAACACTCGCTATCACCTATACCGCTACACCTGACACGGTTCTGTATGCGGCAGCAATTTTAATCGCTACTCCTCTGCAGGGAAGCCATGCATCTTAAATTTCCCTTCTTCTTCAACGCTTCTGCCCATGTCAGAGCGGCATACAGTAGGATGGATGCTGCCGCTGATAAGATGATCCTCCTTTTATTCACTCTGGGTCCCCACCTGTATCCCATAAGTCTGGCTAGAACACCAATAGCTCCTTCCGTCTTATTTATGGCTTCCTTTATGTGAATGCTAAATAATCGGGACTTATCGATCCATACTCCAAGATATTTTATACTCATCGATGTGTTTACCCTAACATCATCCACGGTGATAGTTATTTCTCTCAACACTCTGCGTCCCACCATCGCTAACGCAGTTATCTTTTGAGGTTCAAGTTCCATAGCCCTCTCCTGGAGCCAGTCGCTGATCTTAATTATAGCGGCGTTCGCCGAGTCCTCAATCTAACTTTCAGTGCGGCCTGCCGCCAAGAGGGTCAAATGGTCCTTATAGGCCACCACAGTAGTGTCATTCCGGAACTCCAGCCCTAGTAGGTCGTCAAAGACAATGTTTCAGAATATGGGACCCAACACCGAACCCTGTGGTACGCCACCATACATCTGAACCTCAACTTCTCCTTCCTCAGTCCGAGTAATTATTTTCTTATCATGTAGGTAGTTGTTCAGGATCAACTATAATGCATTCACTAAGCCCTCTTTTCCACAATACTTCCAGAACGACTGGCCAGAGAACACTATTAAACGCATATCTTACGTCTAGCAACAAGATCAAGGGTATCCTCCTGGTCCTCCAAATACCTGCTGCCCTTTCTTTTGCGCAGCCGATCACTCTATTAAACACGTCCATAGTGGACTTCCCCCTAACAAATCCGTATTGCCGCGGTAAGAAGCCCCCTGTTTCCGCCAGCTCATCTCTTATCCGCTCGGCTAACATTCTCTCATAAAATTTCCCCATAATATTTAAAAGACAGACTGGTCTGTATGTATGTTCTTGTCCCGCAGCGGCCTGCTTCGGGATTAAAACAAGACTTGCCAAGGATACGTCACAGCAAGACTTTTTATAAATGTATCCAGCACACCATCGGGTCCCGGACTGTTCCTTATATTGGTTCTCTTTGTAGCCTACTTGAGTTCCTCTATAAAGAACCTCCTCTCCTGAACTACAGTAATTTCCTTGTGTTCCATTTCTGTCATTGGAAACAGATTTAAGGCAGCTCTGAGTTTTTGCGCCTTAGAAAGCAATGGAAGAGGTCTGCCGAATCTTATAAGCATTCCTCCACAGGTCCACCGCTAGATCCTCGACTAATCTTGTCCAGGCCGCTTTCTTTGCAGATATGATCTCGGCAGAAAGCCTAATCCTCACGGCCCTGTACGCAGACGCTGTCTCTTCAATTAATTCAGGTGGCTTCTTCATACCCTTTACAAGCGTTTTCTTGCTCCTATCGCATCCGCTCTGAAGGTGTCTGTGTGTCCACCAATAAACCCTTTTTTGACCATTCCGTTTTTTTGGCATCAATTTGCTGCACTCATCCTTTAATAGTGCATGGAAGTCACCAGAATCACACTGATTCATACCCCATAATTTTGCAGCTATCGAGTAAACAAATCTCCTAACCTGTGTCTCGTAGGTTTCCAACTGTGCTTTTGGTTTCTACTTGCTTGTGGTCAGTAAAAATCTTCTCCTAGATCACATTCCAGCCTGTTATCTGTGAGGTCATTCTTTGGGACACGGCAGTGATATCTATCACTGTGTCCCGTCCTCCTCCAACATAAGTCGGGACAGCTGGAGTATTTAATACCGCTAATCCCGTTACCCTGAACATTGTTGCCAGTGCATAGTCTCTACTTGTAGACTTTAGCCCACCAAGTTCAATACACTACATTTAAGTCCTGTGCAAGTATTACAGGTCTCGCTGAACTCCGTATAAATCTCTCCAGATCCGTCAGAAACTCACTGAAACTCACTCCATGTTACAGTTGGGAGATTTATAACAAGACACTAACGTGTAATCCGTTAAGCCCGCCGCCACAAAGCCATCTCCTTTTGTGATATCTGTGACAGCAAATCGTCTTTTTATGGCCGCGTCACCATTCCTATCGACCAGCCAATCACCAGATTCAACCACCCTTTTATTTGGTTCTCAGATTACCAGAAATTCTATACCACTTTCCTCCACTGCCACCAATATTAAATAATGGGCGGCCACACTTCTGTTAGCTTTAACTTGTAAACACTTCATATTCTGATTTCGCAATCTCGGTTTCCCATCCGATAGCCGCTTTTCCCATATGAGACATATCTAGGCCTCTCCATACACTCAGCCTTTTTCCCCCAAAACCCACAGTTAAAGCAGTTTTTATTTATATCTGTACCTTTACAAGTAACCGCCACATGACCACTCTTTCAGCACCGGTAACAAATTGTGTCCAGTTTCCTAAATTTCCCACTGTATGAATGCCAGCCCACAACGATCCGTCCAGATGCCGAGAGCAACCCGGCTTCTCTACTCGGCAATATAGCCGTTGCATTCTGGCAATCGCCATATGCTGGGCGTAATGATGTCACTTTAACTTCCGTCTTTATTCAAGGCTAATAGCAGCGATAACTTCCTCTCCAGTTGTATCTAAGTCTAGATCTTTTATGTGGACCGTTACCATCTTGGCCGCCTAGTGTTTTTTCGTGACACAATCACACCAGGCGATGTGGCATTTATCTTCCCCTTCAATTTCTTGGATGTACAGTTATCACTTTTGAGAAGAACTTCTATCTCTTCTCCCCTTCCCTTTCGAACGAAAAGAATCTGGCCATTTCATCCCCAACTGAGACTTTCACTTGTTTTAACAATTCTGCGTATGAGGCGCTCTCTCTTTTCTAGACTAATCTTTTAGTCTTCGATTTCTCCTGGTGAATCGGTCTTTTATCTTCCTGGGATAGATATAAGGTAACATCCATCCCTTGTCGCCGCGAGTTGTCCCTTGTCGCCATCTGAGTTACTGGTGGCGCTGGTTTTTATGATTCCCATAGAATTAAATGAACTAACCTACTATTTTATAAGATTACATACTTAAGAAGTATCCTAACTTTTCTACTAAAATGGGACGTTAACAAAAGCGCTATCCGTAATTCCAAAGAGAAGGTGATGTTAATTAGATCCGTACGATCCTATTGAAAAAAATTTCCCATGTTTTAAAAGCTTATACCTTTCTTTTGCATAATATATAAAATATACAAACATATCTGTGTACTATTTAAGCATTTAATTAATATAATGCGGTAACTATAAAATTTATATATATATATATATAGATATTTTATAGTTACCGCATATATATATATATATATATATATAGAACATTTTTTAATTTATAAATATTAATTTATTTGAGAGTAGAAAACTATCAAAGATTTTTTCAAAACAAAAAAAAAGAGTCGAAATGCGCTGTATTGCTATTATAGCTATGATGTAGAACATCACTGCTAATGGAATCATCTCAAAAAAAATGGTGCGAAGAGTCGGACTTGCCTTTAGAAAAATAATGGGCATTTCTCAACCTTGCTGTAAGATATTACCAGTTGTGCATAATTGCATTACATGAATCAGAACAAATGTGAGTATCTCTGTATTATAGTCCATAGTGGAACTATAGTGTATAGTATCATGATGTGCACGATAAAATTATCTCACTCTATATGAATTTTTCAATCTCTTTATTAAAATCTTCATAATATACTGTATGATAATGTTATTAATTTCCTTATAGACGACTGTAACACAAGAAAAAAATGCTATTTGTTATAGGAAAACTCTAGTTCCTCTGTTAGTTTGGTGGCATGAAAAAGATCGAAAGACTAGAGGGGGAGATAAGAGGTCGCTCTCCCCAAAAAAATATGATATACATATTAATTTTTGTTATAAAATATTTCTTTTAGTATTCTTTTATTAATTTACAAGTATAACTTTTTTATTAGTTCCTTGAAATGCGGATTTATTATTACATCTCTATTTTAAACGTTTTTTGAGCGTTTTCTATTTAGATATTGGTTTTAGTACCTTATAAAAATAGCTTTATCTTTGTAAATAGATTATGTAATTAAAGAAAAAAAAAACAATTTTTTTCTCAACAGGTTTATTCCTTTAAAACAATAATCAAAACTCAAAATAACGGTTACTTTTTGGCATAATTATGGCAAAGTAAGCGTTAACTACTAAAAAGATTCTTATTTAATCACTGCTTATAACTTTTAAGATATTACTGCAAAATTAAAGTTAATATTCTGTAATGTATTTAGTAGATTATTAGATAACAAAATAGTTTTAAAATATTTAAGTACAAAAAAATTTACTTATTAAATATTTTATATTAAAAGACCTCTTATGTAAAATTCCTTCAATAAGGAATCGCGCCTTCTGTAAATTATAACTGTTTGCACTGTTTATATATATACATATATATTTATGTAGAACTTATATAATAATTCATGTATCTGACAAATAGATATTAAAACAAAAGTGTTAGTAATTACATAATGTGTAATGTAACACAGTTAGTAAAGTAATTACATAATATTTCATGAACAATAGCAATAATTTAACTTTGTGTAGTTAAAATAAGGTCAACTATTTAAAATTAAATTAAACTTTGAACAATAATATATTATAATTTATTTTAATCTAACCATTTGAAAGCTTAGTTTTTAATAAATTAACTGAATATATTTTTTTTCTAAAGGAGATTTAAGAATATATTTTACAAAATAGTATTATTTATTAACATTTTGTAATATCTTTAAATGTATTATAATTTTTTTTTAAACTTAATTTAATTGGCTGAATGAAGAACTTTATAATTTTCTATTATTTGCTAATATTTTTTATCAACATACTTCATATATATTCTAAAATTTAATTTATTTGTTTAATTTATACTAATTTTGTTTTCTTACTAAAATATTACCCTTGTATCTTCTCACACAACTTAATTAAACAACTCCTGAATGCGTTTATTTATTACTTTGCTCCATTTTATACATAAAAACACAATACGTTTAAACAAAATCATTATTTCAAAATATAAGCATATAGTATATTGAATTATTTATGCAGCGTGTAGAAACAAAAGGTACAGAGATATGTGTTGGTATATCAGAACGTTTATTACAATAAAAATATTTTATAAATAAATAGATAAAAATAAAAGCAGTCCTACAATTTAAATAAATGAAAATTATCATAATAAATAAATAAATCAAAATCGGAGTAACTATTATTTCTTGATAATCTATTACAATAACACTGGTCAACATGATTTTAGTCTCACGAGTACCAATAGCTGTACTTATGCAGTTTTTTCCTGTTTTCAAATATGTATTCGAGATTTCTCCATCACCATTTTTTTAAAAATATTTAAAAAAATATTTTTCGTCCATTTTTCCATTGTAAAGTAAAGGTTCCTAGACCACTGTAAATGTGATGGAACCAAATGATGAGCTAACTCAAAGGGCAGCGTTGCTACTGTCGTACAGTTCAGACGTGTATAAACGTGTTCTAGCGTAGCACACATTCATCAGAACGATTCCAGTTGTGAGATAGTGGTGAACCATTAAACATGTCATTGTGAGTGCTTTGTGTGTCTGAAATATGGTGTATTACATATTTACAACTTTATTTCTTTTAATTAGTTGTTACTTACAAAATGTCTAGAGTTGGTTAAATCATCCTAACAATTTTTGTTATGTATGTGGTAAAGTGACGCTCAAGTTCCAAAGACGAAACCTTTCTCCAATAGTAAAAAAGTGTTATGAACTTTATTTTGGGTATAAAGTCGGGGACCAAACAAGGGCCTGGGCCCCACATATCTGTTGTTTATTGTGTTCTAGACTTCTCAGTGCATGGAAAAATGGTACACGACACATTCCATTTTATATCCCTATGATTTGGAGGGAACCCAAAGATAACTCTTCTGACTATTATTTCTGCTTATCAAACATTAAAGGGATTACGTCAAAATCAAAACACACGGTGGTGAACCAGTTCCACACTGCAAAGAATTACCCATACCAAAGCCTCCAGAACATATGACATTAGATAAAAAGGGCTCAGAGTCTGATGGAAGTAAGGAAGAAAAAGAAACAGATTCTGGTGATACAACTTTTGAACAAAGCAGTTCATTTAAGACTTATTTACTGACTCATGAAAATTTTAAAGATCTCATAAGAGATTTAAATTTATCAACAAAAAAAACAGTCTTAAATGCTTGTTAGACTATCAAGAGGGATGCTCCACAGACGAAATATAGCAGAAAATCGTCATTTCTTACTTTCTAGGTGAGTCAAATATTTGAATATTGTGTAGTTAAGAATGCAGAAAGTATTAAAATGTTTGAAATTATGAATGCCTGTCTCTCGGAAACCTTGCGTGATGGGGAAAACCGATATCATATTTGAATCCAGGGGAAAAAATACCATCACAATCATATATTTTTCTTCCTGAGACAAAAAAAAATTCTTTTTTGTTCCCCAGTGTAATCAATTAGTGTATAATTATTAACAAATTTAATAAATAATAATTGATATACCACCAACAAGTAACAAAGTTTTTTCCATTATTCGCTTAAAGAAAAAAGAATCTTTGCTGATGAAAATAAAATCAACCATATTATTTAACATTAAAGTATTTAAATTCAAAAGGCTAATTTTTAAGTTAAATTAAAAATCATTCTAAAATTGTATTAAGCTTTTATCAAATATTATTCCATCTATAAACACAACAATGTAAATCAAACTGTTAAAAAGTAATTCTTAAATTTATCAGAAAGCCAATTTTGTTTACAAAAATAAAATCCTTTTTTATTATTTGTTTTTATCATGATTATTATTTAACTAGCCATCAGAATGCGATGAAATTTTAATATACACATTCTCTCTGAAATTCAAGAGAACTATAAATAATTATCATAAATAATGTCCATGTATTTTGAACGTACAAATAATATATATACATAGAAATAACCGTGTAAATATATAGTAAAAATGTTTAATTTTATTATTATTATTTGTATATAATTCTAATCTGGCAATTCATTTTTATTTGTGGGATGGTTACAAATTGAACCAATAAAAACATTGTATAACTGGAGAGAGACAATACCTGGAACACTAATGTCGTCAGCTTAAAGTTATTGTCACAAACGACAGGAAATAGAAACGGTATAGTTTCTTTTAAGATTTTTATTTAATTAGGGTATCTGTTTGATTTAAATTTCGATTTCTATGCATGCCTAAACATTTTTATAAAGAATAAACTACATCTTGAATAGTTACTGGAATAAAATTAACAATAATTATAAATATAATAATATTATTATTATATAATAATATTTATTTATATATATATATATATATATATATATATATATATATATATATAATGCTTCAAAAGCTTTAAAAAAAAATATATATATATATAACTAAATTCATATTTTTAAAGCTTACTGTTATAAAAGATTATTAGTTGTAGTGAAAAATGAATAACTAAAAATAAATACAAATAAAAATTATTATAAATAATCTTTTGAAGCAATAAAGAACATTATCTGTATACGATAAAATAAATCAAACATTTATATCTCTGAGGAAAAATATATTATTTTTTGATGTGAGCAGTCCATCCGCAAAGCAGAATTTAGTAAATTAACATTTTTCCCTTCGTTGTGATGCTCAAAACAAGGTATTATTTTATTTATCTATATCTTACTTATTATTTTTTTTTTTAAATACAAATAAAAACTGTTATTCTATTTTTTTTTTTTTTTAATATTTTCTTGTAATTTGTTTTTTTATATTCTTGAACTGTTAATAACAAACATTTAATAGTTGAAATGCGCAATTAAATAGCAGTTTTTTTTTGTTTTTTTTTTCATTTTATGTACAATATTTTTTAATACTATCTTTGTTACTTATAAGCTTTTAACTTTTTTTTCCGATGAGTGGGAGGAATACCATTTACGTACTAAGTATTGGGCTCACTAACAGGTTCCCCAAGATGTTGTTAAGTGCTTATGTGTGCCTGCACCCTACTGACAAAACCTCCTATCTCACCGGTCCTTCCCTCCCGGTCCCGCAGTTAGCCATTCCGCGGCCCCGGGAGGTGTCTTCAGGGTCCAGGGATCGGGAGTTTCCGTGTTTCATTACCGTCGCCCATCCGCACAAGTACAGACGCAAGACGGCTCCGCAGAGAGCTGTCTCTGACCTCTTTCCCCTCAGGTCCTTTTCTTTATCTGAATCTCAGGGCTTATATGAGCTACTCTGAATCCCTTCTGTGTATTCTTTAATCCTCGAACTTCTCTGGGTTCAGTATCATCCTGTATCTCAATCTCTGGCTTCCCTCGCTTTTGTTTTCAATATACATGTTACTAGCTGTACCACCTTGCTCCATTCCGATTTTCCTGTTAGCATGTATCCAATTGTTGCTTCTGGAGAAAGCCACCTTAACACAAGATTCTGTCTAACTGCATCTTACCGATGACATAAGTAAATAGTGTGCTCAACAGTGTCTTCACGATGAAGATGCTTTCCTGCCGAATCGATGTAGGAGGCCTCAAACTCAGCATGCCCCTAAAGGAGCAGCGTGAGATAGAAGCCTTTCTTTTTCCTGTTTAGCCTCCGGTAACTACCGTTTAGATAATTCTTCAGAGGATGAATGAGGATGATATATGTATGAGTGTAAATGAAGTGTAGTCTTGTACATTCTCAGTTCGACCATTCCTGAGATGTGTGGTTAATTGAAACCCAACCAAAGAACACCGGTATCCACGATCTAGTATTCAAATCCGTGTAAAAAATAACTGGCTTTACTAGGACTTGAACGCTGGAACTCTCGACTTCCAAATCAGCTGATTTGGGAAGACGCGTTAACCACTAGACCAACCCGGTACCTTACCAAAGCCTCACTGTACCCATATATCCAAACTCGGGATCAATTTACAGGTCCAACTACCAGTAGGTGAGGTGTTTCAGGCATCGTGTCACTCGGTTAATAGCAAGTTCATAGCCGTGGTCTTAGCCATACCAAAATATACCCGCTGAAGCATCAGAACACCCAATTGCATTGGGGGTGTACTAGGGATGACCTCTACAGCGTTTCGGAATACCGTACGGTATGCAGCCGCAATGTTTATTGCTGTACGTCATTGGAGCAAAAATATTTTATCGACGTTCTTTTTCTTATCAAAGGCCTCGGCCCAAGCGGGAACAGAAAAAAAGAAGATAAACGAGGCCACCGCCAGTACTAACAGTCATCTTGAGACGCGAGGGCCTCTTTGAATATGCATGAGTTTGCTGAGATTATATATGACTGTCTTAGCAAGTGTAGAGATCTGCTGAAGGTGGATATTGTAGTTTCGACTCTTCTCCAACCACACGCTGAGATACTTGACGCATTCCAACGGGGGCATACTCCCGCCAATTTTTTTTTTCTTTTTTTAGTTAGTTTACACCCCATGAGCAACCGGTGTCCGCCTTTCGCCATTCCTTCAATTGCTCCCGAGTGTCGTGGCAGCAGATTGCCCCACCCTGTCAAAGCTCCTACCGGAGCTGCCCGTCAGGGTCTCCCCTGAATGGTCCCACCAATGTTAACTTGCATTTCGCGCACTCTCCTTCTCCCAACCAACGCCACCACAAAGGATTTATTGGGCGCCAAATGAAGGCCTCTCACCTGAAGCCAGCAACTTATTCTCCTAACCGCGTTATTGGCAACCTCCTGAATTTCTGCTTCCGTATAACCAGCCACCAGAAGGGCTAAATCATCGGCATATGCAACGAGTTCAACGTACCCATCAAAATCGAGTTTAAAAGCCCGTTGAAGGCGTGGTCTCACAGGAGTGGGCCGACCCCTACGGAACCCCTCCAAACACGTCGAACCCTACCTCGCCTTAATATCATGTAGTCAGTTAGTCATTAATTATGCCAAGAAGATATCCACTTATGTTCCTTTCCCTTAAGACATCAGTGATTGTCCTCAAATGGAGGCTACCAAGAGCATTCCTGTCGTCTAGGAAGATCACTAAAGAGATCCTCTATCGATGCCAAGTGCTACCAGCCCGAACTTCAGCCCATCCGGTTACGTGCTTCAAGGCGTCGATTATGGATTTCCTCCTAACAAAGCCATACTGATTAGGGGAAAGTCCACCCTTTTCCTCTACCTCGCACCAGAGTCTGTTAGTAATATGTCTCTCAAACAGCTTACCTAGAGTACTGAGCATATATCGGACGTTATGTGTTTCCGCTCCACAGCGTGCCCTTTTTTGGCAATAGGAAGAATCGCACTTCCTTCCAACAGAAAGAAAAGCGACAACCCTCCAAAGATGAATTGAAAGCGTCCAATACAACCCAAGGGTGTCTCGTTACCATTACTTTGACGAGAGATCCATGGATCTCATCCGGTCCTGAACTTTTATCTACGCTTATTTTCCTGGCCGCCAATCTCAGCTCCCCTATGGAGAATCTTTGTGTACAGAGAATCTTTTAACTTAAATTTATTTTTAAATTCTAATAAAAGGGGTTAAGATTTTAACCACGAGGTAGTGATTTTTAAAACTGAATACAATTTCACATAAATTTAAACATTTTTATTTTTTATTTTTTAAAGAAGACCGTTGTTTTATCTGGCATAAAAGTTTATTTTCAGTAAAGTCAGTTTACATTTTTACACGGATTTGAATACTAGATCGTGGATACCCGGTGTTCTTTGGTGGTTGAGTATGAATTAACCACACATCTCAGGAATGGTCGAACTGAGACTGTACAAGACTACACTCATACATATCATCCTCATTCATCCTCTGACGTATTATCTGAAAAGGTAATTACCGGAGGCTAAACATGAAAATGAAAGAGAAAGAAGAATTGAACTTTTAAAGATTATTTCTTCCTTTGTGTATTCTTATTCCTTATAACACAATAAACTACAATACTTAATTTACGCTTCCCTTTGGTAATAAAGAAATAAAAAATACTTTTTTAAATTTTCTTCTTCCCTTTTTTTAATCAACTTTTAATTTTAATACTTTATAACGGTTTAGAATTTCATACAAACTGAAAATATGGATTCAATTATTTCTAGGGTACGGAGAACTTTAATATTCTATACTTCATTCACTTTGTTTTATCAGAAGATCGAAACACAATCACGTGTAAAGTTTATATTATATTGAAAACTAGTTCACAGTATCATGAGCCGAACGCGCTCATTCTAGACAGACACCTCATATATAACGCGTATATACTATTCTGCTTGTTATCATCAAAACCATATCCGATAGTGTTTATTATAAAGACCTACGGCAGGATGGACATTTAAAAAACATACAAAAACCTTGAGAAGTTTCCGCAAGAAGACCGACTTTTTGTTATTTTATTCTATTTTCTTTTGAAATAGTATCAACTAATGCTAATAACATTTTTAAAAAACCTTTCAACGCTACACATAAGCATCAAGTTTCAACTAACTCACAACTGTGACTCATTGAATAAGCACGTATGAATAATGCACCAGTATACAGTCAACATAACCCTTAGATAAATAACACATACCAAGTCATAATAAGCCTCAAAAGAGGTAACGCTACGTAAATACGCCAAACTATACTGTTAACAATAGATACCGCAGATAAAGAAACGTCAGCCTTCTTACTTGCAGCATTAAAACGAAGCACGCTTCTAACTTATCCCTCTCAAATTTTTTTCGATCCTAAGTTAAGCGTAACTCAAGAACGATTTAACTAATCTTCATCAAATTTTCACATCCACAACTTCAGATAAACTACTAGACCATAAATAAATTTCAATGAAATTGATTTAGTTGTTTTGGAGATTTCGAGCCATAAAATTTTATAAATAAGCCTTTAAATAACTATATAAGGAGAATACAATTTAAGTATTATCGTACTCATATCTCAAAATTTAAGAAAATTAATTTTCAGCTCTCCCCAATTCCCACCGTACGATCGAAAGTAACACTGTACTTTTCGCTGAAAAGACGATAAAAGATAATAATAATTTTATGTATTTTACCATATTGTTTGCAAAATATTTTTTAACGAAATTTGTACAATGAGTTCTAGAAATAACAAATATTTATTTTTATTTTCAAACATCTTGCTCGCTTGTTCTTGTACGTTATATATTATTATTCATTTTTCATATGTTACATAAAAAGTAAAATATCGATAGAGATGAAACTGCCAATATGTTATTTTTTCTTTAAAAAAAACCCGTAAATTGTAAATATGCCACTCAAATCGCTTTCCTTAAGTGTTCAGCTCGGTAAGATTCATAAGATGAATCTTGTTAAGTTATAACGAGCAGCCTAAATTTCTACGATTATATCATCGGATTTCCTTGCATTCTTTTCTTCAACAATGATGACATTCTTTAAGCAATTCTTCCATTTTTTCTGAATTAATTCGGTAAATCCTTCAATTAGTAATTTTTTACGCCCTTAATTTTTAGTCATATTATTTATTGCTGTGAAGTCCTTAACATCTGCTCATATAATTTCAATCTGGTTTACCACAGAATGATAAAAAGAATTCTCAAAATAGAACATTTACATTTTTTGTGAATTCATAGATTTACGTTGAAGTCTTGTTCGTGTAGAAAAAGTGATATCAGAGATTTGATTTCGTATAACCAATATCGACCGATGTTTTGTCTAAATAATGAACTAATCGGTTAACCAACCGATTACCGGTTCCAGTCGACTGGTAATCAAAATTGTCATCAGTAATTACAGCGTGTTATTTTTCTTAGGTTTTGATATTTTATTTCTTAAAAAAGAATTTGTGAAGTTTGCTTCTTATTTTGCTGTCTTTATAAATTCATCTATGCTATTAAATATAGTTCTCTTTTTTGGGTTTACTTTTAACAGGAAGCTTAACACTCTCTTTCTTTCTTTTGTTAAATAATGCATACACTTCAAATGGAAATTCTAATTATTAAAACTTTAATAAATTAGCAACTGCTAATTTATTAATATCACTTATACGGCAATCAGATATTCTTCCTTTAAAGTTTTATAGATATTTAATACTATGCTTTGCCGGCATGAATTATTTCTCTTTTTTATTTATTTATTATTATTTTTTTTAATGAAGAAATATTAAAATCCTATACATAATTTACAATGTGAAGAACACTTTTATAAAACAAATGTAACTGCACACAAAGCATAAAATAATTAAGAGTTAATTATGGTTTCTTTTTTTAAAGTGAAAAATAAGTGTGCACACACCTACGCGCGGACGCAAGATTTAAAAATTACGTTGAATAAATATAATTTGATGTCTTAAAGTACATTAGACAACAACTAATTTATTGAAAACTATTGCTGAGTAATAGAAATACCTGATCACGTATACACGACATTCCAGGCGCAAATTTTTTTACACTTTCTGAAAAAACATCCCGATAAAGTTCATATAAACGTGACAAAAAAATAAGACGCAACTATGAAAATACTATTAAAGAGAAATTAATATAAAATAATACCTAATATGAACTAGTATTTTTATAATATATATCTAATATACCTATATACAAAATTTTATATAAATAAAACCAATATTTATACCTCTAATTTTTATTGAAGATTTTATATTGAATTTTTTTGTATGGATAACCGAATGTATGTAAACTATCGAAGAAAAATCTCGTTAGCATTACCGCAATGGTTAGAAAAATAGATTTTTTATGAATTTTGAACTAAAAATTACAAATGTGTAAATTATAAGGGTAAGAAATGTATATGATTAATCGTTATGTAATTGTAAATATTTTTTATTACTAACATCTCTTGTCGGCGGCTTCGCCCGCGCTGTTTGTGTATAAAACTTCAAAAATTGGAATATTATGTTTAGTAATTATGTGTGGGCTGTTTCTCTTTGAATTTTCGCTGTTCACATATTACCGAATAAGATTTGAATGAATAGCAACTTTTATGTTGTAAAATATGTAAAATGCTCTTTATTCCACTTACTTTTATTAACAAACTATTTGATTTTACGTACATTACAAATTGATTTTTTACAGACGTCATTAAATTTAAATTACATTTAAATCACATAACAGTCAAAAGAAGTCGATACTGACAAACACAATCATCGATGTAGACAATACCTACTGATACTGATGAAGTTGATTACAAAAAGAAGTTTTAGTTTATTTATTTATACCTTTTTCTTTATTCATGATTTATATAGTAGTGTTTGATAAAGGTTTGAACTTTTGTAAACATTTCGGCAGTTATAAGAAAGCTATAGTTAAAATTTTATCATGATTGCAAATTCTATTGAAGTTATTTGAAAGACTACTTCTTCAGAGACTATGGCTGTTTCTGGAGGAGAGTCGTGTTGTTCCTGACCAACAGTTCAACTTCATTATCAGCAAGTATCTAAAAAAGAAGTAGCATTGATCGGCTGTTTTTTTTAGACGTCCAGTAGGCCTTTGATAAGGCGTGGCTTCCTGGCCTACAGTATAATCTGAAAAAGAACCTTTCTCAGACGTATTATTTGATCAAGTAAAGCTACCTGCACGGACGCTTCTCCCAAGTGCGGTAACATCAGAACCTGTCAGTATTCGTTGATACCAAGTCGGCTGTTCCTCAAGGATCGGTTCTAGAACCTGCCTTATATTGACATCACCGCCGACCTTCGACCCGGATATTTTTTACCATCTTTTGACTGTAATAAGAGAGCCGCAAGGCAGACTGTTCTTGGGGTGCCTTAGCTGGCGTTGCTTGAGGGAAAGTGGCTTTGGTGAGGGCGCTCTTAAAATCAGGAAAGGATCCGAGTAAGGTTGGCAGTTATCGGCTCAAGGATAAACTAAATCTATACAAGGACCTACCCTTAGTCGTGGCGTGCCATTCTTGCTGCCATGCATCTATCGCAAGGCTGTAAAGCCTCCTCCGCAGGCTTTACAGCCTGGGGGGGGGGGGACTTATAGGTCAAGGAGAAAATTGGCACTCACAAGTGGTGAGTCAATGTGGTGAGAGCCACATTCTCGAAACGTGTGGGTATTACTTGATGCCGTTGCTTTGTTCAACCAGCATCAGCAGTTTATTTAAGGGAAAGTCTCCTACCTTGCTGCTGTGGGAAGCAACCCGAGAATTACGACTGCCCACCAGACAACTAAAGCTCCAAGCGCTTTAAAATGATGAACAGGTACTTGCTGGCATTGAGCGACCTAATCGTGGCAGCGAATTGCTCTCTTAATGATATAAATGTATTTATTAATGTCATGTGTATTTTTAGTAGTTTACATGGTGTGCCTACCCATTTTAGTTATATATGACAAGTGAGCGGTTCGTACACGTAAGCCGATGGTGTATGGCACCGCGCTTAGTCCGCTCATGCTGTTAGAAAAGCTCTAGAAGCTATTAGGACACTGATCGCTAAACTGTTTCGAGGTTCAGTAGCCGTTTATGGTATAGAAATTCGGTCTTATGCTTTAGGGTGACCGAATAGGATGGTGGCGGGAGAAATGCCAAGCACACCAATTCACAGCCAATTTCAGACTCCTGAGGATGTCACGGTTGCATCGTTTGCGGACAACACAACATCTCTGCCGATGGATGCTGAACGCAACTTCTAATAAGCTGCAGATTGTGTTGGATTTACTTAGAAAATGGCTTTCTAAATGGAAGATGATGACTAATCCGGCAAAGTCTGCACACTTTTGCAATGAGGAGTGAGTTTATCTGAATGGCGTTTTATCCCGCATACTAACATAATGCAACACTTGGATCTGCACCTGCACCATTGTCTGACGTGAAGGACTCACAGGGAGAAACAGAACAATTTAACAATAAGTTCAGGGAGATTTACTAGTTGCTAGGCAGTGGGACGCAATTATCATTATCGAACAAAGAGTCGTTGATTATAACAATCCTGAAACTTATTTGGATCTACGGGATCCAGTTGTGGGATAATACAGCGGCAGTAACATTGACATCGTTCAGCGATCTCGGAATAATTATTGAGAACTATAATAGAGGCATGTTTTAAAAGAAACACAGAGCTACATAGTTATCTGAAGTATTGAACGTTCAAGAGGAAATACAATGACTCAGTACAAACAAAAAAGTGAGACTAAACAGTCATGTAAGCTGACTCGCAGTGATCTCTTGGATAATAGCGAGGACGTTTGGCGCCTATAGCGGCTGCACGTGTTGGACTTGTAAGGTTCTTCGAGATCTGGGTGAATCCACAACAGTAGGACATTATGCTTCGTCAAAATATCTCGTTTTGTTTTCATAAATTTTGTATTAGTTTTTTTTTCTTTTTTAATATTAACTATCTATTATTAATTCTTTATTTTTTGTCATTCTGATATTTCTTTGTTTGATTTGTTTTTTTTTTTTTTATTCCCTGTGTACCTGTGAGATATACTTGGAGTTTTCTTTTTATGTTATGGATCAATTTTCTTTTGACTCATCATTGTATTTAATTGTTTATCTTATCTTTGTATAAGATAAGTACATTGTTTATCTTAATATACTGTATAAGATATGTATACATACGCGTACATGCGAATGCATTCATAATTCCTGAGAGGTTTCAATGGCCACCTATAATTGCGTGTCGTTTGTTTATTGTAATCAAACCTATTTATGGTTCCGGTTAATTGGGACTGATTGTAAATAAAAATAACTTTTTCCTTTTACTACAAAAAAAAAGAACTTCATAATGGTTCAGTTGCTTTCGCGGTTATCGGAAACATACGAAGAAACTTATGTTTTTGTATACCAGTGAGACTATCAATCATTGAATAAATTTATGACTTCTTCTTCAAGTGACATCTCCTTTCAGGAGGTTTGCAATCATCATTGCTATTTTGACCTTTGAGTAGGCAGCTTGGAACAGCTCAGTGGACGTTGTACCGAACCATTCCCTCAGATTGCACAACCATGAAATACTGCGCCTCCCAACGTTACGTCTGCCCACTATCTTCCCCTGAATGATCAACTGAAGCAACTCGAACTTCTCTCTCCTCGTTGTGTGACCTAGATACTCTAATTTCCCTGCTTGTACTGCAGACGTAATCTCGAGTTGTTTTTTCATACTAAAGAGTACCTTGATGTTGACACCTTATCCTTCCAAGATATCCTTAGCTTGCGTCTATAGCACCACATTTCAAAGGCCGACAACTTTTTCATGTGTAGTTTTTAAAGTCCATGCCTCCATTCCATACATCAGCACAGAAAAAACATTTTATCATTCTAGCCCGCAGATATAATCTGACCTGCGGATCACACAAGAAAGTACACATTTTGAGAAATGCACTTCTAGCCATTTCTATCCGGGTTTTAATTTCCAGTGTTTGGTCCATGTTGTTGGTTATCCAAGTACCAAGATATTTGTACTTTGTTGTTTTTTTCAATTATCGCGCTGTCGACGAATAACTCTGGGCCCTCAATTTGTGATCCAGTTATCACCATATACTCGTACTTCGTCTTCTTGATGTTCATTCTAAGGTCATAATGAATACTAACATTTTTAATCTTTTGAACTGCTCACTGTAGATCACTCAAAGTATCCGTTGTGACGACAGTGTTGTCCACGTACATCAAATTACTAATTGGCCAACTATTGACTATAACTTTAGCTTCATCTTCAATTACAGCCTACTTGAATATCGCTTCGGAATACAGATTAAATAGCATGGGGAGACAAAACGCATCCTTGCCTTACTCCCCTTTGTATTTGTATTTCCTCTCTAACGTCATTATCTACTTCAATGGTAACTGTTTGATACAAGTATAACGATTAAATAATCTGTATATCTCTCGTGAGTCGATATTCCGCTGTCTAAGTAATCCTATTAGAGTATTATGGCAAACTTTATCAAAAGCCTTCTTGTATCTATGAAACAGACGTGCATATCCTGGTTCACATCTAGGCACCTCTCAGCTAATACATTAAAACTAATTAGTGCTTCTCTTGTACCGAAACGTTTCCTAAATCCAAACTAGGTGTTACTAATATCTTCTTCCAGTTTATTGTATGTTCTTTTGTGGATGATTTTCAAGAATGATGTATGTGACTCATCAAGCTAATAGTTCGGTAATCACTGCATTCTCTCGCATTTGGTTTCTTTGGTAACATTATAAAAATCGATTTTATCCATTGCTTCGGTATTAGTCCAGTTCTGTACACCTCATTAAAACGGTCTACAATAACGTCGAGCTGTTTAATTTAATATAACGTAAATAATATATTTAATAATTCCGTTTTAATATAAATTAATAATTTTATTGTAATATAACGTAAATAATACATTTCTATAAATTAAAATCAGTATTTCTAAATATAAATCATTAATTGAATAATCAAGAAGTATTTTTCAAATTTAAAATAAAATGAAATAAAACCTATTTGGTTGGTCATTAACAGTTGATAAAGAATCTAATTTTCAATTTGCTCTGTTTACCAAACAAATATTTAAACTGAAATCCATTTACTTCACGCCATATTAAAACAAATAATCACTGTAAAACATTTTTTAAACGGATAAATAAAAAAGAAATAAGTACAAAAATCAATAAAACCCACTTAATTTTAGTACTATAATCTATTGTAATGGTTTCAGTGGTTTTATTTCTATGTTTTTATTTTAAAAATGCTAGAGAAGTATTACAAGATTTTCCCGATTATTAATAATAAAGATTAAAATGGTTATAGCGAAAAGGGAAAAAACAAAATACATATATTTTTTGGTGGGAAATAGATTTTAAATAAAATGTTTCTAAAATTATTCATATACGGGTTAAGCTTAACAAATTTGCTTATGTAAAGTTTCTCTAAATCTAACACCCACTTATATAGACGAAAATAAGAAAAAAAATTTTCAAAAAAAAATTTCTGTACTTCAGATCCAGGGTATAAATATTTTTTTAATTAAAACATAAACTGTTATTAATTTTATTAAATTAAAATATAAAACTTACAAAATATATTTTTTAAATGTTTAAACCGATGGGAGATAAAGCAAAAGAATAAAAAACATATATTTCTATTTTAAGAGGTTGGGTTGATTTTTGTTGCCTCGATATAAAATTTACAATTGGTTACACCATTACAGAAACCATAAGTAAGGCTTCTATTGAAGCTCATCAAAGGTTATATAATAATATTCCTCTACAGAACATTTAATGTAAGTACACACGTAAAGTTAGGTTAGAGAACTGTTCAGAAAAAAATAATAGTTCAACAAAATAAAAACAATCATAATAATTTATAAACAAGAATAAAAATAAAACTAATTAATAATGAAAGAATAATAATTGAAATGTAACGAAGTGAAGTATAGATATGTTTGGTAACACTAAGTTGATGCAGGTCCCACCTCGGATTACATAAAGTCACAAAGGTCCAAAATGAGAACTCGTTTTAGTGTTCTAACGTCTTACCTATTATCTAGATATTAACAGCTAAATAGTTCACGTTGTTGTTAGCCGCAATTTATATTTTGTATCGAATTGCTTTATTTCGTCTCGAACATACGGTAAACCCAGATATTCGTGGATTTCGCCGTTTCTTATGAACCAAGGCGCTTCTGTGATGCTCATCAGTAATGTATTTTGGAACTGCTGTGTAATCTCGACGATTCCGCTGCTTACTGTACCCCAAAGCTGGATCTCAAAGGTTCAAATCGGTTTCAGGATTGTTGTATACAATAATGTTTTGTCGGATAATGAAAGCTGTGACCCTCTTGCTCAACAACCAGTTCATTTCCTTAAACTTAACATCCAGTTGTTTTCTCTTTCCTCTTACATGAACCTTCCACTTCGAATGACGATCAAGATGAAGACCAAGGTCCGTACACTTTGAGCATGTGTTATGAGAACGTTATCGAGATGGAACTGTGGACGGTCTCCCCTTCTCATGCGACATTCCCCTTGCGAATATCGCATGACTGAAATTCGTTTCATTAACCCTAAACTTCCATCTTGACAACCATCCGCTGATTTGATCCAATTCAGATTGTAGTTTAATTGGAGCTAGAATTAGGTTAACACAGACAGCAAGGTTTGCTATGCCATGGGCAACTGAAGAGACAGTAACGTAGTCCGTAGTTGGAATACCCGCTGTGAAGAATATAAAACAGGTCCTAAAACCGATCCTTGAGCTGCCGACTATCAAAGAACACAGACAATTCCTTATTATACTTCATCAGTGAAAAACGTCCGTCCAGGTAGCTACGCAGAACCCACTGGGTTGGTCTAGTGGTTAACGCGTCTTCCCTAATCAGCTGATTTGGAATTCGAGAGTTACAGCGTTCAAGTCCTAGTAAAGCCAGTTATTTTTACACGGATTTGAATACTAGATCGTGGATACCGATGTTCTTTGGTGGTTGGGTTTCAATTAACCACACATCTCAGGAACGGTCGAACTGAGAATGTACAAGACTACACTTCATTTACACTCATACATATCATCCTCATTCATCCTCTGAAGAATTATCTAAACGGTAGTTACTGGAGGCTATACAGGAAAGAAAGAAAGGTAGCTACGCAGAACCAGGTAATACGATTGATATGGGATCTTTTCAACTTGTATAACACGCCAGGCACCAGACCATGTCGAACACCTGCTGAACATCGAAGAATGCAGCCAAACAGTATTTTTTTCTCCACAAAGCACTTGCTAAAAACCTCAAAAAATCTATGCCTTTGCTCAGTAATAGAGTGGTAATGGTTTGCTCAGTGGGTAGTTGGTAATGCTTCATCGCATTTCTGATGAGCATTACCATCATGCATTTCTGATGAAATGCATCAGAAGCATTTCTGATGAGCATGTGCTCTACCATCAGAATGATTAGTCATGCAGGCTCAATATACATGGAGACGAGAAGAACTAAGATTCAAGAAGTCTGTTTCAGAGTAAAAGTCAACATATAATAGCTCAGCCATCATTAAAGCCTCTAGTTTCTGTCCACGACCAGCGGGATCATTGATATTCCTGGTAACGACCCTTAGAAATCTATACAAAAATATATTTTACTGATTACCTTAGTAAGTACGACTATTACATTACCTATTTCCAATACTAGCAATTCTATATTATTAGTTTTTGTAGCTTGTCATCATTATTATCGTGGAAATATTTGAGCTAAATTTGGAGAAAATCGGTTCTGTAAATCCTGAGCTACAAGTCGAAAAAAGTGCAAAACACATAACACATATGTCTTTTGTACGCACACACATACGTACCATATGTTTCTTGGTCTAGATTAACTAGTTGGACCCAAAAACGTAAAGATTTACAAGAAAAACCAATACTCCATTTTTGACATGATCACAATACTTTCCTCTTTTATATAGCTATTCAAGCTATATTCGCCGAAAAAGTAAGAGTTAAAACATATTGGAGCTCATCCTCCAATCCATGATTTCAAATTAAATTTTAAGATTCTTTACGGAAAAATAAAGTGATTTAACAGTGTGTTTTCAATGTCGATTTCTTCTTTACTTTTATTAAAATGTTTTTGTTTTTTATAAATAATATCTTTGTAATACAAAAATATATTTTTTACTCTTACTCCTGCGTAATTAAGCCTGTTAGTTCAATTGGAAAATTGATCTACCTGAACTGTGTTTATCAAGCACGCTAATGAATCACTGGTCTACACTATCGAAACACGTTCATATAATTTCGATAATAATCGCATATTTCATTTAAAAAAATTTATTTGTAGATTAATTTATATTTTTTAAAACTAAATTTTAAAGCTAAATTAAACAAAGAATACAATTGATAATAAATTTTAATCCATTGGAAAATATAAATAAATTTATATAATCCTATAATAAATTTTTGTTTTATTTTTTTGCGTACAAAAGTAGACTGATATGAATCATAAATATGACAGGTGAAATAAACTTTAACCGCACCCTTATTTATTCACGTATTGAAAGGGAGAGAGGTCACATAGAGAGGTCAGAAGGGTCATTGAGGGCACAATGCTCCTAAATCATCAAACATCTCTCTTTCTCTAATTCTGTTTGGTATCTCACTTCTTAATACACGCGCTCTTTTCCTAACGATACAACTATACTACTCTAAATTGATGTTCTACTAACACATTTTACGTTAAATACGAATAAACAGAACTTCACCTTAAGCCACGCCTATAGTGAATTTACCTGGTAAATGTATTAAATATACGTGTTTTCTAAACTCATTAACTTAATAAACTCTAGAATTAATTACCTAAAATCGCTCGTATTACGTAAGAAAATATTCAATCGAAACTCTTATTGGATGTTAAATTCAAAAAAATGAATTTTAAATTTGAATTATATTGTACGCAATTTTAAGCATTTATTTACTTTATAGGGATACAAATGAAATATATATTTATAGGAGATGATCATTATTTCCTTTATGTTATGTGTTTTCAAAACTTTGTCATCAACAGATGGAACGATTGTGATAGATTCTTCTTTATTTTTAATGGAAATTCCTCGAGTAGTCACGGTTTTCTAAATATACTTTTTAACTTAGGGAGAAGATTTTTCAAAAGAATTATATTTATATTACTTAAATAAATTATTGGAAGTTATTTCTCATTGAGAATGCTACTTTGTATTTTGCTCAGAATAATTAATGTTCTTTTGGTTGTACTGTTGTATGATTTTAATTTTAATATCTCACAAGAAAATTCTATTTTAAAAGAACAATTAAATAGTTTACATAAACAATAAGAAAATTTAATAGTTTTTATTAAATTTATAAATTCGTAAATTTAAATCTACCTATCATTTTTTTTTTTTTTTTTTGAAAAGAAATTAAAATTATAGATATAATTTTATTAGTCAATTATTTTTAGGTTTTTTTTTAGGTTGCCAAGTTTCAGATAAAATAATAGTGCAAAAATTTACGTATAATAAACATATTGCTTATACTTCATATAAATTTTTGTAATTAAATTTTCTATTCATCACCATTCCTTAAAAAATGGAATAGATTGTACGATGAGATTTATATGATGTTACTTATAAGAAAAATTTAATCAATTTCAGTCATTTTGAGAAGGTGAAAATAATTATTTGATCAATTTTTTTCTTTTTTACTTACTGTACGAAGTAAAGGAAGTATTGTGATCGCGAAAAATTCCGGTTTCCAGATTTCAGCGAAAATATCCATTTTGACATTCCCTGAATCTATTTTGACTAGTTTCGGCGTGACGTCTGTACGTATGTACCTCGCATAACTCAAAAACGATTAGCCGTAAGACGTTGAAATTTTGTATTTAGAACTGTAGCAACAGCTAGTTGTGCACCTCCCCTTTTGAATGCAATCGATTGAACCAAAAGTGTCCAAAAAAAGCCCAAAATCCAAACAAATTGGGATTTAGACTTTTTCTTAACTGCAGTAATAAGCCCTCATTGAAAGCTTTTCAACGATATATCATGAGTGGCACTTATTTTCATTGGTTCCAATGTTATAGCCAAATAAAATTTTAATTAATGAAATATTTGGATCTTAGGGAAAGGCACATTGGTTCGAATCAGACTTGATCTTTTTTTTTAACTTTTTTTTTAAATTTAAATATACTGATATTAATAATTATTAACCTCTGATTGTAAAAAAGGTTTTACGATAATAACCATAATTCAATAATAACCATAAAAAAATGATGAAAAAATATCAAAAGTTTTTAATGAAATAAAATTTTGTATTTTTTTTTTCATTTTAAAAAATGTTTAATTTAATAGGCGTACAAAAAAGTCATGAGTTGTCCATATCAGAATTTTTATTGGCAACATTACTTTTCATTGGATAATTTTAACGTAACAGTCGTATATTTACCAACGCCATACGGATAGTCTTTATGATATTCAAAATATTTCTACATAAAAATTAAAGAAAATTAATTAAATAATTTAGGATAAAAATTTATTTATACATACATAAATAAATATATGTATATAATTTTTGTAATAAAAATTGGAATTTCTTTGAATCCTTTTTCACGACTCCTTTACCTATTGCTTTTTGGCTATATCTCTATTGCTGTAGCAGCAGCATATCTATAAAGGAAAAGTATAGTGATCGACCAACATTTTGGATATCGGGTTTTTTTTTATAAACGTCGACGTTTTTAATCAAAAAATAATATTTATAACAATATTAAAAGGAAAAATTAAAATAAAAATTTCCGCAAAATGTATGTAGGTACTTGTATTGGCCTGTATTTTGATTAATATTTCGGACTGGCTCAAAGTAATTTTTTCGAAAATATTCGGAAAATGTCTATATACGTGTATAACTTATATGTATATACCTTATAATATGTATTTCTTTATATACTTATATTTTAATGCCTTCATTGAAATAAAAAGATTAATTAAAAAAAAAAAATAATAAAAAAAAATAAATAGAAATATGATATTTAATATATAGAAAAGCCAGTTATCGTCATTTTTAATTTTTGACTTTGCGTATAGTGGTCGTAGAAAATTTATCTTAAATACAATGAAGGTACTTACTAAAATATTTAAAATTAAACGGTTTTAACCCTATTCAGATGTACGGAGAATATTGGAAATTACTTTTCTGTTTCATACCTTGAAAACCCGTAGACAAAAATATTAAAATTTTGCACAACTGTTTGAGTATAAATATATTCCAGATTTGGCCTGATTTTCAGTTTCATCGAATACAAGGAAGCATTACGGTACCCATATATATATAAATATATACCTTTATACTAGCCAGTCTTGGCATAGGGTTCCGCATCTGTCCACCACAGTATTCGTTACTCTCATGGTTGTGAAAATAATACTGATAAATAATAATTAAAGTATTCAGGCTTTATAGAAACTGAAAAAGAAATTATATTACAAAAGACAGAAGATTAGTAAATTTGATAACTATAGTACACACACCTTTGACGACGAAAAATTTATAGCTTACTTCTGTTGCCATGGGGACAAAAATATAATAATGAAGTAAAAGGATTAATCTTTTTTTCTTTAATGAGTATGATTAATGCACAATTTCACCCCCAACGGCGCTAAGGTCTCTGTCTATGGCTGTATGGTTTACACAGGCAGGAGGATTCCTGCATGGTTCCCCCTTCGTGAAGCTCTTCACCACACCTACATATTTGCGGTTTTTCGCATCGGGGAGCGGTGGGGACAAAACGTTGACACATGAAACATCTCATTGGTTGCGGTACAAAAGCTCGCACATCCAATCGGTGTATTCCTCCGGTAGGGTTGGTTTGTTGAAAGTGAGTACATGCGAGACAGAAAGTAGAACTTCGCCGTTCCTTTTTATGTTCAGCGTTCATCATTCTATTACTCCTTGAGGTGTCAACTCTTCTAAAATTTCCTATTCTGTACAGTCGAGTCCGTTGTAAGGTTTTCGAATTTCCTTCACTAGACCTCCAACGCATTAGTTATTTCTCGGGCGATAAGGAAGGCACTTACCCTCGAAATCTCTCGTAATTACCAGATATTTTGGTTTAGAAAAACTAATCATGAAAACAGCTCTTTGTAAACTCTACACCTCATTTCTAATCCGTCCAGTTTCAAAACTCTTTCTTTGGCTGGTAGAAGACGAGGGTGTTTACGTGTACCCACTGCAACATTTGGTGTTTGTTCAATTTCATTGACCTTCTATCCCTTTTGTAGCAAGGCTAGCCGTCGGGGTACACCACCACTCCAGGACTACCAACCCTGGAGGCCCGGTCTGGTACTCCGGTGAAACCGGTATATGTCCTGGCAATGAAAGGATGCGCAATCTCTGCACTAACTCTGGTCCCTACACACCAAAGCTTTCAGGACTCCCATTAACCGACATAAATTTGTACGTTAGCTTCATGTTTGCCATCGCGGGGGGCATGTGGTCAGCGGAAGGGTCTCTGTTATACCTGTAATCATTTCGACCCTGGCCGCCACATCGCCAGCTCTAAAGATAGTGTGAATCCCTTCCTTAATCGTTTTAAAATTCTCATATCTGCAGATGGCCAAAAAGTCCTGTCCTTGTAAATTGACCTGTAGATGAAAGTAGGTCGAACAAAAATTCCATGAGGAAAACACTCGGAGTCCTGGAATTTTATACGTACATATAGCTTATGTACGTATAATACTTATGTGCAACTATTCCCGCCCTGGACGTGGAACGTAGTAGTGATGTGAGAACGTGAACGTTAGTCGTAGATGTTATGTAGGTAGTATTTTTATTTATGGTAAAGTTTAACTTTAATTCGATTTAAATGTTAAAATATATTTTCAAAAATATATTATTAAAATTATCGAAAAAATTTATATAATATAAAAATAGTTTATTGTGGAGTAAGTTAACATAAAATTCTAATAATGTACTAAGATAGGATAAGTAAATAACCGGAAATTATGTTTTGTCACATTTATTACTTCGTATAAATAAATTGTGAGTTCAGCAGCAAACAATATTGAAATTTTATTTATATTTTGTTCAATATTACAATATCCTAATATGACATGTATTATAGGCAATATATTCATACAAGCTGTTATTTAAATAATTTTATTTCAGCATATATATATATATATATTATCTATTATATATTTTATTCAGTATATTTTCTAAACAAATATCATTGATTTTCTTTACATGTTTCTAAATATTGAAACATGAAACTTTCAAACATTATTTGTCATAATTTTTTTTACATTATTTTTTATTTATAAGTATACTGAAAGTAAAATGATATATAATTATTCGCGAAGAACAACAAATTTTCACTGCATTTTCTTTTGGTGAAAATAAAGTATAAAGTTCATATAAACATTGATTTGGGGAAACGCTTTGTTGGCAAGTATCAACTGGCAAAAACTTTCGCCCTGATTCCTGCACCTTCCGTAAAATTAAGTCAGACGGTAAAATTAAGGGATAAAATTAGTGGTTCTATATGATGTCTGACCTGAAAAACTGAAAAAATTGGTCTCGAAATTCTATTTTTAGTAGTTTTTGAGAAACCTACAAAAAAGATAAAAGATTGAGAGTCAAAAAACTCTATATATATATATATATATATATATATATATATATATATATATGTCGAGAAGCAATTCATTATAATAATTAAACATTTTTAATTATTTATTTTCTTAACGTTAGCATTATATGTTATTCCTGTCTTTCTTTAATGCTACACGATTATGCAGGTTCCAATCTGTTAAATATTAATTTAATTTTAAATAATCAAACAACAGATAAGATATCTAATTATGGCGTTTTCATGTAAGGATTTAACGGTATTTGGGAAATGAAATACATTAATTTCTTAATATATCACTAATTTTTGTTTATTTGCATTTTTTTACCATGCGTCACTTATTTTAATAATTATTTTAATTCCCGAACCAAAGAAAAATAAATTTATAATCTAAGTGAATTATTTTAAAAGTTATAAAGGAGTACCAAGAATATATGAATATAAATTGTATGAAAATACTTACAAAAAAGAATGACACTTTTACAGGAGAATGAATGAACTTCTTCTGAAATTATAAAGGAAGAAAAATAGAAATAAAATAAAACGTCATATTACTTTATTTGGTTTTCCCAAATAAAAGTTATTACACAAAAGAAAAGAATATATTTTCAATCATTTTGATCTTACAAATAAATATAAAATAAAAATATTAATTAAAGGTATTAAAATTATTTAAATATAAAAGATTTAAAATAAATAAAAAATAACCGCAAAAAAAGTTCTTTGAAATACAAATTTTTTCAGTTTCTTTGATATTTATTTAAATATAATTCTTATGTCTGACTTGAGTGTTTTAGATATCTACATACAGCGAAATACAAGTCCTTTGATGTTACTGTTGATAGAAGAAAACTATACGATTCTTTTTTCTTATCAAAGGAAACGTTTCTCTTAAGAATACCGATATTAAAAATATCAAAATTCTATCCATTTTAGGATAATTGTAAATGTACTTGAATAATTATTTTCATAGAATTATTTAAATCTTTCCCGTGAATTTTATTACTCCTTAATAAAAAAAAATTAAAAATTTTCCTCTGGATTATGAAAAAGTCTAAGAAAGTTGATATTCATTTTTTTTTCATTACAGGTTTCATATTTTCATAATATCTAATATTTAATATATTAGAATATATTAAAAAGATAAACTAAAATTCAGTTTATCAAATAGCACGAAATATTTATTTATTTGCCTGGAGGTCGAGAAATAATTTAATAGTAATTCAAAAAATAATTATTATTTAATATATAAAATTGAGGTTTTTCTTATTTCAATAACCTGCTATTGATTTTTTCATGATTACGAAATTATTTAAAGCTGATTTTAAAGTACGAGTCATACTGACAATATAAATCATTTTTGAGAAAAAATATATTTCTGTATCAATTTAATGTAATACTTATTTTAGATACCAATTTGAAAATAGAATCACAAGTAAAATAAACCCATACTCACAAAATGAAAACTGCTGACCAATTTCCAAGTATAAAAATAGGATTTGTTTACACAATGAAGACATTTCAGAGTAAGATAAAATATACTTTAAGAACTTAAATAACACGTTTGGATAAATACATAGTTTTCGTATTTTTAAACATAACTTGTTACAAACTAGGTCTTCATTGAATTAATCATAAAACATGCAACATTTTTAACCTGAAAATACGTTTTTTATTTTTACTTTTCCTAACGTGAACGTTGCAATCTGTTCATCTAGTATACAATAAGCTAAGAACACCAGCATCTACTATCTAGTACTCAAATCCGTATAAAAGAAACTAAATTTTACTAGGATTTTTAACCTCAGAATTTCGACTTCAAAAATCACCTTTTAAACGACTGATTTGCGACGAGTTAACCATTAGAGCAGCCTGGTGGGCAACCTGGAAATACATTAAAATACGTTTGGAAATTTTATGAAGACTATTTATTTTAGTATTTAGTTGATAGATTACGATATTTTATCAATTTTTGTCAGTAGTTCTTTTTGAAATTATTTAGTTTATACAATTCCTCATTTAGAAATTGGGTTTTACATTAATAATTTTTCTAGTTTTAATACATCAGCAAAGCCTAAGCGTTCTTTTTTTTACAGTCGCATCAACAATTACAGTCATTAGCGAATAAACTAACATTACATGATCATAAACAAAAAAACAAAAAAAACAATAAAGAAACAGGAACAGTAAAGAATAAACATAGACAAGTAACAACAACAAATACAAACAAAAATACATAAATCAGACAAAAACCATTAAATTTTATTATTCATTCCACTGTAGGACGTGAACCGCAACAGACGTTTTATACCTTCTTCTCGGTTTAGTAGAAATTTCATATCTCAACCCAGGTCTACGTTTAGTCGGATCATTCCAAAGATTGGGCAATCAAAGAGCAGATGATGCACGGACCATTTGACCTTGCAAGCTTCACAGTTCTTCTGAGGAGAGCGAAATAGATGAGCGTGGGTAAGCCTGGTGTAACCACAGCCGATTTAAGATGACTTGGTTTCTTCTGTTGTTCGGGGTTATACTAGAAAATTTTTCAATTTCGAGACATTCATAAAATAATGAAAATCCAATCAAATATATTAAATTTAAAAAGTCATAAGGTAGTAAGAAAATCTGGAAGAAATTTTAGTAAAGTTCAAGGGTTCCCAAAATGGAGTAAAATAAAACCGCGTACACAAAATTAAGATATTTTTATCGGGCTCGTTTTTTTGGGGTCGAATTAAAGAGTACTATAAATATAATATTCATATAAGGGCGTTTCATAATGTTCTTAGGAGTTACAAAAATTCAGTAAAAAAAAAGTATTTCACTTACCTAAATGAAAGTTGTACGAGGTGATGCAGGGATTCAAACAGTTTTTGTTAACACCTATATATATTCAAAATGTGCTTGTCTGGTGACACGGCACACATCAATACGAAAGTCTAGCTCTTGCCAAACTCGTTCTAACATGTCATTTTCGATAAGAGTTGATTGCATTGATTATGCGATCCTTTAGCTCAGCGATATCGTGCGGCATTGTTGGGATAAACACCTTATTTTTCACGTAACTCTAGAAAAAGAAATCACATGGCGTGAGGTCTGGTGATCTTGGTGGCCACAGCATAATGTGTTGGTCTTCTTCAGACGCACGTCCTATCCAGCGCCGAGGTAATGATGTGTTAAGGTACTGTCGAACCTCTTTATGATAATGGGCAGGACAACCATCTTGTTGGAAAATGAAGTCGTTGAGTAGCTGAGGCATAAGCCATAATTGTAACATATCAAGGTATATCATGCCGGTTACTGTCGTTTCCATAAAAAGAACGGCCCATACACTGCCTCACGAGAGATCGCACAAAAAACGTTTACTTTCGGAGAATCCCGAATGTTTTCCACATAAGCGTGTGGGTTTTCAGTTCCCCAAACTCGCACCTTATGACGGTTTACTTTGCCGCTAATATGGAAAGTAGCTTCATCGCTGAAAAACATCTTGTTTACAAAACCTTCATCTAACAACATCTTTTCCTGTAACTGTAAACAACAATCGAGCCTACGTGTTTTATCTCCATCAGAAAGACGCTGGATTAATTGAAGACGGTACGGTTTGCATAATAGACGTTTACGGAGAAATCTCCACACTGTTGTTTTCGGAATTCCTAATTCTCTGCCTGCAGCCGCAGTCAATTTTGACGGGCTGCGAATGAAACTTGCACGCACACGTTCGACATTGACTTCTGAAATTGATGGACGACCAGTTGATTTTCGCTTGCACAAGCAACCAGCTTCACTGAATTGTTTATACCATGCACGAATTGAATTGTCACTTGGTGGTTCCTTATGAAATTTCAACCGAAACGCACGTTATACAGAAATTACTGACTTTGACAAATGAAATTCTAACACACAAAACTACTTCTCGCTCCCCGTGGCAGCCATTTTTTCTGCTGTCGACGCCTACCGAGCAAATGGTTTACTAACTGCCTAGTATATGTGGAAAAAACTATTTGAAGTACTCTCTAGTACAGTACTTGTTTTATTATTATGAGTGAAATAGTTTTTTGTCAATGAATTTTCGAAACTCTGAAGAACATTATGAAACGCCCGTATAAAAGTACTATAAGTGAGAGTGTTCTTATACGAATATGTAATATTACTTGTACATATGCTATGTGCTAATTATATTTTATTTTTTTATTTCTTTATCCTCCACTCAGCCAATTTCTGGCTGAGTGGTGGCGTGTTTGATTTTCATCACGAAGTTTCTGAGTTCGAGTCACGGTCAAGGATGACGCCATAAAAATATCATTTCATTATAATCTATCGGTTGCAGAGTGTCAGCCATAATAAACGAAATATAAAGTGAGACGATTGCTGTTAGAATTCTCTCCTTCAAGCCACTTTTAAACATTCAAACTAAATTATAATTCATTGCCAGCTGTTACAGTGTGTCAGCCAGACTAAATGGGAATAAAGAGGAATTAATTGCTGTTGGATTTTCTCTCTTTCAAATCAATCATAGACATTCAACACAAATATTTATTGTTACATAGGAACAGATTGTAGATATTTAATTGCGTTTAAAAAAAATTATCCATAACTAAATCAAATCATCTGTTTTTGATTTTCATGTGTTTGCAAGTTTTTGATAATAATAATTAATTGTAAGGAAATAAAATAATAAATTTCATTGGTTTTCATTAGTTGAAACTGAGAAATTTAAACAAAACAACAATCCTTCAAGAAAAATTGAAAAGTTTGGCAGTTACGAGTACTGTAAAATATTCCATCCGAGTTTTTCTGAAATAACTACCCTGGTTTGTTACAGAAGATCGGTGATTACTTTCCGTTTTAACACAATTTTTTTTCCTCCACCTACTCTTCTTCCTCATTATCTGATAAGAGTAAAAACTATTAATACTACAAAAGAGGCGATAAAATAATGCCTTAGCGGAGTGGTAGCGTCTAGTCTTTCATTCAGATTGTTCTTGGTTCAAATCTCAGTAAAAGCGTAGCATTTTTTACATGTTACAAATATTAATACATATGTTCTGAAGTATAATCTAAACCTTGACCTTTAAAAAAAAAAAAAATTACACCTGTCTATATCGAGTACCGAAATGGGAATTTTTTTTATTATTGCATTATTGAAGATTATCTATAAAGGAATTTTTTTTAATGTTGTAGAGTGATATTTTTTTAGTTTATTAATTTTTTACCATAAAAACTAAAAAAATCAGTTTAGATCTGATATTCCAAAACTGAAACTCACAAATAGAACAAAAAACAAGATTTTCTGTTCTTGAAAACTAAATATGTTCATTTAGTAGTACAATAGACATAACAAGTCAAAAATTAGTTTTTTCTTTGGTCACACACTACTTATCATTTGATATTTATAAATATCACGACTGATTTTAGAGTGCTAGTCGTTAATGCTCCCACTTCTTTTAGAAATTGATACTTATTAGCGTCACTTTTCTGGCAACTTTGGACACAGTTATGGGAAACCCTTAATATAAAGTAATTTTTATTCAAATTTCCATTATTATCTAATTAAAAACGAATTACATTAAAAGTATTAAGTCCCTTAAGTAAAAAAAAAACTCTTTTTACTTAACTGCTGTTTCTCCTAAACCATCTTAGTTATAAGACGATGAAATGTTACTAACAAATTAAAATGATAAAGTTAAAAATTATTATTTTGAAAGAAAATATTTTGCTCTGAAAATAGTACGTACAAGGCTTCGAAGAAAATTTACTTGAAAAAATTGATTAAAATTTGTGTATTTTTTCTTTATTAACAGCTGTAAAGTTTTCAAATAACTTATCTACCAAAATGGTATAAATTTGTACTTCTCATATATGAATTTCTATAACTCGGCTACATATTTGTTATATATAAAGTGTATACAGAGATTTAACAAAACAGACAACTCTAATAAAACTGGCAATTTATTGTTTTCACAGATACTTTCAAAAGTAGTCTACAGCACCTCCTAAATAGCTCTTCAACAGTAAAATATTAAATAAAATAAAATTTTTAATTTTATTTTTAAAACTAAATTTTACGAAATGTTCGTACCTCAAAACTATCCATTTTTCGGTATAAGATCACTACTTAGAATGCAATATCGGTCAGCCAATTTTGAAACTAACTGGGAAAAGGGAGTTTACCCAGAAGTTTTTTACTTTACATTTTTTAAAATTTTTTATTTCAATATCTTTAAAATCATATGTCATAACCCTATCCTTTCTTTCTAAAATATGGAAGATCTGGGATTTCACCCCAAATTTTTCAAAAAACCACTGCACATACGGGGGGGTTCTGGAACCTATTTTATTCGATTTTTAGGTCAAAAACCGTAAGAATTTATTAATTTTTTTCCTATTTGACGTACTAAACATTCAGTACAATCTTATTTCACCGGGGTATCTGAAATCCGAGCGAAATCGTTTACTAGCCGACTCGCAAACGAAGCATTTTAGAAAATATGTTTATATGAACTTTTTAAATTATTTTCACGAATAGAATAGATTATGATAGTCCTGGGTTTACGTTAAGAAGAATCTGAAGAAGAAGCATTTCTCAAAAGTAATTTTATACGGCAAAATAATGCTATTTTAATATTGCTATCTCAAAAATAAAATAAAAACGCGCTTTTATTGAAATAAATCGAAAAAAAGATTTGCAATGACTTTTAGAAAAGGAAATGAAATTTATTTAAACTATATAGCCATTTCAGTTATAAAACAGTCATCATTGGTAGATACAGTGGAATTTTTAGAAATAAATACAAATTAATATATATAAAAGAACATGTCGTGAGTGATTCATAATCAACCCAGCAAAAACTAGAGAAGATAAATTGATTAAAACTTGATGATGTTCTTACGGTTTAAGTGCACAAGAGAGGATTTTTTGAAATTCAAAATTTGAAGGATTAAAATGAAGTACGATAAAATACTATATATATATTTTTTTAATTTCTCGGTAACAAATGAAGATATCAACTTGATTTTTGGTGTGTGCAATCTTCATGTGAATCTCTAAAAATAAATTTGTAGCTTTTTTGAAGTATGAGCTTCGAGGAGTGAAAAAATAAAAAAAAATGATTGCAAATTTTCCCCATTTCCGACTGCAGTAAACGAGATATTCAGTAGATTTGGGCTTGCAAATAATCTTCAGATAAATATCTAAAAATAATTTTTCGGGTTTTTTTAATTGCTTTTCTTAAGAGGTTCGACGGTGGTTCAATTAACACATCCATTTCCACTCTTACTGTATGTGCGACGTGACTGGTTGCGCCTGCCTCCAGTTACTTGACTAAACAACATAAAATGAAATAAAAATATTTTTTGCGCAACGGGAAAAGCAAGTAACCATATCACCGCAAAAAGGGATGTTAGTGTGTGTCTATATATATATATATATATATATGTGTGTGTGTGTGTGTGTGACAGTTGTAAAATAATAATAACTAAAACACAAGTAATACTTATAAAACACTATTACAAAAGTATTTCTCCCTATGTTCATAAAACTAAAATCACTGCTGACTACGCTTAAAACTAATTGTGTTGTAACAAACAATTCCATTTTACACAAAATTTAAGCTATAGGGAATAGGGAATAACAGTAATTTTATTAAATTCTTTTAACGGAAGATTTTCATACAAAGATTTTTAATAAATTTAAAAGTCCAAAAAAATTTGACATTAGTGGCTATTTGACATATTTGGCTATTTGACATTAGTTCTTCAATTATTCAACAATAAAATTCTATCTACATTACTGTTGATATAATATTTCACAACTATTTAATTAAAAACTGTCTAAATTACAAAAAATTGTTTTATAGATGTATATTTTCTAATAAACTAATCTTATAGATCCAGGTAAGGTTTATCTAAGATCTCTTTTTCTGATATTTTACATTTATGAAACAAATACTCTTTTATAACAGTTTTAACCTTTCGTTTTGTTTGCCCTATATGTTCTCCTAAATTGCATTTCTTTTTTATTAAATAATCTTATATATTCCCGCTCTTACGACAGATTTATTTTCATCTTTACTGCTTTTAGAAATATAAAAACGACAAAGTTTTTATTTTTTTCTTTAAAGATAATTTGTTATACCAAAGGGTATGTACAATTTTTGTTTATGTTTTATTTGATCTTTCTTTGTAATTTCGAACTAGAATTGTTTTGTTTTTATAGTTAAATCTATTTTTTATTAATTGATGTTTTACTGTACGCTGTATAATATACAATGGTTTCACCAACAAAACATGTAGTAATTTCACTAAAAAATTGTAAGGATAAAGTTATATGTTTTTATAATTCATTTGAATATTTATTAATCAAAAAATATCCACCCAGTTTTAGCTTTTATTTTTAACAGTTTTTAAAATTTTCTGTTTTCGATTTTATTAAAATAAGTCGCTTTCATTTTATAAATTATATATTTTACCTCTTCAGATGTTACTCAAAATCTGAATTTTTCTGTGAAAAAAAACTTCAAATATATTTACAATGGAAAAAAAATTTTTTAAAAGTATTTACAAATCTATAAAGTGCATGTAATAAATTACGAAAATCGAAATTAGTTTTTTCGCGTATGTAAATCCAAGAGAAAAGCGATTTTACTCTTTCATTTAATTTTTAGACGTTAAGAATTTTAGTAAAAAATTTGGCTGTAAATTTTTATTTTATAATATATTTCAAAAATTGGCAGATTATAAAAGTTTAAAAAATATGTTAAATAAAACTTAAAAAACAACCTTAAAGTTATTTCACTTTAACGTATACCATAACTCGATTAAAACTTTTAAATTAACTTACTCTTAAACAGTGTAGACGGTTTTTATTAGTTTTAAAAGCGGTAAAGCGGATATTGGATGTCGTGGAAACAATAACTTACAGTCTTGTTTCAGGTAAGATATTTATTTAATTGGATCTCTCAGCTCAATTTAGATAAGATACAAACTTTTTTTATTTCTATTCCGCAAATAAGAACTATTTACCAATACTTTAAATATTGATATTTAATACAATATACCAACTTAATATTAGTTATTTCCGAGGAAAATAAATGCTTTACAGGACAAAAGAAACGTATTCTTATGACGGCTGTACTTTAAGAAGGTATTAAACCTTAAGAAAATATTAAACATTTCAAAAAATACATCCATTGAATTTAGTGCAGAATTGTTTAAAATCCCTTTTATCTTTACTTTTTAAAAACTTTTAGATTAACTCTGTTAGTAATGCGATAGAGAAGATCCGAATGGATAGTTATCTGCGTGTACTGATCTACCAGAGTCGCAAAACAATATTTTCTCATGCTGGTTGCCAACATTAGAAATCATATTTACCATCATAAAACTTGTTCGAGAGTTTTATTTTTATTATAAAACAGAAACTGAAAAGGATTATACTCTTCACAATGTAGAAAACTTTCAGATTAGAGGTATTTGAGATATAATGAAATTACTTGAATACTGAAAATTACTTCGATTAATAAAGTTCGAAATAGTTTTTAAGAAGAATATGAGATAAAAGAAATACGCTAAATTTTTACTAAATAGAAAACTTGGTTGATGATCCACATTATAAAATGCCTATTTATTTTTTTTCGATTATCTTTTTTTCCGTGAACAAACCACATACATTTTAACAGTTGTACAACCCGTATTCAAGACAATATTCAATCTGTAATTAATAAAAATATTACCTTCTGTTTTAGTAACGTTTAATCTACTTTTACTGGATAGATAGCAGCAGTGAACTAACTACCTGATTATATATACATTAAAAACTTACCGTTATTACTGAACGAATACAATAAGTTTAATAAATATATTTTTATTTCATTGCTATAAAACCTACAAAACATAATAAGGAAGTGATTCTTAAACCTTGTTTTTATTTTATGCTGTAAGTAGGTTTCGATAATTGATAAAAATCATAGCCTTATATTCACAGCTTTATTTAATAAGGCATAATAATTTACTTTAATCATAATGCAACAAAACTAGTCAGGATTTAATTGATTTTTTTTAAGTCATTTAAAGTGTTTAATAGTAAATTTTATAGAATTTGAGTACCTTACTCTGTTTTAAAATGTTTTTATAACATTCGTCCCACCGGGTTGGTCTAGTGAATAACTCGTCCTCGCAAATTAGTTGTTTAACAGGTGATTTTTGAAGTCAAAGATTCTGATGTACAAATCCTAGTAAATGTTAGTGGCTTTTATACAGTAATGAATACTAGACAGTGGATACCGGTGTACTTGGGATCCAATTAACAACACATCTCAGGAACGGTCGGGCTGAGTCTGTATGAGACACCTCATTTACATATCACACATAACATCCACATCTCTTTGGGGCATGGGACGAGGTTGCTTATTGTTCAATAGTTGCCATGTACATTACTGTGATGTACACATCAGGAAATAAATAAATAAAATTAATAATATTCACTTTTTATTTTTATTTGGTAAATAGCAGCACTGAACTGCCTGATCTCTACACAATTCCGGATTTTATATTTTGTTTTATCATTGAACGAATACGGAAAACTAAAAATATATTCACAAAATAAAAAGATAAAAAAAACAAGTAAAAATACTTTTCAATTTAAATTTTGATCGAATCGAACGACTAATAGTAAAAATAAATTGGAAATTTGTATTAGAAATTAAGTCTATATTCATTAATGAAAATGGTGATTACCCTGGCGCGACTGATATACTGCTCAACGACGGTTCTGGTCGCCCCGAGGGTGCTTAAACAAACTACAAATGAGACTCGTAGAAGAAAGAAAGAAAGAAAGATATGGTATTGATAAGCTGAAATTTGAATTTTATGGTCTTTTGAGAACCTATCTCAAATTTTAATATTGGGGCCCTTTACACCCCATAAGTGTTTGTGATTGTCCTTGTCTTTTATGTCTTAATGTTTATTGTGAAGTTTGTGTTTATAAATAAAATGTAAGGGCCCTTTACACCCTTACATATGACGATCCTGATGGAGATAATAATTTCTTTTAAAGAATGTGACGAGGGCTAATGACCTTAGCAGTCGATGCCCGTAAAAAGTCAGTTAAAAAAAAAAAATAATAATAATAGTATAGTTTTTCTTCTTTTTCTTTTTAAATTAATCACAAAATTGTGTTTCCAGGCAGAGGTATCTACTAAATAAGCGGAAGAGGTATATTAGGAAATAGAAAATATCCAAAAAATGCGGAAAAGAAAGATGACATTTATGGGCAACAATAACATTTTTGATTGTCTACATTTACTCATAGAATGAGCATAAAATGCCCTTAGAATGATCAGATGTAGAATGAACAGTAACAGACTGACAAAGAATATTTTTTATTTTATTGATACAGTAAAAGAAAAACTTCAAATTTACTCAACTCAACAATGGTTGCATGAGAAAAAATGTTCACATGTCTAGCATACGACAAGCCCAATCTGCTTACAATTCCAGCAACATTTGGTTATCCTTTGCCGTAAGGGTTAGACATATATAAAATTGTTTAACAGAAAGTTTTGGGTAATGTTTAGAGAACTAACGGCCACTTTAAACCGATTCGATACTGTGCCTATTAAGGGAAGTGTGATTTTTTTTGTCTTCAAAACCCCATTTTTCCACCCCCTGGGCCAATGGTTGGTAATATTAAAAATCTTTACAAAGATAAATTTTAGGACCATATCCAAAGAATAGTAGGAACTTTAAACGAATTCGATATTTTAATTAATAAGAAAGTTATGGCAATATTTATTTTTTTTCAAAAAAGCCATTTCCTTCCGCGTGGTCCAACTTTGCTCATTAACGAACTCGACCGAGATAGTATATTATAATAGTCGTTATATTTTATGTATCAATTTGTAAGCGATTGTCGCAAAGTTACAGCAGTTATTGTGTCTACAAGAAAATAATATATATATATATAGATATATATAAACTTTTGAACTGACGGTGGTTTTGGAGTTTGGGGTAAGTGAAACGGGAAGATATGTCGAAATTTTCCGGAATTCAAATCATGGTATCCATTAGGATATTAAATCTACCTAATAAAGATCTTTAAAGATATTTTGTTTCCAGGCGGGAGTAGACAAATAAAGGTATTGGTGTGTCTATGCAAGTTCCTTATTTCCAAAAGTATTTAACTGATTATTGTCAATTCTGATACACATTTGTACTAGGCTTTGATATACTAAAAACAAATCCTGTTAACTAAATAACCTTAATTATATGACATTTTTTGAAACAACAAAATCAAAAGGTTTTACGCCGAGAATCAAAGAGAAGAGAATTTTTACTTAACTAGAATGCAATAAACAAAAAATAACGATGGAAGGGACTTTTAAAATATTGTAGTCATTGTTCACAATTTTTACTTTAATAATGGCCGTTTTTGTGTTTTCTGTTGTATAAAAACGTAATAACTAGTTAATATTTATACTGTTCACTACTGTGCTATAAACAGGACTATGGAAAACTTCATTATAAATTCTTTCATTATGGCAAATTTTGGCAGCAATAACACGGCATCGGATTGACGCATAAGTTTTTCACTGTTATCACATCATCATCATCTGTTTGGCGGAGAGTTCTTTAAACCACCATTGTGTCTATCTCTTTCTGTCCCAACCATTTTTACACTCGTAGTTTCCAATCTTTCCCTATATATTAGCTTCTTCATCCTTTTTCTTCCTCGCTTCCTTCTTCCCTTCTACTAAACCTTCTAATGCAGTTGTCAAAATTCTCACTTCATCAAATAACATGTCATAAGAGATTTCCTTTTTGTATTTTCCGCATAAGTACGCTTTTTTTCAATCTTGTTCATTACTTTCTCATTCCTTACTTTATTTGTCCATTTTACTTTTTTCATTTTTCATTCTTCTCCAAATTAACATCTCAAAAAACTTCAATCCAGTTCCTTTCTCTCTTCCTCAGCATCCATACTTCAATACGACACTTCCATTTATCACATAACGGATACCAAATCAAGAGCAGAAACAATCACATGTAAATGAATGGCTCAATAACCTGGGAACTTACTGATTATAATATATGGAGTAATATTTAATACGAACAGCCTAGTTTAAAATTAGCATACTGAAACCTCGCATTACCTAGTAAGTATCGGGTTTCTATAACAAAAACAACTAAATTCAGGAGATTTCAGATTACACGATTATTTTTAATTATTTGTTTTAATTTAACTGCACTTAGGGATAATTAATTTAGTAATGAAAAACTTTATAAATAAAAAAACACACACATATATATATATATATTTGTGTATGTGTGTGCACGCGCGTGTGTTTAAAGAGAGAGAGAGAAGGTAGGAAGTATATATATCAAACTGAGAATTTAAAATGTAAAATAGATGAATTTTTTTTCTTAAATAATAAATTTTTTTATTAAAATAATAGAATAGAATAGATAAATTTGCACAAAATTATTGACTGATGAAGAAACAAAATTTAAATCGTTATACTCAGAATATATAAGGAATAATATAATTGTGATAAGTTTTTAATTTAAATGTGGAGGAACTTAAATTACAAAGATGTAAAGGAATGGAAGGATAGCTTTAATAACATTGATTCAAACGTTTAGTGTACGCAGTGTTTGAAACATTGCTTCAATCACATTGTACATACAAATGCGAAAAGCTTGTTAGTTCATGTGTTGCAGTATTAGTGCTGTGTAACCACCATTTAATTAACTGAAATAAATACGTACGAACAGAAACATTACTTATGTACTGTATAAAGTTCATTCATTTTCATTAGAAGCATCAAAGATTTGATTGTTTTACATAAGTAAAACAAAAAAAAAAAAAACATTCTGATCGATTATAATAGTCGAAACTGAATTGTTAATTTTAAAGTGTGTTTATAGTATATACATCGCTTATATTTTACAATGCATAAAGTGTATTTTTACTAACACATTGAACAAATACTTATCACACAGACACATCATACACCCCCATACACGTATATATATATATATATATATATACACACACACCTTGTATACATATGGATATCAAAACATATTTTTTTTAATAAAAAGAACTTTCCTTTGAAATTGAGGACATTGCCCTTTCTTGGGAGTTAAAAGATTTTGTTACTAAAGGCACATATGGAGCACCCGTTGAGTGTTAACGCCTGTCTGTACAGTATTTTTATAAAAGTGTATGTGTATTTTTCCTATGTGTGTGTACGTTTATGAGTGTGCGTGATGCCACGTTAAATTACTGTTTCTGTTGTTGTGCAGCAGCACGACAAACAATAACACTTACTGAATCTTCTCTACAGTAGTACAAGAGAAAGAAAAGAAACAGAACGTTCTCTTTCATCCCCTCTTCTTTTTATCTTTCATTATTGTTTATACATCTCACTCATTCTCTCTTTCACATACTCTTATGCTCTTTCTCTCTTTCTAACTCCGTTTCTTAAATTTCGTCTCTTATTTTTTTTAATCTAACATAGTCTTCTAAATCAATAGACACCCAACATGCACATAGACATGACACAGCACGTGTTGCTTAAATTTTATCGTTTCCTATAATTAATTACGATATTATTTCAATGCGTATTTATTTACAGTACTAAAAGTAATTTAAAAATTTTCAATATCGCAATACCTTTGCTTACCTACACGTAATAAATTAAAAATATTTGTTGAATATCAAAAATATTATTTTTATAATAATTATTCTGGAATATTACGCTAGATTTTTTTTTTTACATATTATCTTGGTCAAACTAAATACTTTAATAAAAAATTCAGATCTATTTAGAATACGTTATAATCCTAGTGTCACCAAAAACATATATTTTTTTGAAAAAAGGTTACTTCAAAAATATAAATTGTACGATGGCTCAATATTAGATTTTATATACGGGGAGTAAAAATTTATAAATTTTTTTAGATACATGGATAAAGAAAAGGAGAAAAAATAAAAAAAGAAGAAGATAGAACATTCAAAGAAGTAGAAACAGAATCAAAAAGTACGTAAAAAAATAATAAAAATTGATTTATTTAAAATTATCCTAATTTAAACAACTGTTACACAGAATACGTTTTCCGATGTCTTTAGTTGTGCTGATAACCAGTAGACAGAAATATGAGTAACCAGCGTAAACACTTTAAAGTGAGAAAGACAGTACAACAAAAACAGTGCAGTAAATCCACTAAACTTACAACCATAAGCGTAACCATACTTACCAACACGTTATAATTTCCCAGTAACCAAATTACCTTTCTAACTGCACGATAATTGCACTTGGATAACTGACAAATTGTTCAACTGCAAGGGGTAAGATAAAAGAAAAAGACTGACATGAAAAAGAAAGGACATCAATAAAAGACTATCAATAAAAATAACACACACGTGCACGCGCGCACACAAACACATATATTGCCCGAAATTTGGCATACTTCGTTGCTGTTACACACTATAATGTGTTTATTGGACAAACTATAGTGCTTACTGGAGAGAATTTAATATAAAATCAGTATTTTTATTTTGCTTTCTTTTTATCACGAGTCATAAATGCGTCTCACTCTCTTCAAAATGAGACAGTTAAGAAATAACTCAGTTTCTGGAGAATGCAAGAAGCAATGGAGATAAAATCTTATGACAATGAAAATGAAAATAAAGCAGAAAGAAAATATATATTTTATTTTAAACTGATTAAAAAAAAAAGAAGGAATGCTTGAGAATAAAAAATGGGCGAGAATAAATGTAGTTTATAATTTCAAAGTTGGCAATCGTTATAAAACTCAAAAAACAATAAGTGTAATTTCTATAAATAACTTAATCTTATGCCGTGCAGTTGTGATAAGTATTTAATTATAGCTTATTTATAGAGCTAGATATCATTCCAAAATCTGCTTGTATAAGCGAAACGTTGTTCACTTTATAATTAATTCATATTAATCAATTTCCAAAATCTGTGCTAAAAAAATAATATTTTCCTTTCTCCTCTACGTTATAAAAGATATTAAAAACAAAAATATCACTGATAAAAAATAAACTACTAAAGTGCATAAAATCATTTTAAAATTCCACTTAAATTTATTATGATAAACCCTTTTATTTTTTATTTACGTTAAAATATTACCTATTAACTGCTTTAAGCTTGATCGATGGTCAGCAACTTAAGCCTTAAATATAAACAATATTCAAGAAAGATATAAGCTAGTCTATCCATTAATTTATGCGTATTCACGTATGGATACATTATAACTGAAAAATAAACATTATTCCTGCCTTTAATCTGTTCATAGTAACTTATTAATATTGCCGCTTTTATAATTAAATTAAGATATATTTACAAACGAATAATCTACGTTATATTTTATTTTTAATTGATTCTAAAGACGTGTAAATAAATATTTACAATTTTATAATTAAATAAAAGAAATATAAATAAATAAAACCTTTTTATTTATACTACCAGACATTTAATATCTGGCTGTATATTTTAAATTTTATTTTATATATTTGTGTTTAGTAGGCATAGCACCGAATAACAATATATTTCAGTAAATTTTCAACGAACGAACATCTCGTTATTGAATTCAATATGTATGTGAGAACACTTTTTGTCTCAGATTTTGATTTTGATTCCGGTTTCTGATTAAGCATCGTTATAAGATTACAAAAATACACGAATGACCGCGGTCAGCCGTCGAGTTCACCTCAAAATAGCCGCAAAAATTAAAATTCTATAATAATAATTAATAACTGTGTAGGTATTAATTAATTATTTGCATCAAACGCGCTGATGTAAATTTTACTAAAATTCATAGAATATATAAATATTAATTTTATAAATCACGTGTAAGAACCCAAAATGGAGGAAAGACTGATTTTTTCATAATATTGAAAAATGTACACATGCCATAAAGCCGCCAAACACGAAATAAATAAATTATATTAACTTTGCGTAAGTAGCAGAAGTAAGAGATAATAAATAACCTAGTTAGAAATGGATTAATAATAATAATGTTTGTTCGGGAAAGTCTTACTAGACTTTTCATTGATAGTTATCAATGAAAAGTCTAGTAAGACTTTTCATTGATAACTATCAATGAAATGGGCTTACCCTCCAAAGTAAAGAATTTAATATTTTCTCGTTGTTAAACACTTCCTAGTGTGTAACAGAAGAAGTATTGCCTACTTTTGAACAATATTTTCCTATTTTCAAATAATAACGAAAGTGTCGTGTCGTGGCTTGAAAATTAAAGTAAAGATTAATTCCGAAAAATGTAAAAACATAAATAAATACAACGGCTGTAGGAAACAGGATGTAGGGGAATAATAGTGAATTGGTGCTAATATCAAAGAAATTTGAGACTTGTCAAACAAGTCTCAAATAAGAAATCCATTAATCAGATAAAAAAACCACATAAAAATCTGGCAAAGTATTCGATGACTTTTCCGGCTACACCCCTCAATAGTCACACAATATCTTACACGGCTCTATCATAACAAAATATTTTCGGCAAAGCCAAAAAGCTTTTGCAATTCAAACATTAAGAGTCTGACTTTTATTTATGTAATAAAATAATTTCATTTTTTCATAAAACAATAACAAAAATGTACTAACACGATTAGAAATCTTTTTTTATAAAACATTATAGTATTAAATATAAAATTAAAATTTAGTTAGACTTATCTTATTTATCATTTAATTATTTAACAAAACGAGATAAATTAACCTAGCGAATATAGCATAAATAGAACTAACTTGCAATAAACACATTTTCACTTTGAATAAAAATAAAATACACTGAAATAAAAATAATCCTGAAAATACTTGTGGATGCTAGCGTTTTATGGTAATGAATACAGATAATAGACAAAACAGAAAGAGCATAAATAAAGATCATTGAAATCTATCTACAGGAAGATGTTAAAAACTAGGTTGGTAGATAAAATTTGATATAAAAAGATCGAAAAACAAACTGAAGGGGAGAAAATGTTCTGACAGAACTTGAAACGAGACAAAATTGCTTGCTGGGTCATGGATTAAGATATCTTGATTCAGCTAATTCTGTGAAAGGAGGACGTGAAAAAGTAAAAACTGTTGAGAAAAGCAAAGACACAAAGATGTAGGGTGCAGGTAAGATTAAAATATTATAGCAAAACAGAAAGAAATGAAAGACAACATCAAGCTAATCAACTGAATAATGGCGCAATGAAAAGAGCTTATTACGTCTTTCTCGTAATCAAACTTTTCAGTGATGAAGTATTCATTGAGATCGGATCAACGGTTCTTAATTTGTAGAATAATGATGAAACAGAAAAAGGAATACTCTCAAAAAAATATCAGTAACTGTCTGTGTGAGAATTATTAATTAAACAAATTGAAATTCTAAATAATTCTAATGTACTGACACAATAATTTATTATTATTAATAAATTAATAGTATTGTTTTCTTATTTAAATAATTACTAATCTTCAAATAAATAATAGTAATGACATTACTATTTCTCTATTTATTCGAATATCTTTATTAGAATTTAGAACAGTTTCCGCAATGTAGACTATGACTTTATACATGATGATTCCAGAACTGATTTATATGATTAAATTTGAGCTTGACTAAATTAAAACATAATTAATATTGAAACTATCTTTAGAAGTTACTTATCGGATTAAATGTTAAAAATAATCATTAAGGAAACTCTAAGTAGGTGTACACAATTATCTATAAAGGTTCAGTTTGCCTTCAAGGTGCCGTCTCACCTTGAAAGAAAAATTTGGATCAATATGTTTATTACCTAAATATATGCATACACAGATTTTTTTTTTTTTTTTTTTGGTTAGCCTACTTTTTCATATTTCTTTGACAAGGCGAAGTAAGTTACGGTATAATAAAGTAAGTAAACAGTACAACCAATAAAACCTGGTTACCTTAAAGTATAACGTTACTATGGTAACAGGAAATGAAGACCCCCACCTTTTGGACAACCGCGGTTCTTCTTGTTTATGACTCATATTGAGTTTTCACTAATGAACTTTGCCCCTTTTATTATAGGGATTTCACACCTCCTTTCTACCTTTATTTCCTTCTTTATTAAACCCAACTCTCTATGTAGTTTTTCTTATTGTAATAAAAATTCCACACAAAGGAAAGTCGAAAAGGAAATGGTTATAATCTTTGCTTTTGTGCAAATATTTAATCTAAATATCTGTATTTTAAAAGTAAAGGAAACAAAAATAAAAATAATAAATGTTATTTTTTTTACTGTTTTTAATGAAAGATAAAAAATGTCATTTGTTTTTCGCAATTGATTAAAATAGTATTAAAACAACGCTATACTACGCAAATATTTTTTTCTGTTAATATAAATAATTTTTATTTTTTGTGTACCGCACAAATATTTTTCTGTTAATTATTTTTTTTTATAACATTTACCTTTAAATGAAAGATTTTTCTACCCTCTCCTCTCAAAGATATATATATATATATCTTATAAAAAGATATAAATATTTTAATATATATAATATATACAGTTAAGAAATTTAGAATAAGAAATATGAAATCATCAGTTTATAAACTTTTTTATGTTTCATAAAAAGGTTAAATAAAAAAACTCTTTAATTTTTTTAAGTTCCGTCGTATGGTAGTTTACTTAAGGGTGTGACCCATACTCTCATCACATCTCATTAATTATCATAGCCTATTTGTCAATATCGTAATTTCTTTATTTAATGTTAATGCTAAAAATTTGTAAAACGTATGTAAAAATAAAATTAAACTTCTACTTTTATCGTATAATAATCATAATTTATAACATTTTAGCAATTTACAATAAACTAATTATAGTGGATAAAAAAATACACATCAAAAGAATAGTATTATTGTTCAGGTTTTAATCATTTTTTACAGTAAAATTTAATGAAATATTTATTAGAAAAAGAGGTTAGCAGAATGAAAAACGTTTACATACAAGAATGAAAGAATAAGCTTAAAAGAAAATTTAGAGAAATAAAGAAAGACGTTATCATGTTTCATTCAACAATTTGTGTGGAAACGTTCCCAAGCCTTGAAGACGTTATCTATTTATCGAAAAGGAATTCTTTTGCTCTGCAGTTTGACAAAAGGAAAAAATTGTAAATTTATTCAATTTGTAACCACATATAAATACTTAAATATATCTTAAATCCGACTTTATTTTGTTAAAATTGTAATTAAATTTCGAATATTACATTAATAATATAAATGATCTTAAGAATTATTTATACAAGCATGAGCGATAGAGAAAGACAGAGAGAGAGAGAGAGAGAGATTGAGAGTGAAAGAGTGAGGGGAGGAAAACAAATAGGATAAGATTTTAGTAAACAGCAACATTTTAGTACACAAGACAATATTTAGTAAATAATATAATATTTAGACAATTTTTAGTAAACAAGTAGGATAAGTAGGTGTGACTTTTTTGAGATAATAAATAGTTCACCATGTAAATGGATGAGAATATTTTATTTTCTAATGAGTACGTTGCAATCTCTTCACCTAATGAAAATAAGAAACCCCTCCATCGCCCAAGGAGATGTATGACATGGAAATGAGGTGTAGTCTTGTACAGACTCAGGCTGATTATTCCTGAGAAGCGTGATTAATTGAACCCCAGTCACCAAAGTAAATCGATATTCACTGTGCAATAATAAAATCCGTAAAAAAGTAACTAACCTTTCCTAGGATTTGAACCTCACAATCTTCGACTTTATAAGTTAGTTGTTAAACGACTGATGCGATAATGAGTTCAATAGTAGGTGGGCGAGAATATGAAATGAAAATCTTGTACAATATGAAAACCTGGCTAATTCTGACTCTTTAGCAGATGAATGACTGGGTTAGTTTCTGTCAATGTTATATTTATTTCCTCTTAGATTTTACCTAAACAAAGAAGATACACCAATATGTAATACGAAAGGTAAAGTCGATAGATGAGTGGAATATATTGAAGAGTTATAAGGATGAAATGAATTAGAAAATGGTGTTATAGAGGAAGAAGAGGAAGTTGAGGAGGATGAAATGGGAGAAACAATACTGAGATCTGAATTTAAGAGAGCATTAAAAGATTTAAATGGCAGAAAGGCTCCTGGAATAGACGGAATACCTGTAGAATTACTGCGCAATGCAGACTTCAAAAAAAGTGTTATAGTCATGATACCAAAGAAAGCAGGGGCAGATAAATGTGAAGAATACAGAACAATTAGTTTAACTAGTCATGCATCAAAAATCTTAACCAGAATTCTATACAGAAGAATTGAGAGGAGAGTGGAAGGAAGAAGTGTTAGGAGAAGACCAATTTGGTTTCAGGAAAAGTATAGGGACAAGGGAAGCAATTTTATGCCTCAGATTAATAGTAGAAGAAAGATTAAAGAAAAACAAACCAACATACTTGGCGTTTATAGACCTAGAAAAGGCATTCGATAACGTAGACTGGAATAAAATGTTCAGCATTTTAAAAAAAATAGGGTTCAAATACAGAGATAGAAGAACAATTGCTAACATGTACAGGAACCAAACAGCAACAGTAATAATCGAAGAACATAAGAAAGAAGCCGTAGTAAGAAAGGGAGTCCAACAAGGATGTTCCCTATCCCCGTTACTTTTTAATCTTTACATGGAACTAGCAGTTAATGATGTTAAAGAACAATTTAGATTCGGAGTAACAGTGCAAGGTGAAAAGATAAAGATGCTACGATTTTGCTGATGATATAGTAATTCTAGCCGAGAGTAAAAAGGATTTAGAAGAAACAATGAACGGCATAGATGAAGTCTTACGCAAGAACTATCGCATGAAAATAAACAAATACAAAACAAAAGTAATGAAATGTAGTAGAAATAACAAAGATGGACGAATGAATGTGAAAATAGGAGGAGAAAAGATTATGTAGGTAGAAGAATTTTGTTATTTGGGAAGTAGAATTACTAAAGATGGACGAAGTAGGAGCGATATAAAATGCCGAATAGCACAAGCGAAACGAGCCTTCAGTCAGAAATATAACTTGTTAACATCAAAAATGAATTTAAATGTCAGGAAAAATTTTTTGAAAGTATATGTTTGGAGTGTCACTTTATATGGAAGTGAAGCTTGGACAATCGGAGTATCTGAGAAGAAAAAATTAGAATCTTTTGAAATGTGGAGCTATAGGAGAATGTTAAAAATCGATGGGTGGATAAAGTGACAAATGAAGAGGTATTGCGGCAAATAGATGAAGAAAGAAGCATTTGGAAAAATACAGTTAAAAGAAGAGACAGACTTATAGGTCACATACTAAGGCATCCTGGAATAGTCGCTTTAATATTGGAAGGACAGGTAGAAGGGAAAAATTGTGTAGGCAGGCCACGTTTGGAGTATGTAAAACAAATTGTTGGGGATGTAGGATGTAGAGGGTATACTGAAATGAAACGACTAGCACTAGATAGGGAATCTTGGAGAGCTGCATCAAACCATTCAAATGACTGAAGACAAAAAAAAGAAAGAATTTTACCTAACCTTAACCTAATTGAACGATAACTTAATTTAAGCCAAATTATTTATTCCGTAAATAATTTTTTTTACTCAATTACGAAAACCTAATCACCTAAGTTTAACCTAAAAAAACATAATCAATCAAATATAACCTCATTCTTAACGTAATTTCACTGAAACCAAACATGGCATGTTTCAATCACACGCATACATTCAACCCTCAGTTTGAATGTGTTACACGTGTTAAGTGTAAAATAACGAAATTTCGGCTGCATGTACTGTGTGCAAATTAAGAGGAGTATAACTTTAGCGAAAGGCGTTTCTGAAGAATAATTTCGCTTATAACGAATAACTTTGGGCGTAAATAAATTATATTCCAAACTTTATCAAAATTATACATTAGGTAGAATTGTATAAAATTATCTTATATTTAACAATATTTTACATTAGCCACTGACTAAATTGAACTACTTCTACCTTAGAACTGATTTCATACAACAAAACATTTATAATATTGAGCTATTTTTTAAAGCTTTAAATAAAGCTATTTGTAAAACGTTTTATCAATAAATAAATAAAAATGCAACAACTTAACCAGTGATTTCGAATTTTTTTAATGATTAATTCACCGCATTAGCTCGAAGCTTGTTTCTGTGGGACAACTAAATGGAAATTTTTTAGCTATAAAAAATACTATGTCTGATTGGGATTCGAACTCGTAATTTCCAAATGAAAGTCCAAAAATATCACTTTAGGAAAGAGGTATGAAAAGCATTTTCTCCTCTCTTCCTAAGTTATTAGATGTTAATATCATGGATTAGAGACGACTATGTTAATATACAACAAAAAATTATACATGGAATAAAGCTTATAGAACTATATATAACATTACTCAAAAATTGATATCGCAAATAATTTTTTGTAAAAATAAACAATTTATCGGTTATAAAAAGAGCGTTTTTTCTTCGGTAAAAAGAACTGAATAGTACAGTGCGTACGGAAAGTCTTTGTGGAGTATGCTTTAGAATTATGTGGTGCATTCTGTTCTTTCGGCTTTAGGATGGTTGCCCTCTGAGTTCGTTGGGTGTTGCTCAGTAATAAATCAAGACCGCAGTTGTTAAGTTGTAATTGAACGCGCTTCGTTTCGTTTCCTGTTGTTTCCTGTTTCCTGTTGGTAATGGTTTTTTCGGTAGAGGATCATATTTTTTTCGTTGAACACGTTTTTTCGTGAAGGTAACAAGTATACTGATTTAGTGAAGTACAAGTTTTCTGAAAATTCTCCAAATTTTTCTGTTCCTCACCGCAATGCATTTTGAACTCATCAAAAAATTTCGGGCAACAGTCTCTGATGAAGAGGCTGATTGACGTGGAAGATCAGCTAAACTAAACGAACAGAAACTGTCTGAAATTTTGAAAGTCCATCAAAGTCAACAGGTATGTTTCCACAGAAGCAAGATATCGAACATAAACTTGTAAGAAAATAAATGAAACTTTTGCCCTATAAAGTAATGTGAGTTCAAGAACTGAAACCTAAGATCATACCAGCAGACTAAATTATGGTCAATGGTTTAAGCGTTTTATTGACCAAAATTCCGTAGGTCTTTCTACGGAGGACAGCAAAGCAAGCAGTTTACCGCAACAGACCACGCACGATTGACGAAATAAAAACCGCAATAACGGCATATGTACAAGACATTCCAGTACTGGTGTAAGTGTTTGAAAACCTAACTGAAACGTGTGCAGTGTTGTACTGATGTTGGAGAAGGTCATTTTCATCACCATTTTTAAACTATACCAGTTATTGTAACATCCGTTTCTATAAAATAATAAAATAGAAATACAAAGTAATAATTAAGAAAGTTTCGTCTTTACGCTTCCGTAATTCCAGTACACAGCAACTTTCCGAAGTTGCTGTGTACTGGAATTATAAATACAGTGCTGTATTTATCAGTTAAAAAAAAAAAAAATTTATGCTTTATTCTACATGAAATTATTATATATTTATTACTTTGTATTACTGCTTATTTCCAGCCCCATGCGTATAATTACAATTATTTCGTAATCACATTATTTAAGTAACGAATTAATAAACACTAATTTATTTTACTTTTCATGTAAACGTTAATATAATATTAAAAAATCTCACATATTTTCATAAAATAAACATTTATAAAACATATTTAATAATAATTTTAAGTACTGTTGATTTACATTGGTGTAAAATATTCAAAATAACAATCTCACTGAATTTAACTTAACTTAATTTTTATTAGGTAACATATCAAGAAGGTTGATTTCATTAGATCATTTAATGAGCTTTTAGGAATAAAGTATTACTTTGTATCTTTTGATAATTTCTATGAATGAGTTCATTGATGTAAGGCCCACATCAATGACAGCAAAATTTTGTAGGCAGTAGTAACAGAAACGTTGTTGGTGGGGGATGAAGCAAGAGAAATGTTATAAACAACACTGGTGCACTTACGGACCTTTAAAAAGTTGTTTATATACATTTAACCTAGCACAGGCTGCTTGTAAATATTGATACAAGATAAGCCATTTTTGGGAGTGACTTGAATAATATCAGTTCTCCTTCAGTCTAGTGTTTAATACTATTTGAAATTAAATTTTTATAAATATAAAATATTTTTTAAAATTATGTTTTCTGTACTGATTTAACCATAAAAGAAACTGGTAAGAGTAACATTTAAAAAAAATTTAAAAGCAGTTCTTCTAATACAAACTTTAGACTAATATTTAAAAACAATAATAGATAAAAAAAGTATGTATACGCATATAACATCTGGAAGAAAGTAGAGTTCATTAAAAACTATAAAAATTTAATTAATAAAAAACCATTCATTATCTTGTCAAAGTGTAAAAACAAATTAAAAAAGAAAAAAGAAAAGAACTATTGATATATTAGAACATATCAAATTAATTACACAATAATAATTGTACAAATTAAATTAACCTAGTTAATTTTAGATTATTTTTTTTTAGTTAATTTTAAATATTTTTAAATTAACTAGTTTTAAAACACAATTTTTTTTAAACAAATTAATCTGTTCTACTTTCTAAAGACTAATACACATGTACACTTGCTTCGGATAATAAAAAGGATTTAATATTACTGAAATAAAAGAGCTTTAAAAAGAATTGTTTGAAAAGATAAAATCTTTTCCTTTTATTGAATAAAATGTAAGAAACTTAAAAATTATTACTTCTTTAACACCTATATCGTCTTATCTTCATTACGTGATATATTGAAAACAAGTTAATAAAATGGTAAACTGATTTTATTATATTTATAAAAACTTTCTTATTTAAAAAAAAAAATATTATGTACTTTGTAATATGAATACAAAATTCAAAATAGTTTATTATAAAAATTGCATAATGTATCTAATTCTATTGCATCTATAATGATTGATGCAATCTATAATTGCATCTATATGATTGATAAAGTCATTCAAAAGAGAATAACTTTAATGAAGAAAATTTTAATGAAAAACACTGATTAAATATATTTAAATATATTATTATCAATATAAACAAATGTAGTGTATGTAGAATCAGGAGTAAAGTTAGCAGAAAATTACTTTTCATTTTAGTCGAAGATTATTTCTTATGAAAATTATGTTATTTTATTTAAATATTACAATTATTTTATTATTTTATACAAGTATTTTATTACGAAAGGATATTTAAAAAAAAAAAATCTATAATTTTATTTTATATACTTATACAGACTGAATAAATAACATTATAAAAAAATTCATATAAACTTTCAACACTTCAAGTATTAAAAAGTAAGAAAATTACATAAAATAAAAAGAAAAAATTTTACCAGAAAATTAATAAAAAAGAACGATTATACCAGTTTCTATTTTCTTTGAAAAAAATTCCATTAACGATTAGGCGGAAGTAATGGATAATAGTATCTTTGAATCGGCGGTTGAAGGTTAAGCCTTTACTTCAACTTGCCCACCCTTGTCTGGCGATACTTGTTTGATCATTATTGATTACATAAGTGCGAGGGTCAGTCAAATAGAAACAAAACTTATTAATTTTCTAGATATTTCCCCTGAAATTGTACACATTTTTCCCAAAGTGTAGGAATCTTGTGGATCGCTTCATCAAATGTTTGATGACGTGTCACGAGCCAATTGCGTACGAATTCGTTATCTTTGTTGTCGCTCTGGAATGGATATCCTCTTAGTGCCTCCTTCAATGATTCAAACAAGAAAAAAATCGAAGGGGGATAAATACAGATAGTATGTGGTATTTTTTAAGGTTTACAAGTACATTTTTGTCCAGTTTGACTACTGTGTGAGGCCTGGCATTGCGGTGAGGGAGAATTACATCTCTCATTGTCTGAAGATGCCTTTTTTCTTGTAGACGACGATCTGGGAGTTGTAGGCAGCATTCAATGTTCGTGAAGGAAAGTTTTCAATCATACGGCTTTCCAGCCTCAAAAGACGGTTGAGAGGAATTTTCCAGTTGACCGGCTTGTTGTCACCTTTACAGGATAGGCCTTTCTGTTCCTACACCGTTCCAAACGAGCAGATTTCGACTCGGGGCTAAATAATTTTATTCTCGTTAAAGCCCATCAGGGCTATGAACGGGGAACTGGTGTAGCGATCGAAATCGTCACAATGTGGGTGTCTTCCTCTATGGGGATTGAGATGTATATTTGACTGACCCTCGTAGATCTTTATTAAAATAAATTATTGTGTTACGATTTGCGCCCCAAAACTTTAGCTACTCTAAAAAAATAATCTTTAATTTCAATTATAAATGTTAAATGAAGAAATTAATTGAAATTTCGTATTGCACACAATGAGAAGCCTTTTTTTAGATATAAGCTGTAGTTTGTACAATCTGATATGTATGTGTTACTTTGGAATAGTCTTATAAAGATACAAATATAATGTTATTGTTTTTGTTTAGGTTATAGTCTATTTGACATATAAGATTTTATTGTCAAACACAGTAACAAAAAAATTAAATTTTTTGCTAAATTATTTTAAATATCTGACGTATTAAATACGAATAAATAGTTTGGACGTTTGAGGTCATTCTAACAAAAAAAAGAAAATAAATAAATTATTCGGATTAATTTTCATTTTTTTTCTTCTTGTACTGTTATATAAAAGCTTCAAAAATAATTTTCTTTACTTAGGAAGTTTATTTTACTTTAAAGTACGATTAGTATTTTCGTACATATCACGATCACGGTTTTAAGTTTTAATAATTTTTAAATAGGACATGTAAAAAAGCTTACATTAATTGGAATGAAAAACAAAATTTTACTTTAAAACGTGATAAATTTATTTTATATTATACACTGAATGTGCATTACATTAAAAAAGAAAAAAAAATCTTTGTTATAATAAAAAATACGTATCGTAAATCGTTACGTTAAAAAGAATTTAAGAGAATGTCAATACTGAAGTAGTACCAGATTGTGACCTTCACCAGATTTTTTTTCTAATAAACTGAAATATATATTTGTTAGTCGGTATATGTTTTCATAGCTTGAGAACGACTGTATCGATTTTCATAAATAATATATCTTACGTTTTGCCTTAATTTTAACATTAATTCTAATTATCTATATCTAATGGAAAAATTAAATTTATGCTAATTGTTTATCTTAACATAATTTGACATACATAAATGCATATATTTTTTAATTACTTTACCTACAGATTTAGAGTTAAACAATGTTTTATATTATAATTCAGTTACATATTTTTATATTCATAATAAATTAAATTAATTTTTTTAATTTTGTAAGTTATTAGGGGTGTTAAATAATTAATGAAAAATTATATTCCGCGTGTTGTAGAAATAAAATTCAATCTAAAAGAGAATATTAATAATGTTTTGCCATTCTTACGGAAACGATGGTTAAAATTTAATGCTAATTAAACATCTCTCATCATTAATTTAAATTTATTTCTTGTGGGACAAAGGTTGGAAATTACACCGCGCTTTTATTTATGTTTCTTTTTTAAAGAAAAAAGATTTGCTGTCATACAATTAGATTGCAACTTTAGTTTGCATTCTCCAAAAACGTTTAACCAATATATTACGGAAAAAGCTGACAAAGTATGGCGTGATTTCCCGGTTATTAATAATAATACTAAAAAAAGTTAGAACTAAAAACTAAAAAAAGAGAACATATATATTTTTTAGAGGTAGAGAATAAAATAAAAAAAAAAAAAAAAACTTTACTAAAAATGTTCATGTATAGGTTAAGTTTAATTAACAAATTTGTTTAAGTAAAGTTTTTACTAAATCTAAATCCCCTTGAATAAAGGATAACATTTTCTAAAAACTATCTGCATTTTAGGTCCGGAGTCTATAATTTTAAAAACTTGTAGGCGTTTCTTGATAGCTCTATTTTACAATAAGAAAAATTTTCAAAAAACTTTTGAAAATATTTACCGAAGGTAGAGAGCAAAAGAACAGAAACATATATTTCAATTTTAAGAAGGAGTTCTACATACAACCAATGCCCTATATATGAGAATATTTGAGCCAAATTTGAAGAAAATCGGTATGATCAATCCAGAGATATAAAGTCAAAAACTATGCAACACGTATGCATATAACATACATACATATGTGTTTTTTTTTTTTTTTGTTTAGATGAATTAGTTGAACCCTAAAACGTACAGATTTGTAAAAATATCCGATATCCAATTTTTTACATGATAAACCGTTCTTTCCCATTTAATATATCTATTCTAGCTATATTCGCCGGGAAAGTAAAAACTACTTTTTAGTTGTATTTTTTCAAAAATGCAAACATCAAAGTTTTGTGAATTATTTTGTCCGTTATTTTTCTGTGCCTTATGACATTTTTTACACGTATACAAAATTTTATTATAACAGCCATATATAGCCGGCCTCCATGGCGCGAGTGGTAGTATCTCGGTCTTTTATCCATCCGGAGGTCTCGGGTTTGAATCCCGGTAAGGCATGGCATTTTCACACGCTAAAAAATTTTCATTTTCATCTCATCCTCTGAAGCAATACCTAACTTGGTCCCAGAAGCTAGAAAAAAAGTATAGCCTTAGTATTTTATACTATTCTGATCTACATTGTTAATAACGATAACCTTAGTAAAAAGAGAATAACCATCAAATAAATAAAAGAAAATTCATAAAAATTTTAAAAATTAGTTATTTTAAAGCTTACTGATTTGTATTGAAGACGATTATGAAGTTATTTACAAATATAATTTTAAATAAGGAAATATTTTTATGCTTTTAGTACATCAAAGTAATTTCAGCATTTCAGTGTAAGAAATTCAAAGTTTCGTGGTTTAAAAAAATTACTATTTCTATTCCAAAAATTGATAATAAAATATCTCAAACGGTTAGTATAGGCGTAAAATTTATAATAAATTAAAAACCTACATCATCTTTTAGCATACATAACAATATGGAACAAACAGATACAGAATAAAAAACACAAGCCAATCTTTTTATATTTTTCATAAAGTAAAATAATTTTTTTTATTTTATTCATAATAAAAAACGTTTTTATTTAAGTTCAAGAATATACAATCAATAAGAATAAGATCTTCAAGAATATTAAATTAGTTGTATTATAACAAACTAAGATTATTTTCCTTTGCTTATTTTAATAGTATTTCTAAAGTATGAAAATATTTAAAGCAAACGCTGAATATGAAATAACTTAAACGAAAAATAAACTGCTTAAATTTTAAGGAAATAAATATATAAGCACGCTACGTAAAGAAACTAAATATATATATATATATATATATATATATATATATTATTTATTTATTCAAAATAAGAATATTACTGCGTTTATTTTAGAATTTATTTATCTTATAATACGTTTAGAGTGTTATTCACTTTACTCTTTTGCACTAAATTTATATCCTTATATTAAATGAAAATTTCTCACAAATAGCATAGCTTAATAAATATTTAGTTAACAAAAGTGTAGACTGTTATTAAATTAAACTACACAATCTCAGTTCATGTTATAAAATTACGTTAACATTGTAATTTTATTTACTAAAACCTAACTTTAAATAAATTTAAACTAATAATTAAATTTTAACAGAATATATTAATTGAAACATGGTAAAATGAAAGAAACGGGTAAATAATGAACGAAATATAATTAAAAACTTTCATTTATGTAATAAACCAGGGATTCTATTGTCTAACGAATAAAGATTTCATAATCCTAGAATTATTCAGTGATTATATTTAACAAAAAATCTTTGTTTTTATTCTTTTCTGGCCTCATAGTTCTAGAGCTAAGCTGCAAGAAGGAAAGTGTAGTAATCGGTCAAAAATTGGAATAAGGATTCTTTGCATTTCTCTACGTATCGTGACTCAGGGATCTCAAAAAAATAAAAAAGTGGGAGGGGGTAATCTTCGTACGTAAGTACGTACATAGGTACATGTGTTGGTATGTTTGAATCTTAATTTTGATTGGATAAGCCTATTTAATGAAATTTTGTAAAGAGACTTGTGTATACTAGGCGATTTGTTGATAAAATTTAGGGGTCAATATCTCCAGGGGGTGGAGTAAATAAGTTTCTTTGAGTACAATTTTCTCAAAATTTTGCAAACATAACCCGACTTTATATAAAACTCAGTTCATCTGTGTATGTTTATCTTACCATTAAAAAAAAAAATTGCCTCAATATTCTTTTCTTCCCAAAGATTCGATAAAAGCTACATTTTTATTTATTGTACGTTTTCAACGGAATTTTAGGGTTAGAAGTAGCACAACGAAAGTTATGCTACTTCTAAGCCTAGATGTCTTTCTAGGCTTAGAAGTAGCACAAGGGATCCAAAAAGATAATTTGGGGCAATATTGCTGAAGTGGGGGAAACCGACCAAAGTTTAATAATATAAATTTTTTGAATTTTTTAAAACTTAGTTTGGCTTATTTTCACTATATAAAAATAAACAAGCAATGTCAGGAAAAAACTACAATATTATTGTCAGATTTCTTAAAAAATAATTTACTAGTTGTTGTTAGGAAGTACGAAAAAGTTATTTTGCCCATTTTATTAATATTCTATGTTTTAAACAAGAAGATACTAATTATTAAGCAGTTTTAATGACATGTAATTTATTCAATACATATAAAAAAAAAAAATTTCTCCTTAATCTATCATTGTATAAAATATCACAACAAAATGATGTAACAAAACTCTTAAAAATAAATATGAAATTTTAATAAAATAAAAATCAACGTTAAACAATATCATTTACATTAATAGAATTTTAAAGAAAACTGAAAATTTTGAAAAGAAAATTTTTTAAAAAAGTGTTAAAAAAATACATTAACTTTCAAACCGTTAATGAAGAAAATCCCTACTACATCTTTATAATCTATTAATAAAAATTTGGTGTTTACTTGACATCTGGTTATTTTAATCTATTAAACAAATAGTTTAAATTAAAAACTTTGGTATAACTATAAAGAGAAATTTTAACTAGAACATTTCTATGGATTTATATTTTTTCCCCGCCTAAAAAAGTGAACGAGGCAACGAACTACTGATTTTGGATGAAGAGAAATTTACTTTTAAAAAAGTGTTAAAAACAATGAATAATGATGAAGTTAAGAATCGGTTGACGATGTATTTGATTTACTATTTTTGGAACCTTCTTAAGTATCTGATTATTTTATTTCCTATTTGATAAATAAATAACCTCAAGCTGAGAGATAAGTCGATATTCAGATTGCATGGCTGATACATACATATCGGAAAATGCAGTGTTTTCGCCAAAGATATGGGCCAGTTCCACAATTTATAATGAACAACTAACTGCCATGAATCGTTCAACTTACAGTTTAAAGGAATCTTTTACAAAGGCCATCCATTTTAAAATAATTTTGTAAATACTTTTTTAGAATATCGAACAGATATATACATATATATATATATATATATATATATATATCATGTAGAAAAGTGTATATCGTGTATTAAATTGAAAAGAAATCTGTTAGCGTTAAGGATTCTATAAACGGACATGAAATGGCTTCTTAAAGAGATAAATATTACCACGAAATGAGCAGACTGCGTGCTATTTTAAATTAATCAAAAATTGAAAGGTATGACTTAAATCTGAATCTTACATTTTATAATTAAAATTGAATTGTTATAATTTATCAATTTTTATTCTTGTTTATAATTGATATTTTTTTATTATTACAATATTACGTACATTATCATTTATTTTTATTTAACGCAAGTAAACAGTGCACGCAATTCGTCCATTACAAGATGTCCTAATCTAGGGCACAGTGCGCTGTTCGTGTAATTGATTTTTTGACTCGACTTGACTTGCCTTTTTGATTGAAAAACTTCAAGAAGTGAAAGAAAAGTCTAGGAGAAACGATAAAGGAATTCTTTTCTTTTTCTAGAAAAATTTATAGAAAATCATCGAAGCTGCGGACAATTGAAATCATCCCCTTAAACAATCAAAAGGGTGGGTCGGCTACTGGTACTTTAGTTCAGGCTCTAGGCCTGAAGATATAAATACTGCTGAAGACCAAGAGGATAGTTCAGTACAGTGCGAAATAATCATGACTACGATTTACGATAAATGCGATCACAGTGCACAAGAACATTCAGAGTGAGTGTGTTGTTACAAACAAGTGAAGAATGCGTCACGAGTATTTCAATTTTTGGACAGTGGTTAAGTACTGAAAGCTGTGCGGTGATTTTTGTGAACAAGGGTCAAAGTTACATTATCAATTTATAAAGTGTAGGTTAGTTCTTTTTGTAAACATTAAAAGTAAATATTTTTTGCATCAAGTGAGTTGTGATTTCAGTTGTTATCTTACTGTTAAGCATTTTTATTTATCTTTATTTTTTGACTTGATAATATCGCCACATAAGTTTGAAGCTTGTGCGTGGGATAGGATAGGAAAACTGAATTTTTTAATGTATGAATAATCCCATGCTTGATCGGAATTCGAACCCGGGACCTCGGGATGAAAAACCGAAACGCTACCACTCCGCCACGGAGATCGGCGGAGTTATAATTTTTTTTAGCTATTTTAAGGTATATGGTAGATCGGAATTGTATTTTGTTATTTATAATTCAATTATTTTTTACATATGTTATTTAAAAGTAATAAATTGTATTTGTATGACATTTTTACATTTGCTATTTCTCAATATCCTTTTCGAATCGCTAACACGTGACAATACCCAGAACCTTATACGCAATTCGTGGTCACCGTTATTAGAACAGTTTGTGTAGTAACAGCTTTTTTTGTAAATGAATGAATGATTTATAAAAATTAAACTTGTATTTTAATAAAACAAATTAAAATTACATTTACTGAAAGGTTTATTTCTCAGTTTTGAATGCGATTTTATAAAATTAAGAACCATAATTATTTGTAATAACAAACACTTGTGGTTTTTTTATGGGGGAGTAGGGTTTTTAATATATTTTAAAATAAAGCTAATCAATATTTAAATCCTGTATAAATGATGTAGAGTAAAAATACATGATGAAGGGTAAAATAAAATGAATTAGCTTGTATTACGTATTTAATCAATAATAAAGTATTTAGTTAATTGTCTAACAAAAATAATGTAAAGCAGAGTGTCGAAAAACGTGAATATTAATTAACAAAAAAATTACACTTATGTTTAAGTATGGTATTAAAGTATATACGGATCTCTTTGTTTTTATATACGAGTAATTACGTCATTTGCATCGTGTTCTGATTAGAGTAAAGAAAATTTTAAATTTGTGAAGATAGAACAGATTTAAAAAGAAATTCTTAATTGTTTTGTTATTTTATTATTATTATATCTTTGTATTAGGAAAAATCTCTACTGAACCATTCTCATAAACTTTTCCGTTTCCTAAGAGCTGCTAAGATAAATTTGGTACAAGTTTTCAATGGAAAGTGAATGAAAAATTATTTTGATCCATAACCCCTAAGAGTTAAATTAAAAGGATCTTGAAAGGAGGTGACGAATCGGGAACGGCTAAAAACTTTAAACCTGTTAATGATATTCCCTTTTGTTGTATACCTTGGTTAAAGAAATTGTTTTTTTTTTTATTTATCTCTATGGAGTTGAAAAATCGTGCAAACCTATTCCCCAAAACCAGGATATCTCCTTTCATATTAGACGTAACATAAAAATCTGTTAGGAATATTTCCATTAATGATAATCAGAGTAACATTTATTTTAATTTTATAAAGTTCCATTCAAATTATTTCTAAGCTGGTTAAAAAATGAAAATTATGCTCCTTAAATTGCTTACATTATTTCAACCTCTTTTGATGAAAGCTTGAAATTCATTATAAATAAAAATTCTACTATAATAGAAATTGGGGTTTTTTAGTTAAATTACCTTTAAAATAGCAAAGCTGGATTAAATACGTTCCATATGGTAAAGAATCCAGTTATGATAGAACCTAAAAATCTTCCTTGAAAGAACTTCGAAAATGTTTTGAAAAAATATTAGAGATTCCTACTTAAGTTCCCTTATAGGGAAAATTAGTACAAACACGTCCAAACTACTTAGGTATTTCTAACTCGTTACTTATAACGCAAAATTTGAAAAACCTACAAAATTCCATGGAACCGTACATTCCATTAGAATTTGCTTTTACATAAAACTTAATAAAGGGATTTGTATTTCCTTTTATTAAAATAAAATTGTTAATATTTTATATTCCATATCTTCCATTTTATTCGCAGATTGAATTCCAGATTGTGTTGACAATATAGATTGCACACTGATTAGAAAATACGAAATTCTTTCAAAGACTTACAAGGGGAAAATATATAAATGAGCTTAAAGAAAATATAAGTAATATGCGCAGGGTATATTACATATTTATAGATATAGTCAAAAAAATTTAATGTTTTTAGCGTATATATTATCTTGCTTTGTTTTTCCAAAATTCTAGTAGTAAATCAATAATAATCTTTTTTATTTATTGATGGCCTCCTCATTCACCTTACAGCCGTCCCAACCTCTATGAAGAAACCTTCTCCAAGAGGTAAGTGGGATGACCAAACTACGAGTAGAAGTGCGATAGAACAGTAATAAAATAAGTTAATATGTCGCACTTATTTTACACAATTGGTTTTGGGGGAATACAAATAAAGCAATCACATAAGATATAAATAGATAAAACCTAACATCTAGTGCCTAATAAGTAATATTCAACATTTATAATACATAACAAGTACAATACACGAAATAAGAAACAAATATATGCTCCATTAACACAACACCCAGTTTAAAATATATCTGACACATAAACCTCTTAAGTTAAAAGTATATAGACTGATATGCAAATTTAAAATCATCACAACGACGACGACGATGACGACAATAATGTGCTAAAAGTAATATCTTTAGTAGAGTAATAATAGTTTAGTTCATTAAAAACTAAATATTTAATATTATTATAATATTAAATTTAAACACTTATTTTAAAATATTGATTTATACAAAAATAACAGAACAGAGGTTTAATTAATTAAATAAAAATCACTGCTTTAAAAAAAACTCATTTCTAAACATCATCATTATTTCAAGAAATTGTATGCAATTTAAAAATGAACTCAAATTTAATCTACTTTAAATAAATAAAATTCATATATTAAGACGTTTCAGGTAAAACCCGTCACAGACGTATTCCAATCCAAAAAAATTACATAAACTTTTACGCTACCACTTAGCTGATTGGAACGTATCATTAGCGTCTCTACCTTCCATCCAAAAGATTCTGGGTTCAAATCACAATCAGAATAAGTATTACCCTCAAAAAAATTAGTCTATTTTAATTAGTAATTTTACTTGGATTTATTTATATGCAAGTTCGTTTGTTTGTAACAACATCCCGCAAAAACCAAATGACCAATTTCTTTCAAATTTACAGGGTACATTCGCGTTATCTCGGGAAAGGTTTTAAACCATAGACCGAAACTATCTATCTATCTATCTATCTATATATATATATATATATATATATATATATATATATATTTATTTATTTATCATTAAATTGTATAATGATATTTCATAACAGTGGCCGAGTAGGTGGTGTTGAAGTTCACATATTTGCTTCAAATTAATTGGTCTTCAGTTTGATTCCCAGTAAAGTTATAGAACCTTCAGAGTGAAGGAAGATGAGAGTCATCTTCCTCGTTAAAATGTATGTATATAGATAAAAATAACGTCGTTATACTGGAAAATTAGTCAGCAGTTTAGCGAAATTCATCTTATTAAAGCTGACGGGCGAGTACATATACACATGCATATAGAAAGACATCGAAATTTTTTTGTATTTTTAACATGAAATATATGAACAGCTAAAAATAAATAAAAAATTTCTCATACTAAAATATATTTTATTATATTTTTTAAGATAAAACCTTTACAAATAATATGAACGTTCTTATAAGCAATACAGTATGTAAATATTTTCTGGAATTAATAAATCATGAGTTATTTTATATAAAGTTTATTTTAAGCATTACTATTATACAAAATAAATAAAACTTAAAATAAATATCTTCAGTTTAATAAAGTACAGATTTTGTTTTTCTGCAACACAATTGGGAATAATACCGTCAATTCGTTCCAGTAAGGCATTATGCAAGAAGCAGTTCTTTCATTCTACTGAAGATAAAAAAAAAATAACCAATATTTTTCAAAAATATTTTCTTGAAAAAAAAATTCAATATATACATATAATTTTAAAATAAAATTTAAAAATATATTTTTAAATGTTATTTAATTATTTTAGCTATAATATATTAAATTTATTTCTATTTATGATCTTATTGAAACAGTGTTCAGAAGTAATTCTACATTCGTATTCTCGTGGTTATTTGTTCAAACATTTTACAATTAATGAAATTTGTTAAATACCAACAAGAAATTAATTTTAAGTTTATAGTAAAATCATTAGTGAAACAGCATTTTCTTCAAAGAATAAATATGTTGTTCTTCTTTTCACGCGTAAACATCTGTTATTTAAGTCAATTTTAATGCGGTGAACCTTCATTACCTTCTTTTTTTCGGTAAAGTTATTTTTACTTACATTCAGTTCCAATTATCCAAACAATAAATAAATTTGATTAGAAAAATTAAATTATTCAAAAAACAGGCTTCCAATTAAATGTCTCAAAGAATCATATTTGCATGTGTATGTATACTCGTACATATCTCATACAGTTCACGTAAATATGTAAAAAATATAAAGGAGAACATACAATTATGAGTCGTCCAAAGAACATTGATCAAGTCCAGAAAATAAAACAAAGAGAACACCAAAAATAGTATATCAGTCATACAAAGAATAAAAAAAAAACGAAGAAACAGAGAATTAAAAATAAAAAATAGAACCAACAAAATTAAATGACGGAAGAAGCATTTTGACGATGCATAACATCCTATGGTAGTGATTCAATCTAAATCTCGAAGAATCCCATAGATCTAACTTGTCAGCCGCTTTAGACTCCTAACGTCCTTGCTATTATCCAGAAAGTTAACTTCAAGGCAGTTCACGCGTCTGTTCATTCTCATTTGGTATTTAATACTTAATCGCCGTATCTCCTCTCAAATGGTTGGCACTTCCAGACAATCATGTATCTCAGTATTTTTCGCAAACCACTACTGTTATATTTCTTGATAATTTGTTCAGCAATTGCTGTAAGATATTAATATTACTCTTGCTTGTTGTATACCACGGGTTGTATACCCTTGAGGAAACCCCGACACAGAATCAAAAACCACCAAAAAGTCATGATGTTACCTCACTTGGGAGAAAAATCCGTCCAGGTAGCTCTGCAAGATTTACGTAATACGGTTAGGAAAGCTCCTTTTCAATTTATACAACAGCCCAGGAACCAAATCTTATTATTTGCTTAAAACAATTATTATTATCATTATCATTACAATTATTATTATTATTACCTTATTATTGCCTTGTTAGACATCTAAAAATACAGCCAAGTAAAACATTTACTCTTCTAGGCACTTGATGATAACGTTGACAATCCTGTATATTTGTTCGATCGTTGAGTGGCCATCTCTGAAGCTGAACTGATGGTCTTATCAGTTCTTTAGAAGGATAGCTTTCAAAGAAGTAGTCTTTCAAATACTTTCGATGGGATCAGTAACAGGCTTATCTTTTATGAGGCAAATCGTTGGCCGGTTTCCCAGTTTCAAGAATATTACAGTTTGTGATACCTTCCATTCCATCGGGAAGCTCATAGTTCAAATATGATTAAAGAGATGTGTCATATATTGGATAACATTTAATGGAAGAATAAACAGCATTCTTTAATTATAAAATCATATCCAGGAACGCTCTTTGAATTCCATTCTTTTTTGATTACTTGCAGAACTTCTGCTGATGAAAAAGGTCTTACTAGAAGACTCATAAGAATAGGGCTTCATAGAAATTAAGTTATTTCCTATTCACCAGCTCCTCGTATTTCAAAAGGTTGAAAGAACTTGCCAAATTGCTTAGCGAATACCTCAGCTTTCTCATTTTTGCTCCGAGTCCATAACCCATCCAACGATTTCAAAGTTGGGAATGATGTTCATGGTCTCTTGAACCGCTTCGTGACCTTTCATTTTTTTGCAAAAGGGAGAGATTCTCTAGGAAGTTTCTAAATACCTGGCTTATAACCTCAGCAGCCGTTTCAATCTATGAGTAGCTCTATTCAATAATTTTCCAAGGAACAGGCACACGTAGCTCGTCCTCAATCCAGCTCTTATAGGAGTCCCAATCTGTCCTATTGATCTTCTATTGTTCCTCTATAGAACAGCCATTTTGTTATTTTTTACCATTATCGTTTTATGGTAAAAAGTACGGCTGAATGATCATACAATGAGTTAAGACTATTCCTAACTTCAGTGTATATTAGCGAAATACCTGAGGTAACAAAAAAGTCTCATAAGTCAGTGAATTTTGTCGGATCCGATGGCCAGTTCGTGAGTTGCATCTCAAAGATGGTATTCTGACGCTTGTTGGGAGAACCCCTTAAAACATTCCTCGTGTAGTTATGAGCAGAGAAAGAATGATTTGCGTTCCAATCAGCTTCTGCAATAAAACGGGTACCATCATTGAAAGGAATTAGAGAACAAATCATCTCTGATGTCATAGTGAGGAGGACAATCCAGTCAAAGTTAAAGGTGCAATCCAATCAAGAATCTAAACTGAAGTTGGCTGAATATGGTCGGTCCTGTACCCCGGTACTTGATGATGCTTTATAAGATTTTTGACGATTACTGCAAAACCCCCACGAGCCCTACCATTAGGGTGGTTAGCCGTGTAAGCGTAGGAAATGTAAATAATTTCCAGCATTCAATGAGCCAATAAATACCAAAGCTTTGTACTTCGTGACTTTGGAGTACGCAGTACTGGTGCCACAGAAGGGTTAGGCTGAGAATTAGTAAATTCATCATCAGTTTCGCTTTCAGATATGTCACTCAAATCGAATGTTAAACTACTGCTGATCAATTTTTGTCGAGAAAGCCTCCTAGGGCCCATTTCGGAGGGTGCCAAGTAACCTCGCTTTCTGTTGGCTGATAAAGTTCATGCCTGTACACGCCAATATATGCTGGAAGTTAACCCGCACAACCGTTATAAAAACTGACTAAATGAAAATCCTATTAAACAATAAAAAATAATTCTAGAATACAATGGCCCTTTATGTTCGTAAGATATCGGTCTAATCGAACGATACACCGTTTATCTTCTCACAAAAACTCAAAAATCCCCAAACAGTATAAAATTTTTGTTAAATTAGATTTAAAATACTTCCTAATAATATCCGACAAAATACGTTTTTCCTTTCGTTAAAATTAACCTTTCTTTACAAGTTTAATAATTAGTTTTCACTGTGTACGTAATAAGATATATTTATTTAGGGATATATGCCCTTAAACCATAAGCTGATAAAAAGGATTTAACTTGGAGTACATTTGAATAATTTCCAAGTATAATAAATACTTAATGATTGCATTATTAATGAACTTAAATATAGACGCCTGTGTCCATTGGTCCAAATTTTGTTTGAAAATAAGCCGCATATAATAGATTGAAGACCAATATTTTAAACTTAAAGCTAATGAAATATGTAAACAGCTATTACCCTTAACTTATAGTCATAAGTAAGTTAGAATATTATAAAATAATAATATTAATAATAATTATATATAATTTATATATTATTAATATTATAAAATCATCAAAGATATTAGATATTTGTTGTAATCCTTAAGTTATATAAGACACGGCTTATTATTATATTATATATTATACGGGTTATTATCATTATATTATATGAGTGCCTTGCGTTGATAAAAAAAAAAACTTCAGTTATGTATAAAAAAACATACAAAAAAAATTTTTATTTTTACATTGCTAAAAATTATAAAAATAAACTTTTAGTGAAATATTGTGGATTAAGTTGTGACAAGTTAGTTGGAATATTGTGGAATAATTGAATTTGAGATTAATTAAGTATACTTTTCAAATAATTACTTACATTTGCTAATTTAAAATTTTTATTTTGTATACTACAAAAGCTGCATTTTTAATTAAAAAAAATTCTGGTTTTACAAATTTCGGCATATTATTAAACAATTTAGAATCTGTTTAGAATACTTACTTTTTATTACTAAATTTCCCGGATTTATTTATTTTAAACTCGTCACAATTTCTTAACTCTATACTTTTAGTGAATTAATTTAGTTGGTTTCTTATTTTGAATATAAAAATTAAAGATAACAATCGTATTCTTTGATTAATATTTAACTATTACAGTGTTTGAAGCGTCAAATTTATGTTTATAGATTTAATTACTTTATCATTTTTCCTACAAGTTTGCAAATTTACTTGAATTATTATTATTTATTTATTTTTTATTTTTATAATTTGTATTACATCTACATTCTTGTAAAATTTAAACAGTAGAACAAACATAAATTCTCAAAATCCCTATAATTTTTCAAATAGATTAACCGCTAGTATACAATCTATTTCTAATTCTACAAAAAAAAATATTTTTGTTAAGTTTCTGCCTTCCGTTGGTTAAATTTTGTAACAGATTCCAGCATTAAAAATTAATGTCATGCCAGAACGAACCAGTATTGTTCCACTTGCAGGAGTTTGTGACTGAAGAAAATATATTATCATGACATGTATAATCATTTATTGCTTTTAGGCACATACAGCTAGAATAGCTGTATGTCAAAAATGAGGTTTCCAAATTTTTACGTTTTAGAGTCCAACTAGTTCACCTAGCCCAATAATACATATGTATGTGGGTACATATGACTGACTATTGCACTGTTTTGGCATTATGTCTCAGGATTGACCGAACCGATTTACTTCAAAACTGCTTTTTTTTAATAAATATGAAAAAAAAAAATAGTTACTTTAAAGCACAGTTTTTTTAATTGAAAATGAAGCTTGTTACATGATCTCAAAGAAGTCTTTATAAAATATAATGGACCAAAAATCGAATACTATTTCTTTATTTGTATTTTCTTTCATCTTTTTTTCCTGAGGTGAGATGATCTTTTTTTCCTGACGGTGATTCCCGAGGCTAAAGCCTCGGGAATTACTTCAGAGGATGATATGTTTGAGTGTATGTGAAGTCTTGCACAAACTCAGGTCGACCATTTCTGAGATGTCTGGTTAATTGAAATCCATCCACCAAAGAACACCGGTACCTACGATCTAGTATTCAAATCCGTATAAAATTTTCTTTCATCTACAAATAACTTTCATAACGTGTTAGAAAACAAACCAGTAAGTTTTAAAACAAGCTAAGTTTTAAGGTTTTTATAAATTTTCATTTATTTAGCTGACGGTTACTCGTTTACAAACGTTATTCTTTTATTGTAAGCAGTGTAGATTAGAATAGTATTACAATACTATTGTAATTTATTATTTTAAGAATATTCATGTAATAACTACTGTTATAAGATTCTGCATACGAGGCAAAAATTTCATAAGATGCGAATAGTAGCGAGAAATTAGTTTTTAAAGTATATTTAATTGTATTTTTGGAGAATTACAACTAAGAACTAATTTTTGCTCTCCCGTCGAGTATAGTTAGAATAAGTATATCAAACGGGAATGTCTGAATGTATGGTGATCACGTTTAAAATTAGGTATAGGGATTTTGGAAATCTTTACATTTTAGGGCCTAACTAGTTAATATATATATTTTTTTTAGTCCAAAAAAACATGTGTATGTGTGTGCGTAATTAGGTGTTTCGCACTAATTTTTGTCTTATACGAGTATCTAATTATCTGCAGAACCGATTTTCTGTAAATCTGATTCAAGTATTCATATGCTGCATTGATCATATCCTTCTTTTTCCAAATTCGTTAACTGGATAGGGGATATCGCTAAAAACCCAATTTCGATTTTCTTCAAAGTTTAGAAAAAAAATATTAAAGAAAATCTATTACCTACAATGCATATATGTTAATAATCAAGAAACTTTATTCAAAAGATCAACCTCTACCTATAAGCATTGAAATTTGTTTTTCTCTTGCTTTATCTCCCTTCGGTTTAAATATTTTTCAAAGGTTTTTTGAAAGTTTATACTTCATATATAGAGTTATCAAACAAGAAATACCTCAAATTTTTTACGTTATAGATCCCAGACCTGTAATGGGAAAAGTTTTTCAAAATTATCTTTTTCTTCTTTTCTTTATTTTGGGTTTATTGAAGAGGTGTTAAATTTACAGTAAGCTTTACTTAATCAAATTTGTTAAACTTAACCTAAATATGAATATCTTCAGAAAATTTATTACTTTCTTAAAATTTATTCCCCACCAGTAAAAAATATATACTTTGTTTTTTACCTCTAATTATTTTAATTTTCATTATTAACAGCTGGGAAAGTCATGCAATATTTTGCCAGGTTTTTATTAGTTTATGGCTGGTAGTGGAGTTCTGAAAGGTTATTGGAATACATTAAAAGTAAGCTCCAAAGTAGTTTATATGAAGCAAAAATGAAATAACTAACGACGGGTTTCAATTATAAAACAATTGTTATTTTAATTATATTAGTTATGAGGTTATTACACTCCCAGGCGATGGGAATGGATGACATAGACTACATTGAAAATTAAATTGTTGCTTTTCACTTGAACTAATAACAAATTTGCTTTACGTTATTAGTTTTGATCTAATCTTTTTTTGATATTTTATAAACTTAGTTAAAAATTTTTTTAAGTGTTTATTTTTTTTACGATTATTTTTTTATTAATACTGCTTATATATATATATATTAATTTAACTAGTGATAATTTTCATTTAGTAATCGAAATGCGTACCTATTTTCTTAATATTACTTTAAACAATTCCTGATATTACTTTATTAATGTGATGATTAATTTCATTTTAATTTTAAAAATTTATTTTAATTTGAATTCCTTTACATTTTATATTAATTACATTTTATACGGAAAAGTTTTAAAAGTAGGATTTTAGAAGTAGGATTATACTTGTTTGATTAGTAAAAATATTCTGTTATTTTCGACAATAGTATGTTATGTACAACATAACATGATAATTGACGTCACACTAACACTGGTTTAATTTTACTTTAAATTAGATATAGTAATTATAGCAAAGTTCTGTCTAAGTAATATAAAACCAAATATATTACAATTTGATGAATACTATTAATTTGATGATACTTGTATAATAAGCAGTTAGTCAATTAAGATTTAATCCTACTTAATTAATATTAAACCAAAATAATTATTGTTTCTACAATTTAAATTTAGATTAGTTAATTATATTTAATTACTTTTATCGGTAAATAGGTACATGAACACGTTTTAATCCATCTAATTTGAGCTACAATTTCAACTTTGAAATACTATCTAGTTCTTAGAGTAATACAATTAAAGTATACAGCAATTATAACTATTATTGTCCTTTATCTGAAATTAAGCTCTACTAAAATACGAGTTAAAATGTTTTCTACTAGTTAAAACAGTTTCAGATTATCTAGCATATAATTACAACATGGTAATAATCAGTAATATTATTTCTGTTGAATATAACTGAATATTTTATCAGTTTTATACAGTTCATCACAATCTTAATTAAAAAATAAAATATTACATTAAAAAACCAAACGTCTTTTTCAACAACTTTTTAAAAGCCAATTTTTTGGGGATAATGGACAAGGACTATTATGATCATTTCCCTTTTTTTGTAAGGGTGGAGGAACACCGTTTACGGGCGTCAAGTCATGTCGGGCTCGCTAACAGATTCCGCCAGTTATTACTAAGGGCGTATGTATACCTGCGCACTACCGACTAAACCTCCATATCTGGCTTTCCCCTTCCCGGTACTGCTTATAAAAGCATTTTATCGGAAGAAGAGGGAATCGCCCGCACTCACAGTCATAACAAACCAACAGGATGTCACATAACACACAAACAACACCAATGGAAACAACACATACAGCAGATCAATTGCAAACACCGAAAACATCGCACAAGATCCATGCAGAAAACAGGACAAAGCTTCTAACATTCACAACACCCACGCGATACACACTCAGTCAAAACTGAAACCTCAAACAGTCACACCACTTACCAGCGGCCACCATCAGACGCACGAGCAGAGTGTCCACGGCCTCATCGCACCCAGGCGACCCCACACGTACGGGGGAGCCCCTAAGCACTCAGCCCAGATCATTACACTTATTCCAAGCTAAAAATACCTTTTCCACTCTGATCAAAAATAGCGACAAAATCAAAAAACAGGCTTGTCAAATATATAATCCTGCCAAACGAAATTATAATAAAACATTTAAACCCCCCCCCCCCCCCCAAAAAAAATAGCAGAAGATGAGAAGATTATTCTTGGGTTGCGTACGTAGAAGTTCTTATGACTTTTTATTATTTTTTTTTATTTCGTATTGTGAGTATTTTAATTTGGTTGATTATATTATTTTCAGTTGGATGTTTGATTTTTTTTTTCTTTGACAAGGATGTATAAACTCTTGCCACTTAAAAATAACCGATTTCTAATGAAATGTTGTCAAAAACTGGGAACAGACCTCATTTTTTTTTGTCTCGCCAGGCAGAAACAGTTTATTTATTTTCTCCACGTATCCCGGGTTGTTTTTCACCCGTTCCAAAGACGAGTTGTTCCTTCTGTATTCGTTCGTTGCGATCAGAATATTTCTTTACTCATCCACATCCTCTTCTATATAGAACTTACATCTTTTCATGAAGAGCAGTTAGAACAGCTCTCGACTTGTGGATAGACTTTTCTCTTACGAGAACGTTGCTATCCCGGTCGAAGACGACGATCGCGTCACCGATCTTTGCGTCATCAAGGTCGTTCACATCTAAGTGAATGCCGTACACTTTGCCCATGTAGTGTTCGACCCTCTAACGGCATCGACCATGCACTCTAGCGTCGGCTCTTTCCGGAGACTAGTTCCGATCGTCATGCTTACCCTCATTTTACTGTCGAGTGTTCAGCAGCTCCTCAATATTGAGTTCGATTCTGTAAGACACTTCGGGTTCGATCCACAGCCATGGCCTGCGGTCGGACCGCGCGAGGGACGAATCTTCTGGCCACCTCTGGCCAGAATCACCTCGCTCCCGTCATCTCGTCTTCGGCCGTATCCGGCGGCGGAGCCAGTTCGGGAGGGATTGGGCTGGACGTGTCCATCTTCCTGTGCAACTCGCTTAACGGCCGTTTTCTTTCCGGCCCCTCGCAGATTTGTCACCGGCGTAGGAGCTTTTCATCCTGTGTTCTTCATTCAGTCGGTAAACGATAGTGCTCATGTTGAATCTCTTTTCGAAATTCCCGTACTCCCACTTCCTGTTAAATCGCGATCTCTCCTTCAGGTCTTCGGCAGCTACGCTGGATATATCTCTTTTTTTGCTCGCTTCGTCTCTTACTCATCGGATCCAACCTCTTCAGCGAGTTTGATAAGGGCTCCCGTGAAAGGTTTGAAATTTGGACTCGAAATTTTTTCTCGTCAGTTTGCCTGTTTTTCTTTTGATGCTCCTGCGGATCTCGGCGATCTTCACGGTGATCCGGTCGTGGTCCTCCAAGGACGGATTTTCGCGCCGTCTGAACATAACTGTCGTCCGTTCTACTTTAAGTAGGTGGTCGCTGAAAATCCCGGCACTAGACTGCATGCTGGCCTTTAGAAAAACACTTTTGATAACGGAGGGATGGTGACAATACGGTGGAAGGGTAGAGCCAAGATGGTGAAGGATCGGGGACAGCATCATGTGGCCAAAATACTGCAGTCCTATTGGATTGTGAACGGGTACAGATGAATTTCACCTGGAAGGGGTATGGTTGATACGGGGTTTTGGGTCAAGGTTATATTTAAACATATATTTCTATACTATTGTTTTTTTGGACAAATGGCAACTCTATTCGAATATCCTACATTGATGATGAATACTGGCATTACTTACATTGATGATGAATACTATAAAAAATATTTTTTAGACCTTTTCACGGAAAATCTACAAAATGAAAAGATGGTCTAAAAAGAAATCGATTCTAAAATTGGGCTCAGTTTTCTTCTGTTGTGTAATATAGATTCGTAAGACATCAAAAATTCCATTTTTGTATGTTTTTGAATCTAGGAGTGTAAACTGTGCATCAAGGTACAATTACCCAATGTTTTCTTTTGACAACTTGGCAAAAAGTAACAAAAACTGGTAATGTTACGAGCACCAAAAAAGTATGTATACCCAATATTATTACATTTTCGTGCATATATACACACTCGATTAAGAAATTTTCACACACGTCGCACATTATGCAATTGAGTTCTACATATTCTTATATAATATATATTACATAAAGTTAGAAATAGTTATTTCCAGTTAAATAAAATATATATTAAGTTCAGTTTCATAAACGAGCTTTATTTTGGCGTAGATACACGACGGAATAAATATCGTAACAAATTACATATTAGATTTCAAACATTTCCGTAATATTTTTTAAACTTAAAAATAAATATTTATAACATAATCCGTACTCGTAACGAATTAACCAAAATTTAACAGACTGATTGTACTGAACATTCAAAAGTAACTTTTTATCAAAAATGTTTTACAAACCATCATTTAAAAAACTAATTTATATAACGTATAAATCTAATATATGTTATATTAGATATATCACACATATCTAATTATATATTTAATAATAATAATAAATATACATATATATTCAACCTTAATAATTAACACTGAACAAAAAAAAAATTTAAATCATTAAAATTTAATTCAATATTAGGCGAGATTAATTATAAAAAATAAAATTACCTTATAAAGTATGACGATGTTTTATGTAGAAAAAAAGGTGGGGTTCATTATTTTTAAGAAATTATGTTCATTATTTTTCAATCTTAAGCCTTTGTTATTAATCTTAAAAATAATTTTTTTTTTTCATTTAATGTTATTCAAAGAATGACTTTCTGAACTTGTGTAATCCCTTCATTATATTTTGACATTTATTAGGAAATTACTGGAAGGTGTAAAACATATTAACTTCAGAACTTTAGAGTTTTGTTATTAACCTTTTGGATTTTGACTTAATTTTCCTCGTTAGATAATTAATTTATCAACAAACTCATCAATGTATTTTCTCCTGTTGAATATTTTGGTTTTACAAAATGAGGTATAGAGTAGTGAAAGCTTTGATCGCCTCATCTAAAGTTTGGAGGATTTCAAAATTTTCAGATCAAAGGAAACCGCATGAAATATATGAATAACAACTGTACATGATTAATTATTCAAAGTAAACATCATATTTAACATACCGCATAAATTTTCAAACTTTAAATTACAAAATCAAACTGTATTTTAAAACTATGTTAATTATTATTAAGCGAATGTTTTTGTCCAATAAACTGATGAAAAACTTTTACAATGAAACTGGTCACATAATTTGATACCTTAAGGTTAACATAGGTCTATTTTTTTTACCAAATGAAGAATTATTTAAAAGATTTTTATATATTTCAAAGAACAAAATTAGTATTTTAAATTTAGTTGTTATATTTAAATTTAGAGCCAAAAAGGCTATTGGATTTTTCAGTCTTACGTTAGGATGAATATTCTTAAAACACGCTTTTAACTAAATCTTAGCACGTAAAAATTATGTTATTGAAAAATATAAATACTTTCAAGTCTATATTCACAAAAAGTTTTAGAGTAAGGTTTATTTGATTTGGTAGAACTGTTAGAGAAATTATATTTAACACGCTTTCTTCCTAGGTATGATTAGAATACATTTTATTTATTATAACAATTATACATCAATATTTTTTTTTAAATGGTTCTCTGAAGATGATGCAATACGTTAAAATGTTTAAGAAATATATTTTTAAATTAAATTAGATTTTTTTGTTTCAATGGTTTTTTTATTATCTATAATACTTAGTACTCTAGAATAGGAAAATATGTATAATAAAATTATTTCTAAAAGCATTTATATCAGATAGGGTATTAAAGTTAATTTAGAAAATTTCAATTTTTTAAAATCACACTCACTGCAATAAATATTTAAAAAGAAACATCAAACAAATATTTTTTAATAAATAATTTCAAAAAATATTAAAAAAATAATAATATTGATTTAAAAAAACAATAAAGCGTTTACAAAATATAATGCTTTTTTAATCCATCATTAGATTTTAGTTTTATGGATTCGGCGCAAAAAAAAGATAATTCTAATAATTTGTTAACTGTAAATGTGATACCAACTTAAAAATTGAAATTAGTGAAAAAGTTTTAGGAGTTTTAAGTAAGATTTATTATTATTTTTAAAATATTTATTTAATTAAAATAATTTAAGTTTTATTTTTAATGACAATATAAGTAGGCTTATAAAAGCGCTGCTCACATTAAGAGAAAAGCCGCTTGGGATAAATGTAAACCACGCGAAATCTTACATAATAATTATACAAAAAGACAAAAAGAAAACCAAAGCTTTTCTGTCGAGATTAGAACTTAATGAGAACGAAAGATATCTAAAATTATAAAAGTAACAATAAAAAATTCCAAGACTGACCGGAATTCGAATACAGGACAATCCTGACAGAAAACTCAGCCGCTACCACTCTGCCAAGGAATTTAGCAATAAGCCCAATTCGTATTAAAGTAACAGAAATACGATTAGCTAAAGTTTCCAAACAAAGTTCTTTATTAAAGGAAAATTGTTTCCAAATAACAGATGGGAAACTACATAAATTATTTTCATATAAAACAACAAATTGTATAGTTTACACATGCAATTTAAAGACACTTTTTCTCAAAACCAGTATTCACAATATAATAATTCAATGCTTTACTAACATTTAAAGTTATTCAACATTAATGGTCCCAAATGTAAAAACCCAATTTAAAGTAATTTTGAAAAAATAACTCATTTGACTTTTTATTATATTTATTAAACTTAAGGAAAAAATTTATTTCTGTATTCTAGATAACCGAAGCTCATACATTGTAGCATTCTTTTTAAATTGTTGCATTGCATTCGTTTAATCTTAGATTATTGATGTTTTTTTTTTTTTAATAAAAAACTGATTTAAAAGGTTAAAATTTAAAAGATAAAAAATTTTAATTCTGGTATTTTTCGTGCGTTTTTTTACGGTTTATTTTATACGTCAGTAAAATATTGAAATCAAGGTTATGTTCACTTCTAACAATTTTTTAATTAAGTTCACCCATTTAGAAACAAAATCAATTGTACAAATATGTTTTTTTACTTTGAAACAAACCTACTTTTTAAATATAAAAATTAAAGGAATTTTTTATTTATTTTTCAATAATAAAAATATTATAAAAAACATAATAAATAAGCACTGAATTACTTTTATTCAGAGGTAAATTATTAATTTCCGAGTTATAAATTTTTTTTCTTTTAATTTATTAAATAATTTCTAATTGATGAAACGGACAAATTAGGGCGTAGATCTTATATTAAATAAATTAAGCTTAATTTAAATCATTTAAAATAAACTTTTTAAGTAATTTTAGAGGTATATATTTATAATAAATGGGAAGAAGTATCATTAATTAATTATGTTCAAAACAATTCAAATTGAAAGCACTTGTTTTAAATTATATCTTCAAGAAGACTTTGTTTCATATATATATCATTAATTCTCTCCATGGTTAATGAGTATCTCGAAAGATGATGGTTTTATAGAAGATAATGTGGGATGCTGTTCAATTTACGTAAATAGAATTTAACTCCCCCTTTGACAACTTCATTAATGTCATACTCTCGTTTATTCCTCGTTTTAAAATTTAAATTAACGCTTTCCCTTGTTTCATCGTAATCTGTTTTAAAAATAATAAATATTTTTAAGAGACGACTTTTCAGGTAAATATATAAGTAGGTAAATAAGTAGTATAATTAAATAAATATATACTTCTTTTTGTTTTTTTGTTTACCTTCATTTACCCCGCCCACTCAAAACCAGAAAGCATCTAAACATAACTCATTTCCGGGAGGTGCCTTCGCCTCAAACTACCTCGACAGAACACAAGGTGCCACCCAGGTAGCGGGACTCGGTCTTACAGTACATGCCATGCCTCTAATGAGAGGACCCCAAAGGGGTCTCCTTACCGGGACTAGGGTCTTACATCCCCTCCAGAGATGCTGCGAAGGAGTCCCCATCCAATCCTTGATGATGGGATGCCGGAGCTTCCCACCACTCCTGGACAAGACTGTCTTCCAGAGACACCCATCAGCAGTGAGCAGGCGCCGCATCTTCATGTCGCAGGGGAAGCATTACATCCCCTACCCACGGGTGCATGTCCATGCAACCGACAAGAAAGAAACCGAGTCTGTGGCCGGCAGTCCTTCTGTAGATTACCGGCCTCACCAAAGATGAAACAATGGCCACAACGATCTGGCCCGGTACACGAATTAGCCCTATGGCCTGGCTTCCAGCAGCGAAAACAAAGATCGTCAAATGAACTTCTCATAACCCTACAAGTCATCCAACCAATACGGATATGTCCATCGGCCAATAATCTATCCGCAAGTATGGGCGGCATAGCCACAGTGACCATCTGCGTCTCACCATAGGCCGGTTGCATGAAAATAACTTCGATCGACACTGACTCTCCCGTGATTTTCCGAAACTCCGTAATGAACTTATCCTTAGTAATGAGTACACCCACATCCTTAATAAGAATGCTTGTCCATTCAGCAGCACGACTATCGGCCCGCACCCGGATATGGAGGTACTCACCCTGTCCCTTATCCGCATAGTGGACCTCGACTTCACCTAGCAAGACAGCTCCTTTCACTGAGCGGAGGAGAGCAGCGTAAATTTTCCCCTCTACTTTGACTATCACTGTCGTCGTCGACGGGCTTACCAGTTGTTTTTTGCCGACATCCTTCTGCATCGAAACTAAAAGGTGCACAAAGTGTTTCTTTCCGACCTGTCGACTGAAATAGTCAACTGTGCGGCGCGCAAAAGTTGCCCAACTCACCCCGATGGTCCTGAAAAACACACCGACCGACTGTGATCATCCTTTATCACCTGAAGAACCGAATGGCAGACAATGGAGGCCAAATCACGGTCTCCAGCCGCCGAGTTAATTATTAGGTCGTAATCAGTACGACCAAGGTCAATTTTGGAACCGCCGCCGTCCCGGGTAGGTCTTGAGCAGATGACTATACCACAAGGACTTGGTCCGCCGTCAATTTACCCGAAACAGCCAGGTCCCCAATCCATCGTGCTTTACGAAATAACGGAGTGTGATTTTGGTAGTCGACCCGATCCGCCAAATCAATTATCAATGCAAATCCAGTATCCTTTTCTACCCCAGCGGTGTCCTCCACCAGGACTCAAGATTAGAAAACATCCTCAGGCCGCCCCAAAGGACCAGTCTCCTAAGATCTTCGTCAACAACATCATCATCAATCATTCGACGGAGCTTTGCCGCACTTGACCAGGGCGCAGTCCGATCAAGACCTGCGGCTGGAGTCTGCGAAGCCATGTTTGTTACAATGAAATATGGCTGGGTAGCCTCTTCCACCATACCTGACCGAGTTCCTCCTGAGGCTCTACGATTATTTTATCAAGAACATTTTGAAACATAATCATCGTACGAGCAGAGGCATCCATACGTTCGGAACACTCCTTGCATTTATTTTTGTGTTTGTATGCTGCCGAACAAGCGTGCTTAACTCCCTAACGTGGTTAAACAAAAAAGTCGGTTATTAATAAAACATCTCTTCCGGAGTTTAAGGCTCTTTGCACCACCTGCACTTCTCTTCCCACCGTCTCCCCCTCCGCCATGCGGAAGACCTCCTGGAATGACCCACATTTCTCCAATTCAGAGGCCTCTCCTGAGGATTACAAGGAACCCCTACAAATAGTCTTGAACTTTGATTCCTCAGCAACCGGTGGAGAAAGAGGCAACCCTACTTCCATATCATCGTCAGACCGTACTTTAAGAGGCGGAAAGTCCTCCTAAACGCCGCTACCAACCTGCGAAACTCGCAGCGACTAAAACCAGCGAAGCGACAACCTGTCCCCCCTACCAAAACGACGTGCCTTTCTTCTCGGTTTTTCTGCGTCTTTCCATAAGTTGCTTCACATGCCGAAATTTCGCAATCTCCAATTCCGCCGCACTATCGGTCTCGCTGCTGTCTGAGGGACCTCACGTATCAAAACCCGATAAGCACCAAAATCCCCTCCAACAGGCGAGGACGATCCCCGGAACGACCTGGCTCGGTCATAGTCCAACAACAACAAAAAATAAATTAAAGTAATCTAAAACGAAACAACACTAAAAAACAAATGTAAACTAACTGAATAAATTAATGCTAACAGCTGTGTAACCAAGCAGACAGTCCTTGGTTTCCATAGGCAAATACCAGAAAATAAAATTTAAAACAAATAAAAACAAAACAAAACGACTAACAGTAAAATAAAACAACAAAACTAACTCAAAAATCTAAAAAAACAACTAAATTATAATACAAAACCGGAAGAAAACCTGCAGAAATATGGAATTTCTTTGGAATTCAGATTTATTTCGCTCATTCGATCTGGAAATGATAAGATTTATCATTATCTCATTTTTTAAAAATAAGGATAATTTCGATACAATTAGCATTAAGCCCTTATTAAGAATAAATTCGATTCTAAATTTAAAAAAAAAGTATTTCTCAGATTTAATTTTTAATGATACTATTAAGCTATCAAAAACTTATTGCAGTAATGTTTTTAATAACTACTACCAGGTTGCCAGGCCTGACGTAGCTGCAGATGCAGTGCAATGTAAGTGCAAATGTACTGGTTAAGTAAATGTTTACATGTAGTCTGAAACAGACTCAGATCGACCACTTCCAACGTCTGGTTAATTGAAATCCAACCACCAAAGAACACCGGTATCCGTAGTCTAGCATTCAAACCTATATAAAATGAAATTCCTTTGCAAGAACTAGAACCTTAGAACTCTCGACTTTGAAAATCAGCTGATTTTTCAACGACCAGTATAACCACTTGACTAATCCGGTTGATTAGAACATAATAATATATTTAAAACAAGAAATAAATATTAAGAATTAAAAAACACGACTGCCAAAATAAAAATTACCGACAAACATTGCTCTTTTTGTTCTGGTTTGGTTCCATCCTGATTTTATATTGTACTAGCAAATAACGCTAAAATTTTTATTGTACTAGCAAATACCCATTAGAATTTTGAAAATCGGAAGATTGAATGAAGATACAAAAACATTTCCGAATAACCGTGATCTGTTAGATCAAGAGTGTACCTGATGCATGCAAAAGTTAGCCTTCAATCTAATAACAAATATCCCGTTTGCATTTTGAAAATCGGATGATTTTTTGCACAGATATTAAAAGAGCACCTCATTGCGCCTCAAAAATCAGCGCCCCAGGGGCACCCCGTTTGTTACCAGTATGGTGATGATTGGTTTAGCCTCGCACGAGGTGCTCGCATCACCTAACCACTCTAGTCTTACGTAGTCCCCACGGAAAGCCCATTATTATTAAATAGAAATTAAAAAAAAAAAAAAAATTAATGATATTTAATGTTATTTTATTTATCGTAAATTTAGTTGTATTATTTTTTTTTTTTAATTTTATTCATTCAATTGATTTGAATCATTCAGTTCAAACCCAGCTCACACAGCTATAGAGACTCACAGTTCACAATTCATTAAAGTTTGTGTTTCAACCGGTAAATCACTACTACAACATATATATATATATATATACAGTTGTAATAATCGTTAAAAGTAGATAAACGAAAAATAAAACAAAGCAAGCCATTAAACAACTCATAAGTCTTCAAGTTACGGTGTAAGACCAGCAATAAAAATATTTTAATGTCGACTAGCGAATCGTAAAAAACCGCATGGAATTCACGTAACAAAAGTAAGCATGTATCTCTTCATAGATTTATTATCATTTTAGTATAAAGATGAGTAATAAAATGGTAGAAAAAGATAAAAAAAGGAACATGTATATTACATGCACACAAACTTACGCATGCACGCAAATAAATTTGCTCATTTTTTTGCGATCGGACTATCTAAGGATCACGTATGCATAGTCCTGACTTGTTTCTTTTCAGATTTCTTTCACTTAACTTCTCACTCCTTTTGTTAATCCATCCACTGTGTTTCCTTTTCTGTTTATCTAGTAATTTAGATTAATCCACTATTTTTCTAAAAGATTTCAAAACTTATTTCCTTGGTAATATTTAATAATTTTAGACCTTTAAATTTTTTCCGAATTAGCTTATTTTGGTTTCCCTATTTTCAAAAAGTTAAATATTTATTTTATTAATCTAGATTTCTCCATTCTAAATAAGTAAACATTAAATTTCACCTTTTTTTTTTTTTTCTAATTCAGTTGATTAATTACTTTCCCGGTGAATATATCTAGAACAACTATATTAAAGGGAAAATTATGGTAATCAAGTTAAAAATGAAGTATCAGGTTGTTTGCAAATATTTCCGTTTCAGGATCCTACTAGTTCATCAAGACAAAAAACATAATATATGTATGTTTGTGTGTACGTATGTGTGTACCGCTTTTGACTTTGTACCCCTCAGGATTGATCAAATTGAATTTCTTCAAATTTGTTTCAAATATTTTTGTATATGAAGGCATCGATCATATTAATTCTTTTTCAAAATTCGTTGAGGAGGAATATCAGAAAAAACAAATTTCGATTTCCTTCTGATGAATTTTAGGGAAAACATCATCAAAGCAAATTTGCTACTTACAATGCATATAGAAATAATACAAAAAAATCAACCCCCACTTCTTAAAACTGAAATATATGTTGTTTTGTTTTGTTTTATTGCTCTATCTCCCTTCGGTTTAAATATTTTTAAAAGAGTTTTTGAAATTTTTTACATTATAAATAAATACTTGAATTTCCAGATATATACTTGAATTCTCAGATTTTTTGAAATTTTATACATTATAAATGTTGTACTTGAGCTACCAAGAAATGTCTACAATTTTTTTATAATATAGACCCTGGACCTATAATGCAGAAATTTTTTTTTAAATTTTCTTTCCATTTTCTATCTGCTTCACACTTAAAAGTAACATTCCAACCCCACGATGGCGAGAGTCCTAATGATGTAGATATTGAGGACTTTCTAGAAAGTCCAATGCCCATCAGCATTGAAATCGGCCTAATAGGGAACTATTTGAACGATCTCTACAAGAGAGATACTGAAATCAATCAACCAGGGAAGGCGACTAAGGAAAGATTCGGGCTTTGACTTAGTGACACATAAAATGCTTGTCATGCTACCCCTTAAAGGCATCACCTACGTTAAGTATCTGTTTAACGCTGTTCTGCGGACGTCTTACTTCCCAGCGGAATGGAAGAGGTCGCAGGTGGTAATGGTCTTGAAACCAGGGAAGCCTACACAGGAGGTTTCTTACAGACCAAGTAGCCTCTTACCGGTCTTATCTAAATCGTTTGAGAAGCTGCTACTTTGCAGGCTTAGGCCAGTGTTGGAGAGTAAGCGAATATATCTGTACCACCAGTTTGGGTTTAGGTGTGGCCATTCCATTATCAAGCAATCCCATAGAGTCGTCAGGATCATCAGTGGATGTCTGGAGGAAAGGAAATTAGCTCTGCGGCGTTCTTAGACATCTAACAGGCTTTTGATAAGGTATGGATGGATACCTGGCTTGCTTTATAAATTGAAATTACAACTTCCTTAACCTATTCCTATTTTTAAGGAATAATAATAATAATAATCTTGAGGGCCGTTTCGCTCAGTTTAAATGTAATGAAGAGTTATCGAGATTGTTTCAGATTAGGACGAGTGTCCCTTAGCGCTCTATACTGGTCCCTGTGTTGTATTCCATATTATTGTCTTTTTTCTTATTTTAACCTGTATTGAAAGGAATGTTACAGTTATAGAATACTTTACGTAAACAAATTTGTTAAGCTTAACTTGTATTCGAATATTTTTAGAAAAGCCTTTTCTTAAATTTATTCTCAACTCATAAAAAATGTATATTGTTTTTTTGGTTTCTAACTATTTTACTTTTATTATTAATAGACGAGAGACATAGAGTTTTTTTTTTTGGTAAATTTCTTCTGATATTCTTAATTTACAAAAATGATCGTCGAAATCGAGTTTTATGCTTGAGTTCTTCATAAAATTCTTTATTTCAATTTTTACTAGATTCTTTCCTGAGAAATTTTGTTGGGCTTGTGCACTACATACCGCTTCTGATAAAATTTGGATTATAATAATAAAAAAAAAAAAAGTTAAAGAAATTGCTGGCTTTATGATATTTGAAGAAATAATAAAACATTTTCACATGGATAATAGGTATATGAACATGTATACGGAAAGTAATAGAACATACCTGTTACTTTTACGGTAGGCTCTTAGCTTAGTTCTAGAGGGCTACGATGTAGCGTTAGGTGTCCGAGTCTTCTTCGGAAGGCAATTGTATTGCGGCGAAATTACTGATGTAGATGTCCCTCGGGGCATCTGCATCAGTGGCATCTCCCCGAGGCCGGACTGAACACTGTGGAATGTGATCAGTACGAGGGCAAGAAGATGGCCTCCGTTGAAGCCACTATTGGCAAGGAACGGTGGGGGTGGTGTAGCGATCGGACACGCTACGTTGGCGGGATCTTCTCCCCTCAGTGTCGGGGGGGGGGGGGTAATCGAGAGATGTCACTTTTACGGAATATATTAATAGATAAATGTAATATATATCAATAACTAAACATAAAAGCAAGAAGACTTGTAAATTAATAAAACATTAAATGAATAAGAAAAAAATGAAAAGAATAAATGAGAGAGAACATTATTGAAGAGGAATATTAAAAATGTTGCCCCATGAACCTCAGACCAACTATGAATTGGATAAAAATGGATAACTAACAATAAATGACAATAAAATTCTGTGAATGGTGGGGAAATAACTAATGTCTATAGAAAATACGGTTTCAATTTTGCATCTTTGTCAGTATATATTGAATTATTAGTGTTTAATTATGGCAAAAAATCCAGCAAAAATGGAAAATTTATGCGAATCGAAAATGTTACCATTTTCTTTTCAAGATGCTGCTGACAACCTGAATGAAAAACATCAAAAATCTTGAAATTAAAAGAATTTTCGAAAAATCATAAAAAAATTCCTGTGGAAAACAGTAGTATTTCTTATAACAAAGATCATGTTTGATTAAAATCTCTCAAACTAGATTATATAGAAACACTGTACCACAGAAGTGAAATAGTACTTGAGTTTTACCGTAGGTCTGTGATTGAATATGAAAACATTCTCGTCTTTAAGCACTTTGAAAATAATAAGAAAAATCATAATTTCTCAAGATACGAATATTTTCTTGTAAAAAAAAATGAATAACTGAGTTTTCTTTTAAGTCTGAGATTTTTGTTAGAAAAAAATCTAAATATAAAGTTTTTCTTAATAAAGTTAATGAAAATACAATATTAGACGAATTTAAAATCCTAAATAATTCATGATCTGAGAGTACATAAGCAATTTTATGTTCGTACTACAACACCAACGAGAATAGAGTATGACAAACTACACCGCGGTTAAAGTTTTTTTTATGAATTTTTTGTTCAACCCACATAACAGATGTAAAATTAGCTGGTCAATTAAGTGAAATGTTTCAGTACTTGTTTATTAAATATATAAAACAATTACCCGGCAAATTGCTAGATGGCTTAAAGTAAATAGTGTGGCAGTCCAAGCTTTATAACTAAAAATAAAAAAACTGAAGTCCAGATTGTTTTAACTAGCCTAATTGTTTAACTTGACTTCCCCCAAAAGGATAGAATCCTCATATATAATGTATTGTATCACAAAAAATCATCTTACATTAGGTTGTTACTTTACATTTCATATTGGGTCTTATTAGTGTATTTTATTCATATTAAAGCACCTGAAATTCAGTAAGCAGTACATACCAAATTTTTTCCATTAAGCGTAATGATTGTCGACAAATAGTTTGATGAACAATGTACAATAACATTTTATTGGCTTGAAATGCTTTGACATGCAACAGTATAATCAGCTCAATGGGGAAAATAATAGGAAACAACTTCACTTCTCTTTTCATGACTGATTAATAATAAGTCATGAGGTATTCCATATTTAGATGTATCATTTTACATGAAGTTACCTTCAATTTTTATTTATAACACTAAACCTATGGAATTGTTAGATCATAAAAATATATTTTTAATTCTCATATTCCCTTATAGTTTAATACTTAAAATCCACATGAGGAAAATTAGATTAAATATAAATAATAAGATTAAATTTCTTATTTAAGATAAATCTTTAAGAAGATAAAAAAATGTTAAATAGAAAATATGCATATGACCTACTGTTTATTTACAAAAAAAGTTTCAGAATGAATACAAAAGAAAGAAATATGTTATCAGTATCAGAGGAAAAAATGTTTTGTATTATTTTTTCTGCATTTCCTAGTATTTTTTCTTAGTGTTGAGCTGGGTTTTATAATACGTTTATCTGTGCATGTAAAGAAAGCACTTCTTTCGTTATCTCGTCAATAAAAATGTAACAAAAAAAGTTAATAAACAAGAACGACTGACGATAACAAAGATAAAAAAATAGTAATGTAAAAATGAGAAGAGAGGGAAATATTGAAGCTTAAAAAATATATTAAAAGAAGGTAAAATGAATTTACGATATATATATATATATATGAGAATAATATACCTTAGATTTACAATTCACCCTTTTATAAACATAAAATCTCTTCAGCAACCCTTAACGTTTGATAAAATTGTAATAACACGTGAGTAATATCCATTTACTGTCACACTTACTAAAAGAAAAATACGTTCAACAAAAATTCACTGAAAAAAAGCATTTTAAAGATATTAAGTTACTGTAATAAAATCTAGTAGAATGAACAAATCAGTTAAACATCCATCTAACGAAGAAATCTACGTTGTCGTTCAGCTTTAGTAAAATATTAATGTCTATTTTTTCCCGTAAAAAAGGGATGCTAAAATTTTGCTTTGCATTATACAGATTATGTAAAACATAACATCGGGTTTTAAAGTAATTTAATATCTCAACTTTGACTTAACGTAATGAATCATAGATAGAATGAAAAAGTAATTCTTACAATTTTTACCTACAAGGGCTCAATTTGAATACCTTTCGTCAAGTGGCACGCGTCCAACCGATAGGAGAATTCGTTCCATATTTTAACCAGCATGTCTGAAGTAAATTAACCGGCATCTCCTTCAATCCTATACTCAAATCGGGTATAATCAATAGGTAGCGTTGACACATAAAAAAGATCCTTTATAAACTCAAAAAAAAAAAAAAAAAAAAAATCATATGGAGTCAGATCCGAGTGACCTTAGAGGCTACTACAAACAAGCTCTGTTATCGGGTCCAAGCCAACCAATCCAACAGTCGGAGAAAATGTCATTCAATCGATCCCGTACAGAGTTATGCCGTTGAGAAGGCGATATTACCTTGTTACAAGTAAAATTCTCTGGTTTATCTTGCAGTTAAGGAAAGAGACTTGTAAACAGTATATCTAAATAAGCCGCTCTTGCTGTGTCGAAAAAGTACGAGTCCATTTCACACTGTAAGATTTCATGAAGTTTTTTGACCATCCCCAGACACGGATGTTAGGTACGGTAACTTTTAAAACTAGCTAAAATATATAAAATGAATGCCATTTTCAATAGGGTTTTTGAAGTTAGAAGTATTTGTACGCCAATATTTTTATGTCTCGATATCCTTCAAATATAATGCAATATTGAATATTTTAAAATATAATATTGAAAATATATTCTAATAAAATTTGTGGAATAATATAGTTTCATATATGAAAAAATATGATAATTATAATTATTTATTTTAGAACCAAAATCTAACTGTTCTATTACAATTACTAATAAAAGTTAATTGTTTTTTGTATGGAAAATGACAAGCCTGAATGGGAGTTGAACCCAGAATCTTTTGAATGAAAGGCACAAATAATACCACTTTACCACAAACCTCGAGGAGTTGTAATAATAATAATGATCATACGAAGAATAAATATCATATAATGCATTCATTATAAGTTTGTTTGATCACGTATGGAGAATATTCTCATCAAACTAATGACATAAGAATAAACACACGTAAATTAACTACTGACACGTAACTCGCGGAAAAATATAAATGCATTACTTATCGGAATATAATAAATAAATAATACATTGTTAAACATAAATGCTAATACAAATTACCATTTATTTTAACGTAAAATGAGAATTCAGTTCTAAAGTAAATGGATTGTATCAAATGAGTAGAAATACGCTGAACACAAACCCATTGAACGTGACCCTACTGGAACCTCAGGTCACGTACGTCAGAAAGGATGGCGTTAATATAATCCGCATAACCTCAACAGGCAATGCTGTTATTACAACAGCAGTATGATAGATGTAACAGGAAATAAGGAGAACATAAGAGTTTCAAATATAAAATATGGTAAGAATTACGGTTTTTGTAATACAAAAGGTTCTATAACTAAGCAATCAAACAATAAATTTTATTCGCAATTTTACATTACATATATTTTCAATAGTTCATTATAAAATACCAAGTAGATTAATGAAAATTTCTAACATACAGCAATAGAGAAAATCAAATAACCTGTGAAGCGCTATAACTGGAATTTAGGCCACTATTATTACGTAGTCAAAATCTCAAAAAAACATTTAGCAAATATCATAGCAGCTCATAATTATTAGAAAAAGAATTGTGGACGACTATCTGTATGTAATATAATTAAAGAAAAGAGGTTTAATTTTATAGGTTTTCAATAAATTATGAAATATACATAGAACATGATTTAAGTAAAAATAATATAAAAATTTTAATAAGTTTTATAAATATTTTTTATTAAATCGTCCTTTTCATTTCGTAATCGATTGGACTGCATATAAGATAATGTATAGTTTTTACGAGAAAATATTCAAAAAACAAAGAAAACTTAATTCATCAAGGAAGACTTTTAAAACAATTTCAATCAAATTATGATAATTGAGATTTATTTTACTATACAAGTGTAATAAAACAATTACAAAAAATCACTAAAATAATTTACATTCTAGAATTCATTCTGCAGTTCAGTATATTAAATTGAATAATAAAAATACAATGAGAAATAAGTAAAAGATGAAAAGCTTTTATTTAAACCTACTGGCGCTGTGCTGCTCCGCAGCACATCACAAAGTGAGGTTATATATTTATAATATTGGTTAAAAACCTAGTGGACCCATGTTCCTCCACAGCGTTATAATTATTAATGTTACATATAAAAAAAAAAATATTTTTAATATATTTAAAAAATCGGCAAAAACCTTATTCCACACAAAGTACGTCTCACCCCCAAACCCTTTGTTTTTCTCTTTCTTTCAAACCACAGGAAATATGCGTTCTTAAAAACTATTTTCGTGCTCACATTCTACATGACGGTTGTGGGTAAGTTTTTTTTATATTGCTCGTAATGGCCTGTAGATATGTCATCAACGTTGTATATGTCAAAAGTTCAGTTATTATTATTGTTCTTGCTAAAAAAAACCAGGGAAAGGGTAGCATAATTATCCCGGGGTTGCTCCTAATAAATTTTTATTTCAAATAAGCCACACCGTTTATTTAAAATGAATAACTTAATTATGCAATATTTAGAGTACAAATGTGAAAAATACCAAAATGCTTAGTAAAAGATTTGGAAGAATTTGACTTCCTTGACCAAATTACATTTTTATCAACAAAATTATACTGTAGAGTACAATTTAAAAATATAATCAAAATTTGTAGTAAAACCATTGCGTTCCATTTGACCCTCTTGCTTGATAGATGCTATTTTTTAATATTTTTAATAAAAACAACCACCTTGAAAAAAAAGATAAAGCTATCAAAATTTATAAAAGAATAACTAAAGCTAAAAGAAAATTATAGTATAATAAAAAAATATGGGTAGCGTGTTGCTCTCCATATGCAACAAAGCTGGGATATATAGCAAAATATTTGTACCAAATTCGAATTTCATGTTCAAATCTTTTTCGAAATATGAAGAAAAAACTGTTTAGAAATAATTTTAAATATTCCCCACTTTTTTTCTTTTTTTTTTGAAGAGGTGGAGCAACCCCATTTACGGACGCCGAAGCAGTGTCGGGCTAACAGGTTCCGCAAGATGTTATTAAGTGTGTATGTATTGCTGCGCACTACCGACTAAACCTCCACTTCTGGCAACCCGCTGCTCTTAGAAAGCCCTAAAAGTTCATTGCTTCTGGAGGTGGGTAAACCCACACACACAATCGGTTACCATCATGCGAGCATCACACAAAACACAGAAAAAAGCATAAATCAGCACATACCATTCCAAGCACAAACATACCGGACAGGCACATGGCACATAGACACCTCACACACATATACCACACGCACTTATACACTCAAGAACAAACTATACCAACACATAGACAGAGCACATCGCATAACAACTAAAGAGAAAGATAACAGACCAAGCCCAAAAGGCATTCTCAGACAAACTTAATAAACACACACACGCTCACCGCACACGTACTCGCCCAGCAGACATGCATATAACTCTCAAACTTCCCCAAAGTGGACATCCGTCGTTGCTTCGAAGAAGAAACACCCTCAGACACCGGGTACGGAGTGTCTAAGGCCTCACCGCGGCAAGGCACACGCTCGCAGGGACCCCTGAGACATTCAGCCGCAGACCTGTCCAACCCGGCGGCCCCTACGTCTCCTTCCCCTGTGGAACTCTTCGTATTCGAAAAGCTTCACCAGCATGCTTTTAACATAATCCTCGACAGCCCTCCATTCCTTCTCTCCTTTAACTATTACTACTAGTGTCTCCTCAGGTCTGAACATATCTGTTTGGCCTACTGTATGCAACATTTCTGTGCGCTCCACATCGAATTTTATACATCATAAAATACATGGAGAGGGGTCTCCTCTTCATCGCACTGGGGACATAGGTCTGTCCAGCCCGAAACGATGCAAATACGACTGGTAACCACCGTGGCCCGCTAGGAACTGCTTGAGCTCGTAGCCCAGCATGCCATACGGTCTCCGACACCAGCTTCGGATATCGCCTATGAGACGGTGGTATTAACCCGGTCCCACCGTTCCTGACAAATCTGAATCGTTTCCTCGGTGACCACTTTTAGTCTTCTTTTCTTTTCGTCTGGTGACAAATACCCCAGCTCCTTAATCTTTTTCCGTTGCACAATCATTAAATCTATCGGAGGAAATCCCGCCAGCTCCCTAATTATCTCTGCCTCCTATTTATCTCTATCTCTGCGCCCTCACGGGAGACTATTCGATTTATTGCGATAACCGTCAAGCAGCATCTCCTACGGAAAGACTCTAACTTCCCCCGATATATGCCATATCTTGTGACGCCAGCCCAAATTTCGGTTCCGTACACCATCGTCGAGTAGGCCATACCGGCCAACAGTTTCCTCCGCTGACCACCAATGTTAGAAAGAAAGCCCTAGATTAATCGTACCATCCTCTCTGCCTTTTCGCAAGCTTATATTACGTGGGCGCCAAATCTAAGCCAAGCGTCCCCCAAACTCCCTGGTATTTTATAGCCGGTTTTATAGCCTATTATAGCTGTTTTATAACAGGTTTTATAGCCAGGTATTTTATAGGCCCACTCCTTAACCCTACTCAATTAAAACTCCGGAATTTTAAATAATTTCAATAGTTCATTGCACTAGACCTCATTTTTTAAAAAGGAGTAAACCGAAATTGAGATGGGTGGATGATGTATTGATGTATTTGAGATGGAAAGTTGGGAGGAGAGCTCTCTCTCCTCCAACAATTAGCCTTCACGTTTCTCTAAACGTGAAGGCTAATTGTTGAAGATGACAAAGCTCAACTCGGCTGTAACGCCAAGGAGAAGGAGAAAGCTCAGTTTTCTAAGGGAAGCGAAAAATAACCCTCCACTTTTTTTTAATTTTGTCCAAAATTGAATGCCATCAATGGATCTGATATGGAAACCTTTTAGTAGTTTTCGAAAAATTTATGTTGAGTCAAATCTGAAAATTTAAATCAAAGTAGTGTCCAACACATATACTTTCAGCTTTTGTAAATTTTTATAATTTTTTAACTAAGGAGGTGTTGAAATATCGATCTTTGCAAAGAGCCTGATACCTAAAATTTTGGCTGATCGTTATAATTTTCCTTTATATATTGCTTCACCACAATATAACTATAGTTGGGAAATTAGAATAATATAGCCGTTTATCTGGAAAACCCTAGGTTCGAATCCCGGTCAGGCATGGAATTTCTCATATTTTTAATAATTGCCATTACATATTCGTAAGCATTTAACTTCGAACTTATATGGTGTACTTCTTTATCATCGACTAAAAAAAAAGCAAAGAATTTATAATTTTTTATTTTAATAATATGTACGATAAAAATAATTTTAAAATATTAAAATATTATTTACTACTATTAAATGGTTTTGAATAGATTTACATGAATTCTTTAAAATATTTAAATAGATAAAATGCATTGATAATCATTTTACGGGTGTAAAGTTCTATTAGAATAATAAATGAAACAAATCTATTTTTTTATTTTTATTTATAGTCGCATCAACAATTCAAGTCATTAGCGACTTACCAGTGTAAGTTAACTGTACCGGTAATTGCAAACGTAGTCTAACATAAACTCAGGCCGACCAATTCTGAGACATGTGATTAATGGAAACACAACCACCAAAGAACACCAGTATCCACGATCTAGTGTTAATCCAAATAAAAGCAACTACATTTATTACGATATGAATCTAAAAACTCCCAACTTAGAAATAAGCTGATTTACGACGATGAATTTACCACTAGACCAACCCGGTAAGTTTGATTTAATTTTAATTTTATTTATTTTAAGTAATTATTAAACTGTTTTCCAAAGTGCATAATCTTTGACATTATTTAATATAATTGTCTCTTTTATTATTATGTGTACTATGTAAGAAGGTAAATTGTAAATGAATATAAATTTAAAGTTAAAATTGTAAGAAAGATAGAAGTAAAACTTTTAAACTTCATAATAAAACTTTACAAACTCATTAAAAGTAATTTCTTACACAAAGCATGATTAATAAATTAAATAAGAAACCACAGCTTGTCATCTATAGTAAATTTATAACGTGAACTGAATAATATTAAAACGATTTTTTTAACCTATAATATTTTAAAGAATTATTTTATACATAGTTACATTACATAAATATATGCACACAAGTTAAAAAGAATAAAACAAAGTAATTTTTACTAATGATATATTATATTAAACGATATTTCTTACAATTACATGCAATAATACTAACTTCTTGATTTAGAATCGGAATTTTGCATTTAATGTACAACGCTAAAAACATTTACACTTAAAGTGTTAAAACGTTGAACTAAATACGCTTACTAAGAGATATTAGTAACATTATTTCAGAAAGTAAAGCCAATGCACTCACAAATGATACTTAGTAAAGTACTTTATACTAAATGCATACACATTCATACAAGTGAACACACACACACACACACACACACACACACACACACACACACACACACACACACACACACACACACATTATTTATATTATTTTGGTACGTTTTGCATAGTATTCAGTAATGCTGTTCATAAAATAAAGTCATTTATTTTACTTTTAAAATGTCTTTTATTTGTATTTTTTATTTTTATATATTTTTTTAATTATTGCAATAAAACTAAATTAAAAATATAAAAATAATAAAACAATTTTAGATGTGATGTTTTTACAGCCTCCCATTTCCTATTTTTAGATTTATCAAAATTATTTCGCTATTCCCACAACTGCCTTCAAATCAAAATTTAAAAAAGAGAATATTCCTAAACGAAATAAAAATAAATTTTCAATCAAAATTTATTACTAAAAGGGTTCTACCAAAGTTATTTTTAAAATGTGTTAAACTGCAAAACCGAAACTAGTTATCTATAGTTACAGGTGCGCAGTGGTCAACAAAACTAAACATAATCTTATTATATTCTCAAATGCAATGCTTTAGGTGCTGTCAGATTAATATCTGTAAGAATACCGCTTTAACCAGTCAAAATCCTTTTGAAAACATCTTTGAACGTCCTTTGCTTTTCTAACTTCTTATGTATCCATGGGATAAATCTCTACTTTGCATTCGTTACTGAATAACAATAATAAAAATATTATTATGGAAATAGTCTCTTTAATCGATCATTAATCTATTTTAATGATGAAGGGGAATGTATATTTGAAGAGAAAATAAATAATAATAGTAATAAAATAAAAATTGTTATGAAAATAAACAATTTTTTTCTTTTTTTTTCGTTTTTTCCAAAACTTTTTAGAATAATAATAAAGTGTATCTTAAATACAGTGATCATAACATTCAGCGAATTTTAAGAGTTAATAAAAAAAACAACAAAGCAATGTATTTACATGCATATTTTATTATTGAACAGGGCATATCAAACAGTTTTGTTCACAATTTATTAACTTCAAACAAGTTTCATATGAACACCTTTTGTGGCCCTTAAATCGTCTAGACGATATTCAATTTCATATCAAACATTGAAGAACATCTAGAGTTATGCTATAAACCCATGTTCAATTTTTCATTTTAGTTCATTGATTTTGACGCGTAGGGTATACGCGTCAAAATCAATCTTTGCCAACCCCCCCCCCCCACAAAAAAAAAACAGGAATCGAATGTCGTAAGGTCAAGGTATCAAGGTGGCCACGGAATTGATCCATTACAGCCACTTCAGCGTTAAGAAAATTGTTCATGCAGGTAGTACCTAATACGCAAACAGTGTGGTGTTGCATCGTCTTATTGGAGGTAAACGTTGGACAGCCGATGTTCAATTTTTGGTTCTACATTTTCGTAGCATGACTAGTTAACTAGCGCTAGTAACCGTTGGCTCGGCAAAGAAGAACAGTCCAATCTCTTCATAAGCAGTCAACGCACACCAAACATTAATTTTCGGGCTATCACTTAGTGTTTGTCAAACAGCGTGAGCGTTCTCGCTATCCCAAATAAGACAATTATGACAGTTAACGTGACCAAAAACACGGAAGTTAGCTTATCAGAGAAGATTACTTTACCTAAAAACTCATTACATCTTTCACATTACCAAGAATGTCCATGGTAAAATTGTAACGGCATGGTTCATCGCCATCTTCAATTGCATACACTAACTGAATTTTGTATGCATGTTGTTTTAGGCATGTAGACCTTCATAATTGTCGATTGCGATATTCCCAGACTGGGAATAAATAACTTACACGACGATTTACCCGAGCTTCCCTGAAAATTTTCTCTTACTTGATCCATAGCTTCCTTGGGGAGATGGGAGGTTTTCCAGCGCCTTTTTGTGTACTTTACTCCCTATATCCTTAAATTGCTGATACAAAAGTTTAATAAAGTCTTTATTAGGTGGACCATTGACGTGCTCTAAACGAAAACGTCTACGAACAGTAATAAGAGATCCGCTTTCATGAAACCATAGTTACATTTTTACAGAGATTAGTAAAATCAATATATTAAATTTAAAAAAAAAAAAATTAAAAAAATAAAATAGTCTGATTCGAACCGATGTCCTCCTTGTAAGATCCAAATATTTCATTAATTAAAATTTTATTTGGCTGTAACTCTGTAACCAATGAAAATAAGTATCACTTATATCGTCTAAAACCTCTCAACAAGGGCTTATTACTGCAGTTAAGAAAAAGTTCAAAATCAAATTTTTTTTTTAGTTTTTGGGCTTTTTTGGACATTTTTGGTTAAGTTAATTGCAATCAAAAGGGAAGGTGCAAAACTAGATGTTATAACAATCCTAATTCCAGAATTCCAGCATCCTACGCCTAATCGTTTTTGAGTTATGCGAGATACATACGTACATACGTACGTACGTACAGACGTCACGCCAAAACTAGTTAAATTGGATTCAGGAAACGTCAAAATGGATATTTCCGTTGTAATGTGAAAACCAAATTTTTTTTGCGATCACACTACTTCCTTTACTTCGTACAAGGATGTAAAAATTCTCTTATGAGCCAGAGAAAAAATAAATAAGTATAACTTAAGAAAAAAAAATTAAAAGCAAACAGAACGTAATTAATATAATAAAGGAAAAATAAGATAATAAAAGTGAGCTTCTGGGATTTTTACACTGTACAAAAAACATTTTATAATAAAAGGAAAAATAAGTAATAAGAAATTCATGCTAATAAATAATTAAAAATTTATTTTTCAAATAGTTCCTTTTTATTTATTTCTAAAATATGGGCAATTTATTAAAAATGGTTGGAATTTTTTAAAGTCTTCTTACCATATAAATTAAAATAATTTGGTACTGATTACATTCTCTTGCGTCGTAAATAAAGGGGAACATTGCGCTATACCAGGTATTTATTGTTTTGTATTTATTTATTTATTTCTTCTAACTTTAGTTTATAAAGTTAGAAGAAATGATAACCTAGAGAGGGTCAGCGTATTGCAGTGCTTATTTAGATTTAAATTAGGGTGGTTTGATAAAAAGCCTGAAACCACTTTTAGCGCTCTTTTTTTGAAGTTAGTTTTTAATTAAATGTAGAGTCAGCTGCCAAACACTATACCTACACATCAAAGCTTATTAAAAATTACAGAACGGCTTTATATATTAGTAAAAGAGTTTTGTTTGGTGGACATTTTTCAGGTAATAAAATCTATTCAGACAAGCTCTAATTTTACAAGAAATTTTTTTTAAGTGAACAATTCAACTTATACTATCATACCCAGGTATTTAACCCCATCGGTTACTGTCAATCTATTACAATGGCTAATTATTACTGATACTGATTCTGAAGGGACAATAGCAATTGTACGCAATTAATATGGGCAAGGAATCAGATTTCATATGAGCAGTTTTAGAATATACAAGTATAATTTTTTGTTATTTTTTTTTTGAGATGGTTACTATGAGTCCACATTAAAAATTCGTTAAAATCATCTTGCAGTAAAGATCCTGCTGCATGAAGGTTTACTGTTCAACTAACAGTAAATTATCAGCACACAAAAAAGCTAAACTATGGAATAGACTGAAATTTCATTAACGTAAATAAGATATAAAATCGGGCCTAGGTTAAGTTCCTTGTAATATTCCAAAATTGCAATTCATCGGATCGCTAAAATTCTACCTAATTTAACAACAAAATTTTCTATTATTTAAATATCTTCGAAAACAGCCAAAGAAATTCTTCTATTCTTCTCAAACCAATCAGCAGGATTTCATGATTGAAGGTATCGTAAGCTCTAAAGAAGTCTACAAAAACACAAGAATGTGACAATCTGCATTTAATTTATTATTTAATGAAGTCGACAAATTCAACCGATAAATCTATAACACCCTTTCGTTTCTGAAAACCAAACGCTTCTATAAGTCACTTCTATAAGTATTATCTGAAGGGAAATTTTCCATCTCGTAAAAGAAGAATATTTATTATACAATAGGAAGGATTATTTTCGATATTTCTATAGCACCTGTTTAGCCATTCAGGGCTCATTTTTGCGATGAGAGATGGGATTATCAAATGATTTCGTTTAATTAAACAATTACGTAACAAGTGGTACCTGTCGTTTCCATACAATAATCAAGTCTTCCTAATATAAATTAAATAACAGTTTTATTCTTGAATAGAAAAAAGTTAATAATAGAAAAAAAATAGAACAAAATTTACTTTTATTTTCTTGGCATCATAACTTTACAGCTACACTGCCAGAAGGTAGTAGGGTAATCAGTCAAAAAATGGGGTATGGGTTTTTTCATTTCATGATGTTTCATGACTCAGAAACTTAAAAAATAAAAAACAATTAGAGGGTAATGTTCGTATGAATTTACCTGTACATACATAAGAACCAATATGTTTGAAACTTAAAAAATTTGACTGGTTAAACCGATTTTGATGAAATTTGGTTCAAATATTCGCGTATAGTGGGTAATTGTTTGGCAAAATATTAGCGTCAATATCTCTATGGGAGGCGGTAGATAGTTTCTTAGGGTTCAATTTTCTTATAACTTAGCAAACATAACTCCACATTTTTACTAAGCTCAGTACATGTGTACACCCATGTCTTAGCATTTTTAAAAATATTTTTGCCCCAAAATTCTTCCCTTTCTTAATAATTGAAAAAGGCTATTTTTATGTTTAAAGCATATTCTTTAAAAACAAAAATTTTGTCTTCCCAGGCCTAGTTCAAACGACACAAAAGAAATAGTTTGAGGGGCAATGTTGGTGGTAGAAGAGCCGATGAAAGTTTAAAAATATCGATTTTTGGAATTATTTAAAGTTTTAATAAAAATATTACAATAAAATTTCATAATAATTCACCCCCACCACCACAAAAAAAAAAATGGGTAACTTTTTATTGGTAGTATATTGTCAGCGGGATTTTTTTTTTAATTTCTTCGATTTAACAAAGGAAACGTAGACAAATCAAACTATTTTCTTGGGAGCTCGATTTTGGGGATTGGGAAGAAGAAAAAGTAATACGGTATTGATTTTTTTAGCTTTTCATGTATCATTTTTTCCCAAAAATCTATATAAATAAAAATGAAAATGTTCGTTTGTTCAAAATCTTAAATTTCCGAAAGTTCTTCACCGATTGCTTTGAAATTTTGACACAACGTTGCATTCGAATACGCGCATGTTTTTATGTACCTACCATTTATATACCTAAGATGTCACACCTGTGACAGGTAAAAGCATGCTTTTTTTGAAAAGCAGCGCTATATGTTGGACGTAAAAGCAACAAACGCTATAATAAATATTTTGCGATTCCATTTCAATGTTTCCGATATGTGTTTCCGCTATAGAGTAAAAAATACTAGACCGATTTACGCGCTGGGAAAAGGAAAAAATCTGAAAAAAGGGAAGAAAGTAAAAAGGGAAGAAGGGGAAAATGGAAGAAAGAAAAAAGGGGAGAACGGAGAAAAGGAAATGGAAATAAGAGAAAGAGAAATGGGGAAATGGAAACGGGACATGGTAAAATGAAAATGGGAAAAGGAAAATGGTGAAAGGGGGAAAAAGGGGGATAAGGGAAAAGGGAAAGGTTACATTTTGTGCAGTTCCATAATGTTAATTTTGTTAATGTTTTATCGATCTTTCAATTTTGTTCGTTTAATCTATATATATATGCTCAAATCTTGCAACAGCGAAGCATTTCCGGGTCTACTAGTATAAAAATAAATAAAAAATGTCAAGAAAGTAGAAACAGTTTTCTTTTTATCTCTTTCCAATTAATTAAACATAGTATGAAAACAGTAAAATATTTTAATATAAAATTTTTAATGTAGAATTTTCTTATTTGTCAGACCCCGGCAAAAAAAAGATAGGATCATTCCAATAATCCAATAATATTATTTTACTCCTTATAATATTGAAAAAAGAATCTTAAGACTATATTACACGTACTTAACAAGGTAGACAAGAGAATTTTACTTTTATTTCAAGAAAAAAGATCTCTTCTATCCTGTAAATCATTAGGTTAAAAAATTTGATAACGAGATGGCAGTAAGTTTAGGACTGATAAAAATAGAATAGAGGTAATATATATATATATATATATACACCACGTTTTACATAATTTTCTCCAGGATCCCCAAGATAACTTGGAAGGATATATAGTGTTGACTGTAGCGTAACGTAGACCGTGTTTAATATAATTGCAACCGTCGTCATAAACAACATGTAAACTAAAATGTGAAGCATGGAAACTTACTTCCGAAACCATCATGAAGAACGGTGCGGTTATAATAACGAAAATTTATAATAATAATAATAATAGTAAAGAAAATTCAGTACTGCAATTCAGCTGCTTGGTGATGTCATAGGGGAGGGGTTTACTTTAGCGACTTCTAATGTTTATTTCATTAATTAAATTACCGTATTAAGAAAATGTGAAATGAAAACAGTACCTTTGTAGTATAAAATAGTTACTAATACTCGTGCTAAGTTTAAAGTTAGTATCGTCTTAAACGAAAATGGCAATTCTTTTAATTCAACAAAATCAAACCAAATTACTTATTTCCGCAGATTATAAAGAAAAAAAAACTAGGCTTCAGGATCAACTATATTTTTGTTAATTGGATTTATTCATCTGAGGTGGACTATACTAGTCACTTATAACACAACTGATAATGAATTTAAAATAATTCTTTTTGTACTAAAAAAATATTCAAAAGTGATTTTACTCGTATTCTATTAAACGTTCGTCTTTTTATCACGGTAACCAACTTTATTTTCCTATTGAAATTTCGCTTCAATGAAACAGAAGAAAAAATTAAAATAATAAATTAATGGGGTGATAATTTTTAACCTAATTATATATATATATATATATATATATATATATATATATATATATATTCGTACGAAACTGACAAAAATTTCCAGTTAACTTCAAAAGTAATCTTTTTATTTTATTATACTCGTCCAAATTTTGACAAGTTTCACAAGTTTTTTAGTTAGTTATTAGTAACTTTTCAAGGATATTAATTTTCCTCAAAATATCTATTTCTTAAAGATTCAAAGTAACTGACTGAATTTTGGTAGAAAGCAGTATTTTAAAAATATACTTTTATAAAATAATATGATCGGCTGATTTGGAAAAAAAATACTGTAACGATTTCATAATAGTATGTTCTACGCAGCTGATACTATGAACTGAAGCTCATATAACGAAAACGAAATAGACAAATAATCTTTCTTTTTTATTTTACTTACTATTTAATCTTATTTTTATAAACATTTTTCATTTCATTCGTGATATGATAATGGTTATAATAGATAATAGTATATACAATAGATAATGGTATAATAGATACAATTTTTTTTATTCAAATTATCAAAATGAATATAACAGGATTTATTTTAAAAATAGCTATTCCTGGCTGACATAGTTTTCAAAAGATGACCGTATATCATTGTTCAAAAACAACCAAATAGTTCAAGACAATGGGATATTACTTTTTGAATATTTTGCAAAATAAAAACTAGAGGTTAAATATAACAACTAGATAAAGGTAATTTTTTATTATTTGTTAAAGACACAATAAAATGATAAAACAAAGCTTTCGTATATTTATATAAAAGTAATTGAGATAAAAAACAAAACAAAATATAACTTTTTATTTTAATTATTTTGAAACGAGTTATTAAGTATTAAATTCATTATTTCAGATGTAAAGTGACTAGTATAATTTTTAGAATTAATCTATTATCTTTAGTAATAATCAAATACACCTTAATCATTATTGAAAACTTTTTTGTCATTCTTGAAATAAATTCCTATCTTATCCAATAATATATAAGTAAAGATTATCAAGTTAATCTGAATGGAGATATTAATTTAGATTATTAGTAATTTATTAAGTTTAAACCACTTATAACTTAGAATTGCAAAATACTACATAAAAAACTGGTTTTTATTTAATGCATACATCCCTTTTTCATGAGTACTGGTTATTTTTTATTTTTAGATTTTTAATTAAACGGATTTTAAACAATTAACGGTTTACTTTAAGTAAATTATTTCTTTTAAAAATTGCGGTTAAATGATCCTAATTTATCATTAGTAATATTAAATAATCTGCAAAAGATTTTATGTCAAAAACATAAAGAAAGTATATGAAAAATTTATAATTTAAATTATTGTTGTAAATAAATAGTCTATAAGAAAAAAGTATATATATATATATATATATATATATATATATATATATATATATATATGTGTGTGTGTGTGCGTGTGCGTGTGTGTGTGTGTGTGTGTGTGTGTGTGTGTGTGTGTGTGTGTGTGTGTGTGTGTGTGTGTATGTGTGTGTGTGAAAAAATATAACCGTAGTCTAAAAAGTGAAAGAAAATAATTTATTTGAATCTATAACAAGTTTCACTGGATATTATTGAAGATATGAGAACACTAATGTAGCATGAAAAACGTGTTTTGAAGTAGAAAACATATAACAAATGCTTTTATCTATAATAGGAAATATTTCACAAAAATATAAGAAAATATGTCTGCATTTCTCTTACAAGAACAAAAAACAAAATGATATACAAGATAATATAACTTTGAATATGTTCGAATTTTTCTCTATGCAATTTACATAATTTAATGATTTTAACAATAGCTATAATATTATTAAATAATTTATTTTTCAAAATTTATTTAAAATAGTTTTTTTTACAGTCTTTTGGAAGAAAAGTAGATATTACTTTCAGTCGTGGGGTAGGACTGGGGGGGGAGGGTGAAATTGAATTTTCTTTACATTTTGAGATATGAGGTGAACAAAAATACCATTCACTTGAACATTTAATTTCCTTATATATATATATATATATATATATATATATATATATATATATATATATATATATATAGTAGTATCTACTGAATAACCAGTAGTATCTACTGGTTATTCTTAATTAACTATCAAATTATGGTTATAATAATTCAATTTTCTTATAAACAAAAAAATAAACTTTAATCTTAAATAATACAAAAAGTATACCGCTTTTAGTCCCAAATTTATTCTATATTTTGTATATTTCTTGTGCAAAACTTCATACAAAATAAAATAACGAAAAGTCGGTCTTCGTAATTTTTTTCTGTTTAGCCTCGAGAATCACCGTAAGGTATTACTTCAGAGGATGGTATGTACGAGTGTATATGAATTGTAGTCTTGTCTACCAATTGTAGTCTCGGGTCGACCATTCCTGAGGTGTGCGGTTAATTGAAACCCAACCGCCAAAGAACACCGGTATTCACGATCTATTATTCAAATCCGTATAAAAGTAAAATTGTTACTTTTAAGACGGCCTTTACCGTCTTAAAAGTATAAAAGTCTTCCTCCTTAGAAATTCTCAAGAATTTTTTTTAATAATAGCAGATACACTTGCGTGTTTTAAACACAAATATCACTGCAAAAAAAACATAAGGAAAAAAAGAAAGCATTCAGAATTTTTAATAATTACCTAGGTAGATGATAATGAAAAAAAGTTTTTGCTACGTTTCATCGTCACATAAAATTATTTCTGGACAAATACTACTATGTACATTATTAGAGTTAAAATCATCATCTTTTGGTAATCACAAATGCGTGTTTTCATCCCTATGATAAAAAAAAAATCAAAATAAATTAGTTGTTCATTCAATAAAATAGCGTCTTTGCAACTGTTTTATTAATGTACAGATATTGTAAACTTTACATCAACGCAGAAAAAAAGTTAAAAGAAGCTAAAACTTTTGTTGAAAAGTTCTAGATAAATAATAATATTCGGTTGTATTAATTAAAATCGCATAAATGGATAGTTGTAACCAATAATATCTAATAACGACTGTAAAAATTCTATGAGAAGGAAATTACTAATTAAGGGATAAAGAAAATTAAATATGGCTGTAGGTATGTGAAGATTTTACATATATAAAACGTTTTTTAGTGATTGTTTACTTAATAATCAATGTAAAATTTCATAAATACTGTTGTTATAAGTAAAAATGTAATTTTGACGCCTTGACAAAAAATATTTAGAAAACGGTTGATCGAATTATAAATATTCATATTTTTTTACGGGGACGCAGTGGTAAAAAAAAAAAAAATGAGAAAAAAACCGTTATCTGATTGGGTGAGAGGAAAATTTAAGATGACGGCAGCGATTATTGACCTTTGACACCTTCCCGGCAAGTCCTGAATATAAATTCTGTCGAAAGGAAAAACTGTTATAAGAAACTGACAATATTAATAAGGAATATTAATGTATCACCTAATTCAAAATAATTTATAATTTATGATATTTTATAAATATATGTTGAAAGAATGAATATGAACGTAAATCTTGTGAAAATAAAATTAAAGGCGTGTCTAAAAATAAAATGTTATTAATTAAAATCTGCAGTAATTCTTTATAAGCATACTAAGAGGTAGAAAAAAATAATCAGTTAATTAACGTTTAGAAGAAAAAAATATGAATGCTGAAAACAGACTAAAAAGGCAACATTCTATTTCAACATTAAAGCCCATATAAACAAACATATTTTTTCCATTTTTTATCTTTCATGATGTAAAAAGACCAGTCACAAAAAAATTTTTGTACATCATAGATATGATAAAAAAAAAACAATTTTTTTGTACAATAAATGAATAGGTATTACTTATTCATTAAAACTACATATGTAAAATTAATTACTTAATTCCGCTAAATTTTTCTTAATAATACTCTACCATTGTAAAAGAAACTCACAAATATTTTTTTTTTCATTTATTTGAATTTATGGAAACGTATAATTAAAATGATAGTAAAAGTTTTGTACAAATATATTTTTTATGATATACCCCTACATCATTGAAAGAAAACACCTTAAAAATTTATTTTACAAATTGAAGAGAAACTTTTAATAAAGTAATAATTTTAGAATAGATGTTAAATCATTTTGTAAAAGACTGTCTTACTAATATTTCAGAAAATTAAAAGTAATTTACTTGATTTACTTGTACGGATTATAATTTTGGCTATTTATTTTGTAAAATTATATTTATTGTTTTTTATATGCAGGTTACAAAATCCGTATGCTGTCATTGTAAACTCTGTATATTTCGAAGTTGAACGCTGGATTTTAACGGGAGGGAACATAGCTTCCTTACAGACACTGGATGTAGGTATAAAAACCACTACTCTCACTACTCTAGTACGTAAGTAATCTGGCACTCAAGCGGTGCCAGATTAACGGTAGGAAAACGAAGCGTTTCACGTATAAAATTTTATTTTATTTTATTTACGGTCTGAATATATAATCATAAATATTGTCAATAATAAATTTTATTATGACCCTTCTACTACATTTGTAGAAAATTACATTTTTTACTACATCTGTTAAAATTTGGGTGAATGTTTGTAGTTTTGTGAAATACATTTTTAATTTTTAAATACCACAATAGAAAATTTCTAAATGTGACATTATTGGTTAAATAATTTTTCTCCAAGAGCCAGTTTCTACTATGGACTTCAACGGATTTATTTTAAGCGAACCATATTTATTGATGGTTCTAAAACCGAACATGGTATTGGATGCTCTGCATACATAAATGGAGAAGCTCATTCGTGAAAAATGCCAGACATGGCAAGTATATACAAGTCAGAGCTCATTGCTATGTAGCAAGCTCTTCGTTACACAGAACATTTCTGCGAAGAGAGAGTGCTTATGTACGTTCCGACTCTTTAAACGCACTAACTGCTATTCAGAACAAGAACACTGAGTATGTCCTTATCGCTAACTTCCTGTTTATTCTAAACACATTAAACTGAATGGGACAGCAATGCATATTTTTACGAATTCCAGGGCATGCTGGTATCTCATAAAATGAAAGAGCAGGCGAAGCGGCCAGAATTGCAACATTTTTTGAGACAAGGACAATTCCTGTTCAATTGAACAGGAATTAAAAATTCTAACAATGACTCTCAGAACTTCGTGGAGTAATTATTGGAAAAGATTAAATATGAAACTGGATAAATTTAAAATTACTCCTTGCAAATGGAAGAGCGAAGCGAAAATGATTCGCCGGGAACAATTGGCGTTGTCCAGACACAGAATCCGTCACACGCAAATAACTAATTCATATTTGTTAACCGGAAAGAAAGACCAATGTGCAGCGTATGTGACAAACCACTTAATGTTAAGCACTTGCAGAAAGAGTTTAATATTTATAAAAACTTCAGAAAGAAGTACAAACAAAAAATAATAGTGCTTCCGATTTAGAAAATGACGAAGGATTAATAGTTGCTTACCTAGATGCCAGCGGATTACTAACCCCTATGTAGTAAACCTTCAACGAAAGTGTATGTTATGTTGACTGAGAGTCCCATGTGTGGGGGACCTTCTGCAGCTGAACGAGTTCTCACAATCTACATGTTATTGTACAAACGTTTTTTCTATATTTTATTTGAAAGAGTGTTTAATGTTTTCCTCTTCATCTTTGCGATTTATGTAAATGTCTGTATATGTTATGTGTCTGTTTTATTTAAGTATGTCAGTGTAAAATATATTTTTGTGTTTTTATAAAAATGTAAAGGCCCTATACACCCTTATGTCTGACAATTCTATCCTACTGGTGGTTTTATTCCCTTTTAACGAAAGCGACGAGGGCCCTTAGAAGGGCCCATAGGAACCTTAGAAGTCAATAACAATATAACTCAATAAAAAAATAAAATAAACAATGTCATTGTACGGTAGTCTTACAATTCCGTAATATAAGGGTAGAAAAAAAATAGTATTAAAATTACTTTTTTTCAAAATAGTAGTTGTATAATGTTACGTTCACTAACGTAAAATTATTCCTGTATCATAAGAAGAAATCACACATATATATTTTATAGGTAAACTTCTAATTATATAGATATTTATACACTCGTTAAAACTATACTCATTACTATTATATCGGCAGGTTGCGCGTGCAGTTTACAATCCCCGCCATAGGATCACAGTTCCATAGGATTCTCAGAAATAAATTAATTACTTATTTCTTCCATGAATTTTATTTTGGCATACAAATTTCGATAAAATTAGTGGAAAAAAGTTTTTTTTTTCCATTCTCACCTAGATTAAGATATAACATACACCTACATGAATTAGACTGCCGCAATTCTTGTATCATGCACTTAATAATATTTTACAATAAACTTAAAAATTTCCTAATTTCTTGAGTTTTATAACTTTAAACAACACAAAGTTTCATGCACATTTTATCTTGAAATAGAAAAATAACGGAGGGCATTCTTTGATCCTGATATTGAATTTCTTTAATGGGTCTCCGGTTGGCTGGTTCATATTATATGTTACTACCTCAAAATCTGTAGTAATATAACATTGAAATCTTATTGGTTTCACTGCGCTTTATCACAGCCAATTTTACTGGACTTTTCTTTTTATATAAATATTATGTTTCATAAAATAGATTCGGACTGTTAGGAAATCCTAATTCGTATATGATGGATCATATTTAATTTTAATGGATCATAATTAAATTTTACACATAACTTACTGAAACAAACATCTTTATTATATTGTAATATACAGAGTAGCACACAAAATGATCCAATATTTGATTTTATTAAAAAATATTTATTTCAATCTCAATACAGAAAAGTAAAATACAACGCGTTTACTAAATAACTGGAATTTATTTTCTGCTTATCAAGTGTTCAGTATGACAACCATCACATCCAGCAACTTCTTCAACACGAACTCCTATGTTGTTAATAAGTCGACGACACATATCCTCGGTTATCTCGTTGCACGCCTTAATGATCAGCACTCAGTTCCATCACTGTACAAGGATGTTTAGGGAAATCTTTTCCTTGAGAAATCCCCAAAGAAAATAATCACACGGATTCAAATCAGGCCTGTTCGAGGCTCAGTTCTGTCCACGCGAAAAACGATCAGGAAACAGGTTTGAAATGACATTTGCGTTAAAAATTTCATGCAGAAAGTCTAAAACAACATTAGCTGTGTGCGGTCCAGCTCCATCCTGCATGAACCACTCGTTTTCTAATCGAAACCCTTTTGCAAGAAGCTGAGGAACAAAATTATAACGCAGCACATTTAGATAACGTTCACTGTTCACTGTCCAAAGAAGAATTGCCCTATTACACCGTGACTTGAGATAGCGGCCCGTACCGTAATTCTTGGAACGTGATGCACCTTTTTCATGAAGCATGTGTGGATTTTCGTAAGCCCAAAAACGCAAATTTTGTTTTTTAACAACCTCGTTTATGTGAAAATGTGCCTCATCTGAAAACCAAGCATTGTTCAACAATACTTCTTGGTACACAGCCCGTTCATCAAATTCCATTCTTTGATGAATGTTGTCAACCGTTAATTTAAGCAAAACCGTTATTTTTTAAGAATACAAATGCAAATCAGTTTTTAAAACTCGCTGCACAGATTGCCTAGAAATCCCAAGTCGTGATTTGCCGGGACTCCTCAGCAACGCTGCCCTGACAGTTTGGGAACATCGGCAGGCCGTTCGCGTTTACTCTGAAATACTGAACCATCACAATTAAGTTTTTCGTAAAGTCTACGTATTGTTTTAAGTGAGGGAGACCACCGAGTTGAAAAAGGGGAACGAAACCGTCTTTGTGTAAGCATCACATTTTTTGTTTCTTTTAAAAACAACACAGTTTTTACCCGCTGTTCAACAGTCAGTCTTCCTTTGTCAGCCATCTTGAAACTATACACTAACAACGCACTCGGAAAGAGAAGAAACTAATAATCACGAACTGCCGTTACTTCTGCCAACATAAAACTCATTAATTAACCTAAACGGTTATTGCCAAAACAAATGTTGGATCATTTCGTGCACCACCCTGTATTATACTACTAATATTAAAATGCTTTAATATATCATACATCGTAATATAAAAAAAGTGAAACTCTAAATTTAGATATCAGTTTCTTGATAACAGTAATCGGTTGTTTGGAATTGATACTCTAAAACTACATAAATGTAAAATAATCCTGTATGTAATTTTTGGTTAACTTTTTTTTTATAAACAATAATTGTAATACTCCTTTGAAATAAATATTATCTCTCACTGGTTGGTTTAAGAAAATTGTTTTGTCTTATAGTTCCGCTGACACTATTGAATAATGTAAATTCATTAAATTGGATCATCAAAAAAATGAAAGATTAATTTAAAAGTAGAAATGAAATAAAACCGACTTCAAAAGATTATACTTTCGCAATATTTAACTAATTATGTTGAAATTAAAAGTAATAAATACTACTCTGAATATTAGTTTACGAAATTTTTAAAGTCAATACTAAAATATTTTTATACGAAATAAGTTATAATAAAAAAAATTCTTGCACAGTTCTGCGCAAGTACACAGACTTTTCGTTATTTTATTTTGCATTTTTTGGGCAAGAGATATACAAAACATAAATTAAAACTAAAAGACGTATAATTTTTTTGAAATTTAATATTAAAATATATTTTTATTTTATAAGAAAATTAATTATAACAGTAATTTGATGAAATAATCAAAAAATAACAAGTAGACCCTATACACAAGCATGAAGTTTCTACTCGCTCACCTCTTTTAACTCACTGCATTAGCGCGTATAAAAACTACATAAATATAAAGTCAACATAACCTCAATTTAAGGTTATGTTGTTTTTGTTGACCTTAAATTGAGCGTAACTCAAGAATGACTATAAGAAATGGGAAACTTATTTCATACTGATTTTAAATATTTATAAACAAAGTGTCTGTAAATTTATTTCATAACAATTACTTACGTAGTAAATATTAAAAGAAAATTATAATATAAAATTACATTAAATTATATTATAATCATAAAGCTTAGCTGTTAACTATACTTGGACTATAATGTACATAGAAAAATTATTAGAATTGTTCCTCTACACCGTAACGTTTTAAAAATACTGTTTCCACAACTAGAAGAAATAAAGAATACAAATAAATTGTAGCGTATACAATACTAACATTAAGTATAATATGTTACCAGTTTCCTGAAAAAATAAGTTTTACCGCAACGCGATTTTTCTTATGTACAATAGAAATAGTATTTCTACAAGTACCATTAGTTGAAGCACATCTATAGTTATTTATAATCCACAAAGTAATAAAAATAAAATGAAATAGTATTTTCTTTATATTTATAGAGATAAAATATTAAATCATTTTATTAGATAGTTAAGACCACCTCATCTTCATTTATGACTCTACGGAAAAATAAATCAACACAGAAGTAGTGAAAATAAAAACTATTCGTTTCCCACTGTAATTGCACAGCTCTGTTTTACGATACGAATCATTGAGGTCATCCAATATTATACACAGCTTGTTTCTCACATTACTATAAAAAATAATGAATATATTTCTTCTGAAAACGGTTACTATTATTGTTATAGAAATTTATAATTCAAAAGCTGAAAAAACAAAAATTTTAATAAAGTTTGGTACTTTTCTTTAAACCAGTGTACTACAAGAGTGTCCTAGACCCAATATAAGCTGTATACTGCAAAAAAATCCGAACTCCTCGGGTCTTTTCTGTTATGCGCCTTGCACCCTGCTTGAGGGACCTCGATTGAAGATGAACAAATGACAAAACCGAAGCCATGCCGAAATAATGAAAAACGCATGGAAGAAAAGCAAAAGAAGCTTGTAAGAAGTATTATTTGCATAGCCCTGACAAAAAATTTACAAAAATGTTAATCTATCATATATTTTATGCTTTTTTTAATGGTTAGTCATACGGTTATTAATTTTAGGAGTTATCGTAACAGAAATCAAATTATAATTTTAAAAATATAATGAGATTAAAACTATAAATAAAATGATTACAATCAAGTTTACACTACTGATTTATCAAAATGCTGTAACAAGAGACAAATATTCAGAATTAAAAAAACACGACTTAAAAAAAAAAAAACCACTGCTTACAAACATTGCTCTTTAATGTAGAATAATTACTAATATAGGCTAATGAAAGAGCGGCGAGTGACAATATTGAATGTAGCATTTTTATATAGTATAATTTTGTTTTCAATTTTTTAAATCTACTTAAACATATATATATATATATATATATATATATATATATAAACATACACGTTCTATACATGTATACGTTTACTTCCGGTAACGTAAGAATTTCAACGCGGGCTCATACATCTAAATCGGTTCAGCCATTGAGCTGCTACGTTGAAATAAACAAACATACATACACCCTAAATATATTACATTCCTTTTTGGGCAGTCGTGTAAAAAGTCACATCAGTCTTCCAGTTTAGTTGTTAAAAAATATATATACATATATATATATATATATATGGAGAGAGAGAAGGAGAGGGAGAGAGAGAGAGAGAGGGGATGAGAATGAGAAAACACAATTAATAGATATATGAATATGCGTATAAATTTGTATTGTTTATTACTTGTATTCAACCATTTATGTCATATTTACTGCACGGAATTGTTAAGGGCATTGTTTCAACATATTAAGTATTCATATATATATATATATATATCCGCGGTACATATACACGTAGATTCATAGAGACATACCTGTTGTAAACAAGACTGTATTTGACAAAGCTATGGAAATGTTTATGAAAGGTGGTGTTACTGCTGTGGATAGCTGTTTGCCGTAAATGCATGTGAATGTTGTATGGATGCATACGTATGTAGACGATGAGAGATGAAAATGCTTGGGGGAGAGGTTGTGAGAGAAGGATAGAATATAAAATGTAGTCATTAATCAACTAAACAACATCCATGGATTCCTTCATTTCGTTCCAACTTCTGAATTACACACGTCAATAAAACATTCGTAATTTTCACTTAGAGATTAATGCAATAAAATGTTATTTATTCTTAATAAATAAACAATTTCATAGTAGATATATATCGTACTTTACATCATTTTTACAAAAATTCATAAAAATTATTTAATATAAGAGTTATAAATTATATTTTAATATAATATTGTAGGGATTTTTAAATTGTATTATTCTTAAAATAAAAAAAATAAAAAATGGAAGCAGCAATACACATTTTTACTTATCATTTATATTTAACACTAGGTGGATAATAAAATTTTACTTTAAAATTACATTTTATGAATAAAACATTTTTATTAAAAGAAGAAAGAAATTTTAAAGCGTTAAAAGATTCATATCATATTGAATGTACATTTCAGAACTGTATAGAATATAATTTAAACTGTCATGTTTTGTAACTTACTGAACTTATAACTTTTTCCCCAATAAAGTAGTAATAGGATGTAAGTTAAATAATAAAAAAGTCGTTCCGATGAAAGTTGTGCCTTTGGTCGATTTTTCATAAATAGAAAAAAATATATAACTAATAAATATTTTGCACTACATAACGGTAAAAATAAAACAAAGATAAACATAAATATTTTTTCAGATTTTAAACTTTTACTATCATAAAAACTGAAGTAAATTAGAATCAATCAATTATAAAGACGCGTTCCACATTTGTTGAGTCGGAATTTTGATAGTTAGTTTAATCAGAAATGTGATAGTTCGTTTCAAAATATGGTAAAAAGTTGAGAGATTATATTTATCCTCCAATCCACTTTTTTTTATTAATCTAAGCAATTTCATACAATAAAAATAATTTATTTTAAAGAAAAATTTTCTTTTTATTACTTTTTTAATCTCACTAGAATTTATATAGATTTTAAATTTAAAACCAAAGATTCTCTTTTCCCGGCTACGCCGTTCAAGTCATACAATACCTTGCATAACTTTTTCATTGCAAAAGTCTTAGTAATTTAATCATTAAAAGCATTATTTTTATTTCATAATAAACGCCCGCTTAAATATAATTAACAAAAATTTTCCCGCTTTTTAAATTTTGAGCTTATGTATCAATATGACTTTTAGTTGATCAAATGATTACCAAAATAAGACAATCATCAAAATTTCCAAATTTCAAAAAATGTTTTTGTCCGATTTTGGGGGCTCCCTTACTCTACAGGGAACAATTTAGTAATTTTTTTATAAAGAAAAATATATTTTTAAAAAATTGTTTAAAAATATTTTTAAAAAATAAATTATAACTTTTATGATAACAATAAAAAAAATTGTTTTTTTCTTTTTGGGTTCAGGGTATATCATAGGGGATAATACTACTTAAATTTATTTTTTCTTAAAGTAACAAAGATTGTTTAATTATAAAAATTAAAAGAAAGCCAAAAAACCCCCCAAAAAAACCAGAATATTATGTTATAAAAAAGGTTTCTAAAAATATTCCTATATAGGTTAAGCTTAACAGATTTAATTAATTTGTTAAGCATAAATAATAAATAATTGATCGAAAAAAGATTACAGTGAAATTGTAAACCGTACGGTAAATCTCGCAGATATAATTTCTTCCCTCAAAAAACAAAAATTTCTGTAACATAACTAAAATTGTTTATAAAATTAAATGATACTGATATCAAAAAAGGTAAAACACTACAATTCTATAATTAATTTAGAATTTTGTTTAAAAAGAAATACATGCAAAAGATATGTAATAGTCAATAGATATACAATAATAGATAATAAATAATGTTTAAGTGTTCCATATAATAAGTAAAAAAAGAAAAATTTGTTACAAAACTCTTACCGGCCCGTTTTCATTTATTAAACAACGAATGATCATAAAAATTCTATTATTTCAGTAAATGTGATATATATTACACATAAATGAAATCGAGCCGGTAAGAGTTTTGTGACATATTTTCTATTTTTTGCCTATTATAAGGAACATTGTTTATTATCTATTGTTGTCTATTACATATATTTAACATTTATTTTATTTTAAACAAAATTCTAAAATTAATAACAGATTTTGATAATAGAAATGTAGTGTCTTACCTTTTTTGATATCAGTATAATTTTTTTTAAAACAGTTTTATTTATATTACAGAACTTTTTATTTTTTGAATGGAAGTAATTATATCTGCGAGACTCTTACTGTACGGTATGACCTTCACGAATCGATCCGTGATATAATATTGCACTTATACTTTGTATATGTCATCCTTGATTTTTATGGAATCCGTGGACATATTTTTGTTCTATTATTATTAAATGATTTTTTTTTGTATTTCATCATCAATTAGTTCAAATAGTTCTAATTGTAGAATAAAAATATTACCAATCGAATTTATTTCTGTTTTATGTAACATCTACATACTTTCATTTACATAAGAGCATTTAGCATTTACTATTAAAACTAGCTGTAGTATATTTTCTTTTAAATTTTATTATTTCAAATATATTATAAGTATTTGTACGCTACCTAGTACTACCAAATACTGCTACCTAGCGGTGCGATTCGTAAAGTCATCTTTAAAAAAAGAAAAAGGGACATATTCGAGTCCCGCGGTTCATCAAATGGAAAATAAAACGTCTAACAAAATTCGAGGTATTTTTTGAAAGTATTCTTTATTAAAAATCTAATTGAACTGAAATATAATGTTTTCATGCTTATTCCCCCCCCCCCATTTTCATATCACTTTTAGGTTAGGTCATGTTTAGAACTATAAACATACTTCGTTGACTTTGCCGTGCCGTCCAGTTCTGCGGACTCTTACCGGCGAAGTCTAACGACTTCGTAATAAGCATGAATAAATAGTAATTTTTTAACCATAAATTCCCATAAGCAAATTTGCTTTTGAAAGTATAGTTTTCTCTAACTCTACACCCCCTCCAATGAAGGCTAAGACAAGAAAGTAAACATTTTCAAAAAACATTTCTGTGCTTAAGGTCCGGGGTTTTTGATTTTGGAAAATTAGAAACATTTTATGATAGCCCCTTGATGTATAAAATACCAAAACAAATTGTCAAAGTAAAGTTTTTTTCTAAAGTGCCTCTGAAGAAAATCGAAATTGGTCTTTTCGCAATATCTTCCCACTCTCGGAATAAATTTTGAAAAAAAATTAATATGATCAACGTTCATATATAGAAATATTTTTGTCAAATTTTAGGAAAATCGGTTCGGACAATCCTGAGATATAAGGCTGAATGCGTGTGACACATATAGATACATACGTACGAACATACATAACTTTTTTTTCGTCTAGCTTAACTAGTTGTACCCTAAAACGAAAAGATTTTAAAAAAATCCAATATCAATTTTTACATATTCACCATACTTCCCCGTTAGTATTAGTTATTCGCCAAAAATTAGAAAGTATAGATTCCCATTACCATTTAAATCTTCAAAAGTTTTTTTGAATATGATATGAAATTTTGTATCGTGAAACAAATCAGTAAAATTCGAATATGTTACAAATAAAACTGAAACCTTACAGATAAAAGGTTATAAAAAAATAAAAATTAAACGATGATTTAATTTTTAAAATGCTATGTGTATAAAAATTCTAAACTATAACTAAAATATCATATTTTTATGGTTTTTATAAAAATTTTGAAACTAATATCTCATATCTGAATTGAGTTAAAAGGTAAAAGTTCGTTTACCGTTAACCACTGAATGAAAATTTCTATAAGTGTTTATTAAAGGTCTCACAGAAAAGAGAATGTAATACGCTGGATCTGACGTTTATTAAAACTGAGATAACTTATTAAAATAGAAGTATTCCAACAAAGGGTGACTTTAAGTAAACGAATACATTGTAAGTAAAATTATTAATAAATAAATATATATACGTATATATAGAATGAGTCAAAAGTATGGAAATCCCTCAGCAACATTAAAACCATTCCAAATAGAATACTTAACTTTCAGGACAAGGTATCAGTCAACTACTTTACCTTTTGAAAATAAATAGAATTTAAACCCCTTCTTGGGGGAAGGCCCAGGGGTTGTAACTCAAATATTTTAAATGTTAACACCCTTTGTGTGATACATCATTTTAAAGGACCGAAATGAGGCAGGGCACGATCTTGTTGAAACCAAATGTTTTTGAAGTTGGGGCCAACAACGATTAAATGTTTAGAATGATATGTTCAAGAAGCAAAGCCTCATATTTACTGCGTTTAAATTCCATCGGTAAATATTGGCCCTACCAATCATCCACCAACAATACCTGCCCACACATTTACTTTGACTGCATACTGTGTACGTGACTCAAGATTCAAGTGTGGATTAATATCATTCCAATATCGACAATTAAGGCGATTTATATTCTCATTTTTTTAAAACTGTGGCCTCATCAGTAAAAACTAAGTTGTTTAATAAATTAGGATCTGCAGAAATTTTGTTCATGGTAATTTCGTAGAACTTAATTCTTCGATCGTAGTCATCTTCATTAAGTTATTGCACCAGACAAATTTTTCAAAGCTTGAAATTTCCACTTTTAATGTTCGAACACTAAACTTCGGCTAATGTTTGTTCTCCATGTTGCTGTTCGCTGAGCAACCGAGGAGTGGGGATTCTCAATTAATTCTTGCATAATCTCTAAAGATTTATTTTTACCTATTGCAGATTAAGGCCTCCCAGGTTTTTCCATTTTATTAATTCAACCTGTTTCTTGAAATCGTTTGATGGTTTTTGACAATATACCCTTTGAAATAGAGTTACAATTATTAAATGTTGCACCGAATTATTCGCAAATTTCATTATACGATCTAATTCTGTCACCAAAGCCCCCATCATTAAAAGTGTGACCCACTCCCGTACACTAAGTGTCATGTTCATAGCACTGTTAGCAGGTAGCACGGAAAAGATTAATTCAGTAAAAAACAATTACAAAAAAGGTGAAAAATATGTAAATAACAAAAGGGGATTACAAAAGCGGTAAAGGTAGACAAAATCAATTAGCCAACCGATCACAATAAATTCCCAAAAGAAACATGTTGTAATGAAACATTCTAAATGGAACATTACACAACAATGAAGTAAGCTTCATTTTGGCAAAAATAGTTAAGTGATCATCAATGATCAGCTGATTAGTATGGTTAGATAACAATATTTTTATTTATTTACTCATTAAATTGGAACAAAAAATTTTTGTTAAAAATTAATTTTTTAATTTTTTTTTTTTACTTTTTAATTTTTTTAAAATTTTTTTTCACTTACTAAATTTATTAATTTTCAAAATCCAAACTTTATCCCGCCGCCATTTTGGGTACATACATCGTAGTAACCCTTTATTTATACAATTTTTCTTGTCTTAAAGAGGCCTTTAAATGTTTTTCACACAAAGGATGTTATTTAAAGTATTTGATTTACTGTGCCACCCCTCCGCCCCAAGAAGGGGTTGAAATTCTATTTCTCGTCAAAAGGTAAAATATTTGACCGATACCTTATGAAAGTACAGTATTCTATCTGGAACGGTACTAAATTTGGTGAGGGGTATCTATACTTTTGATTCATTCTGTATAATGTATGTATATATAAAAAAATGTTTTAAAATTTGTAATTTTTATCACTAGATGGAACGATATGTATAGAAAGATTTTTCAAAAAATTCTCCATTTTAAAATGATAAGTAACACAACTGCGTTAATAGTACCGATTGTTAGCCCTCATCCAATTTCTCACCGCCTGTATATGATCTTTGAATATACTATTTTGTAAATAATTATTCTGTTGTGTATTTGGTGAACGCATCGTCGTTTAAAATGTTTTATTTTTAATTAAAATCTTTAATAAAAAAACAAACAAAAAATGATAGTCAACAGTCATCAGTCAGTGACATTCGGAATCCCTGTAAACAACGCTAATAGAACGCCAACGATTTTTTTTCCCTACATCCCTGGGCCGGACATCCACTCAAGTATACACGGCCCAGGGATGTGTCCTTGTGACTCTAAGGGGGCCTCCCCACCCACCGGCTGTACGTCCGGCACGGCAGATCAGCCCTCCCGGTTCCGGATCTTTTCTTATTGCTGCCCGCCTCTATTCCTCCGCACGTAAGGGAAGGTCCGGCTATGCCGTCCCCCCCCCCCACACGGCAGAGAACCGGGTCTCGGTCTTTACTCTTTTATGCCTGCCTCAAACCGGCGGCGCCAGCCCTAGTAATCACCGAAGCGCCCCCAGGAACCGACACCGCCGGCCGGGACTCGGTCTTTTCTTTATCCAACGCCAATGATATTGCTAATGGAATAAGAATATATTTGACAGTAGTTAAATTTTCCATAATCAATTACAATGTGAGTTGAGTAAGTGTACTCGTACCGTACGGACGTGTTGTTGTGCTGCTCCGCAAATATAATATTTTTGGACTGGTTTTTCCGGCTTTTTCTTGGAGACGGACAATAAGTATTGTTAGGTGAGTGTTTACTGGATGTGTTTTGTAATTTTTACAATTTTTGGTTAACGGACGGATTTTTTTATTGTGATTTTTGTCGTTTCAACCTTATTGTCACAGGCAATAAGGATTATAGTGCAGCGTCTCTTCGCTGTACGTGATTATTCGGTTATCTCCAGCTGATAACAGATAACATATCAGTGAGTAATAATATAATTAATATAAATGTTATTTACGATAATTGATTACATCGGTAAAGGACTTCCTCTAATACTTCCTACTGTGTATAGGAAATTTTACTGAGTGCTACGAAGCGAATTTAGTAGGGGGAATTCCTTTTCCTTCATAACTCCTGCAATAGTTACCCTATCCAAAAACTTCCTTGATATAAATCCCGATCACAAAAATCCTCAACTTTTGACCTCTCCCCCTTCCAACCAAAAATTTTTATTAAATTTTTGGGAGGATACATTTTACCCCCTCGACCACTCGCTGGACTCGGAATTGTCTTCTGAGTCCAGTGCCACACCATGAGAAGGCGTGGGTCACTTCCTTTGGAAGGTACATGCTCCCAAAGTGCTGGCATGACGAAATCGTCTGTAGCCAAGAAAATGGACATCAAAGGGAAAAAGAGAGCCCGTCAGGGCTCCTCTGAAGAAGAGGATGGGTCGCCCTACTCATTTGGCAGTTTGGTTCAACAGCTTGGACAAGCGATTGATGCCCTGAAAAAGCATACGGGGTCAGGTTTGACTAGATATATAGCAGTCCACGAGCAGGAGCTGAGGAGAATACATGAGGGCTTAACTGATCTGTCTGATGTGCCCCTTCCAGTAGAGGTTAACACGCAGTCCACTCAGACTGATCCTGCTTCTGACACGCATCAGACAGAAATCTTAAATCTTGATTTGTCTGATGATGAATTAATTGAGTTACTCCCGCGCAGGTGGTCTGCGTGGGCAATGAACAAGGCGAAAGTCGTTACTCTTCCGACAGACGGGAATACATGTGAATTTGTTGACATCAGTAAATCGAAGAGAGCGGCCACAGAGAAGATCCAAGCAGGCATGATCGCATTAGACTCCTACACAATGATGGAGAGTTTCCAAATGGAGGCTACTAAGAAAAATAAATTTACTATTTTCTTCGATTCCGAAAAAGGGGAAAAGCTTGCGGTCAGATGCATTATAAATGCATTAAGAAAGGTACTAGTCAGTGTACGCAAAGTGACCTATATTCTACCAACTGGTGAATATGGCAATATTTTGAGAAAAATACTTATTTATTTGCATAGAACCAACGAGGAACCTGCAACATTGGTAATACGCAGGAAATCAGACTCAAGCCGTGGGCGATCTAGGTTTGCTTCGGCTCGTCGCTCGACGCCTCCGGTTGAGGGGAGCAAGATAGTTGTTATCAAGAGACAGGGCAATTTCTATGCGGATTTGCTCCGTACCATGAAGGGCAAAATAAACAAGGAAGGAGCTGAAGAAGTTCTTTCTCTAAGAAAAGGAAGAAACAACGAATTAGAGGTCAGGATCAAGAATGCCGAGCAAGCAGCTCAATTTACTACGGTGCTTAAGGACAGAGCGGCAGACCTTCAAGTGAACGTATGAACTAGGGGTGATAGAAGAGCGGTTGTGCATATAAAGGACTTAGAAGAAGACACGTCAGAGCGTGATATTAGTGAGGCGATAGTTGCAGTTATTGGTGCCGTTGAAACGTTCCGGATCACCTCGATAAGAAACGCCTACGGTAATACACGTAATGCTACAGTCATCACAAATCATAGGGCAGCACTAAAATTAATTTCGAATAGACTTAGAGTTGGCTGGGTGCACTGCCGCTCATACATCAGAACGGATCCTGTCAAATGTCATAAATGTTGGGCGCTGGGACACACCAGTTTTGAGTGCAGAGGTCCTGATAGGTCGGCTTTGTGCTACAACTGTGGGGGTACAGGCCACCTTATACGTGATTGTAAAGCGGCGTCCAAATGCCTCGATTGTAATGGGACTGACCATCGCACCAGAGGCGTAAAGTGCGGCAAACCCAGAAATGATTAGTATAATATTGTCCAATGCCAACAGGAGTATTCTGTCCCATGATTTAGTGGGAGAGACCGCCAGGGAATTGAATGTTGACATCGTGATTACTACTGAGCCGAACTTGGGTACTGCTGCTCGTCATGACTGGCTGGCTGATGCTGTTGGTGATGTCGCTATAACAAACATCAGTAATAGGATCGGATGGCAGTTGCATCATAGAGGAGAGGGGATTTTAGCGATTATTTTGCCGAATTTTGTCCTTGTGGCTGGATACTGGATACGTGAGTCCTAATATCGGAATTGCTGAGTATGAACTTTACACTGACGAAATACAACGGGTCATCTTACAATCACCGAAAAGAGCCGTGGTTATGGGTGATTTTAACTGCAAGGCCACGATTGCTGGTAGCAGTTATACTAAAAGAAGAGGGCAAATCTTTACTGAAATGATGATGGCGACTGATATGATCTGTCTAAATGACGACTCTTATACATTTGAAGCCAGAGGTCATAGATCTGTATTAGACCTGACATTGTTTGACAATAGTTGGGATCCTTCGCTCTATCAATGGAGAGTTTTGAGGTCAGAAACTGGTAGTGATCACTTTGCCACGATATTTTCTTTTGACGGTATACGACCGGTGATCGGGAGAACATCAAAGCCGCTGAGATTGTCTAAAAGACAGGTAGAAGTAGTGGTTGACAAAGTTGCTCGCAAGCTCATGGATGGCAGAGAGGTTACGCCTTTTGTTCTGCAGGAATTAATAGTCACGGAGATGGCGAGAATTTCCCAAAATATCAGGGGGTATCAACCCGCTTACTGGTGGACTGCGGAGATTGCGGACCAAAGACGGATTCTGCAGTACTGGCGAAGGAGAAAATTTAGACTCCGTAGAAGAGGCGGTGCTGTGTATGAGCATGATGTAAATATGTTTGCTGATGCCAGGCGGTTACTAAATTACCTAATAAAATCTAGCAAGAGAGCACGTTGGAAGGAGTTATTCTTGGAGCAGGACTCGGACCCGTGGGGACGTCCTTTTCAGATCGTCATGGGAAGACTGGGTAGACGTTTCACTGTCCTTACAGCTGAGTCTGCTGGTATACAATTGAGAACACTTTTTCCGGTGGCTGAATCGGGTCTATCGGAGCTGGTTGAATGCGATGCAGGTCGATTCACACAACATGAAGTCACCTTGACGGTATCTAGATTCAGGAACAAAATGAGTCCGGGTCCAGACTGTATTCCTGCTGCGATCCTCAAGGGACTTATGATGAAAGCCCCTTGGGAAATGACAGATGTGGCAAGTTATTGCTTGCAGAACAGGACCTAACCTAATTGTTGGAGGGAGTCGCGCACTGTGTTCTTGCCCAAGAAGACTGCTAATGCAGAAGTGGTTGGTTATCGCCCGTTGAGCCTCATAAACAATATGGGGAAAGTGGCTGAGAGATTGATCGCAGAAAGGTTACTGCTTGAGTTAGAGACAGGCGGGGGTATTCATAACAACCAGTATGGGTTCAGGCGTGGCAGATCGACGCTTCAAGCGATTGAAAAGATAACTAGCTGGGCTATAACAGTCAAGTCTGGAACATGGCGCACCAGGAAGATTCCTTTACTGGTTATGCTCGACATTAGAAATGCTTTTGGGACCGTCCAGTGGGACTCCATCATGGCGGCTTTAGTCAGAAGGCGAATAAGCCCTTACATTAGGAGACAGATCTCCGAATACTTGTCTGAAAGATGGACTACGGTTAGCACGCTTGATGGTGACATACGATACCAAGTTCATGGTGGTGTCCTCCAGGGGTCAGTACTGGGACCGTTACTTTGGTTACTGGTCATTGATGATGTATTACGACTACAGCTACCTGAAGAGCCGGAAATAGTGGCCTATGCTGATGATTTAGCGATACTCACCTCTGCAAGATCAGAAGATGTCCTCGAACAAAGGAGCAATGATACTCTAGAGATCGTAAATAACTGGCTAACCGACAAAGGATTAATACTTTCAGTAGATAAAAGTCAATATATTATGTTGGCGGGAAGGAGACGGCTGCGAGATCTTGAACTTAAGATAGGGGAACATAGGCTTGAACGTGTCAATCAGGCTAAATATCTGGGAGTGATAATTGATAAAGCCTTGCGCTTTAGTGCTGATATAGTATATAGATGCGAGAGAGTCGAAGGATTACTACAAGCCCTCAAAAGGCTATTAGCTGGCCGAGATGTCCCAAGATCATCTAAACGTAGGGTTATAGTCTCCGCATGCACCTCGGCTTTATTGTATGCTGCACCTGTTTGGTATACAGCCATATTCACGCAAAGGAATGCTAAACGATTGAGGAGTCTACATAGACAGGCTCTAGTTGGGGTGATGTTCGGATACCGCACAATATCTTATGAGACGGCGTGCATTCTGGCGTCCACAAAACCCATAGAACTCCAGGTCTGGGAACGCTGGCTTCGCTTTCAGGGCATGGAACGGGGTGATGTTTCTGAAGTGGTTATACAGGCATGGCAGCGTAGATGGAGTCAACATGAGGGTGCTATGTAGACAAAAAGGTTGATTTCAGACATTAGCCAATGGGTCAAACGAAAGCATGGCGAGGTCAGCTACTATGTCTCTCAGATGTTCTCTGGACATGGTAATTTCGAGCAATATTTATTCCGCTTTGGCAAAAGAAGCTCTCCACGTTGTCGGTACTGTGAACGCGATGACACAGCTGAACATACAATATTTGAATGCGATAAATGGACAACACTTAGGTTTCGCACGGGAATACAGAATCTCACACCCGAGGAACTAATCAGCTTCATATTGAGTTCTAGACAAAATTGGAATAATTTTGAAAAATTCTCCTTTTTAGTTTTAAAAGAGAAAAATGATACTGAAAGACGTATGGGGTACTAATAAACACTGAAGTAATTGTAGAACTAGGATATTCATGAGTATTGTCTCTTTATGAAACCTACGACCGCGAGTAGGCGTTACGAGATCGGACTGGGAATGTAAAGACCGAGACCCGGCTTCGTAGTTGGTGGTTGGGAACGACATAGTCGGGCCTGGCCTACCTTCTGCGGGGTTAGAGGCAGGCAACACCAAAAGACCGAGACCCGGTTCCCGGGGCTGGGGCTGGGGCTGGGGACGGCATAGTCGAACTCGGTTCCTGCCCTGGGAATTCAAGGCAGGCAATGTAAAGAAAACAAAAAGAAAAGATCCGACCGGGGGGGCTGACCTACCGTGCCGGACATACAGTCGGTGGGTGGGGAGGCCTTCTTTGAGTAAAAGGACACTTCCTCGGGCTGCGTATACTTAATTGGATAACCGGCCCGAGGAGTAGGAAAAAAAAAAATCAATTACAATGTACAATTCGGGTTGCAAACTTATTTTTATACAAAGATTTATTTTTAAACGTATAAATTTTTTAATTGCATTTAAAAATGTGTAAAAAATGAGAAATTTATACATATAATTCCTTTTAACTTTTAGTAAATATATTAGTCATGTTATCTCTTAAATTTTTCACAATTTATGTGAGGAAGAAAAAACAGTAAATTGGTTCAGAGATAAATTAAAACGTATTAAAATGAATAAATCCTTTTAATATGGCAAAAAATATTTTCATCTCGTTTTTAACAAATAATTTTTCTCCCTTTATCAAACTCGTAAACAACGCACCACAATACTCATTCGCAAAAGAACACCCACATAAATATGTGGTCCATATATATTGAACCTCTAAATTTCAGTAAGTGGTAATATTTGACATAAATGATTGAACCTTGACTATCGATGATTAACTACCTGCAATTCACTGGAACTTTAATTAAATTTTACTGTAAATATTTTGCCTCTCTCCAAAAAGTAAAATTTATTTTATCTTTATAGTTATTTTTGCAGTAGTGTTTAATTTACAATCGGTTCCAATTTAACGAAACCATAAGTAAATGTGAATAAAAAAAAATTTACATGCTGAGAGGGATTTCGATTGAAATCTCTCAAAGAACTGTATATGTACGAAAAGTTCTTTGAACTGTATATACATATATATAAATAAAGAGTTTACACGCAGTATACAGTATACATATACAGTTTACATAAATAATTTATATTAAACATAAATAAGTACAAACAAAGATGAATCCAAAGAAAATTGATCAAAGTCCAAAGTTCAACGCCAAAAAATAAGTCTTATTAATCGCACAAAGAATAATTAATCAAAGAAAGAAACAGTGTAACAATTCAAAAAACCAAAAAAAGTAAGTAGCCAAACGAAATGAAGAATCTTGTCGATGCACAGCACCGCTAGTAGCTGATTCACCTCAAATTTCGGAAAACTTACAGATCTAATATATGCAGTCGCTTTAGGCGCCTAACATCCTGGCTGTTATCCAGGAGGTTAACCGCGAACTAGATCACATGTTTGTTCAGTTTTATCTTGTATCTTGTACTGAATCGCCCTATCTCCTATCGAACGGTTGGTAATCCCAGATAGTCGTATATTTCAGTGTTTTTTACAAACCACGACGCTTCTGTTATATATCTCAATAGTTTCTTCTGGAATCTCTGTACGACTTCGATTTTTATAAAAATGTTTCTCATTATGTATTCACCAAGGTGTTATTTGAAAATAAATTAACATGTTTGAAAATAAAAATTACTATAGAAGGAAAAGAAGATACACGTCTAAATTGTGTACATTCTAGGTTGTTTTGTGAATTAAAGAAAAAAAATTTGATTTTAATGAGGGCGGCTATTGAGCTATATAACTACGTCTTTAATAGAAACAATCTTTTATTTAATAAAAAATTCAAATATAGCAAGTGATCTAAAAGATACGTAATCACAATTAAAAATAAAATCTGTAGAGAAATTAATTATTTGTTGGTTGGAATGTGTGAACTGGAAAACTTTTTTTATTGTTTTAAGTACGAAAAGCAATAAATAAATAGACATTTATTTCTGATCGGTACGTAATAATATATTTTATATATTATATATTTGCCCTAGCATTTATCTGGCTGATCGAGGTAAAATATATTAAAACCATAATTAGAGTTTCTTCATAAAATTCACAATTGTAAAATAAAAAAAAAGAAATGGCCGAAAACCATATTAATAATTTAAAATCCAGAAAATAATAATAATAATTTAAAATTTAAAAAGTGATGTTAAAATAATAAAATATAGAAAAATTCAAAAGTAGTTAAAAACAATTATTTAAATTTTAGCAAATATTATTTACCAACACGCTAATCGAAGATGCAGAAATTTATTATTTTATAGTAATTTAGTAATGTATTTTTATAAAAGTAAAATAATTAGATTTTATTCTAGATAAGTTGACGGGTAGGTCTTTTATTTAACAAGTCGGTAATTTATTAAAAATAGCAAAAAAAGGTAATAAGGAGTTTTTTGTAGCCGAAATATTGTGTTTGTTTATACGCGAAGAGTTCTGTTGTCTGATTTGTTAGAAATATATACTATTATCTTTTAGGAGTATATTTTTTATGGCAAAAGTTACTAATTCATAAAAATAAACACATGGATAAAGGTTTAATCCATACATCTATCTATTGTTCTACAGACATCGATTTATTAGCGATTTTATCAATCTACGTGAATCATACTTATAGATGGCAAATAATGATCTGACAACTAATTTTTTTATCGCAAAAATTTGTTTTTGACGTTCTGAGGAAGCTATAAATCTTCCATCCATTAAGCGTCATCCTAAAGGGAATGAAAAATAATTTTTCAATTAATGAAAAAGGAATTTTCCTTCCTTTGGGATCAGTAGCAAGTCATAAGTAAAATAAATATAATCTATCTAACTCATTGTTGCGAGTTTACTTTTGAGAATTACTAAAAAATTACAGTCACCATTAAAGGTCAAAGATATTTAATTGAGAGTTTCTGTAGGTACAGAAAAACGTTACATTATTTTCCAAATGATGATCTCTTTAAAGAAACCGGCACCACGAATGAACTGATCCAGTGGCGGCTCGTAGCTAAAATTAGTAGAGGTGTTGGTCCAGCAAATGTTTTCTGGGTTTTTTCAATGCCACGGTTAAAGTTTTCTGTAAAATAAAAGAACCGAAAAAATGAATCCAATAGAATAGCTGGAAACAGGATAATAATCTAATTCTACACTTTATCATATTCAAGAATAGGGTACACGGTAGTTCCACAATGCCCATACGCGAGTCACCACTGAACTGATCTAAATTTAAATTATTATTCATTACTAATGTTCGCATATCTCTGAATTTTTTTCTAATTTAAATCAACATAACTAATAAATACGGGTTCCTTTACACAGCTACAAATAAATTAAAACTGCTTTCGTTTAGATTCGTATAGTTGCAAGAAAAATTAACTAAAAATGTATGCGGTTATTTTATAAGTTTTTTTAGCGATCGTTTCCGAATATCGTATTTTCTAATTTTATGGTCCATTTTTTTTATCTATTTTCCGGTATACAAAACCAAAATAATAGGTAACAGACTGTTAGAAGGTTGATAATGGAAATTGCAATTTGTTGTAAAAGATTGTAACACTAAATATAGTGAGTAACTAAATGGTTAGCAGAGAGCATGACCAAGGAAAAATAATTTCAAAGAACTGTGAATATCTTATTTTCAGTAGGACAATTAAAATATTTGCCTCGAACAACATAAACAAAAAATTTAGAAAGCAATTGATGAAGACATTCATATGGAGTGTTTTCCTATACTGCAGTGAAACATGGGCCATAGGGGAAGAAAATGAAAGAATAAATTCATTTGAACCCTAGTACTACCGACGAACGTTGAAGATTGCATGAAAGGAGAAAATAACCAATAAAGAGGTATTAGGAAGAATTGATGAGGTGCCATGTTTACGAAGCTTATTAAAGAAGCGGCGAGAAAAGTCGATAGGACTTGTACTACAGCAAAATAGTTTGTTGTATATCATAATAGAGAGTGCAGTAGAAGGAAACAATGCAAGAAGAAGATCAGAACTAGAGTACATTGAACAAACTATACAGAATGTTGGGTGCAAAACGTGCATGGAAACAAAGAGATTAGGCTACGATAGAACTGCCTGCAGGAGGAGGCTGCTGCAAATCAATCCTAGGATTGAATACTACAAGATGAACATGAATATCTAAATTCCCAGAATTAATTCCGATAGATGTTTTCTTTTGTGACTTATGTGAAAAAAGAATAATAAATTTAATAGTAAATAAAGTATAATTGATAGACTAAAGCAGAACATCGACGACGAATTTTGTAAATGTTGTAAATATTATATATTATATAGTTATTCGTAATTTTTGTAAAGTTATATACCCCTGTATTACATTCACGCACATGTGGGTGCACACACTTCATCTGTATGTATGTACGCAAGTGTACGTGATAGAGAGAGAGAGAGTGAGAGAGACTGAGAGAGGGTGAGACAGTTTGAGAGAGAGAGAGAGAGAGAATGATAGAAAGAAGTGTGACCTTTTATCGGTATTCTTTTAAAAAAGAATACAAAAATTTAGTGAAAAGAAATTAAAAGATTTTGTTTAATTTTAAGTATAATTTGAAGCTCACATTTATAACTATAAAAAGGTTTTAGCGTATTAAAGTCCTGATGAGAATTAATAATATAATAGATTGCAGGTATAATACGTCTTTCAAACAACGTTATAATTTACTTTACCCTCTTTTCTATTTTATTATTATTAGGGGATGAATGTGGTTAGAAAATTTACAGGTGGTACATAGTCTATTTTTCATACACCTACTTTTACTCTATAATATATAACTTAAATAATAATTCAGGAGTTTAACTGTTAAATAACACACTGCACCCTTTTTTTACCATAACCAGTACCACTTTAATATTAGCTATGAAATATTCGCAACATAAATAAGCCTACTCAGGAAATATACTTTTTATTAATTGCAGTTGAACTCGGAAATAATGAGCTAGGTTTTAACGAAGTATAACAAGCAGATGATGAAAATTTATTCAGTTTTGTACTTCTTTTTATTACTACGTTATATTATCTAAATTATATTTAATACCAGAATTTTATGGTAATGAAAATGTTAAATTTCAATAAGGAAGCTTATCATTTACCATTTAACTTATTTAATTATCTAAATAATGTAACTTAAATAAACCATAATTTAGTTTTTATTTGTTGACTGTTATGAACGTTGAGAAATGCAAAACATCGGGCAGAAAGAAAAATTCTGTTTCTGTTTGTTCATCTATAACATGCACATACGTTTTCAGGTATATTTGAAATTAACAACAACTAGGGATTGACTGAATTAAAAAAACTTCAAATTTAGCAAGATGGATTTTATACACAAATCAACGATGTCATTTAAATTTAGAGTGGAAGATACGGGAGAAGTCAAGGGATGTTCAGCATAAAATCTTAAGAACGCCCTCCACGAACTTTTTCTTTCTTTATGTATTTATATATTGGGAAATACAGAATGTCCCGAAAAGTAAGGACCATACTTAAAAACTGATTCAGGACATTAAAATAAATAAAACAGTAATGTAAACAAATGTCTTATCTCACTCCATTTTTTCTCAGTCCGCACCAATTTGTGTTTTTTCCAATAAAGATTTATATCTTAAGAAAAGATACATTTTAATAAAATCTGATTTACAACTATCCAACAACATTTTCCATTAAATAAAGTTTGTAAATTCTAAAATGGCACCCGTTTAAATTTTTTATTATTTATGGCTGGATAAATATTAGTTTTTTCGAATTATGTTTTAATAGATAAAATGTTAAGCTTTTTATGACACCACATTTCATATTAAAATCAGTCGATAAAAAGCTGTGAGATATAACTCAAATTATGAAAGTGGTTGGCAGAAATTATGCGTGAAAATTATTCACAAAATTGTAAGACTACATAATTTTTGTATTTAAAGCTTGAACATTTTATGTAATAAAATATAATTTGATAAAACTAATATTTACGGAGGTAGTAAATAATTAAAATATTTTAAGGTCGCCATGTTAAAATTCTGAAAGGTAACATTTTCAAATTTTATTTATTTTGTAGATACTGATTCGTACATGTGTACTAACTTTAATTAAAATATCTCAATCCGTTCTTAAAATGTAAAATCTTTTGAAAAAAAAATGATGGAAAGAGGGAAATAAAGCGAGAACCACAAGTCTATTTTGTTTATTTTAAAGTTCCGATCAGACCCTTAAGTTCGGCCTACAACTTACGTTATACCTGTACATCAATTTTTATCAAAAAAAAAAATTATTTTTTACGTGTATAAACAAGCAATTTCACAAAAAAAATGTATGAGTATTGTATCTAATTTTTATATTTTATTCTAAAGACAATTGTTAAAATTATTTATTCATATTATTTAAGAATTTTGAATGCCTAGTAATAACGATCATATTTAATTATACTCGTACTTTATTTTATTTACAATAAAATTTAATTTATTTTTTAAAATACACCAGATTTTTTATATTTCCTTGGAATTATTTTGAATGAATGAATATTTTTATTAATTTTATTGTTAAAGGTAAAATACAAAGTACATTAATTACGTATTCTTTTAAAATGTTTTTCATTAATGAGAAGGGAAACCAAAAGATAAATCTATTATTATATTAAATTAATTACATAAGTAAAAACTTATTTTACTTGTCCACTGGCTGTCAACCACACAAACGTATTACAGCGTTAGATTTATTAATACGTTAATGAGTAAATAAGCAGACGTAATTTCATACAAATATTATTATTATTATTATTATTATTATTATTATTATTATTATTTTACATACTTCACTGAAAAAGGAGTTTTATGAAACAAAACCTTTACCAAAATATCATCTCTACAATTGTATTATTACAACAAACGCAAACTATAACAGTCTACTGTTCTTTGTTACAAACAGATTTTAATTATCTGCCTGTCTGACAATATATTTTGGTTTTATTTTACTAAATCTAGGAAAAGCAAAATTATAATTTCCTATTTTAAGTTTATTTTTAATTCTAATTTTCGTTAAATTATTAAAACGTTTTCAAGTTTATTTATTTCATATACAATATAATTTCAAGTAACTTAAAATTTTAATTTGCAAAGCAACATATAAAGTTTTCTTATAAAATAAATTCGGCGGTCTAGCGAAAAATAAAGATGAAATTTATTATATTATATTATTTAGATTTAAGACTAATATATTAAATTAAATTTATTATAAAAATTAATGATAATAATAATATAATATATATAATAATATAATATTAATATAATAATTAAAAAAATAATAAACATGACTTTTTTTAAACCGGTTTTTTAAAATTAATTTTACTCTGAGAAAATATCAAATTCATAAAAAATGACTTAAATGAAAACAGATGTTTTAATTTTAAAAATTAATCTATTGTTACGATCGTTATTTGTTTATTTATTATTGTCATTATTCTAATTATTATTGTGAGTTGTTTATTTTTGTCACTATTACTATTATTATTATTATTACTTTGCCTTGTTTTACTTATGTTTTTAAACCAATAAATTGTAATTATATAAACATTTTCCATTGTCAATTTCTCAATATTCTGATCGAGCCGCGAACACGCAACAAAAATTAATAATTCAATTTTTATGAGCTGAGAGTAAATTTTTATTTTATAATTAACTTTTTTCTTTTGTTTTTTGTATACCATTCTGTTTCTAGCAGATGATTAAAAAAATTTGATTTCATTGTTTGGTTAATTTTCTCTATAATGTTCTGAATTTATTTTGTATTTTTACAGAAATTTGTTCAATTTACTTGATTTAGTATTTAGTAGAAAGGATCATTATAATTTGTTTAATCCTGGATTGTTTTATTAGATTGGTGCATGATTTTGCGTATGTATATATTTGTTTTTGGAAGAAAGAAATAGAAATCTCCTATTCTAAAATATTGGCAATTTTGTTTGGTGATGTAAAAGAAGTACGTTGTCACAATATACGTATGTACATATATTTTTTTTGTATTTTTGCAACTAAATCTTTTTCTATGTTTGAAGTAACATTTTGTCTATAAGTATAATTGTGTAGTCATTAATACATTCCAGGGATATTTTTGTCTTGAGCAGTTCAGTATATTTCGATTGCCAAAGACCCTCGTGCGCGTGTGTGTAAGATGGTTAAAATTTGAAAAAAATTTCATTTTTATGCAGTGTAAGTTGAATAGATGTGTTTTGAATAAGGTTCAGTTACAGAGGGTCTTCATAAATATGTTGACATAGTCTGTTTTGAAATCTGTTAAGTGATGTATTTTCAACGCGGCAATTAATCTTTATTCTCCAAATAAAGAATATATTTATAACAGATTTTTCAGCTTCATCCTTGAAAAATATCAACAGCGGAGACTTATCGTAGCTTTATTATTTTTACAAGTAATTTTTGTATTATTTTACCTTTTAATACGAAATAAAAGAAGAAATTTGTAATTTTAAAATAATTTTATCACAAAATTAAAAATTTTAAACGCATACAATATACAACTGTGATTTTTAAATTAAATTGAAATAGTTTATTTGAATGCTAGATTAGTTTGATAGCTGCCAGTGTAATTACACAGTTTTAAAATTACATCACAAAATAGTAATAGAATTTTGTGGGTTTACTTCATTATTTTTATTTTTTTAATTATAAAAAAACAGTTTTAATGTACCAGAGCGTGTGTAAACCAGAAAATTAATGATGTTTCTAGATTACAGTATTATTACATGACACATTTATGTTGTGTTACATTATAATAACATAATTTATAACAGCAATTTTCATATATGCATTTACTGTTAAATATTATACTGCATACCATCTACTTGAATACAAACAAATAAATCTAACACACAAAACATGTAACTTTTATTACATAAATTTACTAATCATAATTATAAATAATAATGCTGGTAAATTCAAGTTTTACAAATTTAAGAGACAAATTAGAATTAACAGTAATAAAGTAAAATTAATAAGTATCTGATGGATTGACAAAACAAATTGTAACACCTGGTTTTGCATATTATTTATTTATTTTTTGTTATTTATCTTTAAAATAAAGGAAGTTAACTCAAATATTAATATATCAGGTTACGGAATTTTATATCTTAATGAAGAATAAAATTGAATAGAACAAATTTTTTTCTAATTCTATTGTAATTACATTTCGTGACATTTTAAATAATTTTAATCTGTTTTTTGGTTTTGAAAGAACGGGCATTAACAGCTATGGTCATTAGCCCGATGGAAGTTGGTAGCGTATGAAAGGATGTGATATCTTACCGGGATTTGAACCTGGGATCTCCACACAAAATGCCGAAACTCAATAAAGATTGAAGAAAAGACTATGATTAATTATTTAAAAAGATAAAACAAAAATTAATATATAAATACAACATTTTATTTGGAGTTTTTTTTTAATAATTAAGTTATAATAGCTTTGAAAACAAGTTTTATATTTATTTAAAAATATTCTTAAAAAAAAACATAATTAAAAAACATTTCTTGTATGGTCGAATTGAATGTCATTGATGATTTACGACAGCCTCCTATCTAAACAAGCTCCTCCCACGTTGACGAGTATTAAAGTTATTGGTTAAAAAAAAGATATATTCATGATTTATTGGTTTAATCAATTTTCAATATCACCTTTTTTTTAATCTTGTTTCATGATCAATTTAAAAATGTTGATAAAGGAGAAGATTAAAAAAAAAAATGATTTATATGCTGCTATAAGAATGAGCCATTTTACATCAGATTTTGAAAGTTTGTTTTTATAATACGATAAATGTAACTTAACCATTGTGTCTTCTTAAAGCCGCATTTATTGAATAAATATATTTTCTTGATTTTCTTTTTTCTTACATTAAGTAATCGATAAAACTTTCTTTCAAAAAAGTGTTTTACTGTCATAAAATAATTTATTAATATAAAAACGAATCGAAAATTAATCTGCTTTAAGTATATATTATATATAAGTTGTAAATATCTATGTTGTAATATACAGTGATATCCGAAGACGAAATTGATAGCAATCAAATGTTAATTAAAAAAACGGTTTAAATTCGTACCGAGAATCGAACCCGAGATCTGGTCATTTAAAAGACAGTACACGGACTACACAAACAAAAAGCATAAATTAAATATCTAATTTGAGAATTTTTATACCAACATTTATCCGAATGTTGGTCATTTTTATTTAACCAAAAATTCAGTTATAATTTAATTAAGAGAATCTATCTTTAAATGGTATTAAAAAAAAATACGTTATCTATATTTAAGAGAACCTTGGAAGATTTTGCTTTGTTAATTTCTTAATATCGAATCTTTTCCTCTCATTGTTTAGTCGGTTTTGGAAAAACAGTTTTCTATTAGTATTAAAAATATATATTTATACTATATTTAACAGAACAGTTGTTTTTAAAAATTAAAAATAACTGCTACGGTTGTTTTAATACAAGCTGAATATCAATAAAATCATTATTAATAGAGAATATTTTTTGTTAAATCTACTAAAAAATAATTATAAAATTAACTGTTCCTGAAATAACTGCAAGTAACACATATTAACAGACTGGATAGTTGGTCCTATGAACTCCTGTACGTAAATAAAAATGTTGAGTATTCCTTTTCGCCCGTATTGATAGACAATAACTTTTCTATGTTTTATTTTCAAAAAAATATCACTTAATTTTTGACAGGATATAAACGAGTAAGTGTGATTACTGTTAATTGTAGAATAACCGGTAACCAAAAATCTGTTGATCAAAAACCTATCCAAATGAGGTGAAAAAATGAAAAAAATATTAGAAATTAGGGAATAATTTTAGCATTAATTTGTTAGTTTCATATTGGCGTAAATTAGATTACGAATTAGCGTAGATTTAGTCAAAAGAATGTTTTTCAATCAATCTTTTTTTCAGATTTTTAAGTAATTTGAAGACAAAAATTACTAATTAGGTTGAAATTATATATATGAAAATAAAAGTTGGGATTTTGGTGAAAAAATAAAATCATCCCCAATTTTTTTATCTTTAGTTGAAGCGAATTGTAAACCTTTAATGTTATCAGCAAGGTATAATGGACCACAGTATAATTACTTTTAAGGGTAATTCTTAATATATTTTAAGAGTTATTAGAAGTCAAGTGCTTTTATGGTTGTTTTTTTTTTTAATTATCTTTACAAAATTTTCATCTTCAAAAGTATTTTTTCTCTCTGTTTATTGACTACAATTTTAATTACGTTAAAATGTGACACAGAATAATAAAAAAAACCTATCTGCGATTCAAAAATTCTTTTGAGAATAATTTACGGGCAATAATCTGAGCCATTTCTATTTCATTTCAAAATAAACCGTTTAATACGGTAAAGTAGAAATACTTTACCGATTGATTGTCAGAAAGAAAAAGGATCATTCTATTTACTGCTGAATTATTTAAACAGAATACCCCGTGCCAGTAAGGTAAGGTACACCTATCTGGGCTTATACCTTTATCGACGTTTAACTTGAAGATATCATGTAAGGGATCTCAACTTTCTTCGTCCAACACGGTTTTACTATACAAGGCTTTCTTAAAGCCGATATAGACTTACGGAATTGAACTCTGTGGCATAACCAGCAACAGCAATATGGAGATCATTTAACGGTTCCAGAATAAGATACTACGGAACATACCACAAGCGCCGTGGTTCGCAAGGAGTATTGAGATACACGATTACTTAAGAATTCCATAGTTCGAGAAGTTGAAAGTCTACTTTCAACTTCTGGAACTAGCTAGCTAGGCTAGAGAATTATGTTAATCATTTACCTTTGAATTTACTTGACAACAGTGGGGATTTTAGGAAGCTGAAAAGGCTCTATGTTCTTGATCTGATTGATGGGCCTTTATGATGATCGGGTTTGTTGGTAATTCCACTTCTTATGATTGTTTTTATTTTATTTTCGATTATACAAATTTATGGTTGCTTAAGTTTATTATTTATCTACGGTTTGCTTAAAGTTAATGAGTCATTTATTGTTGTTCTATTTCCTACCCGAATTGGTTAATAGTATTAATTCTACAATTAATTATATTCTCACACTATTAAATATTATCAAATTATCTCATAATTACTAATTTTCTTGTGTTTATCCATTACTAATTGTTTTTGTACTCGTTGAGTATTACAGAGTCAATATGGAAGGTGATTGTAAATAAACAAATTTTAAAAAAAGAAAAAAAATCTTGAAGGAGTAATATTTTTAGGTAATTTATTTCAAAACAAGTACGTAAGGCATTCTTATAGTAAGATTTGTAATTATAAGTAAATTTTTAAGTTACTGCAGAAGTTTTTGGTAATCAAAAGAAAAAAAAAACATTTAAAACAGCATACATTTCATGCAATTCTATTACCCTCGTTATTCATCTAATTATAATATTAAATTTTAGAAAAAAGACCTGAAACAAATCTAAACTTGCTTTTGTTATGTCCCCTTCTCCGACAGAATACAATAAGTTGTAAGTTGTACTTTGTAAAGGGTAGCCTCAAAACAGACTGCAGTACGAAGTAGAGTTGTAACGATGGGTATAAATCAGAAGACCAACATGTACCAGGGAGTCTGTTAGATTTATTATACTCAACCACCTCAACAAAACTATACGTGAATGAGCGTAAGACTTATGTGGTATACGCTCACAGTATAGCACATCCTATGTAAAACATATGTATGTACATACGGATATAAGTGTGAATTTACGTAAAAAAAAGACAAAAACGAATGTACAAGGATTCTGTCCTTTGAAAATTACCTACGTGATATATTATCATAAAAAGTGTCCTATTCCAATGAGAAATTTTTGTTCTTTCCCCTAATAAGAGAAAAATATTTTATCGCCTTCATTTCTCAGGTAAAAATAATATTATTCCTTTATAAGATTTATTCAAATACTAAAAAATATTTCTTACATAACAAGCTAAATAAATTGTAGAATTTTATTTTCAGACATTTCAAATAATAAATTATAAAAATTAAACAGAATCAGAAAATACTTATATATAAAAGTTCAAATTAAAAATCTAACAGAATTCTCGTACAGAAATTAAATTTTTCAATAAATTATATGAATCTTTTATTGGATGATTCAACAAAAGCAAACACATATTCATGTATACAGTGTCCGAGCTAAAGGTATACAAAAGTAATAGTTTATATTAATAAAACCAGTCGATATAATCTAATAATTTTTCTTTTAATAAACACAGCAACTCACCAAGTTTTAATGTTGGTAGTTTAAGTTGAATGTGTGCACTTTTGAAGCTCGGTAGACATCTAGACGATGATTTAACTTTTGCCAGGTGTTTAGGATCATCTGCAGCGTTATTAGACCAACAGTTTAAACAATTATCTATTTTAAATCGTTCAAATTTTTCTTTTGTATACCTAACATTTAATAAATCCCCAGACAAAAAAGGCCAAATGTGTGATGGCTAGAGATCTAGTTGGCCACGCAGTTGGACCTCATCCTCCAATCCAACATCTGGGGGAAATTGTTGTTTAAGAATATGGTAAAATCTCGATGAAAGTGTGATAGTGCACCATTTTGTTGGAAACTCAAGCATGCGGGGATCTGAGGAATAGTAAAGTTCTCAAGCATGTCGAGGTACGTGTGTCCTGTCACAGTATGCTCCGTGAAAAAACGAACCGACGACGCCATTTTTGTGCAGTCCTAACCAGACATTTGCTTTCGGTTTGTCTCTTTCATTTTCGATTACTTAAAATAATCGAAATAATAGATTTCTTTCAATTGTCGATTTTAAGTACCTTAAAATCGACAACTGTGACTGTTAACTTCCCGCACGTATGAAAGTTTGCCTCATCACTAAATAACAACGTATGAAGATAATTAAGATTGTTTTCGTCAACACGATGCGTTACCTCTGCAGAAAATTGATATCGTAGATGGCAAACATTTTGTTTAATGCGATGAAAGAGTTGTAACTTGAACGCTCGCAAACGGAGCCGCTTTTGAACAATATCGTGAATAGTGGAACAAGGAATTTGCAGTTCGTAAATAGCCCGCCCTAATTGACTTTCCAAGACCGCATTGAACCTTCTACTGTGGAGTTAGTCGAGTGGATTGACAATTGTTAATCGAACTACTGACTAAAATTGCATTGTGAGTTGCGTTGCCTGCGCATGCGTATTCCGCTGACCTTAAGGGTGTATAAAATAAATTTTGGAGTTATTTCCTGTCGATTGAGCCTATTTTTAAGAAATTACGGGATTGATTTCCTAAATATAGGGCACTATTGGATATCTTTAGCTCGGATACCCTTATAGTATAGAGTGTAAAATATGTAAAAAAATAATTTTATTTATTCAAATACAGTTTTAGTTTTATATTATTAATAAAGAAAAACAAAAATAAGAATTTTTTAATATATATTACCTACTAAATGACAAAAATATCAATAAACTTTCTTAAATAAAAAAGTAAAAACATTAATTTTTTATTAGATGTAAGACATATTTAAAAAATCTTTAGCTTAAATATTATCATAATGATTTAATTTTTATGAGTTTATCATAATAATAAATAAATATATATATATATATATATATATATATATATATATATATATAATGATTCAATTGAAAAAGATATTGATGATGTTAAGAAAAGTGAAAATTAGAGCAAAAAAGGAAAGAAATAAGAATAAAGGGAGATGTGAGGAAAAAAGAATGAAGGATATTATGGTATGAATAGAGGTGGACTTTTGCTTTGAACGCTGAAAAATGGTCTGGAGTTTTAAACCAATGACAAACGACGTAGCAGTCAAAAGTAGAACAGAGTGACAGTGGAAAGAGGCTCGTTAGTGATTAAAGAAAGGGAAATTTTACAGGGAATCCTGGAAAGGGTATAAAACACGGATAGATGATTGGTACTTCGTTTACATGAATGAATTCATATTTCTTGCGTTAAATAATTCCATACGATTTTCGTATCAACCTAAATATTTTTGTTCGTGATTTTATTTATAAAATTTTCCTCGTAAAGTAAAAGTTTAAACATCTGAAATATTGAAATATTATACTAAGCCTCAATAAATTATTGTCAGTTTTCCTTCTACTATAGGATTTTTTTTTTTCTTTTAATATAAGTAAAATGAGTTTGACTTGCTACTCATATCAAGAGGAAGTTACAAATAACAACTTAACGGGAAAGATAAGATGAATGAAATAGTTCATTAAGAAAAAAAACAAAATTCCACATCTTACCAGGCATCTAATTCAGAAGATGTGATACCAGAATGCTAACCATTATTAAACTGCACATCCAATTAAAGTAGATTATAAAACTCATTGTTTCCTACAAAAAGTTATACATTAATTTGTTATGTTATATTGTACGTTTCATTATCTGAGAAGGAAGTGATATTAATCAGAGTTGCTTCTTCTGAGAATAATAATGTACATTACATAGTCAATTTTTGTAGTTAATAGAATGAAGATGTCATTTTAAAGGAATTCAATACGGATCTGAAAAAAATATAATCGGCTTACTGAAGAAGAAAAGATGAAAAAACCACTTCATTCCTTACGTTCTCAACAAGTATGGAAGATGATACCTGCTATTCTCGGGGAGAGTTGTCAGGTTTGGGAGTTATTCATTTCTCATATCAGATCACCTACAAATATTTGGTAATGGAAACTAATAAAGTATACAGTGTGATTCACGAAGAATGTAACAAATTTTCAGGACACGTTCTACTAGTGAAAATAAAGAAGAAAGCTCATCTAAACATAGGTTTATAATACTTCGTTAGCGAGTGTCGACTGGAGAAAGATTCCAGCCTGATATATCTTCGATGAAATTAAGCCAGACTGTGTAATACTTGAGATCCAAACTAAGAGGTAAATTTAATGAAGTCTGCCCTGAAAAACTGAAAAAAAGGTCACATAACTGTATTTTTACTAGTTTTCGAAAAATCTAGGGTAAAAGACAAAAGATTGGTATTGATAAAAACATCACTTTGATAAAAAACTTTGTTAAACGATTAATAAACACATAACATTTTTAAACAAACCTTGTAGCGAATTTGATTCTGAGTGAAATGGCATTAATAAAGTTCACAGAAAATAAATAAAAACGTAAGAATCTCAAAGTTTATTAAATACAAAACATATCACATTGTAGCAGATTTTAACTAGATATTAAACGAAACCAAATTTTCACTGTTACAAAACAGAAGAATTAAATATTTAAAAAATAAAACATACAAACATAAACAATAAAACCAACTTACAAACAAATAAATAAATTACTGAAAATGTTCTCAGCCGCAGTGAATACAGCACTTTGTATCAGAAGAACAATGTTTCTGATGGCTTTCCATAATTCATCAGGCTTGTTTTTTATTAGTTGTACTGCTTTTAAAATTTTTGTAACTAACTCTTCTATTGTATTCTACTTTTGTTCATATATTAAAGACTTAACACGGCGCCACAAGCGGTAGTCTTAATAATATTGAAAATACTTATTTCATGTAACATCTAGTTAAAATCTGCCACATTTTGATATGTTTTGTTTTTAATGAACTTCGAAATTCTTACGTTGGTATTTAGTTTCCATAGGCTTACTCAGAATCAAATTTTCTACGAGTGTCACGACTTATAAAAAGACTACACAACCGCACTCTACTCCGCACTTCGTACTCTAATAATCTGTGGAGGACTGTTTAACTAGATAATCCTTTATATTTACAACTTTCACATCTGAAGGTTATCCCCTGCTGCTGCTACTTTTCCTTTAGCTAAAATTTACCCGCTATCATGAAACTGTTAATTGAGCATCGACCTGTTGTATTGTAATAAATTTATGAAGAAAACAAGACTATTTTATAAGTTAGGAAAGTTGTTTTATTAAGTTTTAAAAAAACAGACTGGAAGGTATCGTAAAGGTGTTTATCAAAGTGGAAGGAAGTTAATCAGGATTAAGGAGTTGAAAAGGATGTTAGTATAGAGATTTTAGACTTCATAAAATATATATTCAAACGTATCTGTTAGCATATCTTAAAATAATATTATTGGATTTTTTTTAATACACCCACCCATCAAACATGACATTTCATAGATATTTGTTAATATAGAACATTAGTGCACCATTATTCTTTACATATTTTACACACTCAAATTTGTCCATATTTACGGTTCAAAGTCTCTTTCCTCTCAATGGCTGGTTTTATCCTAAAACTATTTATTTTCCAAAGTACATTGAAATCATATTTCTATGTAATTAATTTAATTTATGGGGAAACAGAAGGTCGGGTGCTACTAGATATGAATTTCAATAAATTGGCTTGAGCTGTTGGACCAAAAAGAAAGTCATCGGATTGTCCCCAATCAAATCTAACCGATGAGGTAGTGCATCTACTTCATCTGATCTTCCAACAAAGACCTAGCAGAGTCATACAGGCTTTAATCTATTAGGTTTGATTTTTATAAAAAGAATAAAATTTAAAAGGGCTAACAAAAATCTAAGCTCACATAACTCTTAAAAGAGAAGAATGAATCAAGGATATGAAATAAGAACAGATATCAAAAGAGAAAAATCCTCCCACGTAGGAATCAAAGCATGAAACAATCCAAATCAAAAGAAAGATCAGTCTCTTACCCGTAGCAGGTACCCATTACGCTTACAATATTCCTTACAACATTACATTTCTGATCAATAATTTAGCGTTCATCAGCTTAACAATATTCTACAACAAATACCGCTTTTCTTTAAAGAAGTGAAGAAACATATATGAATTAGGTTTCTTAAAGGAACACGCACATTTATCTTCAGATATTTTTGGCAGAGGGAAATATCTAACTGAATTATAAACGTTTGAATTTTTTAAATTGTCTAAGTTTATTATTTTTTGACATTTTTTTCTGGATATTATCATTATGTAAATAAAACATCTAGTAATAATTTTTACGATAATTAGAATGTAATTTTTTTTTTATACATCTTTTAAATAAAACTTTTATTATTTTTTTTTTACGTTTATTTTGTTTAGATTACCTGAACAAAATTCTATCTGAGGTATCTTTAAATACAGATCATGATTTCATATAATAGTGGTAATCATCTCAACACAGGAGTGAATACGTGTAAATATTTTCCTGGTTTAAGAACCTGGTTCAAACTAAAATGTTATGAATAATGACACAAAAATCAAATAAAAACGTAAAAATTTTGAAGTTTACTAAAAACAAAACACACAAAACGCAACAGATTTTAACTGAGGTGTTAAATATAATAAAATGTTCAATATTACAAAACAAACAAAATTACATATTTTAGAAAAATAAACAATCAAAATTTGAAAAAGATTTTTTTTTCCAATTAACTTAAAATCAAATTCTCTAAAAGTTCTGATTAAAACTTTTATGTAATTATTACTCATTTAACAAAGTTATTTTACGGCAGACATAAAATATTATAATTTTTGACCCCAATATTTTGTCTTATACCCCAAATTTTTGGAAAACTATTAAAAATACAGTTCTTGGACCTTTTTTTTTTTTTTTTCATTTTTTCAGGTTAGAACTCGTGTAAAACCACTAAATCTGCTTCTAGGTCCCAAGAACTACAGTCTGGCTTAATTTACCGAAAGCACAGAAATCAGAGCGAAATTTTTTACCAACCGATACTCGTTAACGAAGCATATCCGAATGTATGTTTATATGAACTTTCTTCTTTATTTTCAGTAGTAGAACTTATCATGTAAGTTTCTTTTATTCTGCATGAATCACTTCACTCAATTTTACCTCTAAGCGAACACTTGGAAATTAAGTTACCAATTTTTTTTATAATTGTTACAAAATTAACAGTAAAAAATAATTTTATTTTTTATTATTGATCTATTCTAAAACAATATTTCTCTCAGTTTCTTTACATTATTTTACATTTATAAAATGGTAATTGATAATAGAAATGGCTCTACTTTCTTAATCTTTTATTAATTTCTTTCTATAATAAAACTCATCTATGTTTTATCAATTATTAACAAGGAGTTAAAATTAATAAATACAAACTCTATTTAAAATTTATTAAAATTGAAAATTTGACAAAAATTAATAACAAAAAATGTGAAGGTAAGGTTTCAAAACTTAATCATCTGTGTTTTTTTATAACTAATTAAAAAGATGATTCATCATAGTTACTGCAGTTGAATAATGAATAACCACATAACAATAAAAAAATCTGATGTGGATACCACATGACTTCCTTGTACGCCTATTAAATTATAAATACACATTTTTAAAAGTATATATAATTTTATTTCATTAATAACATCTGATATTTTTTCATATCTCTTTTTTCTGTTATTGTTGAATTATTATTTATTGCAAATCGTGTTTTTACAATCATAGTTAATAATTATTAATAAATCAATATATTTAAATAAACAAAAAGGTAAAACAAAAAAGATGAAGTCGGATTTGAATAGATGTGCCTTCCTCTTGTAAGAGCCAAATATTTCATTAATTAAGATTTTATTTGGTTATAACTCTGGAACCAGTGAAAATAAGTACCACTTATGATATATCGTTGAAAAGCTCTCAATGAAGGTTTATTATTGTAGTTAAGAAAAAGTCCAAAATCCAATTTTTGGAAGGGGGATTTTGGGCATTTTTGGTTTTCGATTGCAAAAATGCCCAAAAAAATTGATTGCAAAAATTTTTGATTGACAAAAGAGGAGGTACACAACTAGATATTACAACAATCCAAAATCAAAACTTTCACATCCTACGGCTAACCATTTTTAAGTTATGATACGTACGTACATACATATGTATACGTCTGTACAGACGTCACGCCGAAACTAGTCAAAATGGATTCAGGGATTGTCAAAATGGATATTTCCGTTGAAATCTGAAAACCGAAATTTTTCGTGATCATAATACTTCCTTTTCTTTGTACAAGAAAGTAAAAAGAAAATTAAGAAAAGAGGAGTATAAAATATGTAGACAAATTAGCATTAATCATGCAATAAACAATAATAATAGTTAAATAATCTGAAAGAAATTAATATCACACTTCAAAACCCATTTGACTATTTTTAATATCAAACAAAATTAAATAAATAAGAAACTCCTATAATTAATTAAATTCAATGGAATAATATTTTCACGATAAACTTAAAATTCTAACAAGCTAATATCAATTTACATTAAAATAATAATATTTTAACATAATTAATATAAATTAAAATGTTTAGAAAGAATTAAATAGTATAGTTAAAATTAAATAAATATATGAACCAATTTTAAATTGTATGTGCATTGAAAACAGTAATTTAATTAAATGAAAACTCTATTAACATTTTTATTATCTTGCGTAAACGAATACAACATTACTGATGTATGTATATACTGAAATGTTCAGAATGGGATTTCACGGTTTTAATAACATGAAAAGCTATGTAACAAATTAAACTAACATTTGCGAAAAATGAAAATATTGAAGTTATTCAAGCGTTACTTTAAACATTGTAATAAGATACGTTCCATATCCTATAAATATTAAATGTCGGATTCGTTAAATCAATACCATATAAAATACTTGTTAAAAAACTACCTTTATAGCCCACTAAAATAATGAAATTTTAAATACTTTCAAAAAAACGTTATTCTAACACGATATCCATTTAAATTATAATAATATACCTTTTACATAATACAGCTTTTAATGAAAATTTATGACAAAAATAGATTTCAGATTATAGATTGTGAAAATAAATTTTTTCCCACCTAAAAATTGATGGGAAAATAATTGCAAAAAAAAAAAAAAAAGTAAATACTAATAGGTATTAATTTAGCTACATAAATTATTTTTAATGTTATTACCGATTCTCTCTTCTTAATTATATATTTAATTTTTACCTATTTTCAGACGGTTTCGGCATTGTCTGTTATTAAATTTAACTTTAAAAATTACACCTTTGTTATCTTTATTTTCAGTTTTAGAAATTAATATTAAAAAAAATTGAAGAAAAATTAGAAACGTCTCGGTTCTGTATACTCGTACATGTACATTAAAATATTTAACATTTTTTTAATGATTAATGTATAATCAAAGATACTTAAATAACTTTTCAACCGGTAAAAATAAAAAAAGAATAAAATTTATCAAATGCTTCTACCTCAAAACAACAATTAATTTTCAATTATATGAAATCACTAGCAGTGAACTGAAGGCTACTTTTGAAACTAGCTGTAGAAAATATTAAATGACCATCATTTTGGTTAATTTTTTTTAGTCTTGATTTCTTATGTATCCAATTTTTTTTTTTGATACCCGTTAAAATGATAAGTCTCAAACCTACACATTTCATTTGATATTTTTGAGTGGCTCTCTCCTTCCGTGGGAGTGCCTTGGGTGTTTAGAGAGTGGCGACCAACAAAATAGATGGTTTTTATGTAAGAGAATTTGCTAAATTTAATCTTTAACGGTTAATAAGTTGTTTAAGAGATGCCGTACTTTATGAACGCGCAGTGCGCGTACTTACAATTCGACGTTAACTTAGTTTTAAGTTCTATATTACATATTTTTTTTTAAATATCCATTTATCGAATAGTACTTAATTTATAAAAATTCTTTATATGATAATTATTTACAAAATATAATGAATATTTTACTTATTTCTGATTTAATGGCAATTTATATTTTTGCCGCAGTGTTTAATTTACAATCAGTCCTAATTTACCGGACCATAAGTAAATTTGAATAAAAAAAAGTTGACATGCAGAGAGTTTTGAAACCTCTCAAAGAACTGTATATGTATATATAAGTATCTTACACAGCATACATAGCTGTATAACAAACATTATTAAGTACATATAAAGATGAATCCAAGGAACATTGAAAAACTACAGATTACAACTTCAGAATGTAGAAAGCAAAGAAAACACCAAAAGATAGTGTTATAAATCACGCAAAGAAAAACTAAATGAACAAATAAATATTGAAGCAAATAAAAGAACCAACAACAGTAAGTGGCGAAAGGAAGAAGAATTTTAACAATGCATACATCCTAGGGTAGCTAATTCACCTCAAATCTCGGAAAACTTACAGCTTTAGTATATGTAATCGCTTTAGGCGCCTTATGTTCTCGCTGTTATCCAGCAGAACTTGAAAATATAATATAGTATAGCATATATATATATATATATGTGTGTGGGGGGGGGGAGTGTTGTTTGTGTGAAGGACTAGAATATTAAGATCTACGAAACTATTTTAAACAGGATTAACCAAAAACGTTTTAGTAAATAAATTAAAATAACTGATTATGATATAATAATGGTTATGGCTAACCTTTTGTAATTTTAAAAATTATGAGGTAATTTTGTACATATATAAGAAACAAAATATAAACAACTGTTCGCCGATGACTATCTCCTGCTAGTTCGTGGTAACTTACGACCGCGGCTAGAAGACAGAGCGCAGGCGGATTTGGGCTTTGTCAACCACAGAGGGCTGGATGGACATTCAAAATTTAAGGATTTATGTGCCCAAGACAAAGTTTATGCTTCTTAAGGATGCAGACAAATTATCATACAGTCGTAACCCCCGTATTTAGTATAAAGGCTGTGTAATCAGCCGAGTTCGAGTTCAGAAGTACCTAGGTGTTTTGTTTGATGAGAAGTTGCTGTTTAGTAACCACATTAAGCAAGTAGCGGCGGACGCCGTCTATTTAATGCACAAGCTTAGGAGGATTGCTTGAAAGAATTACGAACTATCGAGCCGTCATTTGTATATGGTGTACCGAGGTGTCTTCAAAAGTATGGCCTCTTACGCGGTGTCCATTTGGGCGCATAGGTTGGAAAGAAATCGAGCACTTATTCAAAATTTAAGGAGGGCAGCGCAGTGCCTTAATTGTAGCATTGGTATTTTTAAAACAACCTCCTACGAGGCTACCACTGTATTGGGAAAGGCTCTTCCAATCGAATTAGTGGTGAAAGTTTGGGCGGCCATGAGGAAATTGCGAAAAGGCAGGAAGGCCCAGGTATTTGTGATGTGGTTTCGAGCCGGGCCTGTACCGGAGCGGACCAGTTCTACATTTCAAACAGTTGCCCATCTCCCGCCTGCGGAGGAGGATTTACAGCCTCGCGATGGAAGCATGGCAACAAGAATGCCACGCCACGACTAAAGGAAGGTCCTTGTATAGATTTATACAGGATCTGGGCGGATGGTATGCCTCTCCTTCGTTTTTAAGGGCAACGGAAGCCCGAGTGATCTCCAACCACATAATTTAAACCAATATTTGTTTCGGTCCCACCTGACAGCTGATGAGCTGTGTGTCTGCGGGGAGGTCCAGTCGAATGAACACATGATGTTCAACTGCCCAGTTCCAGGGTGGCCTGAGTTCTGGCCAACCTGGAAAATTGGCCACACTCCGTGTGGGAGTTCATTCATGCGGTTGCTTTGTTCAACCGATATCAGTAATTTACCTAAGGTAAAAGACTCCTACCGCACTGCTGCAGGAAGCTAACCAAGACATATGGCTGGCTACCAGCCAGATTAAGGCTCCAAGCGTTTTAAAAGTGGACAGATACTTGCTGGTATTCAGCGGCCTAGGCGAATTGCTATCTTTGAGGAGATTAATTATTGATAGTCGTATATGTTTTAGTAGTTGATGGAGTGCGCTTACCCATTTTAGTGATATATAACAAGTGGGCGGTGGGACGCGCAAGCGAGTGGTATAAGGTACTACGCTTATTCCGTTCACGCTTTTAGTTTAGCTCTAGGAGCTAGTTAGGACACTGGTCGCTAAACTTTTTCGTGACTCAGTAGCCGTTTGTGGCAGACATTCGATCTTAAGCTTTAGGGCGACCGAATAGGGTGGTGGCGCGAGAAATGCCAAGCAAACCAACCTGTTCAGGACGGCTAAAGGACCCCTCGGCGAGGAGGCTGCCCTTCCCGTTCCTGACCTACCTGTCTCCAAGCATACCTTGCTCATACCCTTTGTCCCGCGCCACCTTTCCACCCTCGAGGGTTAGCGGTTAACAAATATGAATTTGTTATTCGCACGTGACCGATTCTAAGTCGGTCACCACCACCTGTTCTCAGCGAGTCAGCTACACATCACTCTTCCATTTATATGGAGAAGTTTTAACTGCGTTTAGTTTCCTATTTAATCTTCTCCAATCATTACTCCACCTGTTTTTTATTTTATTTGTCAGATAATTTTTAACATTTGCCATTTGTACAGTTATCACAGACTGTTGCCTTTCTCGCAGCTTCGTCTGCGCTTTCATTTCCTGCAATACCAGCATGCCCCGGAGTCCATGCAAGTATAAATCAAGTCCTTATCCATTTAAAACGTATGAGATAGACAAGATATTGGTGATAAGGAGGTCCTTAATATTCTTGTTCCGAATTGCAGTAAGTGCACTTAACAAATCGGAACATGTAAGCACTCTGCGGAACATTTTCGCAGAAATGTTCAGAGTAGCGAAGAGCTTGCTGTGTGGCAAAAAGTTCTGCCGTATAAACACTTGCCATATCTGGCATTTTCCGAGAATGGGCTTCTCCATTTACATATATAGAGCATCCGTGTTCGGTTTTCGAACCGTCAGTATAAATTTTAATATATTCTTCATACTCACTGACGGTTGATAAAAATTCCTGTTGGATGATTAGTGCTGGTTTCTTTTTTTATTTTCAACAGGAGATATCCAATCTTGTATTTACCGCTAGTAAGAGCCATGGCGGTATTTTTCTTGTAGAAATTTCTAATGTCTCTGGTAAAGCAATTTCATATTTTCTTAACAATTCGTGGTACCTTATTCCTGCTGGTCTGGAATAGGTATCACAACGTTCGTATAATAAAGCCAAAGGATGACTGTTCAATATTTTATTATTTATATCGGTAGAAAAGGTAGAAAATGCGGCAAAATATTTGCCGCATATCTTAGCTATAGGATTTCTCTTCTATAATGTAGTTGCATTATTCCGGCTTCCGACATTAGACTAGTCACCGGCCTTTACAGAAAGCGCCTGTAGTATATCTTATTCCGCTGTGTGTATTACGTTTAACTTTCGTAAATGCGACTTTCTCGCGGATGAATATACAATACATCCGTAGTCGAGTTTCATTCGTTCATGCATATAGTTGCTGAGTAATACAGGCAGATTGCCGCGAATGCCTCCTTCATGTAATTGAATTATTATTCCGTAACGCCAGGATATATCAAACACCAACTGCAGGTCAAAGAAGACTTCCATGTAATGTTTTCTCGTGATGAATTTGTTATATATTATGTTCTCTAAATTAATCATTTGATCAGTAGTTGAATGGTACTGCCTGAAACCTGCTTGATATGAGGATAAGAGATTTTCTTTTTCTAAAATACAAACGAGTCGATTATTTATCATTTATTCAATTATTTTTCCCATAGCGCACGTCAAAGAAATAGAACGGTAACCATTGGGATCTGTTAGATTTTTATCTTTCTTTGAAACTGGTACAATATGTGCTTTTTTATACTGTTGCGGGTACATTCCATCCCGCCATATCAGAACTATATAATCAGATATGGCGGCTGGTATCACGCAGCTGAATACCATTGTAAAACGTAGTTTGTTATAACTATATAAACTACGTTTTGCAGTGGTACTCAGCTGCCTGATCATAATGAATTTCATCCGGGGACCACCAGCTGTGTTGCCGGCTTTCACAAGTTCTTTTATTTTAAAAAGAACATTATATGAATAATTTATTTCAGTTATTAAATTTAGTAGAGTTCTATTTAATGCATTCTAAAATATTTATCGTAGTTAGCCGTCTTGCTGGCTTCTTCGAAATGATTGGCTAGTAACTCTGCAATTTCGTTTGGAGTATCTTTAAATTCATCTTCATATTGAAGGCAAGTTATGGGAGCAAAGCTTGCACGCCCACAAATAGCTCCCACTTTATTCCAAACGTCTCATGCAGTTGTGTTTCTGTTAATGGATTACACGTACTGCTACCAGGATCGTTTTTTAGAATCATTATAAGTCTTTTTTTTTTAAAGCCCTGTATTTTTTAAAGGCAATTAGATTTTCTAATGTTGAACTTTTCTTTAAAGCGTTATACGCTTTTTCCTTTCTTTTGATAGCTTCACTTATTTCAACGTTCCACCACGAAACGGGTCGCTTCCTGAGTTTCCCAGATGTTTTGGGAATATATCTTGATTATATATTATTACATATTATTATTATTATTATTACTATCATCACAATCGCAACCACAATCATCATCATCATCATCATTGTTATTATTATTATTTATTCATTTCCATGTGTAACGAAATTAATGTAGTAATTGGGTAGATATGAAATCATGTAAAACTATAAAAACAAAAGAGTTTAAATTTTTGGAAGTTGCAAAAAATAATTACATTATAAATATAAACAACTCTATTAATAAAAGAGTGTTAATTTACAGTGCTTCAGTCAATATACACATGCATGTATTCAACTTAGTCAGACAGAGTTCGTGAACGATTACCTTTTAAGGAAAATATTGCAGAATAAAAATAATTCATAAATTTGTTTTTTCTACAAAAACTTTCAAAAAAATTAAGGATTGCTATATAAAAAAAAAAATAATAATAAATTAGTAAGCTGACCGCCATATTGAAAAAGGGAAGTAAATTGAAAAATGCTACATCATAACTGAAATTATGCAATTAAATTTTTTTGTAACTTACAATTTCATAGCTTCCCTAATGGTAGCAAAATTAAAATTAATACTCTCTCTCCATATCTCTCACTCTCTCTATCTATCTGCGCGCGCGCACGCAGATAGATACACACGTGTGCGTGTGTATGCGTGCACGCGCGCGTGAATGCAAAAGTTCAACTTAACAAGCATATTAATCAAAGGTTTCATAACTACATTATTTTAAATATTTTTTTACTACTACCACAATCAGTCAGGATAGTGTGTAAAAACTCTTACTTTATACTTTTTCTCTCACCAACTGTATCATCTGCTAAAGAAGGAAATAAATTTGAAACACTGGTTTTATACTCTGTTCTTTGAATATTATATTTCTCGAATACAAGAAACAATAACCATTAATAAGCCTTTATAACAGTATGAAAACTGCTACTTTAATTTTATACAAATATATTTTGCTTAGTTAAATTGATATTGCAAGTTTTTAGGTAATATGTTTTGAACTGCAATTGTGATGCTTTCAACTAAAAAACTGTTAGTAATAATTCTCTCTCTCTTTCTTTCTCGTAAAACGTCCCGTTACCGGCTTCTTACTATTTAGCACTCCGTTCTTCCTTTGCCCCCTAATATTTCCAAGGGAACGATAATACCCACTTTCAGTTAATATGATTTTTTGGATAGACCAGTCGCTGTTTTCATTGTTGCATAACGTGTGTGAATTGAAGTCGATAATATACGAACATCATAGGTAAAATTATCCCCATTTAAGTCAATTTTCCTTATAAAGTGTACTAAATGGATTACTTTATATATATATTGATAGAGATATTACTATAACCGTGTATCACCTAATAAAACTGATCGGCCATCTGGCAAATTCCCAGATCAATTCCCTGATAATCTTCTATGTTTACAGACGGTACTGCATATATATATATATATATAGTAATTTTACAAACAAGCTTCTATACAAAACATACGTTTCAATATTTATTTAGGTTTAATTCTAGATATTGATTTAATCCCATTATTATATCTTTTAATTTTTATAATTTAACATGGATATTACACAGTACATTTTTTTAACATTTACCGTTAAAATATTACTTTTAAAAAATAATCACAGGAGAGGTAAAAATTTTTCAGAGTATATTCAGAACAATGATTTTAATCCAATTTATTTCAGTAGAATTACAGAAAGCCCTGTTTTATTCAATAAGTAATAGTTTTTATACTAATCCTGTTAAATATAACAAATACGACATTCTTTGTCATATGTTGCGAAAATTTGTGTTAATTTTAAATATACATTTTTTATTTATTATTTTGTTCGAAAAGAAAATTTTCGATATATCAAAAGCTACTGAATATCTGCTGAATAAAATAAATACACTTTTTAGGTACATAGTAATACATTATATAGGTCATGTCATTATAAGTTAAAATATAAAAAACCACAAATTATGTCATAAAAATAGATGTAATTAAATCTCACAATAATGATTTAAAACATGAACATATGAAATAATTTTAAAGTAAAAAGTAATGTTAAAGTCAAATACGTAAAGTATAAAATATTACTAAAAAATTACAAATTAATTCATAGTTCTGAAATAATTGTTGAAAGTTATTTTTGGCATATTATTTATGCACATTTTAAAAGAAGTAGCAGAAAAATCAGGGGTTTTTTTATTAGCATCATTTAATAATTTTTGAATAGAGTAATGTAATTACCTTAAAAGAACAATTTTTTAATTGCATTTTAAATTAAATGCTTTGTTAATTTATTACTTCCGTGTACGAAATAAAGGAAGTATTGTAATCGCGAAAAATTTTGGTTTTCAGATTTCAACGCAAATATCCATTTTAACCACCTCTGAATCCAATTTTACTAGTTTCGGCGTGACATCTGTACGTACGTGTCTATGTATGTACGTACGTCTGTATCTTGCATAGCTAAAAAACGATTAGCAGTTGAATGTTGAAATTTTGGATTAAGGACTGTTGTATCTAGTTGTTCACCTCTCCTTTTGATTGCAATCAAAATCTAAATATTAATAAATTTTTGATGAAAAGCTTAGAATTTTATTAAAGCGCTTAAGTTAGGTTTATTTTGTTAAAAAAATTCCATCTTATGGGCAATAGAAATAATAGAGTTATTAAAAATTGGAATTTTATAGTGTGATCGGCAATGCTAAATTTATCTGAGAAGCACAACGTAATAGTATTATCCATATTTAAAAATACGTGGTTACAACCTATTGAGTGAATAGTCTTTAGAACTGATATCGTCAAATTATTAATTTCTTTTAAATAATTATCATCAGGTATAAGGGTTACAATGAATGGCCAGAAATGTTGAGGTAGGGTCATTAATAAATAATAAGAAAAGCAAGAGACCAAAGACACTTCTCTGAGACAATCCATGTTGTATATCATGAAAATTATGTAAAAGACTAAATATCAAGATTACAATGGTAAAAATTTCCTATAACTTGTATATATCTTAATTAATAGATTATGATTACAAATATGATAAATGAACATATGACTGGTGTTCGATTAGTTAATTTACTAATGTTAAAATTATAGAGTTAGATGATTATCTTAAGAGGGCATCCTGACAACCCCATAGAGAAAGCCACCTAGACACCTGACACTAAGACCGGGATCGTAAACCCGGCGTCAACCCTGTGCCAACCGGTGACGATCCCGGTTGGCACACCACCTCCTCCGTTCCTATTCCTGATGGGTTTTACCGGAGGTAGTCTTTTAGACCTCAGAACTTCATAGAGTACATAATGATTAAATAAAAAGTCATCTTAAATTTAAATAAGTGTTTTTTTTTAATTTTAAAACTTTTTTTTAGCCAGTTTTTACAGTGTTCGCTGATTATCACTTCCACGTCATAATTTACCCATATCATAATCTGCTCCTCATCAATCCCTATCACTTTTACGGTTGAATATATCCTTTACTTCAATCTATTTTCAGGTGACTTCGTGTTTTATGCTCTGGAAATTCCAAATCGTATACCTTTCACGAAAACCTAAGTTCACTCTTTTTCATTAGATGGCCAACCAACTTACGCTTCTTCTTTACAATGCTCTGAATTAGGTTTATATTTACGCTCATCCTACTCCGTATAACTTCATTATGAATGCTATCTAATAGTATCAAATTACAAATTCATTTCCATAGCCTGTAAATGTTTACATAAATCCTCTCTCAGTGTTCAAATCTCAGCTCCGTATATCACGCTACTCTTTCCAATATTGTATTACACTTGTACATTGTTCTTTTTGTAAGGTCTTTAGCTGAATCTTGTAAAGAGAAAAAACTTTCTTATCAGTATTTAATGATTTTAATGTAGCTCCCATCTGGCATCATTGTCATCCTGACCAACTAATCTCAATTTAATAATTCATTTTTACCTGTATAGCTAATGGTTTCATTATTTACACCCAAATAACTGTTGCAGGTGTTTCTACGACCATATACTGAGATTTCTGAATACTAATGATCTTACTTATCTAGAGTTTGTGCCAAAACAACCTTATTACCATAATTTTCTGTTATCAGAATTTGATCACCAGAAAAAAGCATATTGCAATTATTCTCTTAACTCGGATCTTTTCACCAATAATCCATCATCCATTTCCTTAATACTTTCTGTAAAAATAAATTAAGCATTCAAATGAACTTCCGTCCAGTTCACTTAACCTGAGATAACTTCGTAAAGAACAAACAATATTAAACAATGAGGTTAATAAAAATAGGATTCACTTGATTCCTTTTTAGCTCTTCACAAAACTTATTGACGGGTATACTATCATAACAAAAAATCAACAAAGTTCCTTTCCTTACTCTCTCTTTTTCTCTATGAACTGTTTAATGAAGCAGACGGAATAAGAAGCCTGATTGGTCATTACTCCTCATAAACTACTATATTTATTTTCATATCATGAATCAGTGCGTTTAGTTTGGTCAACACATACTTTATAAAGTATTGCCGGGATGGAAGAAAATTAATAATACATATGGTTAGCGTGATGCCCTCTTGTCCGATGGGATCGAAAATCAGACCAAAACTGGGATACATATAGTCAAGTATCTGTGCCAAATTTCAAACTTTTGGATGAACGGGTTTTCAGGGTAACGCGCAAATATTGTTTAGAAATAATGTTTAATATCCTTAAATTAAATTTAAACTACGGAATTTTAAATAACTGAATGAGTTCTTACATCGTACTAAAGCTCAATTTTCTACAAACAGTATACAAATACCAAAAATTTTAAATGTTGAAAACTACCTTACTATTCTATATAAAACTACTTTACATTATTTAGATTCAGTCACTTGTCAAAAATATTCGACATTGAAATTTTTGACCGATGTATATACTTTTCCTTTGTTTCTAATGTCTATTCAGTTTTATTTCTACTAAGTAGCATAGCTGCTAATTAGTAGAATTAAAGTTATAGCTGGAAAAGTAGAAAATTATCCACACAGAATCTTCCAATTGAAATACCGTGCTAGAAGGACCTGCCCAAAAGATAAATAAATAATTTATTTTATTTTTTTTTAAATCTTTCTTTACAAAAATTTTTTAACTTAAATTAGCCTATAATTAATTGAATGCTCTCATCGATATTTCCACTTAATTTAAAACTTTTAAACTTTTGTTATTATTTTAAACATGTATCCAATTTTATGATTACTATTTTACTAATTCATAATTTCCTGCTACGATTATCTATATAATATTAAAAAAAAAAAGATTAAAAAGTTACTTCCAATAGATCTGAAAAAACAGATTTAACGTCATTAATATTAAACAAGGTGGGAACTCATGACTTATGATTTATATTTTATCAGTGATAATAACGCAATACGAAGCTTTTGTAGTAGAAGACATCGTTATAAAATATAGCATATAAATCATACTACATTTCTACGGTGTATTCCAATACATTTATTATTAAAAAAGAATAGATCGAAGTTCTCTTGAAAATGAACCGTTAAAAATAAATAATTAATATTTTTTTTTTATAAATCTCATGTTATAGCTACTGGAAAATTTATTAACACTATAATTTTACATTTATTCTTGTATATGAAAAATCGGTGATTTAAGTAATAATAAACATAAAATACAAATAATAACAATAATAATATTATAATTGTTGAGCTCCATGATAAGGTTATACTGAACTCATAATGATGGCGTGAATAGCCTACAGCGTTTGATGTATTTTTTCCGTGTACGAATTAAAGGAAGTAATGTGATCGCGAATAATTTTGGTTTACATATTTCAACAGAGATATATATATTGACCATCCCTGAATCCATTTTGGCTAGTTTCGGCGTGACGTCTGTAAGTACGTTTGTATGTATCTCGCATAACTCAAAAACGATTAGCCGTAGAATGTTGAAATTTTGGATTTAGGACTGTCGTAACATTTAGTTACGTTAGCCTTTTTTGATTGCAATTGACTGGAGCAAAAGTGTCCAAAAAAAGCCCAAAATTAAAAAAAATTTGGATTTTTTATTTTTTATTAACTGCACTAATAAGCTCTCACTGAGATCTTTTCAACGATATATCATAGTGTTACTTATTTTCACTGGTACCAGAGTTATAGTCAAATCAATGATATACTTGGATCTTATAAGGGGAAGCACATCGGTTCGAATCAGACTTCATCTCCTTTTTTTCTTTAAACTTTTTTTTTAATTTAAATATATTGATTTATTAATCATTTAATTATTAACCTTTAATTGTAAAAAAATTTTACGATAAATAATAATTCAATAATAATTAAAAAAACATATATGAAAAAATATCAGAAGTTAATGAAATAAAATTTTACGTACTTCTCATTTTAAAAATGCGTATATGAAATTTAATACGCGTTCATGTGGTTTCCACATCAGATTTTTTTTCTTTTTTATTTATAAACTTTTTATATTAATTAAAACATCTGATTATCGTTACGTATGATAAAATATTATTAAATCTACATTAAAGTTTATTAAAAGTTGTGAAATAACAAGATACATTTTACAACGATTTTTACATTATTGAAATAATAAAGCAAAAAATTAAATTTGATATTATAATTTTTTTTTGATATTATACAAAAATAACTTCCTTGTAATTGGTAAAAGTGATAATTAATTAAAAATAATAATAATAAAAGATATTATTAATGGAGAAAAATTATTTAATAATAAACTCGAGAGATAGCGAATAAACAAATGCATTTTTACATATACGGAATGTATATTAAATCCAATAATCTTTATAGATAATCACTACGCTTTATTATCTCTCTTCATTTATCACTTATTTTCGTTCTTTATTTCGCTTTCCCTTTGAAATAAAAATAAAAAAACGCAAAAAAGACACTGTAGTACCTTAAGACAAAGAGATACCGAGAGCTAATGTAGAGTATCTCGTAACATAACAAAAACAAGCTTTGCGGTACGTCTTGACGCTAATCTTTTGTAAGTATAACAAATAAGGGCATTATTACTTAATATCATACCTCTTCCACCTTAATAAATGCAAATAATATTTCATATAATAAATTAATTAATGATCTTAATTAACATAAAATATTTTATAATTCTTATGTTCTCAAAATTGTATAAATTATAAGAAAACTATCTATTGTAATTATATTTATTAATAGTTTACATATTTGTCAAGAGCGTATATATTTTTTTTTTTTTTTTGGCTTTATTTCGTTCAATTTTTATTATTAATAGCTGGGAAAGACATGCAAGATTATGCCAGATTTTTATTTTTTAATTAAAATAAGGGTACAAAAAATTATAAAAAAATTAGTTTAAAAAATAAATAATCCAAAAAATAAAATCCTGTCAAAAAATTCGAAGTCATTCTCATTTGTACTGATTAATATATTCATAATATCGTATTTTTAAAGTTACTTTTTTTATTTTTATGGTTATTTCGATATTGTATAAATTAAATTTCCACTTACCAACAATTTAAAAGTGTAAATCCTAGTACTTTCGAAGTTGTTACTCCATCTTCAGGGATTTTCTAAAAGTTGTTAATTTAAAGTCAAATCAATAATAGTTTTTAAATTAAACTGTTATGTTCATAATATTCGTCGTCAAGAATAAAATTAATTCGTACGTTAATAAAACAGTACCGTCATATTTGTAAGATGTTTGGGACTATTAATTTATTTCTATATCCTTTTTGTAATCCCTATAAAACTATTTCAGGGGGAAGTACACCAAAAATCTGATGTCTTTTACCAGAAACAGATTTTTGTTTACTATTTCAACTGTTATTCTATCTCATCAGATATTCTAGCTATATTCGCCAAATATAGCTATTTGGAAGGGTATATTTCGGGGAAAGGGTATCGGATTTTTTGAAAAATTTGCATTTTAGGGTCCAACTATTTCATCTAGACCAATAAAACATATTATGTATGTGCTTACATATGTGTATCGCACTGTTTTTGGCCTTATATCTCAGGATTGACCAACCGATTATCTTTAAATTTGGCTCAAATATTTCTATATACGGACCATTGATCATACTAATTCTGTTTTCAAAATTCGTTTAAGGAGTGGGGGATATCACGAAAAACCAATTTCGATTTTCTTCAGAAGCATTTTAGAGAAAATTTATTAAACCAAATTTGTTAAAATTTGTAACCAATTTTTTTATTAAAATCCAATTTTTTTTCAAAAATCAACTCAAATTGTTAAAATTATCATATATGTGTTTTGTTGTTTTGCTCTCCCTTCGGTTTAAATATTTTCAAAAATTTTCTGTAAGTTTACACTAACAAAAGTGCTATCAAGAAATGTCTGCAATTTTTATTTAATTATAAACCCCGAACCTAAAATGCAGGAAGGTTTTTCGAACATTTTATTTTTGCTGCTGTAGCCTTCATTCAAGATGGTATCAGATTTAGAGAATATTTTACTTAAATAAAAATTATACTTAAGGTTAACCTATGTATGAGTACTTTTAGAAAAGTTTTCCTAAAATTTATTCCCGACCAGATATATATATATATATATATATACTATATTTTTATTTTTTGCACTAACTTATATTTTGACAGCTTAAAAATATAAAATCAATAAAAACATAATCTTACCAAAAAGATTCGCAGATATTCACGACATTTGTACTGGTCTGATTTGTACTGTATGATCTGTTTTAGTACTTGTTAAATAACTTAGAACATCGTATTTTAAATTAAATATCAGGGCGAAATTTTTCACCAGTCGACACATGTTAACGAAGCACTTCCGAAGCTATGTTTATATGAACATTATTTTTTATTTTAAACCGGTAGATGATGTCCTGAAAATTTGTCACATTCTTCTTGAATTAGTCTGTGTATATATATATATATTATTATTATTATGCTTTTACGGCCAACATGGTACCACTTAAGTCAATTTTAGTTGGATCTTTTCTAAGAAAAGCGTGTTATTTTACTCTTCCGAGTAAATTATATATATATATTTATTTAATCAATATTATTCTACTATATATATATAACTATTATATAAGGCTAACATCCGTTATTTATTATATATATATTTAAATCTTCATATAAAATATTACGTAATATCATTTGCTTAATTGAGTTAAATCATTTGACAGCTCTTTCAGGAAAATATTTTCATCCATTATGGAGTTAAAAGTGCAAACATCTATATCCTGTGTGTATTTATATATATACATACCCACACACAGGATATATATATATCAGATACATTAACCTCTTTTTAAGGTAGCCAGTAGAATAAATTGCTTATTATTATAAAAAAAAACCGTAAACTCACAATACAGTTTTTTTTAACGCAATTCGTTTAAAATTAACGAATTATTTTTATTTTTTTTTTACAACCAGCTGTGTATCACTGTTTGTATCAGTATATTTCTTTTTCAACCTTTTATAACTCTTGACAGTTTTTCTCATCTCTTCAGAATGGGCTTTTTCTTGTTTATCTGACCAGGTGCTAGGTTCTGTGTTCTTTCTCTTTTCATAATCTTTTAACCTCTTGATAATCTGGACTATTTCCCTTTTCTCTTGCTTGTTATTTAACCATTTCCGGTTTATGTTGTGTTTTATATGTTCTCATTTACCTCCTTGTACCCATTTGTTTGTGTCTTTCTATTTTATATATATTTTGGGTTTCATTTAACTAGCCTCTCCATGGATATTCTCTTAATGTGAATATAGAAGAATACTCTTGTTCTCCAAAAAGATGGTTATGAGTTTTTCTACCTTCAGTATTACTCTTAATTGGGATCATGATATAGATTATAGATAGAATATAGATTCTTGCTGATCTCGTTTTGGATCTTCCTGGGTATCTTTCTTTCCAGTTCTCTAGCAGGCTTGTATTCTACTACAGGCTTTCTCGTTCGGTCACTTTGGTATAGTGTCTTATTTTGGAGATTCTCAAAATCCATTTTTATTGCTGTATTTTTCATGACAGTGACAATTTCAATTTTCTAGTTTAGTTTTATTAAAGAAATTTTTCTTTCAAAGTCATTCAAGTTTCAATATCAGGCCGATATTTTTTTTAACTTTTATGTTTTGTTTCACAAATATCAGAATAATGTGTTAAATATTAACAATTTTCAGAATTTTTTTCATTAAAGAATTCAAATAAAAGAAGTATAACGTCACCCCTAAATCGTAATTATGTGTAGATTAATTGTTATTTACAGAGTTTTTTGACCCTAAGAGAATAATTATTAAATTCTATCACATTATGATATAGCAAATAAAAATCGCTAACTGGAATAATTAAATTAATAAAAAAGTGAAAGTGATTTACTTTAAAAAATTTTTAAGTAATTCATGTTTATTTTCAAATTTTTAATTAATTTAAATTTTTTTTTTTTGTCTTCAGTCATTTGACTGGTTTGATGCAGCTCTCCAAGATTCCCTATCTAGTGCTAGTCGTTTCATTTCAGTATACCCTCTACATCCCTAACAATTTGTTTTACATATTCCAAACGTAGCCTGCCTACACAATTTTTCCCTTCTACCTATCCTTCCAATATTAAAGCGACTATTCCAGGATGCCTTAGTATGTGGCCTATAAGTCTGTCTCTTCTTTTAACTATATTTTTCCAAATGCGTCTTTCTTCATCTATTTGCCGCAATACCTCTTCATTTGTCACTTTATCCACCCATCTGATTTTTAACATTCTCCTATAGCACCACATTTCAAAAGCTTCTAATCTTTTCTTCTCAGATACTCCGATTGTCCAAGTTTCACTTCCATATAAAGCGACACTCCAAACATACACTTTCAAAAATCTTTTCCTGACATTTAAATTCATTTTTGATGTAAACAAATTATATTTCTTACTGAAGGCTCGTTTAGCTTGTGCTATTCGGCATTTTATATCGCTCCTGCTTCGTCCATCTTTAGTAATTTTACTTCCCAAATAACAAAATTCTTCTACCTCCATAATCTTTTCTCCTATTTTCACATTCAGCGGTCCATCTTTGTTATTTCTACTACATTTCATTACTTTTGTTTTGTTCTTGTTTATTTTCATGCGATAGTTCTTGCGTAGGACTTCATCTATGCCGTTCATTGTTTCTTCTAAATCCTTTTTACTCTCGGCTAGAATTACTATATCATCAGCAAATCGTAGCATCTTTATCTTTTCACCTTGTACTGTTACTCCGAATCTAAATTGTTCTTTAACATCATTAACTGCTAGTTCCATGTAAAGATTAAAAAGTAACGGAGATAGGGAACATCCTTGTCGGACTTCCTTTCTTATTAGGGCTTCTTTCTTATGTTCTTCAATTGTTATTGTTGCTGTTTGGTTCCTGTACATGTTAGCAATTGTTCTTCTATCTCTGTATTTGAACCCTAATTACTTAATTTAAATACTTAATAAAAACTGGCCATTTTAATATTTTTTTCGCTGTACTCCTGGGTATTAAATCATATAACACCGGGATATTTTCGGGAAAATGTTTTATTACATTATTTTTCTTTGTCTCATCTCACATTCAACTTACTCATAGAAGTTTACGTTGTATTTTTCTGTTTATCTCCGGAACTACCGTAAGTTATTACTTCAGAAGATGAATGAAGATGATATGTATGTATGTAAATGATGTGTAGTCTTGTACAATCTCAGGTCAACCATTCCTGGGATTTGTAGTTAATTGAAACCCAATGAACAAAGAACATCAGTATCCACGATCTAGTATTCAATTTCGTATAAAAATACTTGATTAGGGATTATCTATAGTTTTGGCATTTGGTGACGACTAGAAAATTTATTCAAAAATTGACAACTATGGAAGTATAATGGTGTTATAGGTGATGTTAACAAAGTCCATGAACGGTGATCGGTTAGGAACAGGTTACCCTTGATTCTTCAGAAAACTTCCATTACTATAACAAGGAAAACACTTGCCATCAAGTACGTGTATAAAATCGGCAATTCTAGCATCAGAAGGATAAAGACAACTGTGTTGATTTACGCATAACATTTGATGAGAAATTACTGTTCACTCAGCATGTAGATGGCATGATATCAAAAGCTAGGAGGAACTTAAGATTGATACTGTGGGTGAGCCGTCGTTTTTATTAACATTTACTCATTATTAAGGTTATACCGAACTAATGTTAGATCGATTTTGGAATATTGCACGGTATTTTGGAACTATAAGAGGGCATGTACTGAAACTAAGATTGAGGCGGTTCAAAAGAAGGTTTTTTTACCATCTGCGAGAAAGAGGCTTCGGCAGGCATAATATTAGTTGCCAGGAACGGTGTAAGTGTTGAGGCTTATCCTCATTAAAAGCAGAAGGATACTGCAGCTACCATATTTGCTTATAAGGCCCTAATGCCAAGATAGATGTTGATATTTCGAATGTTGGACTTGCAGTGCCGAGATTAAGTGTAAGGATTCATCGTCTCCTACGCCTGAGTCAGAGAACGCATCTTTCGCCGTTGGCTAGAGGTATTGATATTATTCGTGGATTAAGCAGAGATACTGATATTTTTGATGTGAGCTTTGTTAAAAAGGTCGAAAGATAACCATATATAATGGAATGTGTTTAAAAACCATTAATATTATAATTAACTAATATAATTTGTATCCTTTGTCGTTATTGTGTGATGTACCAAGACTTTACTGTACTGTTGTACAAAATAAAATAATAAATAATGATAAATTATTATATTGCCGACCTCCGTGGCGGAGTGGTAGCGTCTCGGACATTTACCTGGAGTTCCTGGGTTCAAAACCCGGTCAGGTAGGCAGTTTTTACAGGCTACAAAATTCATTATCATCCATCAGTAACTATAAGTGGGCGTAAACCTGTTGTTACTGCATATATAAATAAACAAGTATATTATTATTATTATTGTTGTTGCTGTTATTATTATTATAAAATATACATCCTATATAATTAACGCTTATATTCAGCAATTCCTGCAGTTACACAATGATAATAAATTTAAAGGACAAATAACTACAAATCGTAGCATTTCCTCTCTCTCAGTTATCCCACGGGGCTCTTATTGTTCCCAGTAATCTACCATATTATCCCTTAGCCAGACGACAGTGCAATTAATAAGAATTAAAATATCTCTTTAGGGAGACCTAACGAATATGCCTGTTTAATTTCTTAAGTTTTTTCTCACGAAAAATTATTATTTTTTATTTCTTAACTGTGTGTTTTTATTTAATCTCATTTTTTTCTACTAAATAAAATGTGTTAAATCTATTTAAACATTCCACTCTTATATTTATTTATTTTTTTAAACTTTAATGTATTTAGTTCCTTTTTTGTTTTATTTTTTTTAATTTCTTTTATTTATCAATTCTTTTGAAGTTTGAAAAAATGTAATTTTTATCTCATATTTTCTTTACCCATTTAATGTAAAAAATATACTAGGGAATGATTGTGAGATTGCACAATATAGAAAACGTAAATGGATTTCAATAAATAGAAAACACAGATTAATAATATATATATAAATAAAATTAACAATGATAGAAACGTTTTTAGATAAAAATAAGCATAATTAATCAAATGATAATAATAGTAATAATAATAAAAATTATATTAGTTTGTAGTACGCCCCTTAATTGTGATATGGAAAATATTTCTTTGTTTTAAATAGATAATTTAAAATTAACTGCTAATTTGTTTTCTCCACATTGAGAAATAATCTTTTCATCAAATTTTAAACTTTTGAAGATTATACAACGAAATTTTTCAGATTTTGAAAAACAAGTACCCGTAGAAAATAAAACATACGTAGAAAGTAGTGCCGCTAACGTTAATTGGTTGTAGTGCGGTGAACTGAACGGTCGGAAAGTGAATACGTATACGAACATCATATTATAGCGTGAATATAATACACGCTTGTACGTATATTGCAATACAAAATAACCTATAGACAGCCATAAAATTTATATCACAAAGGAATTACGATAGATAGATCGAGAGGAATATGACAGTTGGCTGTAGAAATCACAACCAGTTACCGTGGAGTGATGCACGGCTTACCCACTCGAACAGTTTAGTCGAATAAATATAACTAATATTAGTTTGAAATGCTTGCCGAATTATTATTATAATACAATAATATTATGTATATTGTTATTAAATAGTGGACATACAGTTTGGCCACTCTCAGCAAACTGCTAGATGCTTCTCTCTCCACAAATTCTGGACCTCAAACTAAACAACGCCTATTATCTTACTAGCCCACTGATGTATTATGAACTATAGATCAACCTCATGTAAATAGTCAATCAGAACTGCACAGATTCAATGGGATACCAGTTTCAAAAGCTGGACTAGCTTTTAGTATGGCATGGGGTAGACTCGAGGACTGTTATTTACTATGAAATAGTCTAAGTAGATTATTTATTTATTTAATGTGTAAACTCTCCAGTTCGATTAGTCAATGATCATCTTCAGATCTTTTCACTACTATCCATTCCAAGGATACCCCAGAATGATGCAATAAATATGGAATTAAAGCAAAACTCACAACTCGCACGAATTTCTATAATTCTATTTTTAACTTTTTATATTTATATTTCCATTTTAGAATTCTTAAGGAATGAGAGAATGTTGGTATGGCGTAGATTTTAAGAGCTTTGAGTAGATGTTTCGATGACAGAAATAATTTTTTCTGGATTGAATTAACGCGAGATGGGAATTTATGTTTTAGTTCGTCAATTATTTTGGTATGCTCAATATGTTTGGTTTGGAGCATTCCAAGATTTATATGTTTCACTATCTTCCTGTACTTAGCGAGTACGCCGATCAGCAAAAAAATTGGCGGTTATTATTTCGTTCCTCTGTGTTTACAATTTCCAACAGTTGATTAACTCGAAATTCACGCAGATAACTCGCAAAAAGGCTCCAAATATAATAAAAAGTTGATTCTAATTGATTTTCTGTAAACCCACAAACCAAAGCAAAAGCAAAAGGGTAAACTCAACTTCCTGGACAGTTAATGTTAAAATCAAAGTTTAGATCATTTGAGCGTATCTGTGAGTGGGTTATGTACAATACAAAACCATACTGGGTTTAGTGCATCAGCGACACTGATGGTAACAGTATGCCTATCCACATACACTTGCAAAAACGTTCCACTCTTTTTCATCACCCTTCTGAGAAAAAAAAATTGTAAAGTAATTTATTTTATATACCTCAGCACTTACATCAACTAAAAATAAGATAATCTGTTGAACGCTTTATTAATTTGTATTTAAAACTTTATTTCTATAAAGATTACGTAAAAAAATATTTATAATTTCTTTTTAGAATACTGACTAAGTGCGGTATTTATAAGAATTTTAATATCAGTAATACTAACTAAAATACAAAATTTATTCTGTTTTGAATATTATAAGTGTAAAATTCGATGTTATCAATTAAATATTTATATTCCTTTTAAACAAAAGACTTCGTGTCTTTATTTAATTAACGGTAATAACACTGTCGATAAACAATAATTTATACGAAAATGTTCAACTGGAGAATGGGATATGTGCAATACAAAACCATACTGGGGTTAGTGCATCTCAATGGAAGACACCTTACTTCACACTTATAACAATGTTCAGCTTTTGGTTTGAAAATCAAGGCTATTAAATCTTTGTTTTCAGTGACTGTGTCAGCTGATGTTTTTTTTGTTTTAGAAATGTTAATGTTTGTTTTGTATTGCCTTGGTTACATGAATTGTTTTTTTTATCCGTAATAGTTTACTGTAATATGTTGTGGTGTAATATGACGTTTCATCATCTTAAAAATTATTTTATTTGTGTTGTGTAATAATTATACTAACCTACATAATTTTGTGGAGAGATTTAGATAACTATTCAAAATATGTTCAATTTATATAAACTCTTTTAATGTTACAATCTTTACAACCTATCATTATAATTAATAAAGAAAATTATGTAAGAAAAAGGAGAAGTAAGTGGACTTTAATTTCTTGGATTGCTATTGCTATTGCTATTTGTGTATCAATTGAATTTTCCATTTTTGTATTTTAGTCATAACTTTCCACTAAAAAGAAGTTATAAATTAACTTCCTTGTTTGTCCTAATTAACAAGCTTGTTTGCTAATTAAGTGTATGTAATTGAACCTACAATACTTTTGTTTTCCAGTATGATTCTTGGATATGTGCTTGGAATATGTCAAAAAGAGTCTTTCATAATGAAAATAAAGTTGTACAATGATAAATTTTTTGAAGAATTAGATGAAATTCGATCTCAGCACTGGAGCGACGAGTATCTTCATGGTAACTTCCAGAGTCACTATCAACAAAGATTTTTCCGGAACATACGGGAAGGTATTTTTAATGATTATCTTTTGGGTTTTATCATTTAAATGGAGAAAATTATCTTGTTTATTTGCCGAAAATCTTCCACATTTTTTGGAACTTCTACAATTAAATAGGAAATATGTGGTTTTACTACTATACAACTCATTTCCATATGGAGCAAATTTCAGTCAGTTGGTATCAGATCTCCTGCATGACACGTTCCATGAAAAATGGTTTGACCGCGGAAGGCCAGTGCCCTGTCCTGCCCGATCACCTAACTTAAAAACTCTCTTGACTTCTACCTTTTATTATTTTTTAAAATTTTTTTATTTTTTTTTTTGACTCTCCTCCTCTGGGCCGGTCCGACTGGTTGGTATTGCGCCACCCAGGGGAGTGCCTGTTGTACTTAAATGGGCCTTCCCACCTACCGGCAAGCTTTGTCCAAGTTATTTAAGAGACTCAGCGGTCTAAATCGAGAAAGACCTTGATCATCACCGCCTTTAGGGAGGAAGACCACCCTGGCCACCCTCCAACATCGCGGGAATGAATCATTCTCCAAGCCATAATTAGCTATATCAGTCATCTCCCAGGGAAGCTGTTTTACAAGGCCTTTGAGTATTGCAGCAGGGATTCTATCAGTGCCGGGGCTCTTTTTATTACCGAGTTGTCCGATAGCGTTACTTAGCTCAGCAGGGGTAATCCTCCTCAGCTCATATTAAGGCAAGATGTCAGTTGCCTCTGCTGGACATGGAAATAATTCGCCAAACTGTGCCATAGCCTGCCGTTCACTCAACACAGGCAGATGCCTGCCAAACCTCTTAGTAACTATCTTGTAGGCTTGGCCCCAGGGATCATTGTCCAATTCTTCGCAGAGTTTGAACCAATGATCCCTTTTTGATCTCTTAATGGCCCTGTTCAAGTGGCGTCTAGCCTCTATATATAGTTTGGCTGCAGTATCAAACTCAGCACCACCTCTGATCCTCAGTCTTCGTTTCCTTCTCCTAGCCTGCTGTAAATTATCGCGTAAGCGTGCTATATCATTTGACCACCAGTAGACTTGTCTGCCCCTAGTGGCCCTTAATTCCTTATCCATTTCTTGCTGTATTACCGAGGTAAGAGTATCTGGTGTCAACTCAATCATACTACGTAGCCTTTGAGCTACTTTATCAACTATTTTGTCAACCTGACGGGCTGTAGGTCTTGTAACAAAAGGTCTTTCAACTACAGAGTCATTGCCTTCCTTTATGATCAGATGTAGCGGAAGGTGATCACTGGAAATATTGTTATCCATCACCGCTAGCTCTAGCTGATCCATTGATCATCTATTATCAGCAATGACCAGATCTAAAACTAGTAGTGGCCCCGAGCCTCGTAAGTTGACTTCTACCTGTGAGGCCATTATTCAACTCCAGCACTCAACATTGAGGATCTTCAACAAAGGATTCAAAATGGATTTCAAGAAATTAGGAATACTCACGGAATGTTTGAACGGTTAAGACAATCTGTCAGAAAAAGACCGGAGACTTGTGTAATTTCTAATGGTGGACACTTTGAACATGTCTTATAACTTTTAACAACTGTTAACTGTTTATTTGAAAAAGTATATCGATGTTCTGCAATAATTAACGTGAGATTATCACACGTAATTGAACAATTATAATAACGTAAAGTGGAGGACATAAAAACAGACACAATATTACAGCATCAATGTTGTAACAAAATATCATTTTATTCAAAATAAAAGGCTTAATATTTTAGATAATAGCAAACATTTTGATAAAACTTGTATTTATGTAGATATAACGGATTAAAAAATAAACATGGCCGCCATTTTTTAATATGTGAAGGTAAGTCCTGACTTTCTGCTAATTTTGAAATTTTACTATAAAGAAGCTTACAAAATATCTTGATTACTTCATCCGAACCTGAGATATAAATTTTTATATAAAAATTGGTGAACAGAAGGTGATATAAAAATTGGTGATCAGGCGTAAAGAAATGCTTGTCACTTAAGGGATGCCGTCCCAGCCCAAGAGTCACTCGCACTCCTCCGGGTCTAGCATTTGAAGGTGTTTGAGTCGCCTGACATTCTCACTGTTATCTAGGAAATTCAGCGCTAAATAGTTCATATGATGTAGCCGTTGTTTTTAGTGTGAAACGAATGGTTGGCTTCCAACCATTCCAGATAGTTAGGAATTTCTTTGTTCCGTGCAAACCACGGCGCCTCTGTAATGATTATCATCAATTTATTCTGGAAGCATTTATAATCTCAATAATGCTTTTTCTCGTCGTACCTTATAACTGTATACCATACGTCCAAACGGGTCTCAGAATGATATTTTATATTAAAACTGTGTTAAGACAGAAAAAAATGTGATTTCCTGCATTCCTTTTAAACCAATATTATTATTATTATTATTATTATTATTATTATTATTTAAACCAATATTAATTGGGATAATATTATTTAAACCAATAAAGCTCCTTAAACCTGATGTTTAGCTGTTTCCTCTTCCCTTTCACATGGTTCTTCCATGTCAAACAACGACAAAGGTGGAGCCCGGAGATACCGTACTAGTTCAGAATACAGAATAAAAACGTCGTGTAGGTGGACCCGCGGACAGTCATCCCCTCCTTTACGCAAACATTGCATGACTCGATTTATTGTGATTTACATTTATTCTCCAATTTGCTAGCCACTTGCCGATCGGGTCTCACGCTGACTAAAGCTTCTTCGAGGCCAGGGAGGTTCATCAGCAACTAGGATCACTGTGGCGTAAGCAAATGAGTCTATGGTTACTTAGTGCGGAGTAGATAGTTACTAAGTACCGGACTAGTCCCAAAACAGAGCCTGAGGAACCCCCGTTCTAATGTCAAAGAATCCAAAGAATCCAGATAACTCGTTGTTGCATCTGACTTGAGAAAAACGCCCATCGAGGTAGACTAAATAGAAAGGTTGAGAAAGGCTGGTTTTAACACACACACATATATATATATATATATATATATATATATGTTAGATTTTGAGTCTCTAACGTATTTAACAGATTTGGAAATAATTTTTCAATGTATCCAGAGTGAATTAAACTAATACAACTCTCATATTAAATGAAATAATCTTATTATTAAGTATATTTTTTATTATTAATCGATTATTTCGTTTTATGTATATGCATACAGTTTTCTGAGGGATATCAATGGAAACCTCTCTAAATAGGAACCGATTGTAAATCAAACACTGCGGAAAAATTACTCAGTGTAATTTTACGCAACTTATTAAAACCGAATACATTTTTTCACTAATATAACTTTTTAACTACATGAGAATTTTAGATTAAAAAAGACAATTATTAATAAAACACATTTGAATAAAATTAGAAAAACTAATGAAAACATATGAAATTCGATATTTCTTAAGAAAAAGGAAGGCTTTACGAGAAACAATAACAAAGTAGTGACTTAGAATGGATTTATAGTTCCATTGAAAGCAATTTAGTGGGCATTGAACGCTGGACTGTACCTTACAACATCGTGTGTTTTTATTAGAGACTTTACAAAAGACGTTGAACCATATACTCAACTTACAGTGCTTGTTTTTTCTCTTGTTTAACCTTTATTAAAATGATATTTTTAGTCGTATTTTTAGTCGTTTTTGAGGTAAATTTTCATTAAAATTCTTTAAGGAAAATTTAATTTAAAAACTTTTGTTAAAATGCTGATCATTATAACCTTTGAAAAATTTTTTAATTTATTTTATTCGTTTTTAATGATCAATAATCATACAAAATACAGATTCTTGAGTACTATAAAAATGTCATATCAAAAAAAATACTCCCAAAAAATGCAAAAATACTCCAAAAAACAATTAATATAAAGAAGAGAAATTCAATAAAAGAAGAGAAATGACCTCAGATGTTAAAAACATTACATATATATATATATATATATATTCTGTTGATTTTATAAAAGGTTTAATGTAGGTACACGAGCATATTGAAGTACAATAAGACGCCGATTACACGAAAGCCAATTTTCTGAATGTTCACCCATCCGAACTTTTTAAAATCGTACGATTTTTAAAATTAATAGACTATTTAAAAAGATTCCTTTCGACACGCCGGAGGCGGAGGTAGATTTCACCGGTGCTAAGTAGGTGATAAACCCATCGGGTTGGTCTAGTGGTTAACGCATCTTCCCAAATCAACTGATTTGGAAAGTCGAGAGTTACAGCGTTCAAGTCTAATAAAGCCAGTTATTTTTACACGGATTTGAATACTAGATCGTGGTTACCGGTGTTCTTTGGTGGTTGGGTTTCAATTAACCACACATCTTAGGAATGGACGAACTGAGAATGTACAAGACTACACTTCATTTACACTCATACATATCATCCTCATTCATCCTCTGAAGAATTATCTAGACGGTAGTTACCGGAGGCTTAACAGGAAAAAAAAGTAGGTGATTTCCACCTTAAAGTTAATTAAAACTTCAGATTTATTCAATAGAACAATGATTGCATGTGAAAAAAGTTTCACGTGTTTACCATACGATAAGCCTCATCATTATATATATATATATATATATATATACATAAACTTTTGAACTGACGGTCAGTTTTATTCAATAGAACAGATTTATGTATCATTTTAGTCAATCATAAAATCATTTTATCTAAATCAATCATAAAATCATTTTAGTCAAACGGTCCGTTTTATTCAATAGAACAGATTTATGTATCATTTTAGTCAATCATTTTAGTCAGATTTATTCAATAGAACAATGATTGCATGTGAAAAAAGTTTCACATGTTTACCATACGATAAGCCTCATCATTATATATATATATATATATATATATATACATAAACTTTTGAACTGACGGTCCGTTTTGGGGGTCTGGAGGAAGTGAAACGCGAAGATATGTTGATTTTCTGGAAGTCGAATCTTGGTACCATTACAATATGTAGCTTTCTTATGAAATCTACCTAAAATCTAAAATAGTATTCAAACAAAACTTTACTTAAACAGTGAATTTATTTTTATCATTCTTTGTTTTTACTGGGCTTTTTAATTTTACCAGTGCGTAAATTTACGAATGTGTTAAACTAATTATAAAATTAACTTCTGAAAAGATAGAAAGGAATACATTAATATATGAAGCATGTACCATAATGTATTGACTTGAATCCAGGGACGTCACAGGAAAAACCTCTTGAATGTTTGTCCATCGCTATGGATGGGTTGGAGCGACAAAAAGTATGTAATTTAATTATTTGTAAATTCTAATTCTTTTATATGGAAATTTCTTTTTTTTTTCTTAAATTTTCATCTTTTTATTAAGTGTAGTACTCATTAAATATTAAAATAACATGTCTAGTATGAACCTTTTTTTTAACTTTTCAAATATCCGGGTTTCTGATTATCCAGTTCGGCCTTGTAAAAGACAATCCTAGTAATCGACATTCCATTGTAATATTATTGGAGAAAGAAACAAAATAAATAATATTAATCGTTAAAAAAAATCCTTATATGGAAAATTGAAACGTTAAACAGGTAGGTCAAAATAGTTATGCCCCAAATAAAGAATTAAGTAGGATAATACTTACTTTCCCACTAAGATTAAAAATAAAAGGATATAAAATACAAAACTTCTTTGAAACAAATATTTCATGAACTTACGTATTTTGTTCATTAAATAGAATAAATAATTACATTTAATAGGTTTATCATACGATTGAACCACGTTATCTTACAATGTGTTTAATTAAAAATTGAATAAATGTCGTAAAAATAAACGAAAAATAATTTAACAGACAATTTAATAATTACAGGATAATTTAATTATTACAGGAATGAAAAGGAGAAAGTAACAACAATCCTTTTTGTTCCGGGGGCCGAGAAAAAAGGGAGAAAAATAAAAATATTAATTTTTAACACCTATTAAAAAAACTTCATGTAGGCTGCCAGATCAAAATTATAAGTTTAATGTTCTTGATTTAAAATGGTGTTTAATATTACGAAATTTTAAACACCATTAAAAACGAAAATTGATAACTGCTAGGTAAGCCTAGAATATAGGATTCAAATAAAGGAAATATAAAAAAACCAAGCTACTTACAAAATGAAAATATTACAATAAGTTAAAAAAATAAGTTAACCAGATAAAGAAAACTAAAATTTAGAAAAAACCTTTTTTTTTTACAAATTAGCTAGAATTTAATTAAATTCCTTAAATATAAACTGATTAAGAATAGAAATAGGATCCCTGATTTTTAACTAATCGTTACTTCAAATATGAGTATGGATTTTGTAAAATAAGATAAGAAACAGAGTTCTGTTTCTGATCACATGCAGATACCTCAGTATCTGCATGTGTCCCAGATGGAACTGGGATGACTGATTTAATAATTGACTAGATAGTATTTCTCCAGGAAGAAGGAATATAGGGGATGAAAGTGAAAAAACAAAAGGGTTTTTCTACGCAGAGCAATAAACAATTACCTGTTACATGTAAAATTGTAAAAATAAAAAAAAAAAACAAATATTTAACTATTATAATGCGTTGAATATAAATCTTTTACATTAAAATCATATGAATTATCATTTATCAGAATCATATGATTTTGAAAATGTAGCACTTAAGAGTTAAATTAATTGTTTAATGGAAATATAGTTTCAATAAAGGATCTTTTTTGTCCATTGTAAAGTACAACAAAATACATTTTAACGAAGAATAGAACCAATTTGATAGCAGAAAGAAGCCTATTGGTGTTGAAAATGATGTGACACTGAAAAAATGATATTACGTTTTATAAAATGGTCCTGTTGCCGCATCAGACATTGAGTTAGAGTAATGATGATGAGGATGATGATAATGATCAAAAAGAGAGAGAAAATAAGTGAAAGAGGCTGAAAAAAAGTGAGAGAGAGAGACAATAGAGGTACAACTCACAATGGGTGAGTTATGACCCGAGACTCAAACCAAACTTTAAAATACGTCGTACTGATGCAGTAAAATTCATCAATTACAATAGCGCATTCACCTCATCCATCAATTTTTTTTTTAAGAAAAAATAAAAATGAGAGAATTAATGTTATACTATTCACCTTTTAAAATAACCATAATTATTCATAGTTGTGCACAAAAGTGTATTTTTTAATTTATTTATTAGTATTTTTTTATATTTTGACCTTTAGTAGTTGAAATTTTATATATAGAATCTGTTTCTACAAGTGTGATGCCAGTTCTTGAATTGCTTTTTTGCATATAATACAGATCTGTAAATACAATTTTTCTATCACCCTTAGTTTTAAATAAATTACACTTAAAAAAAAATTAAGGAAAAATATAGTTAAAATCTGTAAAATTTATAATTTTGCATGGCCATACCTGTGTTAGAATGCTTTCCTTTTATAAATAGCCTCAGGCACACCCCGAATTAATGTCTAACAATAATCGGCTAGCATGTTAGTATTCCATTTTCCTTTATAACAGCTTTTCATCACCAAAATGTCGTGGTGGAAGTTCACAGCGTTCGTCACTTACGTCTCCGAGATATTTTCCGGGAAAAATCCAGATGTGAGTAAAGGAAATGTATTTGTACAGACATATTACATCCCATGGCTCTGTATGAAGTAAGAAGCTGATTAACAATATCGTGGTAATTGTCAGATTTTTGTTTGCCGAGAAAATCTTTGCAGAAAATGAAGCCCATGCTGCACTCGACATTATTTAACATTGAGTTAAATACATCATTGACTAACTCTCTTATCTGAGGACCAACAAATATTCCTTCTTTAATTTTTCCTTCACTTACATTCGGAAATTTCGGCTTGATTTACAAAATCAGGCAAATCTTTCTTTACAAATTCACAAATCTTCTTCGTTGCTTTTACAAAATTTTTCCTTAGTCCTAGGTTGATATGGAGAGCGGGTAAAAATATTTTTTTGGATTCAACTAAGGGCTCATAAATAATATTTTTCCCATTTGGAATTAAGTTGTCTCGTTTCTTTTACTCTTCGGTAACATAATGTTTATCCCTAGCTCAGCTGTCCCATTCGCAAAGAAAACACGTTTACTTAGTTTAGCCTAACTGCATGCCTAACAAAATACCTATAACTTTCAAATCACCACACCTGTTCAAATTAATAATGTCTCTTTCAAATTAATACCATAAGCGACTGGTATCGAAGGATATTTGTTACCGTTGTGTAGTAGAACCACTTTTAAACTACACTTAGACGAATCTATGAAAAGGTGCCAGTCCTCAGGTTTATGAACTTGTCTGCAACATAAGCTCATCAAAGTTTGTGCAATAAATCAATTATATTATCAATAAAGTACCGAGAAAGTTCCTGTTTGTCGACTTCGAAAGCCCAAACTTTTTGTATTTTTTGAAATAAATTCCGACCTTGCAGTCTTGATCCTAACAGTTCAGTTTGATTTTTCACCTTGTGATATAATATGTGACATATGATGATAATTCAAAATCAAAATCATTGTTTTCTTCAGTACTGCCTGATTCTTCATCGCTGCTTCCGAAACATACATTTACAGGTGGCTCAGGAACTGGAATAATTTCACTGCGAGGTACAGGCTTGATTGCAGATTGCAATGAAAGATATTTTACAGTATGTTTCGATTTTTTAGAAATTTCAGACACACTTGTTAAAAAAGTAACAGTCAGTTACATGATCCTCTGATTCACGCAAAACCATAGGTACACCAAATAAAGCCGTACTATACGAGAAATCCACATCTTATCCTAATCACCAATTTTGCACTGAAAGTACAAATGATATGCTTTTTTAATTAAAAGTGTAATGTTTTTTTTAAAGATTTTATGATAAACGCACCATATACATAACAAAAGGCATCCACACAATTTCAAGGCATTATGACCACTGCAGTATTAACAACCTTAAGACAGCAATATAAATCCAGTGCTTTACAATCACTAAACATGTTTTCAGCTACATGTTTTGACCTGCACAGACATGATTAATCTTGTCCATGCCGCTCACTTTTCAGTATTAGATATGTCATAATACGTAATTATGATATGATTTAATTCTTTGTCTAGTATTGTTTATTTATAACTTACAAATTATATTAACAAAGTTAAACAATAAAAAATGAGCTAACAAAATACAATGTAGGAGCTTAAGATGCTAACTATTGAAAAATGAAAAAAATCCTTTAATTAAAATTTAAACTTTTTCAAAGATGGTGGGTGATAGAGAGATTCTGAGGAGTTCATATTCATTTTCAGCATCAACAGATTAAAATCATATATCACATGTTAGGAAAAATATGGAGACAAAATTTCATCTATATATCGTTTTACGTGTTAATCTAAATAGTGTTGTACAAGGTAAAAATAATTCATCGAAAATACCATCTAATTTTGTTTTTTTTTATCATTTTTTATTGAAAGTTCCTTAATTCTTGAAATCAATTTACATATACCAGTTGAGGATAAAGGATATACACCGTCATTTCATGAAAGTTCTAAAATAAATGTACAGCACCATATATTTTGCATAATTCCATTTTATCAAACGACTTGCTCAAGACTCACTTCGATATTTACTGCTTAAACGTTTGAATAAACATCAAGACTGAGTTAAAATCTCTCAAAATTTCTCTAGATTGTTTGTAAATTAATGTTGAAATTCAACAAAAGACATAAAATAAACTAATTATACAAACGAAAGTTAATACAATTTTTGATATTACAATCGGTTGGTTTTCTTACATTTTTTAAAATAATATTTTAGTTTAAAGTTAACAATATTTAATCACTTCAAATATTTTAATCGAAAAAATAACAATCATCAGAAAACAAACAATTATATAATCGTTACAATTATAAATTTCTGTTTTCGTCAATTATCTTTCTATAATTCAACGATTAATTTATTTTATTATAAATTATTTATTTTTATTTAATTATAAATTTTAAAATATTTACATAAATTTACTTATTAATATCTCTGAACGTAGTCATTATTTTAAAAAATATTTTCAAATTTTGTTTTAATACCAATAGAATGATCCAGATGCATGCACATCCATACGACATATCACTCGTAGTCAGGAATATCAGAAAAATGCAAGAGACTGACCGGATATTTGAGGTTAAGAGAAGCGACGTGGGCCTGGAGGTGAACGAGGGTAAGACTAAATATATGAGGATGAGAACAACAGGGATGAATCGACGGATTGATGAAGTATGAATCAATGGTCATACCTTTGATTGGGTAGATTATTTTACATATCCTGGTACAAAACTCATCCAGGAAATTTATCCCAAGAAATAAAAAAAACCACAAATGCTGCATAACAAAACATATTTTGTAAATGATGTGTTTAAAACCTAAAACAGTCTCCGGTAATAATATAATAAAGCTATACAAAAAAATTAATAAGGCAGGTACTTATGGTAACAGCAAAACATAAACATTGAATGCAAAAGATAACAAAATCACTGCTAGTCTTCGAAAGAAAATAATAACAAGAATATATTGTCCTAAACCTGGAGGTTATGATATAACGAAGAAATAGAAAATATATTTAAAAAAATAAAAATGTAATCATCAAATCCAGGTGAATTTACTGGCTGAACCGACTACAAAAAATGCCAAAAATGCCAGCATATCGATAACAGAGACTAATCTTAGATGCAGAAATAACGGTACCAAGAAGATAAGGTAGACCCAAAACTCGATGGCTACAGGACGTGTGAGAAGCATGGGTGTTGTGAAATGAAGTAAGTTGACGCAGATTACAGACGAACGGAGTCCAGCTGTAGAGGAATTCATGTTGATGTTATCCGCTAACTGTAGAGGAAGCCAAGGTCCACGTTGGACTGTAGATTGTTCCATTAAAGAAAAAAAAAACGTTTAATAAGCTATAACATTATATTTTTCTAATGAAACCAATTTATTCACTACTCGTTAATGCTATTTGAGATAATTTATACATTTCTATTACATGAGTATGTGTTAAAAAGTATTGGTACATCTATGTAGTATATAAAAAAAGGTCAACAAAAACGAAAAGAATGATAAACTTAGGTGAAATATATTAACAACTTGTTTTATATTTATTATATTTTCCTTCTACGAACCTTAAAACTACAATTTAGGAATTTAGAAATTGGTTCATCCATTGTTTTACCAATTTCAACTTCCGGTCACGTCTGCTTGACCTAATCCTGTATAACAACGGCCATCAAAACACGTAAACACTTAAGTTTTCAGGAAGTGATACTAAGTATAGCTATTAAAACGAAAAGTATATGACCCTCTAAAGATTACGACCGAATCTAATGGAAACTGAGGTAATTCACAATACTTTTATTTTTGTCTCTCGCTCTCTCTTTATATATGTATAATGTACTGTGTACATATACATTTATATTCTATACACTTTTTATAGGAAATTATTCCTATAAAAAAAAGAAAATTATAAGAAAAATTAGGTATTTTTCACTGTCATATTCTTCTACATACAAACCGCAACAAAAACAACAGTAAAGAGTACTCACTATTTAATTTTTATGAAATTCAATTTTGTGAATTCAGACACTTGTTTTTATTAGATTTAATTTATATCACAATATAACAATATTGTGATGTAATATATAATATTATCTATTTCCAATAGTGTAATAAACAAAAACCAGGTCCTGAAAACGATAACGTATTAATTTAGTATAATTTTAGCCGCATATAGTACTTCACGATTTGTATTCGCATGAATTTAGCTTTTTAAATTTCCTAATTTCAGTCATGAAACTCTGTTTTTACAAGAAAATGAAATTCTTCCTAGTTTTTACATATGAAAGAAACGGATATAACATTTTATGTCATAGCGTGACATAATTGTTATGTTACAGCGTTAAACGCTGTAACAGGATTCAATGACATTGCTACCGCAGACTTACCGCACTAATCTGAACATGCGCTGAGGTAACTGGTTTGAAAATTCGCGAGTATCTTTCCTCAAACCGGGTACACTAATTTACGGTTAGATTGAAGAGGTGACCTGCATTTCTTGGTGTGAACGACAACTAAATGTTTACCACAGAACGGTAGTAGACTGGAATAGCCATATTAGAGAAGTATGCGTTGAAATTTTAGCCCACTGCCCATAAATTAAAATCGGTGGGGAAGGGCTAATTTAAAAGTAGATGAAAGCACGTTAACTAGACGCAAAAATAACGCAGGACGCATGTTTCTCTAAATAATTAATATTCGGAGGGCTGTATCATTAAACAGTCATTCCTTCTATTAGTGTCCGACAGGTCCCTAGCTAAAAGTTTAGATTCTATTAAAAATAACATCGAGGAGGATCTACCATTTACAGTGTGTGAATCGTGCATATTGCACCACGGCTCTAAAAGCTCTTGGTTGCCAACACATTTTTTAATGTTATCAACAATTACAAGTTTGTAAATCCAGACAGCGGCATACATACACAAACCATTGAAAAGTAGTGCGGGAGCACGAAAAATAATCGAAATGGCGAAAAAATAACCAAAAAATAGCGAAATATCTCTTAGTCGCGCCTCCCTGAGTTCCAATCACGTTCTGACTGGTGGCTTAACTTGAAATTTATAATTTAATGTTAACAGTCATTTTATAAAGCCGAAAGCCTGTTTGTTTGTCTGTCCCCGGGTGGTCCTGGAAGCGCTTGGTTGGCCCCGGGGCTCACCTCATCCCGATTTGGCCACCACCGGGTGTCCAGGGGGTGAAACCTCATGGTGATGGAAGTATCAACAAAAAGACTTTAAACATCTGAAATGTGAATATGGTACATAATATTTTAATGGATAGAACGCGTAGAAAAACATTAAAATACTAAAAAGAATACCAAAAGAGCCTAAAGAATTTTATTGCTTAAAAAATATAAGGCGAAACTAAGGAAAGTATCACATCTTACAAAATATCAAGGAATGTAAAGTAAATGGATATAAAAATATGGGAAGGACGATATTCTGGCTAGAGAAACTTCAATAGATTTCAGTTAGAACAATTCAACTTTCTGGAGTGCAGATAAAGTAAGAAAGTCATAATGATTTCGTACATCCGGAACCGGTAGGCATAAAGACTTTTCTGCATTGTTTTAGAAAATAGCTTTCAAAAAATCTAATCTTTTGAGACAAAAGATAAAAACGAATAAGTATGATGCAATAAAAAAGTAATAATTTTGTGCATATAAAGGCGTAAAATTTTATATTCTAATATAGGTGAATAATTTTATTTTTTATTAGTTTTAATGCTATAGATACTGTTTAATGATGAAATGAGGATACTGAAAATCTCTGACTTTATTTTGTTAAAAACAAAATAAATAAATTACCTTAAACAATAAAAAGTCAATAAAACTCTAATACTAACTATAAAATATATTCAGACAGGCATTTTAATTTTCACTACATTCATATAACTGGATATAATGTAAAACTTATTCAGGATAGTCTTTACAAAGAATGAAATGATACCATAATGACACCATATAATGCATTATATTACAAAAATTAAAATTTGTATTATATTTTGCTTCTTTTTTTAAATCTCGTACAGATTTCAAGAGGTGCTAATCATAATTTAACTATATCGTTTTTAATCGTAAAAAGTAATGTAACTTTCTTTCCCATATGCAGTAAAACTAAAACTTATGTATGTATATTACGAAGGATATATATGTAATATATACGAGTATACATATATATATATATATATACACGGGTGATAGTGTTATACGAGTTACACGTTTGTGAAGGTCATACAGTACTGGAATATTTATATTCCAGGCCATTTATTTCGCAAACTATGGGAAAGAGCAAGAAAATAACTTTATAGAGGTTATGTAGATAGGAGGGAGATATCCGACGGTGACCTTGACCATGACTTTGAGGTCCCTATTGGAGGTTGTCCAAAAGGTCATTGTGGTTTTTCAATACCTTTACCGATGGCACCAATGGAAAGAGCGAAAAATGTCACGTTGACATACTTAAATTTAATCATGACATTTTATAATTGTTTCTATTTTTTCAGCTTCTTGAAGTTCATGGCTTAGGAGTTAATATCATACGGTATCCGATTAACCACAATTTTCTGATTCAAGATAGTATTAGACAGCGATTCTATTCTCACAGCTTAGAAACCGGCGACTATAAATATCTGCGAAAAGGATCCAGAACCTATATAACACTACCTCTGATGGTTAGCCGTATGACTTTCAAAAAGGTTCCTACGTCATATGTGTGACCCATATTCCAATGTAAAATTTTCCGTGCTTTGCATTGATGGGGGTCAAAAATAGGCCATTTCATTTGAAAAAAAATCGTTTTAACCTTGGAATAAGGTCTAGATCAAGATCAAATAAAACGTCACCATGAGATGTCTTCCTCCAATCTGAATAACTTTTTTAATTTGTTTGTATTGTGCGTTGTTTACGAAGAAATCGCTTGGGGCGATTTCTTCGCCGCAATATGCATATATATATATATATATATATAGTCGGAGAATTGTATGTTTCAAAAATGTTATAATAATCAAATACAATAAAATTATAATTGTTTGTATCTTGCAGCTACTTTATTATGTTTTATTTAATTAAAAACTAAAGCTTTTTGAAACTTTTAAGATTCATGTTGAATTATAGCATTTAAAACTATATTGTACAGTAAAGATAAAATAATGTGCATATTATTTTAGTTACACCTGCAATGTGATATAATTAAAATTGTATTTCGTAACAGGTACAAACAGCATCAGCTGTTACTGTCTGTTAACTGTTTATATTTTACCTCTAAATTTTTCACAAGCGCTAAAAAAATTTATATTACACACTTTTATGTGTTTTAATAATTTAGTGCAATTTATTACATTTATACGGTGGGTAAATATTATTAAGTAAATTTAAGTGTTATTAAATTATTAAATAAAAAAATATATATCAACCAAGGAAAAATTTTATAATTATGAAAATGTATGTTAACCGGACAGACAGTTTAAATGCAAATTTATTTTATGTTGCTGCTGAATGTAAGGAACTAAACTTTAAAAAAAATAAATATATATATATATATTATAAATTTTATATAATTTTTTTTTAGGATTTTACTGTAAAAAAAATTACATCAATATTTTAAGTATGAATGGTAACAATAAATCTCTTTTAAAGAGAGTTTAATTTACATTCCAGACTGATTAGTTGGTTAATGGTTAATTAGGCAAAAAAATAAAAGTAATAATAAAATGATTCAATAAGGTTTTCCTACACTTTTTCAGGAACTACTCCTTCCAACTTTTTTCTCATTATTTCTTCACTAAACATTAATTTGAAGCTACAAAAACCTCTTCCCAGACTACATTAATCTAAATAACATTCAATGTAATTTATTTGTGAATATAAAATCTTTATAAATGAGATTTACTTACCATTTTTTAATGATGTTTGCCTAAAATTTAGTATATCTTGTCTACCATCTACAACAGAACATAATAAATTGATTAAGTTCTTTAAATTTAATAAAAATTAATATTGCTATTTTTATCTCTAATAAACTAATATTTTTTATAAACTTGGTAACAGAAAGCAGTATTGTTTAATAATAGAACGACCTGACGATAAAACAAGGTGTACTTATTAAAATTAATAATTTCTTAATATCGGATAAAGAAAAAGAATGTATAAAATACATTTTTAGTTAATTTAATTTAGATATTTTATTATAGACTATATTTACAAATTACATCTACATAAAACGATATTTAAAGTTTTAAATGATTATTTTTTTTAGAAAACGCATTTAAATATAACAAATTATTAATTAATAAAGATAAAAATAAGCTGGCAAAGTATTGAAAAGTTTTTTCTCCATTTTTGGTCCGGGGTTTACAAATAAAAAAATTGTAGTCATTTATTGATAGTTCTGTATATGAGTTATAAAAATACAAAAAATGTTTGAAAAATATTTAGACCGAATGGAGAAAAAGGGAAAGAAAAAAAACGTATATTTTAACTTTTCGGGGAGGGGGGTTGATTTTTGAAAAACTTCTTTTATTATTTATATATGCATTGTAGGTAACAAATTTCCGTTAATAAAGTTTTCTCTAAAATCCCTCTTAAGAAAATCGAAATTATTTTATTCGCAAAATCCCCCAATCCCATTAACAAATTTTGAAAAAAAATATGATCAGTATACATTTGAGCCCAATTTGAAGAAAATCAGTTTCATCAATCCTGAGTCAAAAACAGTGCAACACGTATACGTACGCAAATATACAATCAAACATACATATGTTTTTTTTTTTTTTTTTTTTTTTTTTTTTTTTTTTTGGATGAACAAATTGGATCCTAAAGCATAAAAATTGCGAAACTTCCCATATCCCATTTTTGAAAAGATCAGATTCCTTACCCTTTTAATGTAGCTTTTTTAGATTTACCGGGAAAGTAATTAATTTCTCTTTTATACTGCTATTCTAAAAATATTTGCCGGGAAAATTATTTATAACTGATAAATGATAAAAATATTTTTACTTTAATAATTTTAAAATAATTATTAAGCTTTGATTTAATAAAATATTCAAGTATCTTATAACTAGATTAATAAAAATAAGTAACACTTTTCCTTATTTTTAAAACGAATTTCTGTATAAGCTATAAAATACTGTCACGTACAAAAAAAAAGCTATAAAAACACCTTAAAAAATAAATACTCGTCCATCAAATTTTTCATGTGATAATAAAATTCTCTTAGAAAAATAGTTCCAATAAAAAAAAATAACTGCTCGTTATCACTCAATAAGTGTTCTAAAAAGAAAACCAACGAATAAAAAATACTAACTTATATGATTCGGTTTAAAAGAAAGGAAACTCATCCGTTAAATGAAATAAATATTGACGATCGAAGGATAATCGTGGTAAATCAGAAAAAAACATATTTTAATAAAAATCAATCAAAGATTGGATTTCAAAATAATTTTTAAATAACAATAATACATAAAAACATAATAAAAATGAATAATAATAAAATTACAGTACTCAAAATTCTCCTTTCTGGAAATATCAGATGTAGACACCACATAACTTCCTTGTACGCCTATTAAATTACATATACATATTTTTTTTTTTTTTTAAATGAAAAGTACATAAAATTTTATTTCAATAATAACTTCTGACATTTTTTCATACTTTTTTTTTTATTATATTGAATTATTATTTAACAACAATTTTCTTTTATAATCAGAGGTTAATAATTAATTATTAATTATTAATAAATCAATATATTTTAATTAAAAAAAAAGGTTAAAAAGAAAAAAAGGAGGTGAAGTCTGATTCGAACCGATGTGCCTTCCCCTTATAAGATCGAAATATTTCATTAATTAAAATTTCATTTGGCTATAACTTTGGAACCAATGAATATAAGTAACACTTATGATATATTGTTGAAAAGTCCTCAATGAGGGCTTATTACGTCAGTTAAGAAAAAGTCCAAAATCCGATTTTTTTTAATTTTGGGCTTTCTTGGACACTTTTGGTTCAGTCGATTGCAATCAAAAGGGGAGATGCAAAACTACATGTTACAACAGGTCTAAATCAAAAATGTCTACATCCTAAAGCTAATCGTTTTTGAGTTGTGCGAGATACATACTTACGTACGTACAGACGTCACGCCGAAACTAGTCAAAATGAGATCAGGAACATATCAAAATGGATACTTCCGTTAAAATCTGAAAACCGAAATTTTTCGCGACCACAATAGTTCTTTACTTCGTACAAGGAAGTAAAAAGTACAACATTTTAATTCAATAAAACATTTAAAAACAAGTATTTTAATTTATGTCACTTTAAATAAGTTATCATCTGGTTAAGGGGGAAAGCCATATAATCGAGTCCACAATTAACTTTTAAAAATTATCTATAGACTCCACCCTTTTAATGACTGAAATCCCTATCAGAAAATGTATAAATGCATTTAAACATTATATATTATCCGAGATGTATATATCTCGGATAAAAATCTAACCAGTTTTTCTTATTACTTTCTTGTCTAGAGAGAGCTATAGCTCTAGAAGGGAAAGTATTGTAATCGGTCCGATTTGAGCATATGCGGTTTTCACCGGATCTTGACATTTTGACACCTAAGGAACTTAAAACCCAATAAACCGAATGGAAATTTTCCAGATGTTCGTATGTACATGTGTGTGTGTTCGGTATCGCCCTCTAAATTATCTTATATCGCCAGAACTACCTGACCAATTTTGATCAACCTTAGTCAGATTAATTCTATATATGGGGCATTCATGCCATTAAATTTTCAAAGGTCAAGGGGGTGAAGATGTAGAGTAAGGTCACCTCAGTATCTAGAGATTTCGCCTAATTAAGGTCATACTTTTCTTAAGCACATTTGTTAACAATTAAAAAGTAACAATCTGAAAAAAGTATTCAAAAATCACATCACCATCCTAAAAAATCTTCTAAACTACTGATATTTTGTGACGTCACAGGTAAGTGGTAGAATTAAATATTTTACCACTTACCATTTTCACAAAATACAGGGTCATTAACGGGAACCGGATGTTTTTAAAATAATCATAAAAAATCGAATATTTACTTTAAAAAAGTATTATTGGTACTGAAACACTTGTTAAATCAAAGCATTTGTTACTTACTCATGAAGGAAAAATTATGTCCGGCAAGTGATGTCCATTTTGGGCAATACATTGTTGTAGCCTTTCACGGTAACTGGCCTCAATTCTTTGCAGCATGTCTACATCAATCTGGGTGACGTGATGACGAATTGCGATCTTTAGGTCCTCCAATGTACGCGGTTTATTGCCGTACACACGCGATTTCAGAAACCCCCACAGAAAAAAATCATAACTAATCAAGTCGGGGGACCGAGGGGGCCAAGGAATGTCGCCGAATTTGGAAACGATCCGTCCCGCAAACAAGTTACGGGGAACAGCCATCGTTGCCCTCGCTGTGTGCGCTGTAGCTCCATCCTGCTGGAATAACACATTTTGAAAATCGATTCCCCGGTTTCGTAACTCAGGGATGAAAAACGTATTCAACATCGCAATGTAACGATCAGGTGTTACAGTTACGGCAGCGTCATTTTCTTCAAAAAAAATATGGTCCAATAACACCGATCTTTCCTATTGCACACCAGACCTTTGGGCTATGAAGTGGTGTCTCGTGAAGCCGATGTGGGTTTCTTTCTGCCCGATGCCAGCAATTCTGTTGGTTGACGAAGCCATTCAGATGAAAATGGGCTTCGTCACTCATTAACAATAACAAATTTTCATTTTCTTCAAAAATGGTAAGCATTTGTCGAAAAAATTGTAATCGCTGCGTGAAATCTTGCTCGTTTAACTGCTGTACGACGGCTATCTTGTAAGGATGGAAATGCAGGTCAGAATTCGTCTTACCGTACTTGTGCTCATTTGAAGCGCTGCTGAATGCCTCTGAATAGGGCGGCGTGGGCTTCTGACAATGGCTTCCCTTACTCGTTCGATGTTCTCCGGAGTGCTAGCAGTTCGTCGGAGACCCGGTGGTTTTTTCTTCAATATTGAACCGCTTGTTCGAGAGTTGTTACCCATCGCAATATTGTGTTACGAGAAGGGACACTTTCTTTACGATGGATATTAAACTGACGGCGGAAATCTTACTGAACAGCAGTTACGGATTCGTCATTTCGACTAAACTGTAAATACTATGAACAGAGGAAACGTCAGACATCAGCCACGTGCCCCTCCCACCACGAACGCCCGAGTACAACCCACTTCAAAAACATCCGGTTCCCGTGAATGATCCTGTATATGTGATAATGAATAATATTTAAAGTGTAAAAAAAGTAAATCGGTCTGAGTGGATCTCGAACTCGATTGGTTGGTTGACTGGTACCTGATGCGTTAAGTCTCGCGACTGCACTAGTCTGTCGACCGTGCAAGCAAAAATTGTTCTATATAAGTTGTGAAATTACATTACTTTAGTTAGTGCCGACCGTCGCCGCTATTACCGCCAAAACGACACGGATTAAATACGGTATGCGTGCGCGCTTTAGTTAGAATCGTTGAATTAAATAATCGAAAAAAATTATATTTAAATAAAATTATAAATATTTTAAATTAAGTTGTCTGTGCATGTGTGTAAGCCATGCATAAAACACAACTGTGTTGTCAGCTTTTATTTTATCGTAAGTAAATTCTAGAAGTACTAAATATATAATTATTAAAAGGAATTAATTAAGCTGTGGTAGCTCAATGATAATTAGACCTACGAGTAGTTTATTCATAATTCTAATAAATTAGGATGGAGAATTATTGCTAGGAAAATCTATATAACTTATACTGAAATAATTATTAAACGATTCACCGTTTTACGTAAGATGCAAGTTAACGATAAAAAATTATGTAAAACACTGTAAACAGTTTTTATTAAGTATTTTCTTTTTTATCAACTCTTTTCACTTGTCGATTAACACAAAGGAATCACAGAACAGGAGTCTAGAAATATCAGTAAAATTGCGTTTGAAACTAAACAAGAATAAGTCATATAATATACATGCATGTTGCTAATTAATTCTAGGTAATAAGAAAATAACCCGCCGGGTTGGTCTAGTGGTTAACGCGTCTTCCCAAATCAGCTGATTTGGAAGTCGAGAGTTGCAGCGTTCAAGTCGTAGTAAAGCCAGATTTTTTTACATGGATTTGAATACTAGATCGTTGATACCGGTGTTCTTTGGTGGCTGGGTTTCAATTAACCACACATCTCAGGAATGGTCGAACTGAGAATGTACAAGACTACACTTCATTTACACTCATACATATCATCCTCATACATATCATCCTCATACATATCATCCTCATTCATCCTCTGAACAATTATCTAAACGGTAGTTACCAGAGGCTAAACAGGAAAAAGAAAGAAAAATACCAAACAATAATTATAAAAAAAAGATTAGTAGAATTAAAATAAAATACAGGATAATATGATTAGATACGATTCAGAGAGGCTTTAACTTGCTTCATGGATGATAAGAGTAAAAATTTAATGAGCTCTCCCTCCGAGTTAAATTTGTTTTACTTTTGTAGTTATGCAGGCAGTATTCTATGTTAATATTATTCATTTACTCTGCTCTCAATTATCATACTTCTGGCTATTGCCTAAAAGTGACAATATTAGACAAATATAGACTTTTAAGAATAAACAAACTATAAGAAGACTGCGATTAAATGACAAAATATTTAACGCGTGCATTCGTTACCACATAAAAGAGAAGTAGTAATAAAGTGTATTTTAAGGCGAAGTGAATTAGCTGTGTAGTGGAAGGGTAGTTTTTCCTTACAATCCTTTAACAAACTGGGAGTATTGTATAGAAAATGTTACGGTTTTTCTACGAAAGAAAGTATAATTTTTTATCAAATAAGTCAGAGTTCTGCGAGTTTACAGTTGCAACCGTGATATCTCCTTTAATTTACAAATTTTCCTTTATTACATTATTTCCAGTATAAAGAAATATTTTTTTTCCTTTCTCCTTTCTCCAAATTTGGGCAAAAATTCAAACAAATTTTTAAAATAATTCTTACCAAAAGTCTTGAAAATTTAATATGTTTTATCATTAATTATAAAAAAAAAATATTTGCATAAAGAGCTTGAAAAAAATATGATTCTAGATTGTTGGAAGAAACTGCCACAGCATTTTCCTAGACAGACATATAAATATATTTCATAAATATATATTAACCTTGGAAATATATTTTAACCTTGACCAAAGCAGAATCACAAAATTAATTATTTTATAAGGTGTTAATGAAAATTAATTAATTATTTATGTATACCTAGAAAATTCCGTCTTTTTTGTTTTTTTTTCTTTAATTATTATTTAAATGCTAATTGACAGAGTAATTTTTTTTTCTGCAAAAAAGCTTTTAATTGCATTTTAAATAAAGGGGCTCGAAAGACATTTGTAAATGGTTCAGTGATTTATTAAAAATAGTATAATAAGAGGTAGGTATTGTTATTTTCTTAAGGATAAGTGACTTTTTTTTTACTTTCTTTTCGAAGAAAAGTACGGTATAACGTTTGGTCGCATGATTAGAATACGGGTGAAAATTAATTTTCTTTACGTTTTGAGGTATGAAGAGTACGAAAATACCATTCACTTAAATTGTAATTTCCCTTAAATATATTACAAAATCAATTTCATTTATTAATTAGATAGTATAACAGCTGATGTGTAACAGTGCAGATATGTTTTTCTTCTGGCTCTTAAAAAGTTTTTGTTTATTGTGTGTTTTAGTCTTCGTGTTCTTTTTCATGTTTTGTTTTGTGTTCTTTTTTAGTTTATTAAGTATTTCATTTAGAATAATTTTATTTATTTCAATAGCGCGTTGATATAGACCAGCTACAAGCAACAACAGATTACCTCACGTGAATCCTACTTTATCAAGCAACGGAACACGCGGGCTAAAATGTTCGGACAGGGACCCTAGAAAACCGACGCGGCGTAAGTTGATTAGAAGTGTCATTGTCGTCATCATGAGTGACGTATTAGGCACAGAAAGTGAAGGTGATATTACAAACTTTAGTGAGGCAAACCCTACCTGTCACGCAGTACCTTGCATGCAAACCGAAATGGTCAATTGGCAGATCGATGAAGTTCCAGTGGCGAAAAAACGCCAACGAATACAATACACAGGACCTACTACTCGCGTTCAATGAGCCGGCCAATCTAGTTTTACAGTTCCTACATCTAACAACTTTAGTCTTCTTGAAAACATTGTAGAAAATGAAGATTTTCAAGTGACAACATTGAAGCCAGAGCCTTTTTTTGTGACAGGTGTTAACTCCATAACTGAATTAAAGAGTTTCTTAGCACGCTTATTCCCTAATAATAATATTACGAAATACACGACAATGAGATCGGCCACTCGGTAAAAGTTCTACCAGTGGACAATGAAACATGTAAAATCATCAGCTCAAAAATTCTTGAGGACAATGTCAGTCATTAGAGATACAAGCTTAAACATGAAAGGGCATATAAAGAGGTCATGCGAGGCATGCATCACTCGGAAGACAAAACGGAAATCACTGATGAATTTACTAAATTAGGCTACGAGGTTAAAAATGTTACTAACGTTCTCCGTTGTCAAACGAAGGAACCGCTGCCACTTTATTTCGTAGATTTAGAGCCGAAGTCTAATAATAAGTCACCACAGGTCCCAGCTTCCTGCGTTTAACTGCGGCGACCCAGCCAGTTACAAAGGGTGTAAAATTTATCAACAATATAAGACTAATGTTTATCCATCCAAACCCACCCTATCTTCCAGAGTACAACTACTAGCAATTCCAATGGTAATAGTACTAATACTACTGTCAATAACACTCCGCGTGCCAAAGGAGAAGATGTGCGGGTAACTGGCTCGAGTGACAATGATTCTGATATTTTTAATAGTAATAGTATTAATGATAATAATACTGACTTTGTTAATAGGCTGGATATTTCTGGTCCTACCTACGCTGAGAAAGTTGCAATGTGTGGACCCTCTGATAATGATAATGAGTATAAAAATAGGCCGAATACTTCCACTTCTAGCTACGCTGAACGAGTTAAGATGAAAGGTTCCTATCATCTATCAGCAAACTACTGATAACCAAAATCTGCATGGGCTCATGCGTATAGTAGTAGTACAGATTGTCTGATAAGAAACTAGATTTGGATCTTTTGTTTCGTTATTATTATTAAGTCACAAACCACTGGGTCTGTGACTACTTCATGATGGTTCAAGTAGATCTTACTTACCTATTGTTCAATTATCTTACTGAACAGATTGTAAAGTTGCTGTGACGTTATTAAAAAAAAAAAAAAAAAAAAAAAAAAATAGATATGCTGTAGTAATGTATCTGAAGTTTTGCATGTAAAATTTTGATGAAGATTGAGTCGATCTTCAGTTACGCTCAATTAAAGGTAAAAAAAAAATAAGTTATTCTGATTGTGTATTTTTCATACGCGTTTATGTAGTGAGTCAAGAATGGTGAGTTGAAGCTTGATGGTTGTGTACGGTCTATTGGTTAATCAAAAACGTATATAGTGCGTTGTACTCTGAAAACCAGTTCGTTTCTGATTGCGAAATAGTGAAAGCGTAGGAAACGAAAGTCCGTCTTCTTACGGAGAACTGCCTAAGAATTAAAGATTAATACTCTTCATCTAGAACATACATTTTCAATATTCATGTGTCACTCCTTCAGCTAAATTCGTGTAAAATTTATTGTAAAACGATATATTCAATATTACATTAATATCAAATATATTTAGTTTTCTTAAAAATCTAGTTGAATATTTATTTAAATAAAGTATATTCCTCGAACATTAATTCTCTTTTTTGTTTTTTATAGGTATCCTGAGTGAAAAAAACATGTTTTCTGCTATGAAAATAGTGTTTTTCCTACTAGAAACGAGCGATTAGAAAACTATACTTTATATTTTGTAAGTAAACACATATATTACGTATTTCGATTAGTTATGCATGCACAAGTTTAAATAAATTGAGCCCACAGGACTGTTGTAATGGTTATGGTTAACTCGTTGCAAATCACTTGTTTAACGGCTGATTTTTGAAGTTCTGAGGTTCAAATCCTAGTAAAGGTTAGATGCTTTTATACAGATTTGAATACTAGACAATGGATAACGGTGTACTCATATGGTTGGGGTTTAATTAACCACACGTCTAAAGAATGACTTATCTGAATTTGTATAAGACTACACTCAATTACATATCATACATATCCTCATCTCACTAGGCTGTGGGTTGGTTTTTTATTGTTCATTAGTTAAACAACTTTATACTCATTTCCTAATATGTACGTTGTTACATTAGGAAAAAAAATCATAAATACGTACAAAATAAAATAAGTTTTAATTACAAGTTCATAAAGAAGACAAAAATTTGGAAATCAATCAAAAAAAATTTCGTTTAAATATATATACAATTTTTTTAAAAATTGTTTTACAGTAGACAAAAAAAAAAATGATTGGCCGAACAGTGACGTTTTACACCAGTAATAACACAATCTTTTTGGTTAACATTTGCCACGTATTGGTTAGAAACTAGATTCTATTACAATCCCAATTTGTTCATTCCCGTTAAGATCAGTTATATTTGAACTTAATAATAGTTCAATTTAATCAAACAACAAGCATGTCAACTTCATTTGAAAACTACAAAATAACGCAGTAGTTTATTTTTTTTTTTTTAGTTGGTAGGTAAACACTATGTAAATTCTTTTTTTTGGCACTGGTGTAGTGATACCACCACCTCACTATTTAAATAAGATTTTTTCATAATTAATTCACCAGTTAAGCTTGAAGCTTGTGCATGGAAATATGAAAGAAAAATTTTGTAGTGCATGAAAAATGCACTACAAGTTGGCATGCATTTTCGAAGCCTGAACAGGTTTCGAATCTGGGACCGCCAGATGAAATGCTGTGAGACGCTATCACTCCACAACGGAGATCGGCTACTGTTATCGAATCAATAACCACCCTTGGTTGATAACGAATAATACAATATTTACGTTTGATATAGATGTATTGGTTGTATGATCTCTATCCAAAGAACACAAGCAAATTAAATTTTTGTCGATCCGGACCATTTATACTGCTGTTTCATTAAGTACTGAAAAATAAGGCAGTCATATATTTAATTTTTCAAGGTACTTATTAAGGTACTTAATATTTCCATTTTTTACAAAAAAATAAGAATTTTATCATTTTGTATTTGCAATAAAGTGTTTGTTTAATTACAGTTAATAACTGTAAATACTGTTTTTAGATGAATCAAATAGAATGTAATGCAAGTATATCCACTGAATTAATTAATTAGCAATAAGATTATTTTAACTATGGATTACTTTATACAAGCAGTTATTTATTTACAAAATCATAAGCTTGTTGTAAAAATTAAATAAATAAAAAAGTAAATAATGGTGCATTAGAAGGTATTTACGAGTTGTGAAACAATATTACCTTAGTAACAGAAAACAGTAAATTGTGTATCGTGTAGATAAACATTAAAATCATTGAATTGTAATAAAAAGGCTGAATTACAACTTTTATGTTTTATGCGTTACACTACAACTTTCATAATTATTATTTTTAAAACATATTTTCATATAGTTTAAAATAATTATAAATTACAAAAATTGCATTACGCCAATATTAGTGTTTTTATAGGATTTTTTTATTATTAATTATTAAATGACTGCCTCTGAAAACAATTTCAAAGTGAATTAATTACTGTTTAATATTTTATTGTCACTCATCTTACTTTAGAAATAAATTAAAGTTTAATAAATAACTGTAAATTAATAAATTAATAAAAAATTAATAAAAAAAGTTTCATAATAAAATTATACAATTTTTGTTTCACATTTACCAGTATAACATAAATCACGAAAAACCTAGTTAAGGATTTTTTTTTTACTTGGGTTTATTGTTATAGATTAAACGAGTATACCAACGATCATGTTACATGAATGACGTAGGTGTAGTCAAAATCCGTCGCTGAAGATAATACTTCTACGTCCTACAATTTATTTTTATATATTTTTTTCAATTATCTAACGAGCATTTTTTTTCCAAAATATTTTTCACTGGAATATTTTAATCCATTTATCTTGAAAAGTAAAATAGCTTAATACAAGCTAAAAAAACTTTCTTTCCAAATGGATAAAGACAGATTTAGGAAATCTTATTTTAAAATTATTAAAACTTTCATGCTTCTTCATCTAATGTAAACTAATTCCATGGTTAATGATCAAAGAGTTATTTTCTAAATTTATTTTTAAAATTTTTTTTTATCTTTTAAGTTAATTTTCTTTTATCTTCTTAACTTCTTTCCATTTCTTCCAATGAGTTTCTCATTTGCTTTCGTTTTTGCTCATCTGTTAATTTCTTCCTGTCATTCTTTTTCAGTCACAACAACCTTTATGTTGTAAATTATTCATCAAAATTTATCCCTGTCGACACAGTCAAGCCTTTGGAGGTCCTCTTCCATCTATTTCATATAATTCGATTTGTTTTTTAAATTTCACAGCTCGTCAAAGATTTGTTTATTCAGTCTGTTTGGGTCCATCTTGATCATACTTCCCAAGAAATTTAACTTTTTACTCATCGCTGTTTCTAGGTATTCTTGATTTTGATAGATCTTGTTAAATTTCTCTTTGTATCCTTCTATGTTACTTTTGGACAAAAGTAACGAACTTCCTTAATAAACTTCTTTCGACTTGAGTAATTTTTCGAGGCCGGTTAGGTGTAATTTTTCAGTGCCATATACGATTACTAGTCTTAATACTGTTGAATGGAATCTTAATTTCGGGATTTTCTTCTTATTGTAGATGTTTTTGGTGATAAATTTTGGCTTGTACCTTTTAATATTCAATTTTCAACTGACGTTGTATATAATCCTGTTCAGTTTATAATCTCTTCTAGGTAATTGAAGTACCTAGGTGTTATATTTTTTCCATCCTTTCATATTTTATCTTTCCGTGCTTAGTTCCTATTGTCTTTTGTTCGAATGATTTAATGTTCACCATAACTTCTGTCTTGGTAAAGGATACCTGTAAACCTGTTTTTTGGGCTACTTAGTTTGAACTAAAACCTTCGATCGGGCTAAGAGAGTCCCTCTACTTAATATTTAATTTTTTACCTACTTTTCGGAGAAAAGTATGTATTAATTTTGGTCGTATAGTGGGAGTGAAGGGTGAAAATAAATTTTCTTTACGTTTTGAGGTATGAAAAGTACGAAAATATCAATAAATTAAAATGAGATTTTCTTTTATAATTATAATATATATATGCATTTCTATAAAATTTCTAAAATTTCTTGACTCGAAAATTTCCAAAACTACTACATAAATTTCACTGAAATTTATGTAGTAGTGTATCTAAAGTTGTGATTGTGAAAAGTTTGGTCAAGTCGTTTTTGAGTCTTCTTAAAATTTTAGATAAGAATAAGTCGATACTTTTTCAAAAGGAAACAAAATAAAATAATGAAAAGTCGTTTTCTTTCGCAGAACTAGGCAACAATTTTCTTCAATTTCCTAAACTTTTCTAATAATTAAAATTTTGCGAATGTTTTCCAACTTCTGTGAGTTTAACTTTCAGTTATAAACATTTTCCCTTATCATAGTATGAGACGCCGTTTATTCAATTTTTTTAATACCTTAACCATAGGACTATTTTATAAATATTTGGTATAAACACAATAATAGGTTGATTATCCAATGTTTCATTCCGAAAAATTTCTTTGTTTAAAATATATATATAATGAAGTTTACTGGTATAAAAAAAAAGAATAAAAATTTATAAATTTTCATTCTTTTTGTTTTCATCTATGTCTCTCCTTATGTATTTGTTTTATTTCCTGAAAATTGGTTATTGAATTACACAAATATTATCACGTATTAGTTTTTTATAGTCTGGTTTTATAGTATAATCTAGAAAATATTTATTGAAAATTCAAAATATTAAAAGTAATATTACAAATTATGTCTATAAGTGCTCTCGATACAGATGGTTCGCCAATTATACTTATTCTGCTCGTTAAAAATGAGATTACATTTTCATGATAATTTTTTTATTTATTATATAAAAGTAATAAAATATTATTAAAAGTCGATTAAAGTTAAGTACTTATTGTTGAAAAAAAAAAAATTGAACTAAACTAATTTATATCACAACCCAATAAAAAGACTTAAATAACACTTGTTATAAAGCACTTATATAAAAAATATTTTATTGAATTCAGTTCTTTAAAAAATAAAATACGAACGTTAAAAAGAAAAGCGCTCTTCATCTTAGAAAAGTCTACACAGGATCAATATCAACTTAAGTGATGCTATTAAAAAAACCATTAAAAAATTATTACTTCTCCAATAAAATGTTTAATTTTATTCAATGAAAATTGGATTAAATTAGAAAAATAAGTAAAAATAATAATAATAAATAATAATAAGATAGTGTAGTGTAATAAAAGATTCATAAAGATTTAATTAATAAAAGAAACAGACTTTTTTTATCTGTATTTAAATACTATAAATTCTACAATTATATTTACGAATTTTGTTTTGAAACTAGCCTTTCAGGTTATTTATTGACTTAGTTCTAACATGATTATATCATACCAGTAAAGATCATTTCTAATTTCATCTACAATTTTAAACTGGAATTCATATTACAGAGTACTAGTAGTAGATAGATAAGAAGTTGATAGATCAACTTAAAAGTACATAAAAAGTATCCTTTAGGGAAAATAAAATCGGAGCATTAACTGAATTATAAATGACATAATATTGTATTTTTCAATGATCAGTGTTAAATGAGTTATCCCTGAGTTAGTTCTTCACTGGCATTGTACCACTCTCTTAAGCAAAACTTTGGTTGGATTCTTGAAAGGTGTTGACCAATGAAACTAACTGACCGCACTTTTAAAATCAATTCAAAGAGTAATTTTTAACTCGTAATAATGTTTTAAAGTAAATGTACATTACTTTTATTTTGTAAATATAATAGATTTTTACAATGAATTTATGTACATACATATTTTGGAGCACATGTTATGGTCAATGTTTTCTGTTTAAGCCTAGTAGACCAATTAATAACGTGATAAACGTAAAGAAAATACCAAAAAAATAATCAAAATAATGACCAGGAATGTAATATTTTAGTCTGTTTAATTGAGATTTTTACTTTCCTGTCGAATATAGCTAGAATGGGAAAGTATGATGATTATGTCGAAAATGGGATATCGGGTTTTTGCAAATCTTTACGTTTTAGGGTCCAACTAGCTTGTCTAGACAAAAAAAAAAACATATGTTTGTATGTTCATACGTATGTTCGCACATACTTATGTACGTATGTGTGTAGACATACACACACGTTTGTATGTGTGTAAACATTGCTTTTGGCCTTATATGTCAGGATTGACTCAATAGAGTTTCTTCAAATTGGACTCAAATATTTCTATATATGGGGCATTGATCATATTTCTTTTAAAAATCTGTCAAGGGATTTGGGAATATCGCAAAAAAACGATTTCGATTTTCTTCAAAAGCATTAAAAAAAAAAACTATTAAAACGTATCTGTTACCTACAATTCTTACGTAAATAATCAAAATTGACTTTTTTCAAAAAACAACCCCCTCTTAAAATTGAAATATATGTTTTCTTTTTGTTCTTTTGTTCTATCTTACCTCAGTTTAAATAGTTTTCAAACATTTTTTGAAAGTTTGTACTTCATATGTAAAGCGTCTCGAGTAGTGTTTACATTTTTATTACATTACAGACCCCGGTCCTAAAATTCAGAAAAATTTTTTAATTTCTTTTTTAAAAATTTATTTAATTTTCTTTTTCTTATATTAGTCTTTATTGGGTGTTAAGATTTAGAGAAGATGTTTCATAAAAAAATATATTTAATATTTTTATAAAAGTCATTTTAAAATTTATTTCCCACCTCTAAAAAATACATATTCTGTTGTTTTTTTTTTTTTGTTTGTTTGTTTTTGACTAGCAACTCTAAATTTTTATTATGAATAACTGGAAAAGTCATTTACACTTGTCCCGCTTTTTTTATTTTGAGAATTTAAATATGTTATAAAAATACAATTATTTTAAATTCTTAAACTGTAATTCTAAAATTACAGTAAATTAAAAAAAAAAAATACTTAATACATAATATAAATATAATTATTTAATTTTACTTTAATCCACAACTTAACTAAAAATAAACATTGCTTTTGTGAAAATTCATTATCTCAAAATACTAGAACTACATATGCCGATTATTACTAGTCAACACAGAATTTGTATCTAACATGTAACACTACTCTTCTCTCACTTTAACTCGGTTGCTGATTTTCAGATAAGCTATTAAAACTGTTACCTCGTAAAAGTTTTACGTAAATAGTAATTTGTAAATTTTTTTTATAATAAACCCATTTTGATCAACTATTGGTTACAGTTAAGAATAGTTTATATATTGTTACTTTTAAACAATATGCATACATACTTAATAAAGAAAAAAAAATAAATATATATATAAACACACACACACACACACACACACACACACACACACACACACACACACACACACACACACACACACACACTACCATGAGAAGTAGACACGTAAAAGCATGTCTGTAAGATGTCCTTACAGACATCTGTTGTTACCTACTACAGAGCTTAAACTTATTCTAACTAGCTTCACTTTCCTATACTGTGAATTGTATTTCACAGAGTTATTGGTGTTTTGCTATATTTTCATCAATTCTTTATATTACAAAAGTGACTTTTCGTTTTTATTTGCTACAACATGGATTCTGCTAAAGTTCGTAAATGTTCAAATTATACAGAAAATTTTTGTTGTCTTTGGAAAATTTACCCCTAAATCTCAAAGGAAAACTATTTGTGAATTGATAAAAACAGTTTATAAATTTTATTTTGATTGTACATTCGGGGATCAAGATAAAATCTGGGCACCTAATGGTACTTTCATATCGTGCTCAGTAACTCTTAACCGAATGGTTGAAGGGAATACGACCAGCATGCCATTTGCTGTACCCATGGTTTGGTGTGAACCTAAAGACCACTTCACCGACTGCTACTTGTATTTGACAATATATTTGGATTTTCATTCAAAAACAGAAAGTTCATTAAATATGCAGATGTATCCTAAAGCCGATACCACACGGAGAGTAGTTACTTGTACCTGTACCACCATCTAATCCGACATTGCTAGAAGAATAATCTAAAAATGAAGCAGATGATGTGGAGGATGTTGAAGAATTTCTTCTTGTATTTGATGAGAAATCACCTCATTTAATTTAACAATATGAGCTTAATGATTTAGTTCGCGATTTAAAGTTATCAAAGCAGCAAGCTGAACTTTTGGGGTCTAGACTGCATCAGTGTAATCTTTTAATGGAAAAAACAGGTTACTACATTTACAACATGAAATACCACTCTTTCAATTTATTTTAGTATGAAAAATTCATTGTGCGTTTGTACTGATGTTGATGGCCTGATGAAAGAGCTTGAAATTTACCATACTCCTGAAGAATTGCGTCTTTTTATTGACTCTTTAAAGTTAGCATGAAGGTAGTTTTTTTATTGCATAACTGTAACAAACAGCCATCCATTCCATTAGCTCATGCAGTCGACATGATTAAACATATGAAACTATGGCATCAGTATTAGAAGCAATAAAATATAAAGAGTGTATGCGGTAATTTTGCAGTAATCTGAAAGTTGTTGCGTTCCTTGTTGGTTTACAGGGTGGGTTTACGAAATATTGTTTTCTTTGTCCTTGAGATAGTCGTGATACGAAATTCATTACTAAGTAGAGAACTGGCCATTGCGACAGAACTTTGTTGGTGGTGAAAAAAATTTAAAGCATTTATCATCAACTGAGAGCGGTGAGACGGCAATCTCCTTTACGGTAACAATAATGTTTATATACTCATATTAGGAAATTTAATTTCCAGAATTATTGATTATATACTATTTCAAAACTATGATATAAATGTTGAAATCTATTGTTTAATTAGTGATAATCATTAATATAAGATTTAAAGTAAAGATCGTTAAAAATGTCTAAAAGAAGTTTACTGCTGAAAGGTATATTTGGTGCTTTCTAAGAATGAATAATCGAATGTAAAAAGGCACTTATTGGTATCTTTACAGATGTATGTTTATGTATTTATTACCGATTTTAACTTTCAAAATTAATAAAATTAAAATGTTTACCTCTATAAATAATTACAAATATGAAAATAATGGAAAGAGATAAACTAAAATAAAAAAAAAACGTTAAAGCGAAAAATATGTTAATCATAGAAAAAAGAAAACTTTTAAGCATTATTAATAAATAAAAAGTTTAAAAGTTTGAAATAAATTAGTTAAAAGAAAAACTAAATTATATATAAAAAAAATTTGAAACTCCGGAAAAGAAAAGGGATATTAACAAAAAAGAATATAGAAAAAAAATACAACAGCGTTCAAACAAAAGATCACAAAGTTTACAAAGAGTTAAAACAGTTAAAATCTACATTCAACGAAAAATAAAGTAATACGTTGTATAAAAGAAGAACTTACAAGAATACAGGTTTAAAAAAAATAAAATAATTTACAAAAAATTAAATTAAAAAAAGTTAACCGAAAATATGCCTCTAACAAAACATTCTTCAAAAATTACAAAGAAACAAATTTAAAAAAAAAAATTGTTAAACCGAGGAGCAGTAGATTAAAAATTTCAAAAGAAAACATCAAAGAAAATTAAAAATACATTACACTGGAATGGTTGCTGTGCACTGGAATTGTGGAAGTGTAACCACGAAACTTTCTTAATTATTATTATGTTTTTTTATTTTATTATTTTATAAGAAACGGGTATTGCAATAAGTGGAATCTATCTATATAAATAAAAGATAATCTTCGTCATGCTTTTCTCACGGGCAATTATACGTTGCATGCTCCCGTGTGGGAAAACCAAGCGATTTGTTTATATATGCACCAAATGGAATCACCAAAAATATATCCCAGAGCAATCCCATTGCAGTGATTGAATTTTATGAAATACAATTAATACTGAATTGCTGTTGTACATATCATCATTATTTTTGTAATATAATGTGTCAAATATAATAAACAATTTAAGCATTTCCGGGTCTACTAGTAGTTTATAAAAGGTGTTGAAAATGACCTTCTCCAATAAGAATACAACACTCACTGCATACGTTTCAATTTGTTTTCAAACACTTTAACCAGCTGATATACTGGATGTTTCGTACGTATGCCGTTATTGCGGTTTTTAGTTTAATCAATCGTGCTTGGTCTATTGCGACACACTTCTTGTTTCGCTACCTCCTTATAAAAAGTAATATTAAGACTCAGGTCCGGCGATCGGGTGCAGGCCACAAACCCTTTCGAAATGATTTGTTTACCAGATATTTCGTTAAAACGTCATTGACCTGTTATCTGTGAGCGCTGTAGCGCCATCCTGTTGGAACCAACCGCATGATTGATTTCCACTTTCGTTAACTGAAAAATTAAATTTGTTAAAATAGCACAATAACGATCTCTATTAACTGTATTTTCAAAAATAAATTGGATCCATAATGAGCGTTCTACTCATCCGACCCAGACTCCCAATTTTCGCTACGTGTAAAGATTGTGTAATTCATGGGAGTTAGTTGTCGACCACAGTCGCGTATTTTGAGAATTAATATACCCTCCCAGATAAAACCACGCTTCATCTGTAAAAAATTGTAACGTCGATGATACTACGGAATTTTGGTCAATAAAACCTTTAAACGACAGAAAATAATTTAGTATTTTGGCATGATCTGTAGGTTTCAGTTCTTGAAAATTCACTACTTCATCGGGGAAAAGTTTCAGTTCTTTTCTTACAGGTTTATGTGCGGTAGCAAGTCCGGTATCTTACTGCTGTGTTAACTTATGCAATGACTTTGATGGACTTCAGGCTTTAGAACCCGAAATATCAAGCAAGTTCTGTTTGTTTAACTTAGATGAGCGGTTAAAAGTTTCTTTTAGCTAATAGTTTTTTTCTAGTTCAGTAGAAAAAAATTATAATTCACAAATCATACGTACATAGTTAGCATTTCCTTTTGTAACACATGTCATTCTTTGTAACAAAGAAAATAACTTACCGCAATCAAACGTTGCTGATATCCCTGAAAATATAAAACTAAATTTTTCAAAAAGGAATTTAATAAATAATCTAATTTATTCTGTTTTAGGAAATCATTCATTTGGGTATTTTATTTTGTATTAATTTTATTCTTAATCTAACGAAGTACGTCACGTATTTTTTGCTCAAATATTCTACACTACAATTTTGCAAAGTTTTATTCTCTACTTTTTTATCAACTCAACAACTAATTTTATACAAATAAATCAAATCAACACAAAGGTTATTTTGAAATTTTTAAAGTGATTTTTCTAAGTATTCCTTTAAAAAAGATTATTCAATAACAAGAATTAAAAATATTGTCTTTAGTAAAAACTGGAAATTAAATTTTCAATAATTAAAGTTTAAATTAACTGTATTACGTTCATGATACTCCAATTTTCTTTTACACCAACTATGTTTGCTATTCTCTTTTACCTTACCTTCTTTATGTCTTTTACTGATGTTATTAGCTCTATTTTAATTACTTCTACTTTCGTGATACGTCCCAGGTAGTTGTTGATCTTTCTGTTCTAAATTAATTATGATTAAGCTTCTACTTTAGTTTACTCGTTCTCATTACTTTTTTATTTTTCATTCTATACTTTCTTTTTAATTTTTTTTTCGCCTTCCTCTGCACTACATTCAAACGCATCAAACTTTTCTTTTTAATTTTATATATAACTGGGCATGATAGCGGTTATGTAGAACTTTATATACAATACTTAAACTAGCAAATATTTAAGAATATAAAATGACCTAAACGAAAGTTACTCGGACTGGAAGGAGACACCTCATGGTTACCTTGGATTTGAGAACTTGACAATTGGGCGTTATTTCAAGGTTATCACGACATTTTCAAATGGAATTGCCTATTTTTTACCACACCAATGAAAAGAGCGGAAAATTTTAGATTGGAATATGTGGTCACACAAATGACAATCAGTTTCTTGAATATGAAAAATAATGACTAAATTATTGTAATTTGAAGGGTATATGCTTAAATACTATGAAATATAGAATATCTAAATATCATAAGATGATATTTAGGTAGATTTAAATTCTGCCATTGCAAAAATTTGCAAAAGATTAATTTTATTAATCTTATTCAAAAAAATCGGGTATTATATTCGGGAGTTATAACGCCATTGATTACGGTGTTGCATATTAAAACGTTGGTTTTTCTGATAAAAATTGTTCTTGCATTTATTTTATTTTAACAGATTTATAAAACGATGCATATCCGGAAAAATTTCAGTAAGATCTAATGATTTGGATATCAACAATGTAAAATTGGTTCTTATTTACGTCCTTAGTTGGATGAAAAAGAAAACTACTGCGAAAAATATTAATGACCTAATTAAAAAAAAAAAAAAATTAACAGTTAATTTTGTTCACTAAAATCTAGTGAAATTTTATTTTATTTTTCATTGCAATCACAGACATATTAATTTATTAGTAGAAAGTTGAAGGATCAAAGTTAATCCATCTAAATCTGTTGAAGGAAATTCTATATTTGAGAAGGACTTTCTATATTTATATTTGTATTAACACTTAAACTGGTATCAAAAGGTCGAAAGTACCTTATTACGGAATCTATTTTTAGAAAATTTCCATTAGGAAATTAGAATTTTTTAGTCCTATGGAATTTTATTTTTATCTCAAAAAATACGTTATCATTAAGTTTTAAAGTTATTTAAAATAAATTACAATGTGGGGGTCTATAGGTTATACTACTGTAAACTAAACAACTTTTTATTCTTAAATTTTTTTTAATTACGTGAATAAATAAACTGCTTTTAATCAATTTTTTTAAAGAATTTAAACTAAATAATTTTGTGATTTAACTCAATATTTTTAATCAGCTTTCTATTAATAAAGGAGATCTATTCACTAAATATGTTGAATACAATTTAATTATGAAACTTCGTAAGTCGTATTTAACATTCTATATGCATAAAATAATGTGTTAATTATAAAGGCTTAGCTTGTTATACTTTTAAATAATAACCTATACAAATATTATAATTAACTTGCTTTACATTTGCATTATTTATGAAGTTGTAACTAACCTAGTAATTTTATATACTGTTACTGCTTGTTAATTTATAATATTGGCTAGTTAAATTATAGTTGAATTCACGGTATTCAAATCTACTTCCTTTCAATGTTAAACTGGACTTAAACTAACTGTTAAACTATAAACTGTATTGCCTTCAGTTTGTTGTAATGTAATATAACGGATGTGATGATTTAATAACTTAAAATTCATCCTTATAAAAGACGGTTTGTATTACAAAAGTATAAGACTGCTTATTAATACAAAAGTGATACCTTGTGATACATTATCATTATTCCACAATTTCACAGCTTTTACTTTTGCCGGTGACATTCCTTAAACTCGGAGTAATTTATACCAACGAGATTAGGCTTGCTATTGTTGACCAAGTGCCTTCCGGGCAACATGGCAGGTGTCAATTATCATGCTCCTTTGCATTAGCGCGTGGGACTTCCACTGGATCTTCAGTTTTTCAAGACTGTTGTGGCAAATTAGATGGTATTATTCCCTACGCAGATATAATTATTGGGATTATATAAACTTTTTGATTCCCCATTTCTTTAATTTCAAAACCAAGATCTGTATATTTCTGCAGCTTCTCATTGTGTTTAGTGTTGATGTTACTTGATGGGATGGCTACGTCTATTAGGTAAGTTACTTTTTCCATTTTATCAACTAGTACTATATCTGGCTATTACAGTTTACTGTTACAATTCCCTGTTTCCTGAAACTTTTGCGTTGTTCTCCAGAAAGGAGGCTGGCTCATAAGTAGAGTAGGGCCCTTTTCAAAACTCTTATTATTATAATTTTTATAGCCATTAACGATGGCTTGATAGAACGGGCGTTGCCTGCTGTGGAAGTAATCCCGTAAGTTTTCGTTCTGGCCGTAGCATAGATTTTTAATATGGAGTACTCCTCTTCCACCTTCCTTTCTCGGGAGCGTGAATCTTTCTTTTGAGAGTGGATGCAGTTAGAACCTTTCTTGGTAGAATATTTTTTTAGTGAGTCTGTTCAACTCGTCTAACTCTGTATCACTGTATTTTATTATACCTATCGCTTACGTGAGTACTGGCACTGCATATGTGTTTACTGCCTTCACTTTATTTCCCCCATTAAGTTCCGATTTAAAAATTAATTTTAATTTCTTTTCATACGTTTTCTTAAGTTTTCCTTAATGGATGTGTGCTCCAATTTTATCGTTGCTCGCATCCTAGATACTTGTACATGTCCTCTTCTTTCATTGCTTCTACACTACCCTGGGTCTGCAGGTCGTAATTCTGCGCCTGGTGGAATTTTCCCTTTACCAATGGCATTTATCTTGCATTTACTTATTCCTAGCTCCATTTTAATGTCTTCGCTGAACATTTCGACAAGTTTGAGTTGCTGCAGCTGATGTTCAGTCCCTCCATAAATCTTTAAATCGTCCATATAGAATAGGTGTGCCATTTATCTCTGCTCGCGATTTTATATTATAACCGTATCTCGCCTCCTTTAGCATGCTTGAAAGCGGGTTGATAGCCATACAGAACCAGAGCGAGCTTAGAGCGTCTCCTTGAAATATTTCTCTACTTACATTTATGGGTCCGGTTTGTATTTTTCTTGTTCCACTGTTTGCAATTAGTATCGTGCTCCAAGCACTCAATGCGTACCTCAAGAACCTAATCGTCTTTTCATCAACACGATAGGTTTCTAAGATCTTCGGCAGCCATGAGTGCGGCACACTATCGAATACCTTTTTATAGTCTATATAGGCCATCCACAGATTTCTTTTAGTGTATCGGGCTTGTTGCGTGGTTACCGTATCTGATTATTTGTTTTTTGCTCCCCCTTGCGGCTTTTGCATATCCCTTCTGCTCCAAATGGACTTGGTTGGTTTCCAGATGCTTGTATATTTTGTTGGCTTAAAATAAACTTCTAATTATTATTATTATTATTATTATTATATTAAAATGTCTCGGAAATGTTGCATATCCTGAATTTCAGTATGAGGGGCCATTGGGGCATACCCTCATTCAGTGCTGTGATACATTTAACACAGTTCATTCTATCCTGTACGTCTGCAGAATTACTGATTTTTGGGCTTTTGGAATTATTATTTTAGTATCCAGACCAACCTTATCTATGTATTTCTTTAAATTTTTGTTAATTAATCCATTTGCTGTATTACAAATTATAATAATAATAATTGTTATAATATTATTATAGTTATAACATTATTTAATCATTATATATAATGATATAATTACTTTATTTATTTTTAATAATTTGATTAATTATTATTTTAGAATATTTATGTATTATTTTCAATTTATAAATGTTTGTAGTTTGTAGTTTAATTAAGTAGATTCTTAAAAAAATGTAAATACCAAGAGTTGGCGTATTTTATTGCTTAGTCACTTTAATGCCGATCTTCGTGGTCGAGTCGTAGCGTCTCGGGTCTTTCACGCGGAGGTCACAGGTTCGAATCCCAGTCAAGCATGGCATTTTTCATATGCTACAAATTTTAATTTTCACATTCCCACGTGCAAGCTTCTTTGTAAGGTTCTTTGGTGAATTAATTTATCAGTTAAAAAAAAAAGTTAACTTGTATAATTTCAGTACATTACTAAAATTTGTCTACAAAAAATGATAAAAAACTAAAGGAAAATAACAATTTTTTGATTACTTTTTAAATACATACGATTTTTGATACTTTTTCCTTATGTGAATTTTGCAATCGTTTAACTAGTAAACAATAAGGAACCTCCTCCCACGGCCCAATGAGATGAGAATGATATGTTAATGAGGTGTAGTCTTCTGTAGATTCACGTCGACAATTCCTAACACGTGTGGTTAAATGAACCCAAACCACCAGAGTGTAAAAAAAAATTAACGGAAAGACGGGTTCGCATCGGCTGGGTTCATTGTGGAGCGTACATAAGAGAACCGGAAGAAAGATGTTTTAGATGTTGGTCTTTCGGCCACGTCTCTGCGACCTGCAAGGGTGTGGACCGTTCGCAACTGTGCTACGGGTGTGGAAAAGCGGGTCATCACAGAGCACAATGTAAAGACCTGACAACGTGCATGCTATGTGGTAAGGAGGGCCACAGGACCGGTCGGTGTACTGTTGCAAAATAAGATTTCTACAAATCAATTGCAATAGGAGCCGACAGTCATTGGCTTTATCGTGGGACACCGCTTTGACGGAGCGCTCAGACATCATTTTTGTGTCGGAACCTCCTTATGATCTTACTACTGGAACAGGATGGCTAGTGGATGCGACAACGACAGCAGCTATTGGTTTTCCGGTGTCTGGGATCCCTATAATTAGCAGTGGCAGCAGTGACGGTTTTATATGGGCCGACCACGGTGAAATCGTGGTATTTTCTTGCTACAATTCTCCAAATGCGGGAATAGATAATTTTGTAGTATTCCTAGAAAATCTTGCAGGAGAGGTTATGAGGCATAGAGGTCGTAAAGTCTTAATCGCTGGAGACTTTAACGCCAAAAGTCCCGAATTTGCGGGAACTGTAAACAGTCTAAGAGGGCGTCACCTGAGTGAGTATGTTAATACACTAGGGCTGACTTGTATAAACGGTGAAGATATGACGTTCCGTAGACGAATGTCTTGTTCAGCAATAGATTTAGTCTTTACAACGAGTACTGATATTAACGACTTCTTTGATTGGAGGATTATAAATAGAGTTTATCGAACCATCTATTTATAGCATTTGAGTCCCGATCCAGGGAAATTTGTGTAATGTCGGGAAGGCTGATCGTCTCCAAAAAAGGATGCTTACGGTTTAGGGACAGAATAATCCTAAGACTTGCTGGCGATATGTCCCCCGAAGACTTTGTGGAACAAGTTCAAGAGGAATGCGGAAAAGCGGGGGTCTTAGTTTATCCCCGGAGGCAGCAACATGCTTCCTGGTGGTCGCCTGATTTGGAACAACTACGGAAGGCAGCATGGAAAGCAAGAAGAGCCTACCAAAGATCGGGTAGGCAGAATGCTAGATTAAGGGATGCTGCGCGTGAGGTATACGTGGAAGCAAGGAATGCATATAATGCATCAATTAAAAGGGCTAAAGCCAGTTGCTGGAAGCGACTGTGTCAAGATATAGATGCTGATCCATGGGGCAGGGGTTTTAAAATTGTTACCAACAAGTTAGGGAAGAGATTACCTGCCTTAACAGACGATAAAATCCATCGTGTTGTTAAGGAATTATTTCCTCAGCAAGCGGATCCTATTCGGGAAGAGATTGTGGATAATAGCTTTGAACTTCTTGACGCTAGTGAGCTATTAATGGCGGTGAAAAGACTGAAGCAACATAAGGGACTCGGGCCAGATGGCATTCCAGCCGAGATAATCAGAATATTAGCAGAGAGGATGCCTGCAGAGCTTCTTAATATCATGAATAAGATCCTGACAGATAGTTGTATTCCAATGCAATGGAAAGAGTCCAGGTTGGCCCTTATCAAGAAACCGGGGACCGATGACTTACAAGTAGCATATAGACCTATATGCATGAATAACATCTGCAAACTCCTAGAGAGATTGTTGGAATTGCGGCTGAAAAATGCGATTGAAGAACATGGTGGCCTTTCTAACGCACAATTTGGTTTCCGTAAGGGGCGTTCAACGGTGGGTGCTGTTAAGACAGTTATGCGTCTGGTGGACGAAGCGGCATCGGGTACTTGGCGCACCAGGAAGATACCAATTGTGATATTGCTTGATGTGAGCAATGCTTTTAATTCGCTGAAATGGGATGCGATCCTACAAGCGTTGAGAGATAAGGATATTCCTGGATACCTAAGAAGAATTATCCAGAATTACCTGCAGGATAGGTTTGTTGTTTGTCACCAGGGTAGATCCTGCTTCCGCTTCAAAGTGACGTGTGGAGTGCCTCAAGGCTCTGTCTTGGGGCCACTCCTTTGGAATCTGGTCTATGACGGAATTCTCGGGCTGAGTTATCCTCTGGGTGTTTTCCCAGTGGCTTTTGCTGACGACCTGGCCTTGGTTGTTACTGGAAAAACTGAAGTAGAGGTATCGGAGAAGGCAAACGCAGCGATACGAATGGCAGTAGTCTGGATGTCTACTAAAGGCTTAAAACTTTCGCATGGTAAAACAAAATACGTAGTCATGACAGGTCGTAGGAGAATATCTGACATCCTAATTCGAATAGGGGGTAATCTTGTCCAGCAACAGACTTCAGCCAAATATTTAGGGATCTGGCTTGACAAGAGAAGGAGTTTTACGGCACACGTGAACGAAATACGTAAACGAGCTGAATGCACGGTCAAAAATCTTAGCAGATTACTCGATAATATGACAGGATCCAGAACTGCGAAGCGTAAGATTTACGCTCACGTAGTTAATTCCATCTTCCTTTACGGTATACAAGTCTGGGAAAGAGCTCTGCGTGCCGACAAGAACAGAAGAGCCCTTGAAGGAATTTAACGGCGCATGGGCTTAAGAGTGATATGCGCATATTCTTCAGTCTCCACCGAGGCAGTACTCGTAATTGCAGGAGTTCCTCCGCTTAAACAACTGGCGGAGATGCGAGTGAGTATAGCATGTGGACAACCTTCTAAAGAAGCATATGAAGAGATGCTGCGTAATTGGCAACATCGTTGGGATGTAGCCAACACGGGACGATGGACACATCGTTTGATACCTTTGATCCGACCATGGATAGAAAGGAAGTTCGGGGATATAAATTACTGGATAACGCAATTTTTTACAGGGCATGGGTCGTTCAGGTCCTATTTATGTGCGAGACTAAGGGTAGATAACAACAACTGTCCTTACTGTGGGGCATATGACTCCCCTGAACATGTAGTATTTGAATGTAACCGTTGGACTGAAAGCAGGCAATCCTGCGTAAGACGTATAGGGCCATTATCTACGGAGAATGTGGTGGATAAAATGCTACTTAACGAGGATAACTTTAATGTGATCTCGTCGTTTATGACCGCAGTTATAAAGAAGAAAGATGAGGAAGCTCGTCAAGAAGAAACCGCTCGCTGATGACGGCTTGTCGTAGGTGGAATTTCCACCTACGAAATAAAAGAACTAACCGGTGAACTGACCTGCCGTGCCGGACATACAGCCGGCGTGCGGGGTGGCGAGCTAGAGTAAAGGACACTCCTCTGGCGCGAGTCAAACTTGATTGTAGATCCGTTCCAGAGGAGTAGGTGGGAATATAAAAAAAAAACCACCAGAGTGTCGGCCTCCGTGGCGCGAGTGGTAGCGTCTCGGCCTTTCATCCGGAGGTCCCGTGTTCGAATCCCGGTCAGGCATGGCATTTTCACACGCTACAAATCATCCATCTCATCCTCTGAAGTAATATCTAACGGTGGTCCCGTAGGTTAAACAAAAAAAAAACCATCAACGTACACTGACATCCACTGTCTAGTATTTAAATCCGTGTAAAAGCAACTAACCTTTACTAGGATTTGAATCCGAGACCCTTTGACTTCAAAAATTAACTGCTAAACAATTAATTTTCCACGACGAGTTTATCCCTAGAGCTATGATACTTGGTGGGCTTGATATTTGAGAATCAAAAAAAAATTATTGTTCTTGATTTTTAGACAAGTAAATTTTCAGCTGAATGTATTTTTCGGTAATAAACATTTTAAGTGAGTGTTATTTTTTAAAAACGAAAAACCCATACGTTTATTTCATACGGTGAATAAGAATTTTTTTTCTTAAATAAAAAGCAACCATTATTCTATTAAGGAAAGTACAATATTATTTAAATAAAATTGTGATTAAGGGAAATCGGATTTTCCTGTTTTCCACAGATTAAAAATGTTGTCTTTAGTTACATTTTCTAAAAACCCATAATAACTCATAACTCATAAGCTTTTATGTCAATAAAATACAGTACCAGGCAAACAAAAAAGAATATTGGATTTTAATTTATAATACTTGTCGTATGAGGTCTGTGCTAAACACAGATCGGGTGTAAAGTGCCTTTACATATCAATAGCATAGTACAGTTAGTTATGTAGATAGACATTGTTATGAATACATTGTTATTTTTATTTTCCTTTAGTTTTTTAACATTTTTTGTAGGCAAATTTTAGCAATGTGCTGAAATGAAACAGGTTAACTTTTTTTTTCTTTTCTTTTGACTGATAAATTAATTCACCAAAGAACCTTACAAAGAAGCTTGTACGTGGGAGTGTGAAAATTAAAATTTGCAGCGTATGAGAAACGCCATGCCTGACTGGGATTCGAAACCGTTACCTCCGCGTGAAAGACCGAGAGGCTACAATTCATAATAATGTTTATCTACAACAAAAACAACAGCAAAAAACAGCATATTTTAACATTTATGTCTAGTTAACATAAACATTTATCGTTACAAAGGTTCATTTAGCAGTTTGCAGACACTCTCAGCAAAATTCCGTCTTGTTGAAATGTAACGATGTCAGCTATTCCTCTAGCCGTTAATTCTGGAAGCAACCACGTTTTAATCATGTAAGGATAGCTGTGCTGGTTCACAGAACTGTCAAAGAAATACGGTCCAAGCAGATAGTTTGCCGTTATCCCTCGCCAAATCATAACAAGCTGCGGATTGCATTCAATTTCCTCATAAAAGTACGGATTGTCTTTTGTCCAAAAATAGAAGTTAGATTTAGAGAGCTACGATAAATCGCGCACTCGTCAGACAGAGAACAAAACGTTTTTTTGATCATTTGCATGTGGGAAGCGTGAGAGAAGTATTTCACATGCATGCACACGTTGTTTCAAGTCACGCTCAATCAACTCATTTACTGAGGATGACCTTAAAACATGAAATATTCAAGTCTTTCCACATGTGGTCTCCCGTAGTCGATCTCGGGATGCCTAATTCTGCAGACCGCTTACGAGCTGACTTCAATTGATTCCGCCACGGCAACACAATTTTCGGTCCAAGTCGTCGCCCTTCCGCTACGTGGTACATCGAGTACAATTCGATGTAAGGTTTTCGCAAAGGTTTTCTTCTCGCATGCGAATAACGTTGGTCGTGATGGCGGCGGTTTTCCAAACCGCACAGCGAAGTCCCTCAAAATGGCTGCCGTTGTCTTTTTTGTGATTTGACGTTTGTGAACCCACATAGGAGCCACTAAACGCTCCTCAACAGTGAAAGCAGTTGTATCCGCTATGGTTTAACTCGAGACTGTAACGTACATCCCGCACTAACCGAAGTGACATGCGCATGACTAAACTTATGGTGGGAAATAATAATAAAGAGTCAGTCTGCTCAACAATAGTAAAAAAATACCGTTTCTTTATTGTATTGTATTCATAACAATATGTATCTACATTTCAAACTGTACTATGTTATTAACATGTAAAGGGATATTTTGCCCACACTGTAGTATCGATTTATAAATAGAACGAAAGAGGTGAAAGGACAGTTTCAGTTACGTTCATGGGTGTAGATTGATTTCCCATTTTTTTGCGTAGCAGCGCCACTAACAAAGACATGCTCATCAAAATGATCCAGCATGAAGATTATGACTTTCTTGATCGTTTTATTTAGTGATAAATCAGTATTTTATTTTAGTAGCAAAGTTAACAAATAATATTTTAGTATCTGGGAGTCAGAAAATTCCCGTGAACTCTTACAATGTGAAAAGGAATCCCAAAAATTAAATGTCTTCAATGCGATATCCCGACAGCAAATTTACGGGCCGTTCTTTTCGCTGAAGCCAGTATAACAGGAGTTGCTTATTTAGATATTCTGCGTACAGAATATCCAAATTAACAACAACAAGATCATTCCTCAACTGCAACAAGATCATGCGCCTCCTCACCGGTAGAACTCTATACTGGATTGGTTGAATGACATTTTCCCCAACCGCTAGATCGGTCGGTACGGTTCAGACGACAAGGTTTTTCTTTTGGTGACCTCCAAGGTCATCCGATAAAACCCCGTATGATTTTTTTCTTTTATGGTATTATAAAGGAACTTGTGTATGTGATTCAAATACCTTCTGATCTACTCGATTTAAGGCGTAAGATTGAAGCGGTTGCCACTTCCATTTCTCTAGATGTGCTTGTTAAAGTAGAGGATGAACTCCCATATCGATTGGATTTTGTCCCTCATGTCGAAAAGTGTTCACATTGAACACCTGTAGAGAAAAACTCTTGTAGAGTTACTCTTTGATTTTATTTGTGAGTATTACTGTACGTCCAAGTTAAGATATACTAAACAGATTTAAAACTCAGATATTCTTTATTGTACACTCTATATTTTTGTCAGTCAAATTAATGAAAAGAAATCTATGGTTATTTTTAAGGTTATATTTTTTTTCTTCAAATCTTCGGCTTAATGCCAAATACTTAAAATAGATTTATTTTAATTAATTTATATATTTATTAATATATTCTTTTCTTTTTTTTTGGGTGGGGGCGAAAAACGCCATAGCGTTATCATCGCCCGGATATAAAATTTTATTTAGAAAAAAAAGTAAATAAATTGCTAAAAAACTAAACATTGAAACTAAAAAAAAAAATTAAAACAAAAACTTTCAACTAGTATCACAGATAAAGTATATTTTTTAAATGGGACTTAAAACTAGTTTCACAGCCTTAAAACTAAAATTAAAAATAAGCGTAAATATGAAAGAGTAAAATAAAACTTAAACTAAAAAGAATTTAACAAAGTTCAAGAGGGATGTAAAGGGCCCCAACTTGTATAACAAGAAGACTAGAACTAAACTTAGGTTAAAAACACAAAACTAAAAACTTAATACTAATATCACTAAAATAAATATAACTATTATCACAGATAAAAACTTATGAAGGTTTTCCATCCGTTTATACAGATCTTATAAAAATCTCTAATTGTAAATTTAATGACAGTACCTCTTACAGTTATTGAGAAAAGTGTACCTTAGAACGTTAAAAAAAAAATATTTTGGAAATTTCTGGAAATAATGTGATATTTATATTTGATTAATAAATAGAACGTTCTACCTCCATAAAATAGATAATCAGGGACCCTGATTAGAAGAAGACTTCTTCTAGATCTTTGAAGTACATTAAAGAACTAGAAACTGCGCTTGCAGGCCTAGAAATCAGAGCGAAATCTTTCGTCAGTCGACACTCGTTTCCAAATCTATGTGTATATGAACTTTCTTCTTTATTTTCAATAATAAGACATGTTCTGAAAGTTTGTTATATACTTCGTGAATCACTCTCTGTACGGGCTGTTTCCTATCAGCAATAATTTTATATGGTACTTTTAAACTGAAAACGTATCCATTAGAAGCTTTAATTTAAAAATCCATAACAAATATTTTGTTGCGACAAATAGTATAAGTTTAGTCTCAAATAAACAGAAGAAAAAAGTCTGTGGAATAAAATAAGTTGGAAAACAATTTTTTTTTTCTATTCTAGTCCCCATCCTATTCTTCTTAAATGTTTAGCATTAGTAAGTAGGGTAAGTTTCACAATGAAATGACAGCCCGTGCCTCGTCTTACAATCCGAAGTCTACAATGGGTAGGCTGTTTTATAAGTTTCTCTTTGCAAAAGTTAACTTAGAATTTACCTTTTTTTTTTTTATTAATATCACTACTTCAATGTTTAATATCGCTATCAATATCACTATCAATGTTTAGTTTTAATTACCACACACATTTTGTAATTGTTTAAAAACCATAAATATTCCCAAATAAAAGTACTATTACTTGAAAAAAAATAATAAGTTAATTTGTTTTTATTGGTTTCCTTAAATCGGTTTTGTTTTAACTTCTGGCGTATTTTATAAAGTTCTCCTATCGTAACATTTATTAAGATAGGAGAAATATTTTAATTTACTTTAAAATGTTACAAATACTCTTTTTTTATCAAAAAATCCGTACGTTTGTTTATGCCGACTTTTTGAAGAAAAGTAAGGTATTACTTTCTGTCGCATGGTAGTAATGGGAGGGGTGAAAATAAATTTTCTTTAGTTTTGAGGTATGAAGTGTACGAAGATATCATTCACTTAAATTGTGGTTTCCTTATTTATGGGCATAAGTTTATAGGTCTAAGAAAATTTTTGTGGCTCGAAAATCTCCAAAACTGCAAGATCAATTTCATTACAAATTAAATATGCTGTAGTAGTGCATCTGAAATTTGCGCGTATGAAAATTTCATTAAATTTAAAAAAATTTAAATTTATAAAATATATTTTTTTCTTAAAAGATGAGAGTTCCTTTTATGAAAATACTTTTCAAATATTTTTTTACCGACTTTTCAAAGAAAAGTATGATATTACTTTCGGTCGCTTGGTGGGATTTTGAGATGAAGTTGAATTTTCTTTTCATTTCATTAAGAGGTACGATGAGTAACTTAATTTTAGAGGTAACGAGGACTCCCTTAGGGTTCCGATCGGACTTCTATCAGGGGACGGCAAAGTAAGACCGTTTTCCCGGTGGAGGGTTCCTTTAGGGTTCCTCATTTGAGGCCTGGCGTCAAGACTGGAGTCTTGGTGGGAGGGATCTCTACGAGGTCCCCTCAATAGAGGCATGGCGACTGATTAAAGACCGATTCCCAACTGTCTGGGGTGAACGAAAGTTCTCGACTAGACAGTTTGAGGCGATGGCATTCCCTGGAGCTGTGTTTATGCTTTGTTGCAAGTCCGACTCCAGGGGTGGGGATAAAAATTTATGAACTCACAAAAGAGAAAGAAAAAATCCTAATACTTATTATTCCACTATTGATTTATCCTAGCATTTTTTTTTTATAATAAATTTTTTGTAGACTTTACATACTGGCAAAATAAATACAGCATGAGAGTAGAAAATTATACGCTTATATTATTTTAAAAGATAGAATACCTTTTCATTATTAATTTTTCATTATACGTATCTGTACCGTAATGAAATATTTTACCAGTGCAAGAGTTTCTTTTTTATTAATATATAGATAATTTATTATTTTCTCGGCGAATATAGCTATATTAAAGGTGATCATGTCAAAAATGGAATACCGGTTTGTTTGCAAATATTTATCTTTATTTGATTTTAAAGTCCAGCTAATTTATGTAGACCAAAAATAAACATATATTTGTATGTATGTGTGAGTGTCACAGCTTTTGCCCTTACATCTCACCATTGATCGAACCGATTTTTTTCTAATTTGGTTCAAATATTTTTTTATATAGGGCATTAATTGATTTTTGAAAATTTGTTAAGGGCGAGGATATCAAAAAAAAAAAAACAATTTGGATTTTCTTCAGAGGTGTTTTGGGAAGAAAATTATTTAAGCTTGTTGTTATTTATAAACCAACCCCTTACATCTTATAATTGAAATATATATTTTTTGTTCTTTGCTCTATCTTCCGATAGTGGTGAGCGAGTTTAAACTTGATGCTTGTATGTAGGGTCTCCTCGTTATTTTTAATTATTTAGTCAAATTGTGGTCACAATAATTTAATTTTTTTTTAAACAAAAAATATTTTTAATATTAAATAAATAAAAAATTATACCTCTAGGGTTTTCCACATTGTAAATTTGTGGAAATTATTAAATAATAATATAAACATAATTGTAAATTATGTTTTGTAAATTTTTGCACAAAAATTATACAAAATCAAATGTATTTAATATATTTATATTTTTAATGTATTTAATCGAACGTGTGTTAATGCGATGATAATTAGTTACAGGTACTAGAAACATAGCTTCCTACATATCAAACAAAACAAGAATTGATAGAAAGAAAATGTAAAAAAAATTCAGTTTTGAATTTTTTTTACATTTTCTTTCTATCAATTCTTAATAAATAATACCGTGCACTCTTATTTTGGCTATTTTTCATACCACATTTTCTTATTTATAATAATATTTAAACAAACATTACTCATTTTATCAGCAATAAAAAGTTCTTTCCAACATTAAACTAGGTTACACAATTATAACAAAGGTAATATTAATTTAATTAATAAAATTACATTGTTAAGAAATTACTGAAGGGTAGAGTAACACTCTACAAGTTATAGCTGTATATTATGTAACCTGATGTCCCAGGCTGCTACTCTGTTATGACATATTTAAACCTCTTTGAACTTGCTACCAACTTATTGTATATGAAACTACAGAAAGCTAAACCACCAGAGAACGGATGTAGATTGTTTCATATAAACTTGAAAATTAAGTTAAAATTTACGAAGAAACATTGTGTAGAATATGTATAAAGCTTTCGTAAATTAATTAAAGATCTTTTCTGAAAAAATACTTTAATGTTTGAATAAGGAGTGAGAATGTCTCATTATAAGTATAAATTAAACATTTTTGAATACACCTACATTTCAGTTACTTTATTCAGTAATATATTTTAAATTTCAATTTATTACTTATGCAATTATGTAAACTTTATAGGTTTAGCCCACTACTCTACAAAGAGACAATGTCTTTTTCGTTTATTCCCAAAAACCGCGAAAACTGCTGAACTAATCATTACTAAATTTTTAATTTAGCTTTCTCATAACCTCCGAAATGTTTACTACTCTTCAAACATCAGCTATCTTAATATTATATAAATCATAAAATACAACGTATAAATCAATAAGCTAAAATTCATTTTATTAAATGTAAGGTCATTGTCTACACAAATTGCAATTATCCATATCGATCACTGCTATGTCTATATCGACTTATTGACTTCTTGACAGTTACTTTTTCACTGTCAAATTAGGCAGCGACTCGAAAGTACTCATCCACAAGTGAGTAAAGTAGACTATATAGATTTTTATATTCCGAGTTAAGAAGATTCATCAGGGTTACCTATACTCATAATTGGCATAAATTCTACTTTTAATTTGGTATTAATATATTCATAACGCCTAGGTCGGCAAGGTCACAGAGAGGAAAAAGAACTTCTAGGGTTAACAAGAATATTTATGATCGCAGACAACGTGGATCTAAGCCAGAGCGTTTTCAGTGGCTTGAAGAATAACGTACACGTTCCAAATTATTACGAACTGTTGGATTAAACTTAACGAAATATATTACAATTTTTATTTTTCCGATAACTTGCACGTAAGATTTTATTTAATAATTTGGTTGATTTGATAATTTGGGTGAATTTGATTCACTTCATGGCTTGTTTTAATTTATTTATCTCTAATATTTTCTTCTTTTCTTCAAAGATTAGACCACACACTGCCCTGTTCCGAAGTTCACTTTTTTCCTCAATCTAATGATAATAATAAAAAATAAAGATGAACACCTGGTCACAAAAAACAGTCCATTGAAAACACAAATACCACACTCCACAAGACTACATCGACAAAAACATTGATATATACTTGGTTACGGAACGATCAGCTCTTTCCTGAAACAGAGGGATTCCTACTTGCCGTCAAAGACCAAGTCATACACAGGCAGACATAACGTAGCAGCTAAACTAATACACCAATCACTAAAAATCACCTACATAATCGACATTACCATCCTCAACGACAAACATCCAAACCAAATACACCAATTTAGCGATAGAAATAAAAAGGCTCTGGAAACAAGAAATAGCCTTCATCATCCATCCCCCTCGTTGTGTCAGTCACAGGCCTCAAAACCTCACACATTCATACCACATCTAGTACAGTTAGGATTCAATACTTACATACAGAGAAACTTCCAGAAATCAGTCTACTCGTGCAACATTGTCAGATCTTTCTTTAATACAGAATCATAGTAGTATTTGTACTGACTTGGCGTAGCCCGTCAGTGCAGATTTAGATTACAATCACGCGAGCGAGAATAATAATAAAGGCATAAAATTAAACTCGTATTTAAATAAAAAGAAAAAAGGAATAATGATGATGAAAACAAGATTACATTAAAAAACCGTTAATAATTGTCTAGCATTTCAGATAAACGGAAAAAACTATTAACTTTGTTAAATATTTTAAAAAAATCTATATTTCATATTGAAAATATTAGAAGATTAATATTATTAGTAATTCATTTTAAATTTAGCTAGAATAAAAAAGTTTTAAATAATACGTTAAATAAAAATGAAAATTTTTCTAGAAATTTAATTGACTATGAAATACTATTACATATTTAGAAAAGTTTTACCAATGTTATGCACTGTTTTTAGCGTACATTTCCAAAGGTTCTTTATACATTTCATTAAGTTCTCAAGGGTAAATGAAATTATGAAAAGAAGTAAAAACATGTATTATATATATTATTGACCTATTTCTACGTTAAACTAATGTATATATATATATATATATATATATATATATATATATATATATATTTAAAACTCGCAATACAATAATATAATATACCATAATACAATTATATATAATAATACTAATATAATATATATATATTAGTATTTAAAACTCGCTTCGCCCGCGTTATAATCGTATAGAACTTCAAAAAATGGAAATAGTTTTTATTAATTATGTGTGGGCTGTTGCTCTCAGAGTTTTCACTATTCACAATTTACCAGATATTTGACTAATTTTAGTCATTAAATATGTAAACAGTCGTCATTCTCTTGAATTTTATTTCCAGACTAATTTTTTTTTTTACGTATACTACGAAATAATACAAGTGATGTTTTATAGAAAATGACGTAAAATTTATTAAATCATATAGTAATTGTCTGAAGAAGTCGATATTGACATAGACAGTGACCGATATAAACAATATCTATCTATATAGACGATGACATTAAATTTAGTAAAACAAGTTGTAGGTTATTTCTTTATACTTTTTTTTTTATTTATAGTTTATGTAGTAGTGAGACTAGTGTGATTTGAACTTTGTTTACATTCCTTCAAAATAAAAAAGTTACAGTTAGAATTTCATAATGATTGGTTCAGTAGTTTTCGCGGTTATCGAGAACAAACGAAAAAGATGGAAATAATTTTTTTAAATTGTTTATTAAGAATTTTACCCAATCTTCAAATTTGTTTTATTTAATAAATTACCACAATAAAAACGCATTAATTTTTCCACTGACATCCATAAAAAAAATTCTTTCGAAATAAAAATCTTGTAAAATCCACCGGATAATTACAAGTTTAAATATTATAATACAGACCAATATCAATTTAAATAACAATAATCAAGTTACCTCTACATAACTTCTATAGATTTTTTGATAACGCCAAATTAAATTAAAATCTTTAAGAAAACTTGATAAAAATATAAGAATAAAATAAATATTTATCTTACCAAGATAAATATAAGAATGGTAATAGTAGATGATGAAGTAAAACAAATTGAAATAAATTAAAATTACTGAGCAGGGTTAGGATAACAAAGTTAGTAGGTGAGAAAACAGTAAAGGGATTTTTTAAAAGTTATACGCTAGAAAATAAACTATCTTCGAAGAGAAAACAAGAAAATAAAAAATATACTACACAGACGTTTACGTTTATAATGGTTCTTTATTTTATTTTATAGAAAACTTTTATTTTATAATAAAAAAGCGCTTTGAAATACAAACTCATCGCTGTAAAATAAATTAAAAAAGAAAATAACAATAATATCTGAAATAAGAAAACCAGTGAAATGCGATAGAAAATAAGTAAAACTCTAAGTAGTAGTTCAAATTTCTTAATAGTCTGTCTATATTTACGAATTGTGGAGGATACATTTTTAATTATGATAAAATTATTTTATTATTAAACTCCTCGCCCAGTGGAGGAGTCGCCGGCCGGCCAGGGTCAATGGAGCTATCACGTGATTTATTTATAGTTTTTCTGAATGGAAAGAGCTGGAATAAGCTGGCAGCCTACTGCAGAAATTCATGGCATTATATAAATCCAGGGAACTAGTTCAGGAGTTCCAATTATTAACTGCTTAGGATTTCAGTTGAAAATTATAATGTTAGGTAGGATGGTGTAGCAATATTTCACCTTTTAGTTTCAATATTGTTGTCGATATTTCACACTGTTTTCTAAGTTCCGGTTGTTTTAGGTTAAAGTGGATGAACTTTAACCTAAAAAAATATTTTTTTTGAGTGATTTAAAAGTAAATCTAAATGGTATTGGCTAATCTGGCATTTCTACTACCACCACCTCATTCGGTCGCCCTAAAGCAAAAGACCGATACTTTAATATTAATACTGGTAATGTTTGTTGACTAACCTTTAAATGAACTTGTATTCTTCACATCATCAACTATGTCTGCCAAGCTTTCATGGATGCTTAAAGGTTCTGTGAACCGTTGTACAATATTAATGGATATAAAAAGTTGAAATATTATCAATAAATCTTGTATAGATCATCAAAATTTAGAAAACTTAGCTGATTGATAGGTCGGAATTTATTGCATGTGACTGGCTTCTTGCTAGTAACAATGTTCTGTTTCCGTACAATATCCCCTCCAATATTAGCAGTGCCAACACAACTGCAGATTCTACAGTCATTTACTGATTCTACAGCGTATTTATGCGTTTACGCTTTCTAAACTATGTAGAGTAATAATTATTGTTAAATTATGCTAAAAAGGTATACGATTTTTTATATTTTTATTATCATTTTTTCTATAGTTACTATATTATAGCTATATAGTATACAATATAAGAAATGTTTCATATGTAAAGGTTAATGCATAATTTTGACATTTTATGATCGCTTCTACCTAGAACTCATTGTTGGTATGTATGTTGGCCTGATTTTTGGTTTTTATATTCAAACTGGATCTGCGGTGTGGGAAGGTGTAGGCATTGAACTCGCTCCCGAAAGCGGGCAAAAGAGAGAGAGAGATAATATGTATGTTTTTAATAGTCTTATTAAATTTGTGAATTTATTTTTCGATTCTTAAGTAAATCAAGAGGACATTGAGTAAATTGAATTGTAGGATGAAATTCTACAAAAAATTCTGAGTGAATAGTTTAATTGATGTTACATATAGGAAGAGTTTTTGTGTGAAACCTTCGGTATTAGAGGAAAGCGCGGGGATTGCGTTTCCGCGAATCGGTTAATTTGATAGTTGAGGTTTGTTAAGTCATGGTAGGTGATCGTGGTTGGAAGAGGCCATACGAAAGCAAGAGTAAGTTGTGTAAATAATCTGATGAAAATGTCTGCCGAGGCATTTGCATCGGTGGCGGCATCCTGATAGAGGCCAAACTGATAGCTGTGTTGTGTTTTCATATTTAGAGGGTCTAGAAGACCACTTCCAGTTATTACTACTATTATTATAATTATATAATAATAATGCTTTATTTTCAATTTTTCGTTTTAAAATACATTATTTACAAAAAATAATTACAATAGTTCACAACACACAGCACACATTTTACAGAAAAACAGCACACATTTTTAATTTAAAAATTGTCGTTTAGAAATTTGGAGTATTAAGATAAAATAATACTTTCAATGAAACAAGAACTCTGCTTAGTAATCCTAGGATAGTAACTAATCGGAAAGGAAAATATTACTAAATAAAAAGATAATAACAATATTAATGTTAATACTATCATCCTATAATTATCTTCATAGGAAGAAACAATTCCTTTAACACAAAAAAGATTAAATTTATATTTAAATATCAAATCGGTTCCAAGTAAGGAACCACAACTTAAATAGTATTACAGAAAGCACATAATGAGGGGTTTCCAACAAGCATTCTCAATAAAACGTACATACACGTTAAGATATAATGAATAAAGTTCATATATATATATATATATATTATATATATATATTTTCCTTTTATTCCTTCGTGTAAATTTTTATAAATTCTTTCGACTTTATCTAAAATATTCTATACAAGCAGATATTTTAATTTTAAGAATTTACCAATTCAAGAGTGGTGATAAATAGTATAAACGTTATTCAGTTTTATTTTTAAACTTGTAACTAATTATTCTCACTTTAATACCGTTAAAAAATTTATAACGATAAAAATTTTATCCAATTTTTTTTTGGGTTGATAATTCACCGTACAAGCTTGTGCATAAGAATATCAAATGAAAAATTTCTTCGTAGCCTTTGAATACCGATATTTCAACTCAGGACCCCCGGATTTTTTATAAATAAAAATTTATTATTATTACTTTTTATTTTTTTAATAGCTGCAAAGGGGTACCCGTAGGCATGTACTCCGCAGCTAGGCCCTTCGGGCGGTGTCTCGGTATGGGATTATTAGGTGTCCAAAATTGATTACTTCTTGTGTAAAAATATTTTTTTTTTTGAATGATGAAAATTTATATAACGAAAGTTAAATTAGAAATTTAACTCTAGAAATTACAAATATTAACTAATCGAAATCTTCCGCTAATGATCGGCACATTAAGGTACACCTACCTTTTGGTTATAGTTCATTATTTTATGAAGAAACACAATCAGATAAATAAAAAAATTATTAATATATATTTGGCATATATGCGATATATCGATATATCGCATATATATCGACATATAATAAGTATACATCCGACCATCAGGAGACATATATTAACGATTCGGGATTTTCCGCTAGTGATCGGTACATTCCGGTGCTAAGCTAAGGAGGAAGAACATAAACACAGACACACATACAAATGCTCTTTAGTAGGGTAGAATTTTTTTTAATAAAAGTAACATAATGGAGTAGAATGTAGTCATAGTCTTAGATTTCTTTCAATGTAAAATGAACTTTATATTTTAACGTATGACTGAAATTCACTGATGCGTGTACTCCGGTAGTAATAATACACTAAGTAAAACCTTTATATGAAATTCTCAGAGGTATTCATTCAGGTCACAGTTAGGTATTCAGTAGGTCACAGTTTTTTTAATTTTATTAAGTAAAAAGATTTTATTATTTATAGTGTTAAGATTGCTATTTTATTTTTCATGATTAAATTCTATCTTTATATCTTCCATCACCCACATTACTTTCCACTCAAACTGTTTTTAAAATGGTTGAATGGAACAAATTTATCTTCATATTAACTCTTTTTTTTTCTTTTTTAAATAATCAGACGGTGTGTTGTAATAATTGTATTGAACGATTTTTAGTACACAAAAAAAAGATGAAAGAAATAATAAACCAACAGAGAGTGATGAAAGGTACATAAACATTACAATATAAATTTATGTTCTTGTTATTTTCATTAATTTATTACGAAAACAATTTAATTTCAATTATTTCAACAGTTGTTGTACAACTAAGTTCTAACGGAAATTTTAATTTATAATAATAATAATGTTTTATTATTAAAAATCTAACAGACGTAAAAAAAATCACATAGAAAATCATGAGTCAAAAAATATTTCTTTCTTTTGATTGTAATCAGTTTTAGCTTTGCAGCAAAAAGCATCCCCCCCCCCCCGATTTCCATAGCGGAGTGGTAGAGTCTCAGCCTTTCATCCGGAGGTCCGGGTTTGAATCCTGGTCAGGCATGACATTATTCATACGCTACAACTTTACATTCTCATAGAACAAAATGACCAAAACAGTCGATTCCTGTTAAATAATTTTGTACATGGGGCATTGTTCATGTTAATTTTTTTTTTTCAAAATTTGTTCATGGAGTAGGGTATATGGCGAAAACCCCGATTTCCATTTTCGTCAGAGACATTTTAGGGAAAATTTTATTAAAGGAAATTTATTACCTACAATCCGTATATAAAAATAAAATAAAATCACCCCCCCCTCCAATTAAAATATAAATATATTTTTTTTTATTGTTTTTCTCGTATCTTCCTTCGGTTTAAACATCTTTCAACACTTTTTTGAAATTTTATACTTCGTATAGGTATCAAATAATGTCTACAATTTTTTAAAATTATAAATCCTGGACCTAAAATGTAAAAAAAATGTTCTTTTTCTTATTTTAGACTTTATTGAGGGAGATTTTAGATTTGGATAAAACTTTACTTAAGAAAATCTGTTAAGTTTAACCGTTGTATGAATACTTATCGAAACATTTTTGTTAAAATTTATTACCCACCATTGCAGTTGAGAATAGATAAGATTTAATTTTCCTGGCTGTAGCTGCATTACTGCTGCACCAGCAAAGTTGTAAAAGGAAAGTACAGAGCGAACGTCGTCCTAACTGTTTGTTGGAATGAACCGTTGGCAATTGTGTAATTCAGTAATTGAGTAAATATTATTTTACTAAATTTTGACTCTACTTATTGAACATGTACTTATTTCAAAAAATATTTTTACTGATATAAAATAGCTACTGGAATTTATGACTATAATAATATTTCACTCTGTCAGTGGGCATATTTCTTATTACTTTCCCGGCTACAGATGTATTATTGCGAAGGAAGCATTGCTATAAAGGGAAAGTATAAAAAACGATATCAAAAAGTTTTGTTTCAGATTTTTCCAAAAGTAGGAATTTCAAGACCCATCAGTCTAAATATTATTCATGCGCAGTTTTTCGCAATAAAATTATCTTTCGTTTCAGAAACGCACTGATTTTCAGAGTATAACGCACTGCATACGTTCGATTAAAGTATAGACTCCAGACACAAGTATCAAATTTTATCTCGCTCATCATTGTGACTGGCTTAATAAGCGCACATGAAAAATACACCACTACACAATTAACACAACCTTAAATTGAGGTTGTGTTGTCTGTTTCGACCATAAATTTAGTGTAACTGAACAACAACTTAACCAATCTTTTTAATAAAATTTTCACATGCATAACTTCAGATATGTGTATAATTTCAATGAAACTGATCTAGTTTCACTGAAAATTTTCGAGCTACAAATTTTACATGTAGGCCTATATACAATATATATATATATATATATATATCATGACATCCTTGTACGCCTATTAAATCACATATGCACATTTTTTGCTGCACTTCATTTAAACTTACTTCATTTGAAAGTGAGATACGATCCTCCAATTCTTTAATAAAGGGGACAGTTACACAATTGTGAAATATTTGTTTTTATTAACATCAAATATTTATACAATTATTTTTTTTTTAATGCTTTTATTTACAGTCGCATCAACAATTGCAGTCATTAGTGACTAAAGTAACGCTGAATGATCATAAAAAAAAACAAAAAATAAACAATAAAGAAACAGGAAAAATAAAGAATAAACATAAACAAGTAACAACAACTGTTGTTACTTGTAACAAGGCACTGTAACCGCAACAGACGTTTTATACCTTCTTTCCGGTTTAGTAGAAATTTCATATCTGAACCCAGGTCTAAGTTTTCAGATGGTTCCAAAGGCTGGAAAATCAAAGAGCAGATGGTGCACGGACCATTTGACCTTGCAATGTGAGGCTTGCATCTTCTGAGGAGTTTTCATTTAAGATCGTTGAATTAATAATTGTAAACTATCTATTAAGATAGAGTAAAAGTCCCTTTATTACTCGTATTACTAGATCAGAATTATTCGTATCTTCGTGAGTTGCTGATTAAAAAAAGTTTCAGATTTCTGGTTTGTCGTATACTGTGTACTGGCTACAAACGTTAATTTCGACCTTACGGTGTAAAATAATCAGTTTTTATTATTGGAATATTTAGTGAATAATGAAAAATGAAAAAGAAACAATCGGAAAGGAAAAAGAAAGGTAACATGAAGATATATTTCAAAAAACGCAAGAAGATGAATATGAAGAGGAAGAAAATGTTAAGAACAAGGGAAGAATAAAAAAATTAAGAGAAGATGATAAATAGAGGATGAAAACGTTAAGACCAAAGAATGAATAAAAAGATTAAAAGAGGATGATGAATATAAAGAGAGAAAATTTTAAAAATAGAGAACGTGTACACAAATTAAGATCAGAAGAATTATATCAAACCCAAGAGCGATTAAATGATTGGCAACAAAAAACAAACGAAATGATCAACTCCGACATGGGAGAATATTGTCCGACAATACCAAAGGAATAATTAACAAGAATTTTTTGCAATTTATTAAAGATCGGGCATGTATACCTCAGTGTATATATTGTTCTTGTGGGGGTCTATTTTTCAGTCACTCTGCAGTTAACTTTAATATAGATAAAATTAAACAAAAATTCCAGAATAATTAAATAAAATTAAACAGAAATTAAACTACGAAATCCAAAAATAATACGATTCTAAATTATAATTTTTAGTTAATATTAATATAATCAGATTTTTAACCAAATTTATTTCATATACACATATGTAATAATGCCTATTAAATTACACATACACATTTTTAAAAGTACATAAAATTTTATTTCTCTAACATCTGATTTTTTTTTAATATCACGGGTTAATAATTATTAATAAATCAATACATTTAAATTTAAAAAAAAAAAAGTTAAAAAAGTGAATTAAAACACGGACATGAAATCTGATTCAAACCGATGTGCTCTTCCCTTATAAGATCCAAATATTTCATTAAGATTTTATTTGGTTGTAACTCTGGAACCAAAGAAATTAAGTACCACTTACGACATATCATTGAAAAGCTCTCAATGAGGATTTATTACTGCAGTTAAGAAAAAGTAAAAAATCCAAATTGTTTTGAATTTTAGGCTTTTTTGGACACTTTTGGTTCAGTCGATTGCAATAAAAAGTGGAGATGCTCAACTAAATGTTACAGCAGTACTAAATCAAAAATTTCAACATCCTAAGGCTAATCGTTTTTGAGTTATGCAAGATACGTGCGTACGTACAGACGTCACGCCGAAACTTGTCAAAATAGATTCACGAATGGTCAAAACGGATATTTTCGTTGAAATCTGAAATTTTTCGCGATCGCAATACTTCCTTAACTTCATACAAGAAAGTAAAAAGTAATAGACATTTCCAGAAGATATAAGAGTATGTAGCCTGTATTTAATTAACAACTCTGGACTGGCTCAACATATATCCTTAAATAATTATAAAAAAAAAAAATGAAACCGACATCAAAACCATCTAATGTGATGACGTATATAAAATTAAAATTCTCACTGTCCCTACAGATGCTGTATAATGGGACTGAAATTTTTAAGACGAGATATCTTGATGTTTTATGATTTTGTTAATGGTGCTTCATATCTTGTGCAGAATCTCACATTATCTGCCCTGCAGAAAACCATATAACATCATCTAACGTGACGCATACATACAGAATATTAGGATTCCCACTGTCCCTACCTACCCAAAGGACGACGAAAAAAATATTTTTGTCAATTTTCAGACCGATTTTTTGTGTCCTAAAACCTTTTTCAACAACATGGTACCCCCAGGAAAAGCAGTTGCGACGACCGCAACAAGAGTTATTTCAATCGGATTAATAGGGAAAAAGTTACGCGCGAACAAAAATAAACAAAAAAACATCTACGGTACGAATACATAATATAGTTTTTTAAAGTCTGTTAAAAATAGTTCATATGTAAGAGGCATTTATGTGAATAAATTTTGGAGAAAATTTAAAAAATGGGGAAGAGTAGTAATCCCAATTATTCATTTTTCAATTTTTGTGTAGTGGTCGTAGAAAATTCCGCTTTAGTACAAAGAAAGTACAACTTATGTGATTTAAAATTTCAAAGTTTTAAGTCAATCACATTTAGTGGTGGGGAATATTCAACATTATTTACAGACAGTTTTTGTCACATATTTGAAAAAATCCCCGACAAAAATTTATTTTTTATAAAAAAAAGGGCTAAATCTGAACCAACTCTTTTGTAATGCACATTTTAATCTTTCGATCTTAATTGTACTCGATACTTAATTGTACTTATTATTGAGAAACTATTTAGTGGTCTTATAGTTTTGAATAATCAAAAACTACATAACCTCGTATTCGCTAGGGTAATGTTTTAAATTTGTATCAATACTCTAGTGTTTATATTTTTTTTCTTTTTCGTATAATCCAATCCAATAATTATTATTCGTTCTTAAATTTACTTCATTAGAAATTTGTGTTGATTGATTTCAGTTATTAATCAATTTTAATGAAACGTTAACGCGATTAAATTACAAAAATGAAATTAAACGAGTTTCTAAACTGCATACGATATCGGCAAACGTAATCTAATGCTCGCTTCACTCGCTATCCTCGTCTAATTAACCTTAAATATTAAACTGGCCGATTGGTAGGCCGAGTCAATAATTGACCACAATAACCAATTATTTAGTCTGTAAATAATGTATATTACACTTGTACATTGCTGAATTACGACATTTTTGGTGAGGGTACTGTGTAACTAACAGGGGGAGAGGCTTCATATTGAGGCTTTCCATCATTATTATTATTACAATAAAAATATGGTAAAATTTAAAAACTATCGGGAAACGACACGTTTATCTTGTTTATTCTTACTGATGAACACGATGATTATAACAAGAAATGCCAACATTATAGTGAAATCGCATCATCTTTCTAAATAATTATCTAAATTGTTAATATTTAAAAAGATATAAAGCATTTGTAATAAAAATCGATCATTGATAAAGCCGGGAAAGTTATGCAATCCTTTGTCGGATTTTTTTCTCTTTAAAAGTAACATTTTCCTGTTGAATTTTTATATAATAGCTACATTTATATATTACTTTTGTTACTATTGGTATCTCTTTCTTTTTACTATAAATAAATATTAGCACATGAAAGCATAAAGTTAATGAAAAAATAACTAAAATTAACTTTCGGAAATAATGAATTTAATTTAAATCACCAAAAGCCTATATTTTAATTTACATTTAAATATAATTCCAAAATAGTAGTTTTATTATGTAATACTAAATTATAACAGCAGCAAACTAATTTACTTTATTTTAATAATAGAAGTTTTTTATTCCCATTCTCCTATGCCCGGGTCCGCAGTTAAGCATCTACGCGGCCCTAGGAGGTCCCTCTCCACTGACCACTAATGGGGAGCAACCAGGTCCGGCTATGCCGTCCCCAGCCACCCACCCCACAGCCGGACTCGGTCTTTTAGTCTTGACTCTAATGGAGGCATTCCAGAGGGGGCGCTTCCACCGGGTCTCGATCTTTTATTGCTTAGAGGGTCAGAAGTCCCACCGCTTCATCGTCGCCACCCATCCAGGAAAGCCCGGACGAACGATGACTCCACGAAGAGCTGTCCCTCACCCTTCAGCACCCCAGTCTTTTTTCTTCAATACCCCCCTAATGAAGTTTGCTACTACACCAAACTGTCTCTCATCCTTTAACATTTTAGGAATAACGTCCACAACCGTGAGTCTTCCAGCCATCAGTTTACATTTAAGGCACTCCTGAGTCCACCTATCACAGTGGACACCACATGATCAGGTGTATCGTCAATCCTACAATACGGGCAAGCATCGTTCTCAGCTCTCTGTCTACCATACAGATAGACCCTGAACGCACTGTGGCCGGTCAGGAACTTTGGTGAGCTTACCAAATCCTCTCCCCGAACAACGGTCGTATCTCCGGTATTAGACGGTGGTCCATCTCTCTTTGCTAGATGCGTTCCATCGAGTCTGCTAATCCTTGAGCATAACGTCATGTGACTCGTCGCTGTCCATCCCTTCATAGACTCTGACACGATGCCGAGCCAGTTCACGATGTGGACATACATCCTACTTTTCGATGTACGGGAGCCCTCTACTGCCCCCAGAAGCCGGCTGAGACTTGCGATCACCTTCTCGGTATATACACACCTCGCGAACGTGGGTTGAAAAGGAACGGCGGCGATCTATCCGTATACCTAAGTACTTAGTGGCCAGTTGAGGAACCGCGGTTTATTCGCCAATTTTAATAGTTATCGAAGTGATCTTTCTCCTCCCTGCCATAACAACTATCGTCTCATCTGGGGACAACTGTAAGCCTTTCGTTCCAAGCTACCGATGAACAAGATAATCCGCTTCGTTAGCTGCAGCCATTACCAAATCTTCCGTCTCAGCCGTAACTAGAGGTACCAAATCATCAACAAAAGCAGTTGGGGTGACCCCCAGAAACGTCCACTCCGAGCACCCTATCATAGACTACGTTCCACAACAGGGAGCCCAGAACAGACCCCGCATGCGGCACGGAACCTAAGCACTCTCTCATCCGACCTGCATACCAAGAACCTGTCCCGCAGGTAACCCTTAATACCTCTGTCTCCGAGCTCCCTGAACACTGAATCCCATTGCAGGGAGGTAAACGCATTTTTGCTATATAGAATTACTAGAATCGGTATAAAGCGAGTCCTCCACATAATCTCCGCTGCCCTATTTGCTAGCTGGACAACACTTCTGCCAGCATCTACTGTTGATATTTTGACTCGGAACCCAAATTGTTGGTCGCTAAAACCTTCGGTGATGTTAATATCATCCATCAAGCGCGATACCAAAATTCTTTCCAAGAGTTTGGTGAAACTGTAGTGAGACAGATCGGTCGGTACCCCTCTGGTATATAATCTGAACCCAGCTACCGCAAAAGAACGAGTCTAGACTCTTTCCACGTGGGTGGAATACATTCTTCGTAGAGTATGCAGTTCATAATATGTACGTTTTTATAAAATGGTAAGCTAAAAGCATGCTCATATGAACTGATCTAATATAAAATGAGGTTATATTTGCAAAATTTTGAAAATATTATCTCCAAAAGAAACCCTTCACCCCATTCGCTGCAGATATTAGCCCCAAAATTTTACCAACAAATTTCCTTATATATACGAATCCCTGTACAAAATTTCATTAAAATTAATTTATAAAGTCCAAAAGTTATTAACCTTCAAATGCACCAACACACGTACTTACGTATGTACGAAAATTACTCCGCTTTTTATTTTGTTTTAATAATAATATATATTTAAAACGATACGCTGCCAGTATGTTTTATTATATATTTTGTAACATACACAACATATTCTCATAAATAGATTTAAAATCCGTATTACTATAGTTTGTCTAGGATAAACCAATCGTGTGGGATTCGTTTTATATTTTAAAATAAAAGGAAAAAATAAATGATACGAATAAAGGGAAAAAATAAATAAAATCACTTGTGTTCAGATATATTTTCAAACAGAGAGCCACATTATAGAAATTTTCAATATTTATACATTTCCTGAAATAGATTTTTCCAATAAAGTAAATAGTTTGCATGCATTGTACTGCACGTTGTATCTTGTTATCTAAACAATATAGAATGACAATGAAAGACAAGTAAAATAATTGTACAGCTTTCAAACGTTGTATTTTTCAGTTGTCATACAAATAAATAATACTGATATTCACCATTCAAAACGATTATACTGGTATACACTATTTGTAAAAAAAATTTCACATTAAACATCATTGATCTACTACGGATTTTTGAAAGATACCATTTTATGAATAACAGTTATCTCATCTCTATTAACTGCTTTGCTACATATTTTTTTTTTTTATAAAAATAGTTTACCATTGAAAAAGAGTATTAATATTTAAAAACACAATTTTTTAGTTTATGTCAATAATTTAAAATGTAATTCATATTAGAAAATATATTGAAAGGAAAATACAAGATAAAAAAATTGTAATATTTTTAAATCAAGCTACTGCTGTTTCAAGCAACGTTAATATGTATATATAACCTTATGGAATGCAACCTTGGGTATTAATGTAAATTAAATGTGTAGTTATCCACCTGTTTTATTCAAAAGTATTGAGAAAAAGTCTTCAACAGTGAAGACTGTTCTAGACAGAAGATAATTACGTTACTTACTCTCTCGTAAAATAAGTAAGCCTATTTATTTTATTTAAATTAATATCTCACGCATGTTTTATACTTCCTCATTTCTATACATTTTAACTTTTTGAAATTAATAAAATTAATAAAATGATCCATTTTTTGTATATATTATTATGATAAATCATTATGCTTATTTTACGATGATTTATCATTATTTTTTCAATTATGTTATTTATTATTCACACACTTCTTTTAATTTCATTAGTTCGTACAATAACTTTGTTTGTTGGGACTAATGCAACTCAATATTGTCTTCACAAAGCTAATTTCCTTCCTTTTTATTAAAATGAAAAAACTAAATAAACAATTTTTGTTCAATTTCCCTAGTTAATTTGGTGTTAATCCTAATTCAAACTTAGGATCATTATAAAATGTTATGAATATAAAAAATGTACATTAAATTTAAATAAATAAATAAAATATATATATATATATATATATATAAACGTACATTAGATGTTCCAAGATATCAAATTGCTTTCTCTAATTGAAAGAAATATATTTTTCTCAGTTGAATATTTTAATGAAAAAAGTAAATTTTTGTTATTTTTAAATAAAATTGTATTAACGTTTATTTTTATCCAGCATACAACAAGTTGATGTAATTTTAACAAACTAAGTCATATAATACGTTTTTTGAGATAATAATTACACAAAAATACATTTTTTTATTAATTAAATTAGTACATAATTTATTTTTTATTTATTTAAAATTTCTGACCTATTTATTTATGTATCCAAATTACTTGCGATTCCTTACTCGGAACCAATAGTAAATAAACAAACTGTGAGTTAAAAAAAAGAAAGTTGAACAACAGTACAATGATAAATAATGTAAAAAAAACAAGAGTTTATTTTTTTGCCAAGCTGTTAGGACTATAGTTAATAAACTGTCATTTTAAATCCCACAATTTTCTTCTCATTACCGTTTTTTAATATATACTCGTATTTCATTATTTAATTAATTTAATCAAAAAAAAAAAATTTATTATTTTGCGTATATATATATTTATATTATATATTTATATTATATACATATATATATATATTATTTTTTATATATATATATATATACACTACATACTGGAGGCCTAAAGTTGCAGGTATCCAATATATCTTAGATTGTTATTGTTGTATACGATAATCATAATAAGCTATATATCTCGAGATACTAGTCACTCACGAAAATAGCGTAATAAGTATTCTCAAGTACAACAAACATTCTGTACTAGGTTTAATGAAGAAAATGATGAATGGAGTTCATGTTGCCTTTTTTTTTCTTCTTTAATGAGATAGATACAAGGATCAATATACCAAACCCTTCAAAATACATGAGATATTCAGTCCAACCAGTGACACTTTCTCTCTTCACCAAAGGGACTGGATGTAAAAATAAAATCATTACTAGCAGTTAAAGTAATTCTGATTGTTAAAGGATTTAAATCCTTTACATGCATAAAGCCGTACGGGATAGTCAAGTAATGTAAACGATTATACCTTTTATCCTTTATTCTTTTACCCTTTAAATGAGGGGTTACTTTAAAAATAAAAACATCAAAACTTTATTTTTTGAATAAGAAATAAAGGTTTATATTACTTATTATGTATTTTAATTAAAAATTGATTTTTTTTTGCTATGAAAGTTTTTTTGGAAAAAAATGATCAATTAATGTATCTTTTAACTAGATATCGTGCTCCTGAGACATCTTATCCACTTTGCCTGATCAAAACATAAAAAAATTAAATGTAGTAATACGAGTAGCATTCAATAATAAGTTTTTTTATCACTTTAATCCACTAAATAATGAATGAAATATTAAATTTAAACACGATAAAATTAGCATGAATGAAATATTAACTTTACAAAAAAAATCAAAATTATTTTTATTGTTTTAACTTGAAACGAAAAAATAAAAATACAGTAAAAAAAAAAAATAATAACAATAAGAAACCTATCAAGAGGACATAAGTTATTTTAAACTGAAAATAAAAGCTTATATAAGTAGAAAAAAAAGGAAATAAATGTAAAGTCATAAGAAACCAATTCATGGATTGACAACTATTGAAGAAGATAGATTTTCAATCCATATTTCCTACTCTATTGAAAGTGAAAAAGGTATCAAAATGCAAATTTATTTATAAAAGAATATATAATGGATTTATTTTGTAAAAAGAAAATAAGTAATATTACCTAAAACTTGAGTAGACCATTAAATAAAACATTACAAAAAGAAAATCAAAAGTGATTTTTTCAAAACATTACCTTCAAAAAAAAAAAAGGAACGAATTTATTTTATTCTATGAATAATGTATATAATATATATTACTGAAATTTAAAAAATAAAGTAAGGCAATATGAATAAAATATAGCGTTCAGCTTCAATAACAAAGAAGTGAAAAAAATTCAATTTTCCGGAAAATCTTACGGAAATCATTATATATGATAAAACTTGATAGCCTATTTTTCAACTGAATCACAAGAACACCTCAACCAAGGACGATTATAAGGTTTATTTAACCTAATATTTAAAGTGAAAAACGTACGTAGTAATTTCTTCTACAATTTATTAAAATTCCTTACTACAGTGTATTATTACTTTTGATTCAATTTCTATTACAGTCTACTTAAATTAGCATTTATAAAAACGAAAATAATTATGTGTAAGTAATTAATGGCTACGAATGCGTGTGGTTGAAGGAGGGTAATGTTTACCTGTTTTTATAAGACTTTTTTATTCAGAAGGTTTATATATATATATATATATATATATACATAAGCCACAATATTTCGCTCGAGAAGCCCAGCACAGCGAAGTCGGTATAGGCTTCAAAGCTTGTAACAGCTGTAAACGTATAAACGGATACGTATGCGTTTCCTTAACACATTCCACTCTCTCATCACCGGCATCGCTAGTTTGCGGCTTACCTTACGAATAGATTTTTAGGATTAAGCACGTAAGATTCCCTGACATGTTCAAAATTTTTTTCAGCTTCAATCGTCCTTTACTCTTTCCTTTACACAGAAATGCGTCATTTAAAAATAATTATCCCATCGAAGAATGTTGTCACTTGTCGGGTAATAATTAAATTTTTCATTGAACACACGTTGAACTGTAACCACTAGTTCACATTTATCAAACTAAAACACACAGGACGCTTTATTTTCAGAAGTCGGCATCTTTGTTAGTGGTGTTATCAAGCGGACAGATAAAAAATCAATCTACAGCCTTGCGCGCATCTAAAATTGTGTTACTGATGTTCAATAAAAATGAATTTATAAAAATTTAATTTGATTTTCGTTGAATTTAATTACGAAAATTCGCAGAATTAAATTTTTTACAATTTTTTAAAAGTTTTATTTGGTTATTGATTCTTAATAAAGGAAATCTACGCCAAACCTAAAAAAAAAGACATACATGTGTGTGTGTGTGTGTATGTGTTCTTACAATTAATTTTTAGCACCTACGTCCTTTGTTTTTCCTTTTTTGTATAGTGCCTTGATAAAGAGTATTTATTTTTTTAATGGTTTGATTAAAAGATTAATAATTTTATTAAGTTTTTTGTTTTTAAATAATTCAAAATATTAAAATTAAAGCGATATATGTTTAATGTATCAATCAGAATTATTACTTGCTACCTGCAGTTTCCACATAGTATATAGAAATCAGCATCATCCATAAGATTTCAACTTCTGACTATTAAAGAGGAAATTAACGGTTTTTCAAAAGTTATTTACTGGGTTTGTAATCACTACAATTTTTACGCTCTCAATTTGTTGGGTAACAAGGCAGTAATTCGATGGTTGAAACGGAAACTCCTTACAGATCTATTGCAACATTTCTCACAAAATCTGTAAATGTTATAAAAAAATCTATATATATATATATATATATATATACCGGTTGATATGATTGGCATCCACAATTCTTATTCATTCTCATTTTGTTAAAAGAAAAAGAATTTTAGTATCTCTAATATAAGTGACAATTTAAATTCTGATTGTTATTCTATTAATTGGTTTAAAGAAAAAATAAGAAAATTGATGTATTTATGCTTTTATAAATATACATATATATATAAAAGCTTACTAAGGAAGGGGTCACCAAAAAATTAAAAAATAACATTCTACGAGTCGGAGCGTGGAATGTTAGAAGCTTGAAAAAGGTTGGTAGGCTAGAAAATTTAAAAAGGGAAATGGGTAGGACAAATGTGGATATAGTAGGAATTAGTGAGGGTCGGTGGAAAGAGGAAGGCGACTTTTGGTCAGGTGATTTTAGAGAAATTAACTCAGCGTCAAATAATGGGCAGGCAGGAGTAGGTTTCGTGATGAACAAGAAGATAGGGAGGAGAGTGGAGTGTTTCAAAACGCATAGCGATAGAATCATTGTAATAAGGATAAAATCAAAACCTAAACCGACAACGATTGTTAACGTCTATATGCCTACAAGCGCCCATGATGATGTGAGGTAGAGTGTGTATACGAAGAGATTGATGAAGCAATTAAACACGTAAAAGGAGATGAAAATTTTATAATAGTTGAAGATTGGAATGCAAGCATTGGAAAAGGCAAGGAAGGAAATATAGTGGGTGAATACGGGCTGGGCAAAAGGAATGAAAGAGGGGACCGACTTATAGAGTTTTGAACGAGGTATAATTTAGTAATTGCCAACACCCAATTTAAAAATCATAATAGAAGAATACAAACTTGGAAAAAGCCAGGCGATACTGCAAGGTATCAGATAGATTATATCATGGTTAAGCAAAGATTTAGAAATCAACTCGTTGACTGCAAAACTTACCCTGGAGCAGACATTGATAGCGACCATAATTTGGTGATAATGAAATGTAGATTGGGGTTTAAAAACCTGAAGAAAAGGTGTCAGATGAATCGGTGGAATTTAGAGAAGCTTGAGGAAGAGGAGGTAAAGAAGATTTTTGAGGAGGACATCGCAAGAGGTCTGAGTAAAAAAGATAAGGTAGAAAATGTAGAAGAAGAATGGGAGAATGTTAAAAAGGAAATTCTTAAATCAGCAGAAGCAAACTTAGGCGGAATAAAGAGAACCGGTAGAAAACCTTGGGTTTCAGACAATATATTGCAGCTGATGGATGAACGTAGAAAATATAAGAATGCTAGTGATGAAGAAAGTAAAAGGAACTATCAGAAATTAAGAAATGCTATAAACAGGAAGTGCAAACTGGTGAAAGAAGAGTGGATTAAAGAAAAGTGTTCAGAAGTGGAAAGAGAAATGAACATAGGTAAAATAGATGGAGCATACAGGAAAGTTAAGGAAAATTTTGGGGTGCATAAATTAAAATCTAATAATGTGTTAAACAAAGATGGTACACCAATATATAATACGAAAGGTAAAATCGATAGATGGGTGGAATATATTGAAGAGTTATACGGAGGAAATGAATTAGAAAATGGTGTTATAGAGGAAGAAGAGGAAGTTAAAGAGGATGAAATGGGAGAAACAATACTGAGATCTGAATTTAAGAGAGCATTAAAAGATTTAAATGGCAGAAAGGCTCCTGGAATAGACGGAATACCTGTAGAATTACTGCGCAGTGCAGGTGAGGAAGCGATTGATAGATTATACAAACTGGTGTGTAATATTTATGAAAATGGGGAATTTCCATCAGACTTCAAAAAAAGTGTTATAGTTATGATACCAAAGAAAGCAGGGGCAGATAAATGTGAAGAATACAGAACAATTAGTTTAACTAGTCATGCATCAAAAATCTTTAACTAGAATTTTATACAGAAGAATTGAGAGGAGAGTGGAAGAAGTGTTAGGAGAAGACCAATTTGGTTTCAGGAAAAGTATAGGGACAAGGGAAGCAATTTTAGGCCTCAGATTAATAGTAGAAGGAAGATTAAAGAAAAACAAACCAACATACTTGGCGTTTATAGACCTAGAAAAGGCTTTCGATAACGTAGACTGGAATAAAATGTTCAGCATTTTAAAAAAATTAGGGTTCAAATACAGAGATAGAAGAACAATTGCTAACATGTACAGGAACGAAACAGCAACAATAACAATTGAAGAACATAAGAAAGAAGCCCTAATAAGAAAGGGAGTCCGACAAGGATGTTCCCTATCTCCGTTACTTTTTAATCTTTACATGGAACTAGCAGTTAATGATGTTAAAGAACAATTTAGATTCGGAGTAACAGTACAAGGTGAAAAGATAAAGATGCTACGATTTGCTGATGATATAGTAATTCTAGCCGAGAGTAAAAAGGATTTAGAAGAAACAATGAACGGCATAGATGAAGTCCTACGCAAGAACTATCGCATAAAAATAAACAAGAACAAAACAAAAGTAATGAAATGTAGTAGAAATAACAAAGATGGACCGCTGAATGTGAAAATAGGAGAAAAGATTATGGAGGTAGAAGAATTTTGTTATTTGGGAAGTAGAATTACTAAAGATGGACGAAGCAGGAGCGATATAAAATGCCGAATAGCACAAGCTAAACGAGCCTTCAGTAAGAAATATAATTTGTTTACATCAAAAATGAATTTAAATGTCAGGAAAAGATTTTTGAAAGTGTATGTTTGGAGTGTCGCTTTATATGGAAGTGAAACTTGGACAATCGGAGTATCTGAGAAGAAAAGATTAGAAGCTTTTGAAATGTGGTGCTATAGGAGAATGTTAAAAATCAGATGGGTGGATAAAGTGACAAATGAAGAGGTATTGCGGCAAATAGATGAAGAAAGAAGCATTTGGAAAAATATAGTTAAAAGAAGAGACAGACTTATAGGCCACATACTAAGGCATCCTGGAATAGTCGCTTTAATATTGGAAGGATAGCTAGAAGGGAAAAATTGTGTAGGCAGGCCACGTTTGGAGTATGTAAAACAAATTGTTGGGGATGTAGGATGTAGAGGGTATACTGAAATGAAACGACTAGCACTAGATAGGGAATCTTGGAGAGCTGCATCAAACCAGTCAAATGACTGAAGACAAAAAAAAAAAAAAATAAAAGCTGGCGAAGTATTGAATGATTTTCTCGGCTACGCCGGTCAAGTAATGAAGTAAATTGTAAGTAATGAAAAGAATCGCTTCTCATTTTAGGTCCGGAATATAATATAGATATCATATCTACTTTAATTTTAATAGCCCTTTAAGTAATGAAGAAAAAAAATCCTTTTCGACACGCCGGAAGGCGGAGGTAGATTTCACCGTTTCTAAGTAGGGGATGAAAAAGATTTCCACCTTAAAGTTAAGGAAAGCTTCAAATTTACTCAATACGAAAATGGTTGCATGTGAAAAAAGTTTCACTTGTTTTGAATAAGACAAGCCCCATCTACTTACAATTCCAGCAACATTTGGTCATCCCTTGCCGGGATGACCAAAATGTTGCATAACATGTTAAAATAAATGTTGCAAAATGTTAAAATAAGGGTTGGTAATATCAAAAATTGTTTCAGACAAAAGCCATCGGTAATGTTTAGAGGACTAATGACCACTTTAAATCGATTCAATATTGTGCCTATTAAGGGAGGTACGATTTTTTATGTCTGCGAAACCCCATTTTTTCCACCCCCTAAGCCAATGGTTGGTGATATAAAAAACCTTTCTTTAGATAACTTTTAGGCCCTTATCCAAAGAATAGTAGGAACTTTAAACGAATTCGATAATTTACTTAATAAGAAAGTTATAGCGATATTTTTTTCGCAAAAGCCCTCCCATGATCCGATTTTGCCCACTAACAAACTCGACCGAGATTTTGGGTCGTTGTATTTTAGGTCGTTGTATTTTAGGTATCAATTTGAAAGTGACTGGCGCAAAATTACGGCAGTTATCGTGTCCACAAGAAAGTGAAATATATATATATAAACTTTTGAACTGACTGCGGTTTTGGGATCTGAAGGATGTGAAACGTGAAGATATGTCGAAATTTTCCGGAAGTCGAATCATGGTACCGATTACAATAGGTAGCTTTCTTATGAAATTACCTAAAAAGATAACCCATCGGGTTGTTCTAGGGGTAAACCTTCGTCGTAGATCAACTGATTTCGAAGTCGAAGTTGTTCTCAGGTTCAAATCCAAATAAAGGAAAGTGAATGATCGTGGATGCCGGTCTTCTTTGGTGGTTAGGTTTCAATTAACCACACATCTCAGGAATGGTCGGCCTGAGTTTGTTCAAGATTACACATTTACCGGTACAGTTATATTACACTGATAACTCACTAATGACTTTAATTTTTGATGCGACTATAAATAAAAGTATTAAAAAAAGACAAAGAGTTTTTAAATACTAAAAATACTTTTAAATATTTTTAAATGTCTAAAAATACTCATATACAGGTTAAGGTTAAAAAAATTTGCTTAAGTAAAGTTTTCTCAAAATCTAACACTTCTTCAATAAAGCTAAAATAAATGTTTCTACATTTTTGGTCCGGTGTCTTAAAATTTAAAAATTTGTAAACTTTTTTGATAGTTGTATATATAAAATATAAACTTTCAAATAAAGGAATAAAACTTTTAAGAATAAAGGAACAAAAACGAAGAATAGAAGAAAAAAAGAATAAAAGAAGTAGGAGTTGATTTTTTTTTTTTAATTTTGATTATTTATACATGCGTTAGGTAACAAACAAATTTGCTTTAATAAAGTTCTCTCTAGAATGTCTCTGAAAGAAATCGAAGTCATTTTATTCGCAATATCCCCCACCCTTTAACGTATTTAAAAAAAATAATAATATGATAAATGCCTCATATATATAAATATTTGAACCAAATCTGTTGAAAATCGATTTGGTCAACCCTGAGATATAAGGCCAAAACCAGTGCGACATAGATACATACATATATTTTTTTGCACTATTTTGACCCTAAAAATTAAAAATTTTCAAAACAAAACCCAAACCCCATTTTTGACACTATCACCATAGTTTCTCCCTTAATATAGCTACTTCAGTTACATTCGCGGTGAAAGTAATTATATATAATTATTGTCACTTGTGACTGAAACGACCCTGTTGGATTAATAAATAATTCGTATATATATATATATCTGTAAATGAAAGAATTTTACAGAATCTGTAAAATTTTAAAGAATACATTTCCTTTATAAACTAATTAAAATACAACGAATAATATCTTGGGATTGATTATGGAAATTAAAAAAAGAGACTTTCAAAAATGATTTCACGAAAATTAACTTTTTTGTTTTTTTTCTTTTTTCTTTTAACTTCTTATTTCTTAATTATAATTTTATTCTGTAAAATATTTCTTCCTATAATTTCCTATTTTCCCCTCTTTAATTTATTCTTTCCTTATTTTTAATATTTAGTATGCATAGTCACTTGCTTTGTATTTAATTAACTAATACTTACCTTTTTTGTTTTCATTTCTTATTACATTGTCATTTTATTTTTTTATATGATCTCTTTTAAATTTTATTTTACTTATTATTATTATATATATTAATATTATATATACATAAGTAATAAATAGCATACTAACTGTAAAAGTATAATTTATGGATTTCCACACACTAGTTAAGCTCAGTATCACACGGGTCCTACTCTTGACGTAATCTGAATTTTAGGAGACTATAGTGATCTCTACGTAAAAAATTTCATACAATTCTCCCAATTCTTCCAAAATATAATTTAGATTTTTTTTTATTTATTTTTTATTTTCATTTATTTTTTGCATGTATACTGACATTATAAAATAATAATGAAATATTTTTTTTTTTTAATTCGGTGGTGAAAATGTATTTTTTATTAAAAAATTAGGCTTCTAAATAAGATTTTTTTTCAAACTTTAGGTAGTTTAATATTTATAAGACTTTTCATGTTTGCTAAATATATATAGAATAGCAATATTTTATTCTTTTATAACCCTCAAAAAAAGTTAATTTTTTAAACGTGTTAGACAATGAAATTTTATTACGTTATATTTTTTTAAATAGCATTTTATTTTTACATATTTTATCAAAAAATTTCTAGGATCTTTACTCATACTGAGATAAAAATTTCCTTTTTTTTCTTAGGTCCCATTTTAACTAACAATTTATTCAAAATGGTTAAATCTTCTCGTTCCAATTCTCCATGATAGTTAATTTTTAAATTATAAACAGTTATTTACATCACGGAGAGACTATAAAAATGATATAAAAGCATATTAATTAGAAAATATTATTATTATTAGTGTCCTTTAGTTTCGGAGATGTTGCACATCCGGAACTCCAGTACGAGGTGCCATCGAGGCACACCTCATTCAGTGCTGTGGTACATTTAACACAGCCCGTACAATCCTACACGTCTTCAGAATTACCGATCTCTGGGCTTTTGGAATTATGAGTTTAAGATCCAAGCCTACCTTTTCTAATGCACGTCTTCAAATTTTTATTAATTAATCCAGTCGTTGTGATCACAACGGGAATGACTTCTACTGAGTTCTGAAAATTTTCTTATACACTATTGCCAGATGGTTGTACTTGGTTATTTTACCCGCCTCAGCTTTATTAAAATCGTGATCGTATCGGTGAATGACATCAATGAGAAGAGCAGTCTTTTCTCTAATGTTGTGGCGAACCATGTCTGGCCTATTCGCAGCAATAAATTTATCAATATATACGAGGAAATCACAATACAGTCTATAGTGCTCATTTTCCAAAACAGGTCTGGCCTTATATTCATAAGGACTTTGCTCCCTGTCATCTACGAATCCTAATTTCAACGCCAACGCCTGACGAACAATATTTACTGCAAGATCATGGCGATGCAGATATTCCGTGTTAGCCAGACTGAAGCACCCAGATACCAAATGATCAGTAGTCTCTGATGGTTGGTGGCACATCCTGCACTCGTCATTGATGTCCTGATTTTCTATGAATTTCTTGTAATTGTTCGTCGCAACGACCTGGTCCTAGATGGAATGGATAAACCCTTCAGTTTCTCCAAATAGAAACCCTCAGCCAACACGTAGATGCGCCCTTATCAGTATTTTCGAGAAAACGGGGAAATCTACTGTGGAGTTCCTTAGGCCATGCTTGGATCCTATTCCTGGTTGTAATGATGCTGGGGTAGAAATTGTCATCATTCAGTTTGCTACTTGAAGATCATCCGCTACCTGAGGATCATTAGGGGGTACCTGGATCTGGTACTGGGTGCGACAGCATGCAAACTACCAGTGTGGGAGTAACCTTTTTTCCTTATCTAGGTCTTCTAGGTAAGGTTTGCTTGGTTTTGATAGATCTCCTTGTTAAATTTCAATCTTCATCCTTCCATTGTTGTCTTAGAACCACGGATTTTCCTTAATAAGCTTCTTTCGTTCTTCAGCAATTTTTCGAGATTAGTTACGTAATGTTTTAGTGTCATATGAAACTGCGGGTCTTAATACAATTGTATAATGTCTTAACTTCGCAGTTATTGAGAGATTCGTATTCTTTGTTGATTAATCTAAGATTCTCCAGTTTTAATGTTTTATTTTCAAATGACGCTTTTATTTATTTCTGTTTTGCATGTAATCTCTCCTAGGTACTTAAAGTGGTTGGTGATAACTTTCTTTCCATATTTAATCCTTATTGTCTTTTATGTAAATGATCTATGTCCATCAAGACTTCCGTCTTAGTAAAGGACTTAGTAGGCTCGCTTTTTGGCTTATTCCTCATAAATCATCTATTTATGCCAATGTATCTTCCTTTGATTCAACTAAAAGAAACAGGTCGTCACCAAAGTCAGTCTAAGCACCTTATTTTGACATTTCGCTTTCAGATCCGATCTGCCAAACGGTTTTCAATATTTTCTCCAAAACCAAGTTGAATAGAATCGGTAATGGCATCGTTTGGTCTTAACCCTATTATGATTAGGAAAGGTTTGCTTATTTCTCTCATAAATTTTAATTTAGAGATTGTGTTTGTGAGAATAAGTTTAATGAGGTTCAGTGTTTCCTAATCAGCCTCATTTTATCTCAAAATTTTGAAAAGAGACTCCTGTCTATAAAATAATAAGTTTTCCGTAAGTCGTTGAAAATATGAAGACATTTTTGTTCCTGGATAAATAGTACTTAAATTTATATAGTATTTTTATTTTAAAACCTAAAAAATGGTAAACTATTAGTAAAAGATGAACGAGGTTAGTGAAATATTAGAGGGAAAGCACGTTGTCTGAATATAATAGCATATTTGACAAAAATAATGTATAACTTATAAACTTTATGTTGAAAGAATAAAAATGACTGGTAAGAAAGAAAAGTCTGAAAAATAAATTTAATAACTAACAAAACTCAATTATTGAAGCCCATAATATTTTGAATTACTATATTACAGGAAATATTTTAGTATTCTAATTTGAAATATCGTTTCTTTTAAAACGTTTTGGTTGCTTAGTTATTATTTTACGTTGATGAATACGCATTGGTGAACTGATATATTTGTCAACTAATCTAATTTAATTTTTTATTACATCTGTAATAAAAAATTTATTACCTATTTTGTAAATACGATTAAATAATTAATTTATAAATTATTCTCTTAATTCATAAATTTAAAAGGTAATACAAATAATAATTTATATATAAACCATTCATTTATCATGCATGCGGTCATTCAATGAATAAAAGGTAAATTGTTAGTACAGTTGTTTCATATATTGTTTGAAATATACTATTTAACGAGTTTCTATTCATTTCCGGAACGAAAAGTGGGCTACAAAACCGTATTGGTCAACCAGATGGTTTGCTGTTTGGGTGTGTGGATCGGTCTGTTTGATAGTTTTCCTAAATTAAGGTTTAAACCAAAACCCCATTATCTCGTTTGTAATCTGTTTTGTGTTACGGTATTTAATTTTATTATATAACAACGGTAAAATTATTACGTCTAGTTAAAATGTTTAACCGCATAAATAATAATATTAAAATTAAAATCTGATTTCAGGAAATTCATAAACACTGGCTTAACAGTTACATATCTTTCACTCATTCTCTCTCTCACACACACGTATCCAAAAGAAAAATAGAAGCCTCTCTATTTTTGCTCCCCTTCCAGCGATAGCCTATAGGTATGCTTCAGTTCAGTTTGTAGGTATGCTTAAACGACAATCAAATAATGATATAAATTATCCTCTATTTCATACCTTTATGTGCCAAAATTTGAGAATACTGGCTATCTCAAATATTTTTTTTTCATGAATATCTGATGGTTATGTTCTAATAATAAATAAAAAGTACATAATTTACTTAGCATCTGAACATTTTGTTATATTAATTTTTTTCTAGACTTTTTCCTTAATTCGGGTGAAGAAGGTATTCAATTAAATACATACTAAACTATAAGAAATTTTTGCAGTATTTAAGATCTTATTTTAGAAAAAAATAAAAAGTTCGCTTGGGTCATTATTATTACCCACTTACCAGCATTTGTAACATATTTTAATTTTGATAATTCTTGATCCTTCAGTTTTAAAAATAAAATTAACATTTTGTTCTAAAATACATAATTCTAAAAACATAATCTTTTTTGGGAGAAAGAGTTGTAAATTTGTATATATATATATATATATATATATATATATATATATATATACTGTTTTTTAAATAGAAATTAGTAAAAAAATAAGTAAAAATTTGAAAACAAACAGTAAAAACTTTACTTTTATTTATGAAACAACATGAAAGAGATATTTTCCAGTATTAATAAGATAAAGTAAAAACTTAAGACATAATTCAACTTTGCTGAAATTTGAAAGCAAAACAACAGAGCTTAATTCTCTTCATAATGGACTGGCCTCCATATTGGAATTAATTTATTTTGATTAGTATCTTTTGTTCCTCAGGTACTTTATACTGGTCTTAGATATAAGAAAGTAGAAGATGAATAATTTAAACGGCAAAATATATTTTCTGTCTAATAATAATAATAAATCATTTACTTTATCTTCACTAAGTACGGGAAAAGTACAAGAAAGTTTTATTTATATTCCTCTAATTAATGGAAAGGAGAATAACAAACCTATTTCTTTAAATCACCAGCCCCATCCTTTCTTAAATGATAGTCATGTTTTTAAGAATCTGTGGTATAATGGTACTAGTTTAGAGTTACTTTCTGTAATAGTAATGATGTTACTATCTTTCTCTCTTGTGATACATTAATGGTGCATATCAAAACTGAATTTCCCGACATAAGAACAAAGTTTAAATAAAAATAGGCATTTTCAATTTCAGATATACTAAGCACCCCGTTCTTAGCTTATTACGTTAAGTAAGGCGTAATTTTCTACTGCCTTTTAAACCGAGTAAAAAATATGTAAAAAAATTTGTTTTTTAATCTTCTACATTATATTAAGCTTAATAAAAAAGGCGAAAAGAAAGCACTTCACTTTTCACTCTCACGTTATGGTTTTTGTTTTTTTTTTTTTTTGTTTAACCTCCTAGTTCACCATTAGGTATTACTTCAGAGGATGAAATGAATGATTTGTTGTAGCGTGTGTGAAAATGCCATGCCTGATCGGGATTCGAACCCGGGACCTTCGAATGAAAGGCCGAGATGCTACCACGAAGGCCGGGCTCGTGTTATGGTCACGGCACCAAACATATTCTATATAGATTTAGTTAGATTTATTCAATTAACGATTATATAAATTATTCAACTTTCGGTGATTCACTGAATTGCTGATGATTGTTTAACAATCGAAATGCGCATCTTTTCTAAGTTTTTCTTTATATATTCGGTTCTTTAACGTTATGTTTTACTAGTTTATTCCAAAAACCATGTATGCTTTCTTTGTATATAATCCAGGCAAAACTGATATTATGAAATGTACAGTAATTTTTCACAGTTTGCAACAATCATTTTTTATAGTTTCTACAACGGAAGATAGTTAATTTGTGTGTAGATAGTTAATTTTAAATGATTTTTGTAAAATGTATGTAAGGGTTATTAAAGTATTGTGTTTTTCATAAAAGTAGATTAAACAAATAAATGCGATAAATTGTGATAAATTCAAAAAATAAATCAAATTAATTCTAAATAATTATAATACCATTAGTAATATAGGATGTGATATAATTAAACTGTTAATATCAGTAATAGTTAATAATAATATATTATTAAGCATCTAAAACTGGGAGTAAAAGTGTTCTAAAATGATCTCCTTTAGGGCACGATTATGTGGGTTAAAAGGGTGTTTTCTGTTGAGGTTCACTTCCGGGATGGAATTGGTGTGACCGGATATTGGCAACGTTCAGCAGCAATTAAATGATCTTTGGAATGGAATGAGAGAATGCTCTGCTTACCACAAATGTGACAACACTCACCAACCAATTTAATTGCTATTCGGTTTGTTGTTATAAGTAGTCAAGTATATAATTAGAATGTGGTAGCATTTTAATTTACTACTGCCCAATATATATAGATATTTTTTTATCCTACATACTAACAAAAAGAAAACTAACATGAGATTCCATCAGTTGAAAAATCAATACATATAACACTTTTCTTCATTTGAAACAATAGGAAAAAACATTATAAAACCTCGTTTTTCAATTTTCACAATAATTACCGTTTTTTTTTTTGTTTTTTTTTTAATTATGAAAAATAACAAATCATGCCTATTTTCAACTAGCCGTGAAATATGCGTAAATTGAGTCATATAACCTTGTAGGATCGTAATAAACAAACATTGTAAAAGATTAGACAAAGACAAGTTTGAAATATACAGGGTGTCCCATATAAAACGCAACCCAACTTTATATTACGAGGTATTGAAATAATAAAAAGGCATGTGTAAATGTAAATGTAATTTTTATTATTACCATCCATTACCATACATTTAGAGTAAATGTTGGAAGTGGCCGCCATCTTCTTGAATACAAGCTTCAATTCTTTTTACAGCTTTTCTAGCAACTTGTTTCAAAGTTTGTGGCTGGATATTTAATACAGTTTGTTCAATATTGACTTTCAATTGTTCAAGTGTTCGTGGTTTGTTGCTGTAGGCTTTTTCTTTGAGGTAACCCCGTAGTAAAAAATCCGCCGCAGTCAAATCTGGAGATCTTGGTGGCCACAAGCCTCGACCGATAACACGATTACCAAAGAATTCCTCAACGAAATCAGAAGTTGAACCTGCGTAGTGCGATGTCGCACCGTCATGTTGTAGCCAGCAGTGTCTGTTTTCCTCTTCCAAGAGTGCAATGAACTAAAATAAAATATCCTGATATCGTTCTGCATTAATGGTGTACTCGAAAAAAAATAGGACCGATTATTTTCTTCCGCGATATCGGGCACCACACGCCCAACTTCTGCGAGTGTAATTGTTTTTCGTGATAAACGTGGGGATTTTCAGCACTCCAAATTCTACTGTTTTGGCTGTTTACGTAGCCATCCAAATGAAACCGTGCTTCATTTGTGAAAAATAACGAATCCATAACATTAATTCCTCACACAGAAATTGATAGAACCGTTGACAATATTGTAGCCGTTTTTCTTTGTCGGGCTCAAGAAGTCGATTGGATTGAACCGTTTGAATGCGATAAGGTCGTAATTATAATCGTTTGGTAAAATTCATAATTATTTTACAACTGTATAACTGTTTTTTGACGCCACTTCTGTATCCATCAAAGTATTTGGTGGTGTGCAGTCAACACATGCCATTAAAGTCTGGGTGCAGAATTTTAAAACTAGTTCAGCGTTAAACAATAAGCCTCCTGATAATGAAGAAAATATACGTCCACCTAAAATCATATACCGTATGACGTGCAGTCCTACAAAACCCCACACGTTTTACCCGTTGTCGTTCTGTTTGTCGAACAACAGTGTTCCGAATATTTTTCATAAGGATTTATAGATATACATCCATATAAAACCAAGCAGCACGGTTTGAATAACCGACCATATAAATCGTATGGCTTTTTGCTACAAAATTTTGAATCTTATAAACTTTAAAGAAGAACTTATTTAATATGATAATGAATGATGAATCATATTTTTATTTATGTACATAAGCGAATAAAAAATTCTAGTTTTGGGCAAAAAAAAAACTCTAATCAAATCCAGCAGAAATCACTGCACCTACTAAAGCAGCATCTGATGTTTAAAAGAATCCTACGGAATAATTAGTTTATATATCATTAAAGACAATAATGGAGATACTACTACGGCCACGTCAGAGCGATATTTCTGAATGATTGAAGAGCTTTTGTTTCCTCAAGTAACATAGAAATCTGAAATCACACCGGATATATGGTTTCAGCAGGATGGGACGACAATTCACATAGTTAGGTGATCAATTATTACAGTTAACGATATTCATACTATTTTAACAGAACGTTGATTATCTTTGTTCCATGAAATCAACGGTTTTTACAAAATTCCATTTTTTCTTGTGGACTTATTTATTAATTTTGAAAAGTACGAGGTCCACCGCATGATACGTTGAAAAAACTCAAAGAAATAATTCGTCACGTTACCACAATTTCTAACGATGTGACGGAAAAAATGACTCTCACAAGAAGTAGTTTTGTAGTTGAAATGGGGGCCACTTTTAAAATATAATTTTTAGAACTTAGAAGGTTTGCCATAAAATGCAAATTTCATGAAAAAAAAAGATAGGGATAGTTGCAACTTCCTGCCTAATGACCAGTATAACTCCTTAAATTTTAGATCTAGCTGCTTCCTTTTTTTTTAAACGTAAACCTTCCATGTTAGACGACAATCTAGGTGAAAACCTAAATACCGTACACTCTCGGCTCGTGGGATGTAACTCCATCTAAATGGATTCCTGGACAGTCACCTCTTCTCACCGCGAATGTCATGTGAGTCGACTTTGCATGATTTACCTATATTTTCCACTTCACCAACCGCCCACAATTGACAATTTTGTTATAGTAGTCCCTTTTGGACAAGACCGACTATTAGTTCGTAGAGACGTAATACGTTAGTTATCCCATACAGGAGAATCTTAGTCTTGACGGCCTCTTTCTCATATGTTTCAGTATTGCTTTCCCCCATCGGTAAGTCTTCATACTTTTCGACAAAGTTTGTGACGTCATTGGAAGCCTGAGTCGTTCCAAGTTTACGCAGTATCGGAACCATTTGCCATGATGGAGACGCTGATTGAGAATCTAAGTCCACAGTTTTACCTTCACTGTCAGAGCCATTCAGATCGCCCACAAGATTTTCAAGAAGCACGCAACTAAAACTAATAACAAAACATTTTTATCTTAGTGATTCTAGCCTTAAATCAACACTGTACATCTCAAATAAGAGATGAAAATTAAAACCGTGATATTCCTTTTTGTACACTCTGTATAATAAAATATGAAAAGTTTTGAAGCTGAATATAATGAATTCCGAATGAATAAAATTACGATATGTTTTAAAAACATTTATAACAGTTTTTGAAATTTTAGTGTTATGTACATTAAGGGTATAAAAGAAATTATACAATCTAAATATTATATGACTTAAACTAGTTCCCTAAGATTAGAAAATGTTAAAAAATACTACAACGAAATCGGTTTATTCATTATAAAATTATTCGGGTATAAAAATAAAAGTACAAAAAAATAAACGGAAATAACTTCTACCACGTTTTTCTAATGGAGTGGAAGAGGTAATAGATTATTCGATTATTAATAACTGGAAAACAAAGGTATTAATATATTTTTTTTAAAAACGCTATTTAAAGAAAAAGATAACTATTATTTTAAAGTTAATACGTTATTGTTTTATCATTTATTTATTTTATTTATAAAAGAGCTATTAAATAAGTCCATATATTTTCATTCACTTGGACAGATTTACCAAACAAAATGCCACATTGTTATAATAACGTTGATGAAAACACATTTTTCTATTTAGCGTACACAAAACATTAGATATTTATAGTATTTAATTGTAATATTCTTGTTTTATTTTAAAAAATGACCGAATCAAAAGGGATGAAAACCAATAAACTAAAATGTAAAATTATTGCTATCATATATACGAACAATAAAATGTAATACTGTATATGTTGTAGTATTTGACATCCCAGAAATTATACGAGCCAATTTCAGTAGCAGAAATTAAAACAGATATTATGATTGAACGATTTTCACGCATCACTCACCAATATTTGAAACAACAAACAAAACATTGTATGTCATACTCACCCACTCTAACATATATCGCAGCCTACACAACATTTTACGTTTGTCTAAAATATTATAAATATTTATTGTAACACAGACAGTTTTAATCTCTTTTATTCCGGTTAAAATATATTCTCTTTAGTAAACAAAAAAACAAACAAACACACACACGCACACACACACACACACACACGCGCGCGCGCACACACACACGCGCGCGCGCGCGCGCACACACACACGCGCGCACAACCACACACACACACACAACCACATATATTTTTTGCTCAATTATTTACCCATGAGCCATTTGCCTACCGGTCATTCCTGGCTTTAATAATAGCAAAAATTTTAAACTTCAGTTTCGCAAAAATAAATCCACGATATTTAAATCCAAAAATATCACACATTTTTCTTAAATGACAATTTAATGATTTTTTTTTAATAGCAATATTTTTTTATTGATAAACTACTAAAACTAAACTACAATAACAATTAGTACAGTCAATTTGTATTTTTATTTGAAAATCCTTACCTACCGATTGATGTTTTTTTCCGTATGTTAGGGGTGATGAGGGATGGTTGGGTTTCAATTAACCACACATCTCAGGAATGGTCGAACTTTGAATGTACAAGACTAACACTTCATTTACACTCATACATATCATCCTCATTCATCCTCTGAAGTATTATCTGAACGGTAGTTACCGGAGGCTAAACACGAAAAAGAAAAAAGAAAGAAAGGGGTGATAAGGGAAGCTTAACTCCAGATTTTTAACATCCTCTCCCATAGATTTTTGAAAAACTCGAAATACTCAAAACGTTTTTGAAATGCGTTTTTCTCTGAAACTATGCATTTTAGAGAAAAGCTTTACAAACAAAAAATGTAGACGACATTCTCCTCTACAATTAATATTTTTTAAGTTATGCCGTATAATTTGAAATTGAAATACTAGGTGGCGCTGAAATTATATTAAACGTGTTTTTTCGGGTTTTTCACCAGAAAAAATTGTTTTTCGTCTGTATTGCATTTGTCATCGATTACTCCCGACCAGCTGATTAAAATATGAGAAGAACTCTCCTATCAGCTGGATGTGCGCCGTGTGACGAATAGTGCTGCATTGAACACTTATAGGAAAAACTGCGTTGCCCGTTCATTTCATGTATAATTTATCAATGTATGTAAAACTTAATAGATATCATATAACTTCAAAACCCCGATATTAATTTTGAAGCACATGGTTTTACGGAACAACTCGATTCGAATCAATCTAAACAAGAAAATTAAAAGGCAAAACCACAACTCTTTAAAGTGATTAACGTAAAGAAATTACGGAACAGATTCTAATGAAAATATTTAAAAGGACAATACGGACTAGCACCGGTCAGAACTAGGGAAGAATATGGAAACAACGCGTTAATTCAAGTTTTAACAATAATATGAAAGGCTATTCATATTACAATTTTGTAAACAACTGATCTAAAAGCTACAATTTCTTTTTACATTGTATTATAAAAAAAAAACTCATATAACAAATTTGGCAACAACTCATCCGTATCAAACACACTGAAACACAGGAGATACTCAACCTTAATGAATGACACCTACATTATTTCCTTCAGAGAGACGGCCTACATAATGAAAACCATTACTCACAGAGAATTCAGTTTTGATTATTTCCATTTGTAATTTCAGATGCTTTACATGCATTACATACAAAAGTGAAATTGTGATAAATAATTGTTAAATCAATAATATACTATTCTCTGTGAAACAAAAATTGTCTGTATTCAGTGGAGGAAACATGTATAATATATTATTTGCTAAAATAGTCAAAGTCAATTGTTCTGGTGGTATTTCTTTAGTATCTTCTCTAGGTGTTATTAAGATTATGTAGTAATAAAAAAAAGGATGATTCCGTAAAAGTCAATGCCATTTTTACTGTATAAAGTAATGACTGTTACTAAAAAAAAAAACCCTGATCTATTTGATTTCTGTAGTTAACAGTAAAAAAAGGAAACTTTTTCCTAACTATATAATAAAATGTGCGAGCGCGGGCACACGTATATATTTTATTTATTCATTTTTAACACTACATAATATTTATGTGAAAATTTAACACGATAATACCTGAAAGAAATATAAAAAAAAAATACGATAACATTATAGCATCTTATACGGTATATAATAAAGTCGTCTAATCTTATCACAAAAATACTATAAAACAAATGAAAATCTTCCTTTTTTACAACAAAAAGAGAAAACCCAATAAAATCCATGTGAAGCAGAATTTATTGCGAGTATATTTAACTAAATCCTAGACTTTACTTTTTTGTTTACTAACGCAATTTCCCACCGGCGTGAGAATATAAAATTAGATCCCTACTAAATATTTTAATGCATAAATACGAGGTTGATGAACTTAAAATGTGCAATTTTCTATCCAATTTGCATGTTCACAAATTCTTGTTATACTCTTATTTATTTGAAATAAAAGAAGGTGTTACGAGGAGGTATAAAATGTACAATGGGTATTATAGCTAGGAAAGGTTTACTGATTAAACCTTTTTCAAACTGAAACACTGGGAAATTAAAATGTTTAAAATTTTATTAAAGGTAAATAAAGAGCTGTATAATCAAAAAAGAAACTCACATTTTTCCTCAAAGCGCAAAACAGTTTTTTATTATTTTTTTATGCAACATTTTTAGCCGCAAATTAATTTATTTATTCATTTATTTTAATAAATTCTTTTATATAAAACGTTTATATGTACTGTACAATCTTATATTACTATGCTCTTGTATAGTAATATTTATAATATTCCATTACCAAGCTTTCATATTTTTTTCAACCTTATAACTAGAAATATTTATATTTCTTTCTTTTTCTGTTTAGCCTCCGGAACCATCGTAAGGTATTACTTCAAAGGATGAATGAGGATGATATGTATGAATTTAAATGAAGTGTAAATCTGTAAAGTCTCAGGTCGACCATTCCTGAGATGTGTGGTTAATTGAAACCCAACCATAAAGAACACCGGTATCCACGATCTATAAATTTTATCTGTTGATATATAAAATAACTAATTAAATAAAGGGTGAATCAAAAAGAGCTTTATAATTTTAAATGGGTGTAGAAGTTTATTTAAAATAATAAAAATAACAAAAAAAACTTGAGGTGTGATTTTATATTGAAATATATCAACTTTTGACTCTCGATAATGCGTATCGCTGTCGTAAAATTCCTTCTTCACGAATGGTGCAGATCAACATAATTTTTGCACTCTCTGTAGTAAATCATATTTAAAATTACCAAACTTACAACTTATAAACATGATACAAAACTTTTGTTGAGATTGCTTATCCTACTGAGGAAACATCAACAGGTCGCCTGAGTGTTTCATATACTTATTAAAAGTAAGAGAGAGAGAACTTTGTGCACAGTATCATATAATGATACTGTGCACAAAGTTCTCAAAGTTCTCGTGAAATAGGTGTTCCATAAAAGATCATTTTATGTATTATGTAAATAATTGAACTTAAAACCAAACAGATAAACTGATATCCAAGAAGTGACTGGCGGAAAATTTTTGTGTAGAAATCTTAGATCGGATAGAGAGGTCAAGGCTTTCCTAGAATGAGTCATTTTTAGTAATGAGTCACGTTTGAGCAATAAACAGGATCTGGGTAGCAAAAATCCTCTTAAATCACTAGACTATGCTCACGGTAGTCAAAGTTATACCAACCATTCTTTTTAATAGAAAATACCATAAAAGGTATAGTGGTTCTGGCTACAATAAAAACCAATCGAGGCAGATGATTGAAAAGTGAAAACACGCTTTTACTTCAAAATACATTCGTTGCATTACAATATTACAGTTCATACATGGCCGGAATTTTCTCGATAAAAGTTTCCCAAATTAGTAGATTGATGAACTATCGTGTTCATCTTTCTCTCCGTATTTTGACGCACTTGATTATATATTATGTTTGTCTGCTTTTTCATTAAAAATATAGTGTTTATTCTGTTTTACTTTTCTATCTTGCTGAACATAATCATACGCTATCGCAAAAGTATCGTCTTATATGCTGAATCAAGTTTAACAACAATCTTCATAGTTTCAATAAGAACGCTCACCTTACCAAAGTATTATTTTAAGAAAAATTTGAATTTTTAATAATTTTTTTTTTAATAAATCCCTATTTTTACCTATTTTTTTATACCTAGTTGCCTTTTTTTAAACCCTGCCTCTCGGAACCAGACCCACAATTAAGCATAAAAACGGTTCCGGGAGGTGCCTTCGTGCCTCCGGGAGAGCCGCCAGATGATCGAAACGCCAAGCCTGGCTACGCCCATTTTGCCTTGAAAAATCTAAACCGCACTGTTATCAATAATTGAACATCCACAAAAATTCATTTAAAGCTAAAACTATTAATGAAACTTTGGAAATTTATTTTTTTTAAATTAAATAAAAACAGAGCGATTTTCTTTTTTTACTTCAGATAAATGAACAAAAAGGAAGAATAAATATACAGTGTATATTTATAACTAAATTTATATTTTTAATTTATAAATAAATAAAAATAAATGAACTGTTTTATTAGGCATTAGAATATTTAGGATCCGGTTAATATTTCAGTTTTATTTAAATAGTGTTTATCCATCATTTCCTAAAACTAATCCCAACTGTTGACACTTTTTAAAATGAAGTAAATAAAAAAGTAATTTTTCAATTACCATTTTATACATTTGTGGCAGTAATACTTTAAAATTATCAAATAATTTTATTTATATTATTGTTTTTACAGATAATTCCAGTAGGATTACTTTTAATAAAAGCATATAAGTCCAACTTTCTTCGAATTGTAGTACCTCGTCAATATACATTCACTTTCCGATCCAATTAAAAAAAAAAAATACAATCAACTTTGCTAATCCAGATGACATACCATGATCGTATGTGAAATTTTTCAAGAAGTACAGATCACAATGAACAAATGTGCGCGCGCGTGTGTACGCGCACGAGCTTACAAATGAAATAATTGAAATATATACACGTATATATAGATACATTTTTTTTGAGATTATGGGCATCGACTGCTTTGGTCATTTAGCCCTACGAGAATGGAATTTTGTAGCGTATTAAAAATGCCATGCCTGACCGGGATTCGAACCCGAGATCTCCAGATGAAAGGTTGAGAACCTACCACTCCGCCACTGAGTGTGAGTATATATACACACACACGCACATTATAATTATATAATAAATATTTATTTATTAAAAGATTATTAATTAATTTTTTTTATTTCAAAAAAAATAAAATGAAAAACTAAATATTGTTTAAGATTTATAAATAAATTCCTATTCTGAATGTCAAATAATAATAATCAACAGGCACTAACAATATATATGTATAATGTATAAGAAAATAAAGAAATTATACTGTTCTCAGCAAGGTATAAAAATGGAGACGGCATATAAAAAAAATTAGTTTTTCAAATAATTTATACGAGATAAGCACAATTAAAAATTTACATCATCCCAATCATTAAAGGCAAGAAAGTCAAAACGAAACTATAGCTATACTAATCCTCTATACTTAATAATATTTAGTACTCACAGTTTACTTAAAATAGTTAAATTTTTTTTTTTTTTTGAACGTCCTTAATGTGAAAATAATGACTTTTCTAAAACGAATTATTCAAATTTAAATAACAGCTAATAATATTTCATTTATTAAAATAATCAGCTAAAAATTTTGGTATTATTATTATTATTATTACATATATATTTTTTTAAATATTATAAATACAAGAGAACTTATAACTATGCATGATATATTTACGCATAATTGCATCAATTATAACCCTTTTTAAACTTCAATAATATTAAATATAGTAAAACGGTTTAAAATTGCTGTAAAAATAATTGTTATTTGTTATTTTCGTGATTTTGAAACATAACTTATAACTAAACAAAGTGTAAGGGTTAATAAAAAAAAGTAGGCTAACTTGTTAAAAAATATTTTAAAATAAATTTAGTGTATAACAAATAGTCGTCGTGTCTTGAATGTTTAATCTTAAAAATATATGTAATTTACTATAATTTAGATAGTTTTAAACGCAATTCGCAAATTTAAATCATGATCGTTTAATTTAAATGTCTCTGTATTATAACATAAAATTCTTGTCGATTTTATACCAATGTAAAAACTGGTTTACGCAATTTAATTAATTCTTGTTATAATATTGCTTATTTATATAATAATATATTATAAATAAGCAACACACACACACACACACACACACACACACACACACACACACACACACACACACACACACACACACACATATATATATATATATATATATATATATATATATATATATATATATATATATATATATATATATATATATATATATATATATATATATATATATATACACACACACACACACACACACACACACACACACACACACACACACACACACACACACACACACACACACACACACACACACACACACACACACACACATATATATATATATATATATATATATATATATATATATATATATATATATATATATAATAAATCATTTCAGAATATTTATTTGTTAATAACCAAATAATTGTTACATAATTATATGATAAATTTAAATGATATTACAAAAATGTTAAAAACTTGCTTTATACTTTTTAGTCATACTTTAATCAAATTATTACGATATATTGAATGAGTTTAATTAGTAGGTTAATTTGAATTTCAAAAGACAACAATATAAATTGAAATCTCTAATATATTTATAAAATATCAAGCAAATTTTCAATCAAACTCTTACTATACAAAGTAACGAAATAATGAACTTTTTGATTATTGAAGTACAATTGTTTTTTATGTTTTTTTGTCTTCAGTAATTTGGCTGGTTTGATGCAGCTCTCCAAGATTCCCTACCTAGTGCTAGTCGTTTCATTTCAGTACACCGTCTACATCCTACATCCCTAACAATTTGTTTTACATATTCCAAACGTGGCCTGCCTACACAATTTTTTCCTTCTACCTGTCCTTCCAATATTAAAGCGACTATTCCAGGATGCCTTAGTATGTGGCCTATAAGTCTGTCTCTTCTTTTAACTATAATTTTCCAAATGCTTCTTTCTTCATCTATTTGCCGCAATACCTCTTCATTTGTCACTTTATCCACCCATATGATTTTTAACATTCTCCTATAGCACCACATTTCAAAAGCTTCTAATCTTTTCTTCTCAGATACTCCGATTGTCCAAGTTTCACTTCCATATAAAGCGATACTCCAAACATATACTTTCAAAAATCTTTTCCTGACATTTAAATTAATTTTTGATGTAAACAAAAGAACTATCATGCGATAGTTCTTGCGTAGGACTTCATCTATGCCGTTCATTGTAAATTAACATAACTTTTTTTGTTGCTTATATACATTTTACCAATTTACTCCCGTACGGAAAAATGTTTGCAAAAGTAATGGTTGAATATTGTATTGCCACCTGACCTTTGTTAACTGTACAAAATTTCATCAATCGGCAATATCAGGAAGTATGTTATATTAAGGAAGCAAGATTTGAAAACAAACATGAAAAAATATTGTGAGTTAAAGAAAAGCAAGTAAAAACAAATATTAAGAGACTAACTGCTACACCCAAAACAGCAATACTTGACTACACTGCCGCAATCTTTTTATTTCTTTTTAATCAATATAATATTTCCTACGCAACGTTTCATTCTATCTTAAATCCCGTGCAATTATAATTTAAAAAAAAACTGAGACATAAATTTGGGTCTCACACCATTTCAATGAACGAGACACAAAATGGTGCCTCAAAAAAGGATAAATAGAGACATAAATGGGAGGTCATCTGTCTTATTTTATCTTTCAGTTTGTAATAACATAAAAGTAACTTTGGCATTGAAAAAATAAAATATTTCTAATGAAAGTGAGTAAAAGTTTTTTTAAAACCTTTAAAATAATTTGTTGTACACTGTTTACAAGTTTTTTTATCTATAATTATTTCGATCTAATAATGATTTAGAAAAATGTAGTTCAGGCATACGTATAGCACATCCTCTACTGGGATTTAACTTCTTTGCTAACCTAAATAAAAATATTATTCTACAAATTAAATTTATTTCGTAAAAATAAATTAAAAATAAATAAGCTGTTATTTTGTAACAATAATGTAACATTTTACACACCCGGTTAGTCTAGTGGTTAAACTCGTCATTGCAAAATCAACTGATTTTCAAATTGTAACAAACAAGGAATGTTCCATACACACACGGAGTAAAAAAAAAACTATCTTCCACCAGCACGCCAGCGTCGACACTGCTGGAGCGACAGTGCTCTCTCACCCTCTCAGCCTCGCGTGCAGCTTCCTACGTGCGCATGCGCACAACAGCAAACACCACGCCGCTGGAAGTGTGAAGCGAACAGTTCCATACAAAGATTTTTGTATATTTTTCAAAAACTGGGGTATGGCTACTGACATTAAGCTTAAGGATAACATATATTGTACAAGTATAAAGAAAGAATTAAAGAAAAAAGGACTTGTTACATTAAATGTTATCGATAATATCAAGTTGAAATAGGGGGTGCTGCAGTTCCACAGTGCCTATACACGAGCCGTCACTGCTTAAAATGCATGGTCTGGGAGTTACGGCTAGTGAAATATTTCGCTCGGATTTCAGATTTACCCCGGTGAAATGAGGTCGTACTCAAATTTTTATGACATTAGTTGAGAAGCAAAATTAGTGATTTCTTATATTTTTAACCTGCAAATCGAATAAAATATGTTCCAGAACCTTATCTGCAGTACTTTTGGGGAAATCTGGGGTGAAAACCAATAAATTGAGGTAAAATACCCTGTTTTTATGTGACGAACAATAACTTTGTTAAATGGGTAATAAACACATAAAACGTTTAAACAAAGTTTGTGGGCAATTTAATACTGAAAAAAATTGTGTATAAGTTGAATAAAACAAAGAAAAGTTAAAGATTTTAATTTTATTAAAAAACAACTAAATTCTTATTTAATGACGTGAAAAATTTGTAAAAACAAAATTTACCGTTAAAAATTGCTGTTGAAGTTTTTATTTAAAAAAAAAAATGGAAATTATGCATTAGTTCTAAAACAAAATAAATAATAAAATTACTAGATAATAATTTGTTATTAATGACAGAAATACAATAAAATTTGAATAATTATTATTTCAAAGTTGGCAATAAAATAACAGCTGATCAACAATTGGCAACATTGTATTAGTGTTTAAACCATTCTGTTAGGAATATTAAATATTTCGGGTACTGTGAACTGTGCTGTCGTTAGCAAAGTTTTTCTGTGAAATTTATTTTCAACATGATCGGTTTGCCACTGAAGAAATGCCGTACTTATTTACAACAGAGGAACACGCTGATATGGTATATTCATTTCTGGTGTGTGCGTAATGCGGTAATGTTACAACTGCTGCAGTAACAATATGGAATACGTTCTCCGAATCGCTAGATTTCAGATCCCAAAATAATTAGCGCGAATTCGGGAATCGGGACTTTGCAGTCTTCGGGAAACAGATTCACTACCTAGTATAGTACCAACTACGAACGAAGCTGTCCAACCCGACCCTGTTATTGATGAAATTATTATCAAAGCAGTTCAGTGAAGTTCAGGCGTCAACATGTCTTTCTAAACGGATCGAAGTTTCGCATTCGGTGGCTTGGAGAACACTTAACCAAATCGAGCAGCCAGTTCCTTCTACACCAAGGAAATGGTCGCTGGGAGTTCTGCAACTTGTGGAATACAAATCAATAACTCTACAAGTATGTTTTGTTTACCGACGAGGAAAATTTAACTTGAGATGGCGTCAACTACTTACGCAGTGAGCAAACATGAACTCATCATGAATAAACATGAACATGTTACTAAACATAAACATTACGTGTTATTAACATGTTACATGTTAATAAACATAAACATGAATAAACATGAACAAACATGAATAAATCCTCCTGAAACGGTGGAAGACAATTTTCAACACCGATTCAGCGTCAACAAACGGTACGGCTTTCTTCACAATCAGCTATTTGGACTGTTCATATTATCTGGCCGCTTAAATGCTGAGGTTGACGTATACTTGCACTTTCTTCAAGAAAAACTGCCGCATCTGCTTGAAGGTGTTCCCCTAACGCTGAGACGCAAAGTATACTTCCAGCATGTTGGCGCGCCTCCCCACTTCTCTTGAGCTGTTTCCACTCACTTAAATCATCATTTCCGTTTGAAATGGATCGGTCGTGTAAATCCATACACCTGGCCACCAAACTCGCCTCATCTAACACCTTTAAATTTTTACGTCTAGAGATGAATTATAAAAAATATTTTATTCAGGACAAAAATCGTGAGTAATTAATTGTCCGCATTATGAATACGGCTGAGCAACTTAAGGACACCCTTAAAGAACTAAAATTAGTACAGAAGCATGCCAAGAAATTTGCTGAAAATGGCTAATTTATTTTTGAGCATGTATTTTAAACTACTATGTCTCATGCGCTTTGGTCTAGTGTACTGTTTTTAACTAAAATTCGATTTTCTAGCTTTTCTGTGTTTTATTCAAATTATCTTCACCATTTTGTTCAAAATTAAATCCTCTACAAGTTTTATTTAAAAGTTTTATGTGTTTATTATCGATTTAACATCGTTATTGTACGTCAAACATAAGCAGGGATTTTTACTTTTTATGTAAATAAACGATTTCAATTTATTGGTGTTCACGCCCAGATTTCTGAAAAACTACAGCAGATACGATTCTGGAACCTATTTTATTCGATCTTTTAGGTTAAAAATTATAAGAAATCACTATTCTTGCTTCTTAGCTGAATCCTTAATATTCAAATACGATCTCATTAGGTTAATATACTTCATTAATATGTTTCACCAGGCGTTGTGTCGTAAGTTTAATCTACCTAGAAACATCCGTGATCTCTTGTACAATAATAACGAAATTCTGGACCGGATGTTTCTGTTTTTGTATAGTACCAGGTTACTGCAAAAAATTTAACCTTTAGGTTAAACATTTTTAACCTTCATTTTCAATTTTTTGGTTCTATGTCTTTAATTTTATTATCCGACAAGGGAGCCTTTTGCACAACCCATCAGATTTAGGTAAGTTTTATATAGTTTCTTTATTCAATTATTTTAACTTTTATATTTTAAAGACTTCGTCTGCAGTATTAGTTTTGAGTTTTATTTTACCTTCTTGACTCTTGTTTTAATAACTTTTTATTATGTGATTAACATTAATTTTACACCTTATTAGTTTTGAGTTATTTTACCCTTTTATTAACGATTTTATAATGATAACGCCCAGGCGTTTTTCGCCCACAAACAAAAAAAAAAAAAGGTAGCTGAAAAATCTGAGCGAATTTTTTTACTAGCCGTAACTCACAAACAAAGCATTTTAGGACATAAGTATATGGGACTTTTTCCCATTGTTTTCACGAGTTAAATCGGTTACGAAAATCTAGGAAGAACTTCGTGATATAATCTACATATTCGTTTGTAAATTAATATTTATTTTAATAAAAAATATATGCATTTATTTTCTTTATTAATCTTATTATATCGTGTAAAATAAATACATTACAATAATTACGGTTGTAATAATATGCATTGTGGTAGCATGTTATCGTCAATATCGATCTTTCTTTCTATACGTTGTTTTATTATACTTGTATACATAAGTCACGCGCTTTTAAGTTTTTACTTAGTTTAAAAATAAATATACATCTTACAACAAAGATTTAAGACACAAATTATAGTTTTAAATCAATATTTTTCATTGCCAAGTTACAATTCTTTTTATATTGATGGAAGTTTATTCCAATCGATGTATTGTATTTGTTTACTGATGAGGTGGTGATTATATTATGTTAATACTTTTAACGAAAGCTGTAATCTTTTAGACAATTAAATTAAGAAATGTTACATATGTTACAAAATGATATTACTATTTACGTCTTAATAAATAATAATATAAAGGAAAGTTTTTAACTTATTTAATTAATATTATATAGCACGTTAAATGCATAATAAAATTAATTCAGTATAATTTTAAATTAATACAGAAATAATGTGTATTAAATATATGTTAAAAGTGCGATGTAAAATTAATTACCTTAATCCCGCGAAAACACTGTAAGGTTAAACAAATATTAAAATATAGAAATGGCTTCACATTTCAAAATTGATGTCTAATTAGGAGGTAGAAACAAGTGTGGATTTACGTAATTAAAAAATTACTACTTTGTGGTGCGGTCGAAATTTTGTTTCCACTCTGGATTCGCTAAATTGAATCACTCTTTTTTTTTTTTTTAAATAGGAAGATGGACATGTAATGCATGATTGTAATGTAAGTACGAGAAAAACGATGGCACAAATCGTTTTTCGATAAATACCTTCGTCTTCGAGTTATAAGCAATCAAATTTTCAAAAACTTAAAAATCGAATAATCGCGATAGTAATAAAATGAGGTAAAACGCCAAAGTTTTTATTTCGTATTACCTTACGAATTACATTCAATAACAAACTAAACAGATAATGGAATCAATGACCACTTATAACAACAGCCTACACAATAGTAATAATTCACAATAACTAATAATTTGCAACAAAACTACAAATACACCGCTAGTTCACCTGATATTATTATCTTTAATTATCGCAATATTTAATCTTAAAATTTAGTTTAATGTTTTTGGTACTAAATTATTTAATATATAAATTTTGAAAACATAACATTCTATAAGAAATGTTCAAAATGCTTTCACTCTAGAGTTTAGTAGTTCGCTAACCTTAAGTAACATCCATTTATAATTTGTTGCATCATGTATGTTGGTATACGTGTGGATTCATCAATTATATGCCTTTTCAAGTCAATTTTTACACGTTTTGTTCTGTATACATTATCTTTTAAGTAATCCTAAAGAAATAATCTAGAGGAAACAACTCTGGAGACTAGTCAGGCTATTCAATGGATCCTCTACGACCTATCCAATGATCTGAAGATCTTTTATTTAAAATTTTCCGTGCCTTAATAAAATAATGAGGTTGCTCCCTATCTGGACGCTATAATATTAGATGCAATTCTGAAGCTAATACGAAATAAGAAAGTTACTACTAGGCGTTTTATTACCAATTCGATTTTTCCGTTTTTGAAAATATGATTGCTTATAACTCTAAAACGAAAGAATTTATGAAGAAATAGTTTTCACCAACATTTTTCTCAAATATTTACATTACATCATATACCACACTATTCGACCTTCGTATTCCAAACCCCTTGAATAAGTTTGATTCAAATTGGTGAAAACCAAGATGGCGGAAAACATCTGAAGAAAATTAGATTAAAAACTGGCCGATCCAAGATGGCAACACATTTGTAAATGTGTAGATCCGCACAAGTTTCTACATCCCAGTATCCCTCAATCTTTAAATATGAAACCTTTTCCTTTCTTTAATATCACCTGTAAATAGTTTATAATAAAAAATAACGTAAGGTTTAACTGAATGTAAACCCGTTAAATTTCTCCGGTTGAACACTTAATATTTAATTTATAAAATTTTAAAGAAAAATTCTGTTTCTCATCACAACCTCCATAATTAATTCAAAGTGAGAACTTTTAGAAACAAGTAATATATTACTAAAACACGTGTTATAATATTAATTAATACTACTTTTTTACTGAAAACATAAATTTATGAAATACTCGTATAAACTTCAACACTAATTAGGTTTGAACGTTCAATTTTTAACTACAGACAAAACATATAAATAGTAAATTTTTTATTTTTATTTCATTAATCAATAATGCGGGAATCCTATTTTAACTTTAAACATATTATTTTACTTCTACTTTAAACATTCAAAATTAATGTTTATTTATCGTGGTTTAGTCAACTATATCAGGAATGATTAAATAAACGAGCAGTACTAATTTAAATATGGATACATTGACTATTACATACGCATAACGATCGATCGGAAAATTCTCGGCCTGACAATGAAAATACAAATTTTTTCTACCAACTTTTCGAAATGGAATTATTTTCGGTCACAGGGTGGGATTAGGGGGATGAAATTGAATGTTCTTTACTTTTTGAAGTATGAGAAAATACCGTTCACTTAAGATGTAATTTCCATATATACTAATACATACAAAATTTGTGGCTAGAAAATCTTCAAAACTACAAAATCAATTTCATTAAAATTTAGATATGATGTATTAGTGTATCTGAAGTTGTGTGTGTGAATATTTTATGAACATTGATTGAGTCGTTGCTGAGTTGCACTCAATTTAAGGTCGATGACAGACAACATAACCTCAATGTTACTTTGTATTGATGTATTTTTCAAACGCGCGTATGTATTGAGTCACAATGGTGAATGAATTTAAACTTGATGCTTATGTGTAAGGTCTACTTGTTAATCGGATTATGTAGTACATACTACGTTGAAAATCAGTGCGTTTCTGACTGCGAAATAGTGAGAGCATCTTTTCTAACATTTAGACCAACGATTTTTCCAGATTTTTAATACCCTTAATATAATACTATTTCTGCAACTCCACAAATTAAGCGATTGTCTCTGCTTTCATTTCATCATTTGAAGTGAATCCTCATCTAGAAAGCCGTTTTTTTAGGTTTTAATATGTGGAAGCCAAATACGGAGAATCTGGCCCATATGGTAGCACTTCGAAGCGTAGGTCATAAAATTTTTGCAGCAATAACCCGAGACGATTGTGCAGAAGTAATATCGTAGTTAAAGAGTAGTTTCTTTTTAAGTAGATATGGACGTTTTGCCTGAATAGCACCCGTCAATTGATCCAGTGGTGAAACATTATATTTCCCAACGATGGTGCAACCTTTTATAGGGTACTCCAGTAGCACCACACCAAAAACAATCTCAAAAAATTATAACCATGATTTTCCAGCAGGTGGAACAGTTTCTCTCTTTCTTTGACGTACTTTCACTTGCTTCCACCCACTGTTTGAATTATCGTTTGGTATCTAACATGTAATAGTGAATCCATGTTTTACCGTTTGTTATAAAAAAAAAAGTCAACGAAATCGTGTTTAAACTAAGAAAGAAATTCAACGGAATCGCGTTTAAATACTTTAATATCCTTTAATTGATGTTCATCCTTTGAAGTGTTCAGTCCAAAGCGTTTTTTATCGACTTTTCATAACCAAAACATTATGTAAAATGTAGTGAACATGGTTTACCGAAATGTTTCCAAAGTCAGAAAGCTTGCGTGCCTTCGACTGGTTACTATTTAATACGGGATAATAAATTTTTGTGAAGGTTTTTTAGCGGTTTTTGGCGTCCCGAACGTTCATCATCTTGAATGGATGACCACGTTTTAATTCAGCAGCTCATCTTATTAAAGTCGAAAACGACTGGAGAGAATGCTTTAAAATGGAATCTAGCTCTTTTTCTATATGTCTGTTGCGGTTAAACATTTTAAAAAAGTACTTAATACCAGATTAATTAAATTTTTTTATACATTTTCGGAAAATGTTAAACCTTGTTTGCTTTAATCGATCGCTACGAACAAGGAACTAAACTCACACGTCTGAAACTTCGCAGCATGCCATCTTAAGGGTCATATTTGATGAATATCATAGTCATTTTTTCATACTTGAGCTATCTGTGTATCAGATCGAGAACTTTCAGAACGACCCTGGCAGTTTATAAAAGCTGAATAATTTATAGTTTTTCCGCATTCTAATTTATCTTATCAGGTAATTCAGATGATCCGGGAAGGAAACATTAGCCAAAATTCAAATATATATAATCCCGGGTAAAATATTTTCATAAATATAACTTTATGAAAACCTGCCTACAAATTCATAAAATTTTATTTCTAAATCGTTCATTCAGTAATAAGTTATTGTATTGCAGACAAACTTGATTACGCGTGACAACACGATATATATACTTATGGATATTTATAGAATTATTTTGACGTGATTATTTAGAATATAAATAGGTATTCCTTATTTTAAAATAGCATTGAGTATTTTTGATTTTATTACTTATTATTTTTTTTTTCTAGTAAAAGAAGAAATTCCATATAGCTTAACTACTGTTTAAAAAAAAGGTTAATAATTATATATTTAAAAGATTAGTCAGTTAATATTCTAGTACAATCTGAATTGAATTTATATTTATGTTAATAAAGAGATAAATCTATTTGATACAATGATTGACAGCATGTTGTATTGTGGCGTCATCATGTAGGCAACCAGAATATCTAACACGCATACCTATCACTCAGGTATTCATTCGGTATACCGCAGCATGAGCAATGCATTAATTTACATTAATTCATAAATATGGAAAGTTTGAAAGAGGCATGCAATTATAAACCCTTCCTTATCACAGGTATATAAGTAACGTAGAATAGCTTTGTAAAGTTTATAAATTAGCTTCGAGTTATCTAATAAAATTCAGTGCGTTTTAATAACTCATGACATTTAAAAAAATTATTCATAATGACTTCTGCCTAAAACATACTTAATTTAATTACGAATATGGTTATAAAAAATATTAGGAATAGTTTCTTAACTGTTCTAGAGATTAAAAATGAATATTCTATAACATTTTAAAATATGTTTAAATAGTTTTAAATTTAGAATAAATTTCAACAATGAGAGGAAACGTAGTAAGGATTCTAATGTTACTAACCGACAAAAAGTGAAAAATCTAAATTACTGATTTCATGGTAGGTTACCTTCTAAATTATTCAAAAGAATTATCGTCACTGATCATATTTAAGTTAAATTTTATATATTATTTATTAAAAAGATAATTTTATACTACGTTATATATTGACAAACAAAGAAATAATAATTTGGAATAATCATTCATAAGAATAAAAGTCATAACATATCAGGTTTATTGAGGAGTGAAGTACATTTCAATTGCATTCTCACCAGTCAAATAAACAAATATCAAATGTACGCTGTACAAGTTTAGTAGTGATCAAATAGCAAAGTAACTTCCACGATCACCAATTACAATCGTAATTTATGACCAAATAAAGAACATGAAGATTACATGATCGTACTATATGAGTGATTATTTTTTCAAAAATTTCCGCATTTAAATTTTAAATGGCTGCTTACATCAAATTTAAGTTTTATCAAACTATTTTTAATCGATATAAATGTTTTAAAAATTAGGAAATTTTGAGTTTAGTTGCATTACTTTTGAACAGTCAAAATTATATATTTTACATAGAAGGCTCTTTTAGAATGAAAGAATATTTAGTTTTCATTTAAAAATTCTGAGCAAAGTTTCACCTCTATTCTCTTAATAGCTGCTGTTTAATATTTCATACAGGGTAGAGAAAAATTTATTATTTTTTTGAAATTTAATTTATTATTAAGATATTGTAAAACCACCCCAACGTCAATCCTTATTTTCTTTATTATGTTTTCGTTAGCTTCCCTTAGTTATGTCACTAATATTTTTTGTATGTTTTGCTAATAAATAAAGGTACAATTTTTATTTTTGCTTTTTGGTTTGTTTATAATAATTACGATAAGAAACTCTCCTTCACAACTGTAAAGCTTATTCCTTTATAAAAACTAAAGAGTAGTTATGTAATGTCCCCCCCCCCTCACCAATCACGCCCCCTTACCTATTCACAAACACCCACCTAACTATTAGTCCAGGCAAATAATGTTTTAAAATACAAAGAATACCTACAGGTAGTGTACAACTGTAATGTGTAAAGTAATAATATAGTTTAGTTTCCAATCGACATTTTCATAGTTTGTTGTTTATAGATGTTTAATGATTAAAAAAAAAAAAATTTTCAGCGCTTTCTCATATTTATAATGAAAAGTTGATAATTTATATATATATATATATATATATATATTTTAATTCTGCAGGAAAATGTGAATCCAGATGTCCTTAAGTGGTCCAAATTCCAGCCAAGAGGTTTAATTAGTTTTTGCAACATTGAAATTGTTACTCTTAGAGGCGGTCATTTTGGAAATATAAGTATTCTAGAATAGTTTGCGACCAAATACCACTTGGTAGAACGATCGCTTGGGATAGAGTGAATCTGCAAAATGACCGCCTCTGGGAGTAAAAATTTAAATTTCGCAAAAAATAATTAACCTTTTGAACTAAAATTAGGACCATTTATTAAGGAAATCTGGACTCACATTTTCAAACAAAATCAAAGCAATATATATATATATATATATATATATATATATATATGTGTGTGTGTGTGTGTATATAATGTTGAAAAATTGTTATTTATTAAATAATATGGTTTAAAAATTGTTTATTTATTAAATAATATGGTTTTTTAGCTGTTTTCTGCAATTACTTCAGCAACAAATTATCGAATTTTAATCAAGCATGGCTCATATTGTAGGTTTTTGAAAGATCTATAACGTCCCATAAAACTTTAAAAACCGTTTTCGTTAGAAATTCAACTTTTTGTTATAGACGCTACAAAATGCTGAAAATTCATTATTTTAAATTAACATCTATAAACAAGAAACTAATAAAAATCTCGAGTGGAAAACTTATAGGTTTTCATTCTTTATTATTTTACATAAATAACTAGGTGACTAGGTATGTAACTAGGTGACTCACCTAGTTACATACCTGTAGGTATTTTTTATAAAAAAAAAAAAAAAACGGTACCAATTCGGGCCTGAAATATTTAGAATCTGATTCTAAAGGACTTAAGCATACATCACTAAAAAAAGATTGTTGAAAAGATTTAAATAATACTTATCTAATTAGTCCAGTAAAAAATTTAAATACTGAAATAATTAAAGGTTTGCTTATTTCAAGTTGCTCCTCCTAGAGAATATAAAATTCATGTATAGAAAAAGAAGAGATTCATTTTTGCTTGAAAATATGGACATTTACTTCTAAATGCCACCAAACTAAAAAAAAATATAGTATTGCAATATTAAATTTTTCATTTTAAAATATATATTGTAGAAATTAAAACACAATTATAACTTCTTACCCCCTCCAAAGGGTATATGAAAAAACCACTAAATAAATAAAACTTGAATATAACAGTTTTTTGAGTGCACTGAACCATAATTAAAAAATCTTGAGAAATAATATTATTAATTTAAAAAAAATAATAAATTATTATATTAATTTTTAAATCTCGTGAGGGTCGTCCTCTGAGATTCCTGGTACTGTGCAAGGCATAAAATAAAATTAATACAAAAAAAAGTGAAAATTTAATTTCATAATGCGCCAGTACATTACCTTACAAGAAAAATCAAATTTGAACATTTTGAAGATTGTCCACGGTTTCAGAAGTTATATGTATTTAAAAATTTTAATAGAAACAAAGAAAAATTTAATTTATTCTTTTTTTTAAATAAAATAACTTCACTTTGCACTTTTCATTGAAGGTTAAAATATTATTAAAATAAACTCAAAATAGAAGTAATTTTTTTTTAAATAAAGACGGAAGAACAGCCAAAATTAAACGCTATAATTCTATTATAAGAAAAAATTTAATTCGATGTCCATGAATTTTAGATCCTCTTGCTCGCCAAATCCCTCTACTCTTTTAATTAAAAAGATTTACGCTTAGGATATTTAAATTCTTTGCAAAGTGTCTTTCTTAGATACCAATGTCTTCAATAAAACCTTATTATATTAAAATTTTAAGCTGTGTTACCACCACCCATCCAATAATTCCTAAGATCTTCCTCGTATTCCTTTTCATTAGCAAAAGAAAAATAAATAATTTTTTTTATAATAAAACTTTATTTTCAATCAGCAATGCTTTTTAAACTTCTATAATATAAAAAAATGTCTTAGACCTCTTGCTCAAATCATATCTTTCATTAATTAAAGTATAAATTATTTCCCGCTTTTAAATTACGAAAATAAAAATATTTCGATGTCCAAACTATTCCTTTTCAAGTTTATGAATCTCTTAATTAGAATAAAACTTAATAATTGGCGAATATAAATACATAAAATTAAACTTTCTGGGGAAAAAAGTTTTTTCTTAGTATTATCATCAATACAGTCTTTTCATGTTTTTTTTTTTTTTGTCTTCAGTCATTTGACTGGTTTGATGCAGCTCTCCAAGATTCCCTATCTAGTGCTAGTCGTTTCATTTCAGTATACCCTCTACATCCTACATCCCCAACAATTTGTTTTACATACTCCAAACGTGGCCTGCCTACACAATTTTTCCCTTCTACCTGTCCTTCCAATATTAAAGCGACTATTCCAGGATGCCTTAGTATGTGGCCTATAAGTCTGTCTCTTCTTTTAACTATATTTTTCCAAATGCTTCTTTCTTCATCTATTTGCCGCAATACCTCTTCATTTGTCACTTTATCCACCCATCTGATTTTTAACATTCTCCTATAGCACCACATTTCAAAAGCTTCTAATCTTTTCTTCTCAGATACTCCGATTGTCCAAGTTTCACTTCCATATAAAGCGACACTCCAAACATACACTTTCAAAAATCTTTTCCTGACATTTAAATTCATTTTTGATGTAAACAAATTATATTTCTTACTGAAGGCTCGTTTAGCTTGTGCTATTCGGCATTTTATATCGCTCCTGCTTCGTCCATCTTTAGTAATTTTACTTCCCAAATAACAAAATTCTTCTACCTCCATAATCTTTTCTCCTCCTATTTTCACATTTAGCGGTCCATCTTTGTTATTTCTACTACATTTCATTACTTTTGTTTTGTTCTTGTTTATTTTCATGCGATAGTTCTTGCGTAGGACTTCATCTATGCCGTTCATTGTTTCTTCTAAATCCTTTTTACTCTCGGCTAGAATTACTATATCATCAGCAAATCGTAGCATCTTTATCTTTTCACCTTGTACTGTTACTCCGAATCTAAATTGTTCTTTAACATCATTAACTGCTAGTTCCATGTAAAGATTAAAAAGTAACGGAGATAGGGAACATCCTTGTCGGACTCCCTTTCTTATTAGGGCTTCTTTCTTATGTTCTTCAATTGTTATTGTTGCTGTTTGGTTCCTGTACATGTTAGCAATTGTTCTTCTATCTCTGTATTTGAACCCTAATTTTTTTAAAATGCTGAACATTTTATTCCAGTCTACGTTATCGAAAGCCTTTTCTAGGTCTATAAACGCCAAGTATGTTGGTTTGTTTTTCTTTAATCTTCCTTCTACTATTAATCTGAGGCCTAAAATTGCTTCCCTTGTCCCTATACTTTTCCTGAAACCAAATTGGTCTTCTCCTAACACTTCTTCCACTCTCCTCTCAATTCTTCTGTATAAAATTCTAGTTAAGATTTTTGATGCATGACTAGTTAAACTAATTGTTCTGTATTCTTCACATTTATCTGCCCCTGCTTTCTTTGGTATCATAACACTTTTTTTGAAGTCTGATGGAAATTCCCCATTTTCATAAATATTACACACCAGTTTGTATAATCTATCAATCGCTTCCTCACCTGCACTGCGCAGTAATTCTACAGGTATTCCGTCTATTCCAGGAGCCTTTCTGCTATTTAAATCTTTTAATGGTCTCTTAAATTCAGATCGCAGTATTGTTTCTCCCATTTCATCCTCTTTAAATTCCTCTTCTTCCTCTATAACACCATTTTCTAATTCATTTCCTCCGTATAACTCTTCAATATATTCCACCCATCTATCGACTTTACCTTTCGTATTATATATCGGTGTACCAACTATGTTTAACACGTTATTACATTTTAATTTATGTACCCCAAAATTTTCCTTAACTTTCCTGTATGCTCCATCTATATTACCTAAGTTCATTTCTCTTTCCACTTCTGAACACTTTTCTTTAATCCACTCTTCTTTCACCAGTTTGCACTTCCTGTTTATAGCATTTCTTAATTTCCGATAGTTCCTTTTACTTTCTTCATCACTAGCATTCTTATATTTTCTACGTTCATCCATCAGCTGCAATATATCGTCTGAAACCCAAGGTTTTCTACCAGTTCTCTTTATTCCGCCTAAGTTTGCTTCTGCTGATTTAAGAATTTCCTTTTTAACATTCTCCCATTCTTCTTCTACATTTTTTACCTTACCTTTTTTACTCAGACCTCTTGCGATGTCCTCCTCAAAAATCTTCTTTACCTCCTCTTCCTCAAGCTTCTCTAAATTCCACCGATTCATCTGACACCTTTTCTTCAGGTTTTTAAACCCCAATCTACATTTCATTATCACCAAATTATGGTCGCTATCAATGTCTGCTCCAGGGTAAGTTTTGCAGTCAACGAGTTGATTTCTAAATCTTTGCTTAACCATGATATAATCTATCTGATACCTTGCTGTATCGCCTGGCTTTTTCCAAGTGTATATTCTTCTATTATTATTTTTAAATTGGGTGTTGGCAATTACTAAATTATACTTCGTGCAAAACTCTATAAGTCGGTCCCCTCTTTCATTCCTTTTGCCCAGCCCGTATTCACCCACTATATTTCCTTCCTTGCCTTCTCCAATGCTTGCATTCCAATCTCCAACTATTATTAAATTATCATCTCCTTTTACGTGTTTAATTGCTTCATCAATCTCTTCGTATACACACTCTACCTCATCATCATCATGGGCGCTTGTAGGCATATAGACGTTAACAATCGTTGTCGGTTTAGGTTTTGATTTTATCCTTATTACAATGATTCTATCGCTATGCGTTTTGAAATACTCCACTCTCCTCCCTATCTTCTTGTTCATCACGAAACCTACTCCTGCCTGCCCATTATTTGACGCTTAGTTAATTACTCTAAAATCACCTGACCAAAATTCGCCTTCCTCTTCCCACCGAATCTCGCTAATTCCTACTATATCCACATTTGTCCTACCCATTTCCCTTTTTAAATTTTCTAGCCTACCAACCTTTTTTAAGCTTCTAACATTCCACGCTCCGACTCGTAGAATGTTATTTTTTAATTTTCTGGTGACCCCTTCCTTAGTAGTCCCCACCCGGAGATCCGAACGGGGGACTATTTTACCTCCGGAATATTTTACCAAGGAAGGCGCCTCCATTATTGCTATGTGAAAATGCAGAGCCACATTTTCTTGGAAAAAAAGCAGTTGTAGTTTTCCATTGCTTTCAGCTGCGCAGTACTCAGAGGACTGAGTGATGTTGATACGGCCGTTTAAGTCGTCCTGACTCACGCCCCTAACAACTACTGAAAGAGCTGCTGCCCTCTTTCAGGAATCATTCCTTAGTCTGGCTCTCAACAGATACCTCTCCGATATGGTTGCACCTTCGGTCCAGCTACTCTGTATCCCTGAGCACTCAAGCCCCCTCACCAACGGCAAGGTCTCATGATTCATAGAGGAGGTCTTTTCATGTATTAAGGATAAAAACCACAACCTAATTAATAAACTAATTAGTATCCAATTTTTTTAGTACTCATATCAAATAATATTTTCTTACAACGTAATATCAGTTAATAAAATTTTAATGAAAAGTAAATCGTAAACCATAACTGAAATATATTCCTTTTTTTACGTGAATTATTTATTGGAAAGCATTCCTCTATCTAATATTTTCAAGTAGATCTCTCCTGTTCACGGTAAAAAGTAATAAAAATTGCATTATGTACCTGTTTTGGCTTATTGATTTTTTTTTTGGTAAGAATACTCACCCTATTATATAATCGATAGCCTAACCACCATCCGGGTGTAACCGGATAAATCTATTAGTGTTTTAGTAAAAACAAGTGATAAAATTAAAAATGTTCATAAACGTTATCGGTTATATAACTGAATGGTATTATACCGATATGAGAATTCAGAATTATTCGATAAATATTTTTAAATGCATAGAGATAAAAATTTTCTATAAAAACTAACATAATATTTAACTTCTATTAATAATGGACAGCGATTTATCATATTATTAATAAGCTACAATTTAAAAAAAAAATTATAAAAGAAAGAATTACAAGTTTTTTTACGATTGGTTTTCTAAAGACCATGCCAAATATCATTTCAATTTCTCTTTTTCCTTTATTTCTTTCATCTCTTTACTGCAATTTTCGCTTTTCTCTTTAAACCATCGATGTTTCTGGTCTTTCTCTTACACTATAGGAACCCTTTTTTTGTATGGTATTTCTTCATTTTTTCAATCCCCTTTTTCTGATATGTTATATTTCATTAGATCTTTTTTAATTTGTTTAATATATCCACTTGAACTTTTGATATGAAAAAATTTATTGTAAAGTTTTTTTGTTTTATCGTTGTGGATCAATTCAGATCATGTGAACCAGGAAACTTCCCTTTGAAATAGTTGTTTCTTAATCTTCTTGATTCTTATACCTTTAAATATTTGATTTTTAATTTAAATATTTATAACCTTCTTCTGTCTTATTTGGTCCATGCATTTTTCTCAACTTTTTTTTATATTTTTATTATTATTATTATATTTAGTATTTTAATCATATTACCTGTTTCACTGCCATGAAGTATTATTTATATAATATTTCAAATTTATTATACTGAAAACTGGTTTAAGAATTAAAATTGTCAAACTTTATAGTTTATAAATAAAAATTTATTTAATTATAACACCAAAGCAATTGTTTCATTATCTATCAATAAAATGTAATAGCAGCAGAATAATTTATTTTATTTCAATGATAGAAATCGCAAATTATTTAGTTTATACATATATATATATATATATATATATATATCTACCGAGTGAGAAACTTAAAACCGAACGAAGCCTCTGTTACTCAAATAACAGCAGTTATTTGAGTGTTACCTATAAACGTTGTTACCATCGCTGCTGCTATTATTAGCGATTCAATGTTAGTACTCTCGTCTATTGTTTTCAGTTGTAAACGGTTAATTTTTTCGTGCTATATAGTTTCGTTTTTTCACTTGTGTTTTTTCTAAAATACTCATTCAATCTGGAAAGGTTTGTAATAGTGGAAGCTTTTATGCTTCTGGATCCATCCAGGGGAAGCATATTCTGGAAACTCATCAAACATGTACAATAAATATTTAATTTTAATATTAATTTACAAGTACTGTAAAATATACATCTTACCATCAGACTCTTTATGATTTAAATTTGGAACCGTATCCTGTAACCGTGCAACAACTTAAAAAGACAGTTAAACCAAAACGTCTTAATCATTGTGACTCAAAAACATTATGGATCGACAGATAAGCCCGATGCTGTATTTCATATTAAACAAGATACGATTTCATTTATCCGGCATATTAATTCTAAAAACACCAAGTAATGGATAATTGAAAATCCTCACCGGATGTTTGAGCGTCCATTTTAACAAAAGAATCAGTAAACGGTGTGCAGTTTCTGATAATCTTATATTGGAGCCCAATACCTTTTCACGGGAATGTCAATACAGCCGTGTAATGTACAATTTTCGAAAAATTATACGCTCTTATATCACATAAAAGAGTTCAGCTCCTTCCGACAAAAAGGAACAACGTATCACACATCAAACGATTGTCTAGCACGCGTTCATGCGGGTTTCATAGAAGAACGAACTATCAGCAAAGGACGATAGCTTGCGGGTTCCTCAGATTTGTATAATTAAGATTTTTTTCCTTTTTGGGTATTTGAAGGATAAAATTTATGAATCAAATTTTGTCTGCATCAGGTGATTCTCAACATCATCACTCGAACACAAAAGTGTATTGCTGTGCCAGGACGCTTACTTCAAACAACTTTTGTTAAAATCTGGTGTAAATACATAAACTTTAGCTAATTTAAAAATAAAATTTTATTTTATTTACGTTTTCATTTTTTCATCTCATTCATAAAATGCTACATGTTGCAACTGTGTTTAGTCTAACGGTTCGGCTTTAAGTTGCTCTCATCCTATGTATATAAATGAAGTAAGAGTACCGATACATAAAAAAACTTTTAATTACCTAAAAAAAATTATCACATTCTGCAGTAAGGATGTAATTTCTTACCTAATTATTAAAAAAACAAGATTTTTCTCTTTGTACATGCTACAACATACAGAAGATTTTTCCTGATTTTTTTTTTAAATTATAAAAATGTTTTTAATGTTTCAAGATGTTTCTATAACTTATTTATCCGTTTTTATTTTACTTTATTTACTTTTTTATTATATTTATCCATGTAAGAGTAAGTTTTTATTAAAAAAGAAAAAGATATAAGTTTTTAAACAGATCTTTCCTTTTCATTTTATTTTTGTTTTAATTTGAATTAACTCATGTTCCTCTTTCAGGTTTTTTTATAATTTTTATTTTGTATTTTTATAAGATAAAACCTTACTTAGAGGTATTACTACTTCATAACGTATATTATTTCCTCTTACAATTTAACAATTCTTATAATTCTTTAGAAATAAACTGACCAGACCTACTGCTATATTGATATATCCTAACATTTAAATATATGTTACAAATTAAATATATATTTTTATACTTCTGTAAAATATAAATGGTAAATCGTTAATATATTTCAGTTAGTTTCTTTTTAAGTGATGTATCTCAACGATCGAGATATCGATGTATCGAGAAAGAGAGTGATAACGTGGACTATTTTAACAATATGTATTCCAATGTTCCTTTTTCTATTCGTTCATAATGTTGTAAATTTAGAAATAATGTTTTTTTTATAATTTGAAAACGCGTGTGTTTAATGAGAGACATAACATTAAGATAAATTTTTGATTTTTCTACAAAAAATACATTAAATTTTTAAATTCGATTGATGATATTAAAATAAACAACCAATTAAAATAGAATTTAGTTATTCCTTTGAGACTAAAAACCTGAAAAAAACACTTGAGACATTTTATTACTTTTCATTTAACCAGACACTACCACGAATCGTTTCTAAAGCTAAAAAAAAAATCCCTTTGGCACAATAAAGTACTTACTCTCTTGAGAAATTAGAATATTGAATAAGAGTATCTATAAGTTATTGGTATACATCGGTTTCTACTTTTGGTTTATCGAGCTACTTTAGCTTCTTTAAAATATATTTTTTTTTATATTCATTCTATAAAATTTATCTTATTTAATTACTAAAAATTGACTTAATTACAGTTATATATATGTAAATAAAATTAAAAATATACTAATATCCTAAATTAGTTAAATTATATGGGAAATTGTAATTTTTTATAAATTTTATATACCACAGATTTATATAATAATATATACGATTATTATTTTGTTTCATCTATAGAATTTGATCGTACTAAAATATTATAAAATTCATATACAATCAAAATTTTGGATTAAATGGTTGGGAAGTTTTAAACAACATAAAAAATTTTAACGGAACTATTTCAATGGTAAATATCTTTGAAATATGAATGAAACAAGCACAAATGGAATTTGATTCCTAATTATCAATTTTTATCAAAATCTGATACAGAATTTTTGGATAAATATAAAGTTCTCATATAAATATAAAATTCTCATAAACATACGTAATTTTCATTAAGTACGACAATGATTTTCTTTTCTTGATTCCATGTTCCATCCTTTTCTCTTCTGTGATAATCTTTTATCTTTTAACCTCAAAGTATTTATTATTACATTCTCAGTTATCTGTTTTATATATTCTAATCTGTGACTTCCTGTACAGATTTTATCCACTGTACATCCCTCTATCATCAAGTTAACAAAATCTGGGTTTCTTATATCGTCTAAAAATGTAGCTCCTCTTTTTACAAAATTCTGTTACAAATTTCTCTTCTCTCCTAATCGCTTTAGACCTTCCTATTTTGAATTTTATCACCCACCTAATTTGCAATATCCTTCTTTGACATTACAGTGCATATAAAAAAAAAAACCGATTTCAAAAAAATAAAATTGTGCGACCACACATGGTCAGTAAATGAAATTTCACAATTTGAAAGTGCATGTTCTCGAGTTTCAAATATTGGCCATCAGACTGTAATATTAGCGTTCAAATGTGCGCTAATCTTAGTCGTAGACAACAGTGCGTCTATACAACAAAAGGCGTTCTTCTGTGTTGCTACAATTTAGCAAGATGGGAATCCGTAATTCAGCGGGCGTTTCGACAGCGATTCTGGATTGATCCACCATCAACTAACAGTATTCATCACTGATATAAACAATTTTAAGGAGTGTTTATTAAAGGGAAGAGTCCAATGCAACCACGTATTTTAGAAGAAAATATACAATGAATTCAAGAGGTTTTTCAGCGAAGCCAAAAAATCCATTCGTCCGATAATGTAATATCACTAATATCGCAATTTGGCGTGTGTTAAGATGATATTTCAGTTTAGGCTATGCCAATTACAAGCTCTTTGCGTAAAAGATAAAAGAAAACGTAAAGCTTTCTGTGAAATGTTCTTAGTTGATATGGAAGACGATAGGTTCTTGTCGCGGTTAATTTTTAATGATGAAGCAATATTTAATTTAAGCGGTAAGGTTTCACGTCACAATATTCCCATAGACTTGAGAATCCGCATAATATTGTACAACAGGAGCGAGATTCATCAAATTTAATTTTTTCTTTTTGCGATTTCGTTTACAAAAATTTATGCCTTTCTTTTTTGAAGGAAACAGAAATAAAATTTTCTTACTTTGAAATGCTCCAGGACTGTTTTTTTCCATAATTAAATGAAGGCTCTAAAAAAAGCAGAGCCTTTTTGCAGCGAGACGCGGCCCCCACCACACTGGCACAACCAAGTTCGTCAATTTATAAATTAACATTGCCTCAAAGCTGGATAGGGCATACCTAAGGGTCCAAGCCTTAGCACTACAATCTTCGCCCCAAAGATTCCAGGACATTTCACCTTGTAACTTTTTATGGGGATGAAACAAAAGTCAACAAAACACGCCAATTTGGATAAGCTCAAAACCAAGATCACAGCTGCAGAAACCTCTGTAACAGAAGACTGCATCGCGTTCCGGAAGAATTCACCTATCTTGATGTTATCCGTGCAGCAGATAGACATTTACAACTTTATAGCTGAAATTTTAAACATTTTTGAATAGTATATAGTTTGTCTTGTAATTGTAACACATTTTTATTATGAAATATATCTGTTTGAAATCGGGTCATTCTTTGTGATATACTCTATATTTCAAAACCTCTGTTATGTTATTTGTTTTCAATTGCCCTAAATTTTATTGACATAAACCCTGTAACTCCACACGGATATTGTCATATTATAATTTCCTTCTAATTATTAAAACTATGTTTTTTACTTGTAGACATTTCTTTCATATTTACTTTTGATGTTTACATCTTTCGTAAGGCCATCTTTCGTAATTTTACTCCGGAAGTAGTAAAATTTTGTCAGTTATATTTATCTATTTTAACACTTAATTCTTCATCATATAGTCCGAAACATTTCATCTTCAAACACTTATTTATTTTAAAATTAATAATATAATTTTAAAAAATATATTAAAAAATGGGAGATTTAAAAAAAATACAAAGTGCATAAAAAAAAATGTTTAATTCTGTCACTAAATTTAATGACAGCTTCGTCGTATAAAATAAATAAATAAAATATGAACCTCCTACTCACAGAATAATATTTCTTTAAACAACATTACGTCAAAATTTACAATAAAAAACTGACAATGGTAAGCCCCTATACCCCCCTATACTGTAGCCAATCTGCATTAAATTATATCAATACGTCTTCACGGAGAATAAATAATGTAATTGTTATTCAAAAAGACATAAAAGTATATTATACGATGGCTAATAATAGGATCCGTTCTTTTGAAAGTAAAAATAGAGGCTTCAGGTATAATTAATGATAATAATTTGTTTTTCAAATCTGCTCGTTCATTTATTTATGTAAACTTAGGAAGGTTAATAGAAAGATTTCATAACTACCCTTATTAACAAAAGTAAACATATATAATTAATCGTTAAAATTAAAAGAAAATTGTTACACCACCAAGTATAAAAAAACTCCAACATTTATGAGATTAATTATTGTTTATTAAATAAACACAAAAAGTATTTTATATTGTTATAGTATATTGTTATATTTTAATTAAATAACAACAGAAAAATTATAATACTTTTACATTATTTATATAACCGATCCAGGTGATTTTTAATAATTTATTGAAATATTTGCAGCAGCACTCAACCCATATTCGAAATAAAAAAGTAAATCAATAAAATTATTCTAAATAAAATAAATGTAATTATACTACATTGCTTTTATTTAAAGGAAAAGAGTTGATATCTTATGTTATGTTTATTGCATATACCTTTTTTTCTTATTTTTCCCCGCCACCCCGAGCCGGACACCCAACTAAGCATAAACTTAGCTCCGAGGAGTGCCATTGCCTCTAACTACCTCGTCGGGAACAAAGTTCTCGCAAGATAGCCTGGACTCGGTCTTTTAGGCGTCATGCCTTTACTGAGGGGACCCCAAAGGATCTACCTACCGGGACTCAGTCTTTATTCCTTGCCTTTAATGGAGAACCCCCGAAAGGATCACCCACCGGGACTAGATCTTATTTTACTCCCAACGGTATTGCAAGGGATCCCACACCCGATCATCGTAAGCGGGAGACCGAGGCCTCCCACCCACTCCCGAATGGGCTGTCCCTCACAGATGCCATAATCTTCCTATGAAACGCGTACTGTGACATGAGGGCACCCAGGTCGTGCTCTGGATCCTTAACCAGGTCATGACCTGGTTAAGGAGCTCTTCTGCCGCCCCTACTAGCCAGGACCGTAGTAGCACCCTCCAACTTTTCGGCAATATCCTTGCTGAGTTGGTCCGCCACGCCACTGTCCGCCCAAACCCGGTGGTGGGGTTCCTCCCCTTGACCCTGCCGGACGGAGAGGACTCCAGTTTCCTGTGATGAAACTGCCCCTTTCACCAAGCAGAGAAGATCTGCAAAGCTCCATCCCTCCGCCTTGACCACAACTGTAGTAGCCGGTAGTCCCGCGGGTCACTTCTTGCCAACATCGATGATGATGATGCCCAAGTCAGATGAACGAGAAGACGTTTGCTCATCCTTCTCCCTGCGTACTCCACAGACCGCCCTAAGACCTGTCCGACCCGCCCTTGTGGATCACAGAAACACAACCGCCGATCTTGTCATTCTCCAACACCCGTGGGATGGACCTGCAAGTAGCAGAGACCACCAAACGATCACCCTCCGCAGAATCGATGACCAGAGCGTAATTGGTCCGCTCAAGTGCAACCTCACAACTACTATCCTCTTCGGAAAGATCCTTAGTAATCAACTGGAAAAGGAGGACCTGGCCAGGCTTCAATCTGCCTGCAGTGCACAAGTCCCTAAGCCACAGAGCTTTCCGATGTACTGTCATATGCTGAAAATATATGCTAAATCCCAATCGTCATGTCAACAATCCAGGCGGAGCCAACTCCTTCGTTCAAACTGTCAGTACCCTGAACTAGGGTGCAGAACCGGAAGATGTACTTGGGCCAGCTCCTAAGGACCAGCTGTTTAAGATCGGCATCAGGGACCCTCATCATCGACCGCCCGCTGCAACTCCTTAAGCGACCAAGTTTTAGCTCGTCCCAATCCCCCACCCGGAGTTTGAGTGACCCCATCATAGACAATTTGGTACATATGTGTGGCTTTGTTCTTCACGCTTGGCCAAATACATGTTCTCTCTCCTGAAGTCCCTCTTCTAGGCGGTCTAAAACTTCCTCAGAAGACTCCAACATACGAACGCTTTTATCCATGTCTCCGGAGCAGTCCTTAGTCTCGATCTTAGTTGTCGAGTGTCGTTGGACCAACACATTCAGCTCCCTCACACTACGACAGAGAAGTCTCATATTGTGGGCAAAACACTCCTTTTGTTTAACAAGAGCCGACTCTGTGCTTACTACACGCCGCTGTCCAGCAGTACCTTCTTCCTCCATACCGGAAACGTCCACTGACGACTCGTATCGCTCTAAGTCAGAGGCCTCCTCCACCGAATACAGAGAACTGAATATAGAGAACCGGCCCGAGACTTCTTCTTCCCCTCAGAGGCCAGAGGAGAACCACGTAGTCGACGCTTCCCACCATGCTTAATCGACCTTTGTCCATCATCCTGGTTGTCACCCGACCCTGTCGGGAGATCAGAAAATCTATTTCATAGCCCCCAGCGGACGAAAGAGACGAGCCAACAATCCTCTTCTAACGTCGAGCCGAAGCCCTCCAGCCTTCTTCGGCTTACTTCTTGAAAGCAAGCAATCGGCAGGCCAAATCTCCGTCATAACCATCTCTTCAATACTCACACCATCACTGCTGTTATACATAACTTCCTGCATGGTAACCCTAGACCCTTTCCGCCTGCAGGATCTTCGACCCGTAACAGGAGAAAATCCCACCTCATCGATCGGGACGTCGCCCTCAAGTCCACCTGGATCTGCCAAATCAAGTAAATATAATTCAACTATATATCACGTAATATACACACGTTACAAAAAAAAATAATTTAAATAAAATTATATTTATAAAATTTTATAAATAGACCATACAAGCGGAAAGCAAACAGTCCTTTGTTAGACTAGGTAAATACCAATAAACAACAAAACGAACGAAAAAAACAAGAGTAAACATCAACAAAAAAAAGCGAAAAACAAGTAAATAACATCATAATCCCTAGTAAAAACTTCAAAACACGGAGCGCGAAAAAAACACGTGCGAACGCATGATCGAACAGCTGATCTGTCTCCCACAGCTCTCTGTCATACACTACACCTGCATTATTCAATTGACAGTCTACTGTACACATTTCTTTATTAGGTAAAAATCATTTTTATGAATGATCTTTATAATTATGTGCATAGTCAAATGGTGACTAACAAAGTAATTTTTAGCCTAAGCCGAGAATGTAACCCGGGACCTTCGTTTATTAATAGGTTTTTCCTGATAAATTAACTACCTATTGTTAAAATAAGATTAGTTTTTTTAAAGTGTGATAGTGATATAATCTTCTTCATTATCCGTGTAAAAAATCAGGTTTTTTAAATCTACGAGTGTATTCTAAAATTTAAATGAAAGAAAGTAAATTTTTTTGCATGGAACATAAAAAATTTTTCCAATATTTCTGTAGAGTATTTTTATAAAAATATGAGAAAAAATTATGCATAGAGTAATAAATGCTTATTGTTGATGACAATTATACCTTTCCAGTCTGTCATTTAGATTTTGTTGTTTTTCATTTTTTTTATTTGTTAAATTTGTTTAAATGTTGTAACATTTATAACTTATAACATGTCCTGATATATTCATAATCAACGCTCAGCAAAAACTACTGAAAATAATTTTTACTAGAGCATACTAAGAAAGGATTATGAAGGATTTTTTTGAAATTTCAAGTTTAAAGGGATGGATTAACAATGAAATTTACTTTTTTTTAAATTTATCAGTAAAAATATAGATATCAACTTGATTTTTGGTGTGTGTAATCTTCATGTAACTATCTAAAAAGCAATTTCTATATTTTCCGAAATTTTTTCTTGAAAGGGAGTGAAAAAAGGTAAACATTTTTGAAAAATTATTCCAAATTTTCTTCATTTCCGACTATAATAAACGAGATATTCACTAGATTTGGACTTGAAAATACTCAGCAGATGAATATCTAAAAACCATCTACGGGTTTTTTTCAATTTCGATTTTTTTAAGGGGTGCAACGGTGTTAGCGTGGTGGCTTAACCAAAGCAGTCACTGCCACTGTTAGTGTATGTTCGTCGCAAGTGGCTGCACCTGCCTCTGGTTACTTCCCTAAAAAACAATAAATTAAAAAGATTTTTTTTAAAAACTGGAAACAAATACGGTTACCACCTAGTGGTGGTGGTTGTCGGTAACGCTAAGAAATGGGCTGAATACATATTTACCCGCACCTCGTACAAGTAATCAGCTATAACTACTACTTTTATGATAGAGGCCGACTCTTTTAAAACCCGAATTTTTCAGACCAGTCAATGTTTTGAGTCCTGTACTGACCAAAATGTTGCTCTGAATAAATTACAATACACTGATAGTTTTTATAATAGTTTTTAAATGAACAGGTTTTGATTTTTATTTATCATTATTATCCTCACAATCATGAGTTTAAAGAACGCAGGGGATGGAGCCCCTTGACCGGCTAAACATCATGAAATTGTAAATGTTAACTGTTGTTATTTCAAAACAAAAAAGTAATTCAAGAGACAAATTGATTTATATTTAATTCACAAAAATTCATCCAGTCTTTCTAGAGTTACAGGAATACAAATAAACATAATAACACATTAATCTCCTCCTGGTAATTGAGTAAATATTTAAAAAAATAAGTTTTACCTCTACATAATAATTAACTCTGATTTCAGAGTACTTGAAATGTTTTAATTTAAGTTTTTTACAACATATTTTTGCACACAGATTTCATTATTTTATAGTCTGGATAATATTTTTATTCCTAGTATTACTTTTTTTGATTAAATATATACATAAATTCCATTCTTGAAATTAATTGACATAAATGATGAGTTTTTTAATTAAATATATAAAACACGCCGTATTTCAAATTTAATTATTTCTTTCTTGCTTTTTTGTCATATTTACATATATTTGCCACAATATCTCTTCCAGATATAAAAGATAAATTTTTTTAGAAGATTTTCACCTTTATATTTTTAGAGTAAAATAGTATTTTTTTGTCTACTCAGTTTTTAAAAAATTATTTGCACACCAATTTAGAAAATAAAAGTTAACCTTAAGGACACATATTTAGGATTTAAAACTTTTTATTTACTTTTATACCATCTTAATTTGCTATCTATTTTTTTTTTTCAATTTTATGCAATCTTTTACTTTTATTCCATCTGATAGAGTCTTCTTATGATTTTGCTGCATATAAAGCACATGAGACTAACCGGAGTTCATCTACGCTTGGAAATGAATTCTTAATTTTTACAGAGGTCACTTACTTAGCTGAACATCACTAATATTTTAGGGAGTTTAACATTTAAATTTCAACAGCATATTTAGCTCAATGAAAAATAAAAACAGAAACCAATTCATTTCTCACTTTCTTTATTAAGTAACAGGGATACTTATTATTCCTTTTAATGTCTATATCACTTTTAAGAATGATTTTTTCGTATAAGGTTTTTAACAGTTACGGATACAGGCGATCACTTAACCTATATACATATAGGATTTAACATGTTTTTAAATAAATAATTTATGTTTAGATCTTCAAAGGCAAAAAACAGCTTGAAAAAATACACATCAATGTTTCTTCGTTTTTCAAGGTACAGAATACAAAGGAACATGTACAAAGCAAACATAGATTGAAATATATATTGAAAAAAGTAACTGAAGATAATCGAAAATTACGAGTACAATGAGATGAAAGATTTCTTTATGCTTTACATTTGGTAAATCGGATTATGAATCCAATATTGATTAGGATTTTGTTAGCTAGAATACAAAACGGTATTACTGTTCTTTTATTTTCTTCTTCATCATAATAAAAAATTCTCTGCGATATTATTTTATTTATCGACTAATAACTATTATCTTGTTCAGGATAGTCATAAGTTATGTAATATTTTTTTTTTTTTTTTTTTTTAATATACTGTTCTTTTAATCTATAAAATTATATAAAATGTTGATAATTATTTGCCAAATTTAGAATACTACCTGCAAAAAAAAAAATCTTTTACATATTTGATTATGAATTTAATATTCATAAGCCAGTTCTATATTGTACAGCGTGCAATCTGGTAATAACCAAATAAACCACTTGATCGTCTTACATCATGCATAAGGATTTATTAAATATATACTTTTAGTATTACGGGTAACAGTTATTTTCATCCTCACTTCATTCTTAAAATTAGTAATAAAATAGGTTTCATAAAAAAAATCCACGTTATCACTCTCTTTTATCACTTATTCTTTCGTAGTATTCGTACGAAATGTTAACTTAATAACGTTTCCTGCTACACGATTGTTATTCTATAGAGGATATAAAGAAATGGGATAATGCTCTGCATTCAAAACAAAACACTTATAACCAGCCAAAACCTCATCTACACAATATGTGAATTCTACTTACTTATACAAAAAGTAAAGAATCTTGAGATACATACGTATGTATTTTTCCATTTTACACAGAAAAGAGAGAGAAATTTTGTTTTTATCTTAACTGTGATTATTAAAAATATAAAATAACTTCTGTGGTAACCGAAATCAAACTAATTTAAAGAGTCTTTAAATGCATTAGGTAGTTTATTGGTTGTTAAACTGTTTTATCTAATAAACAGGGTTTAATATAAATATCAATATTTTATTTGTACAAAACACATGTGTATGTGTGTGTGCGCACACACACACACACACACACACACACACACATTCGTAATGAAAAAAAAACTTAATATTAATATTTATTTATTTATTAGGATTAAAATATTTCAACGTAATTATATAGCAATTGCTTGAATTACGATTACTTTTTCTTTTTCCTGTTTAACCTCTTGGAATTACCGTTCAGATATTACTTTTAGATATTACATTCAGAGGATGAATGAGGATGATATGTATGAGTGTAAATGAAGTGTAGTCTTGTACAGTCTCAGTTCGATGATTCCTGAGACGTGTGGTTATTTGAAACCCAACCACAAAAGAACACCGGTATCCACGATCTAGTTTTCAAATCCGTATAAAACTAACTGACTTTACTAGGACTTGAACGCTGGAACTCTTGACTTAGAAATAAGCTGATTTGGGAAGATGCGTTCACCACTAAACCAACCCGGTGGGTTGTCTTCCATTATCCTTCTTTCTTTTTCCTGTTTAGCCTCCGGGAATTACCTTTCAGGTATTACTTCAGACGATGAATGAGGATGATATGCATCAGTGTAAATGAAGTGTAGTCTTGTACAGTCTCAGTTCGACTATTCCTGAGATGTGTGATTAATTGAAACCCAACCACCAAAGAACACCGGTATTCACGACGTAGTATTACTTTCAAATCTGTATGAAAGTGACTGGCCTTACTAGGAAATGAACGCTGGGACTCTCGACTTAGAAATAAGCTGATTTGGGAAGACGCGTTCACTACTAGACCAACCCGGTGGGTTGAATTATAATTACTAGTTGAGCTGTTATTTTCAATTAGCCTTCAATAAACAAAAACAAAGTAAATCAAGGTTACTCATTATTATGACGCATATATGATCTCATTTTACGTTAAAGAAAAGTATATACAATAAAATTACTGGCCGACAAATTAATAATATAAAAGATTTCATTGATCCATCTGGACATACAGCTAATAAATTTGGGGTACATTAAATCATACTAACATAATCATACTAACATACTATCATAATCATACTAACATACTTTATAATGTATTTTTACATTATAAAACTATAATGTACCTTGGTACAAAAATTACATTTCAATGCTTAAAGAAATTAAATATTTCAGCACCACACATGATAGAGTATTTGAAAATCATGAAAATTTAAAATATATTTATTAACTTCTTTGAAAACAATAAAACGTGTAAAATAGTGAAACAATGATATCCCTTGGACTAACAATTATACAACTACAACCAATAAATAAATATTAGAAAGATAACTATGGATACCTTCTCAATTAAAATATGAAAGATTCAACACATCTATTTATTGTTCTGTAACCAACTGGTTAGAGATGTATTAAATTCAAAAAAAAATAATAATTACGATATTCCACTGCCATACTTTACACCGTTATACAAATAAAAAAAAGGCTTTTTTTGAAAGAAAGCAAGCATATTTTAGAGAAACTCAAACTTTTTTTACAAAAATGGTAGTTGAGTAGTGTGAAAAAGTAAAACTATTATTTGTTTTTCAAAAAAGAATTATTCTACTAATCCTCATGATGAATCAGCGAACCTAACAAAACCCTTTTTCTTTGTTTAAGCGTCGTTAAAATATTGTTTTTTCTTCACCAAAGATTGTTAGGTTTTTGACAATTTAAAAAAATATTTTCAATTTTTTTAATAAAAAAGATTAATTTACTTAAATAAATGGACGTTAGTCCGACATGACAACGTCCATTTACAATTAACTTTTTATGAGAAATGAGTATTTATAGCGAATGAGTAAGATTCTAAAACTCTCTGAAATGGAAACCTACAACTATCCTGATGAAGAGCAGAGGCGTTCCATCATGGATGCCAGCTATAATAATAATATTACATACAAAAATGAGAGCTACACAAAATTATTCTTGAAATAAATCGTTAAAAATATTTCATAAAAAATTACTTTTAATTTTAATTAATTTTATAAATATTTATAACGAGATGGCCATTTCGAATGTTAAACAATCATTATTACTCCATATTGAGGTATTAAAATATAACACCATTCCTGAATAAAAAAATTACAATAGATTAACAAATAAATAATACTTATGAAACGATTACTTTCAACAATGTTAATAGAATAATAATAATAAAAATAAATAGATCCAACTATAGATCTAAAATGTAAGAATAATTGTTTTAGGCAATTCCAGTCAAAGTGTAGTCAGTTTAAGAAGAATGTGTGATGACACACTATAACTGGCATTAGTTAAAAATATAACTTTGTTGTTTAATTTACAATATTATTTGTATTTCTTTGTTAACATTTTTTTCATTTATTTATATTTTTTTATACATTTTAATTCCTCGATATTTACTGATGATGATTGTTTAAAAACTAAAACAATATTTTGAAAACAAACAAAATACAGTCCATCTAATTATAAATTTGAAGTATTTTTAAGGGGTTTTGTTGCTTTCTTATTTTTTTACAATATATTATTTTATTCAGACTATTACAATTTTCAGTTTCCATCGTAAAACTATAATTACGTGAAAACCTTTATTTTAATTAGACCCTTAAGGCTATAAATCGTATATTTTTTTTTTTAAATTTTATGATAAAGTTTCTGTTTCAAAACGTTTAACTAACTATGCATTGTTTGGAAATATTTTATCGGTGTTATTAAATGTAGAAATTGCATACTCAAAATGGGGAATAAAAATAGTGTTTTATTTTTTTTTAACCAGATAGATATTCTTTATTAAATAAAAATTCCTAATAATAAATGTAATAATCGAATGAAACTGCGGTTTTTTTTTATTCTCTTTAATAAAATTAAAAGGATCTTTATTCATTTTTATATAATTAAATAACGTAAAATGTATAATTATTTTTATATATTTTGAAAGTTTTTTCTTCTTGATCTAACTTCAAATATTATAGGTTTAATTTTAGTAAATTAGTGACGTATCTAATAAAAAATAAAAATTCATCGTTGTCATCCACCCTTCTAACTATGGGTTATAAACTTCCTACCACATTATATATTATCAACCCACACCTCCTACGCATTTAAATGCAATAGAATGAATGGTACATCAACATAAGCCACCATGAATATATAACCAGTACTCAACTCAAGATACAGTAAGCAGATAGCGCATGCGTTGATTTTATAACGTTTCAGCGCAAGACGTCAAAATATAGAGATACTACTGCTTCAGTCGTCAACCGGCGTTCATCTATGTACCACACCGTGTTATATATTATCACAGTACGTCTATTACAAAACCCACCTGCTATTTTACGTAATGTTTAAATTACGTAAAAACTTTTGACTGCTTCAACAAAATTAATGTAAGTTTAATTTAATAAGAAATGTTGAAAACACATTTTTATTTAAGTTTAGAATAACATTTATTTATTTTAAAATTAAATTTCACTTATATATATTTTATCTAATTCATTATTTTATCTCATTCATGTTTTACGGACCCAATGAGAATAAAACTAAATTTAGAGTAATCATGTAGAAGATATCTTACACAATTTGATAAAATAATTTTTAAAATTTCTTGCAGTAAAATATTAGAAAAATTTATACCAACCCTGATATTTTATCCTAAATATTTTATTTATTTCAAAATCAAAAACTAAAATAAATAAGAAAAAAATAAATGAATAAAAAATATTTGAGTCTTAATATACAATTTATAAAAGTAAAAATTGTTTATCAAAATTTTATAAACGCATAATCTTATAATAATTAATATAATTTCCAACGAATTATTGACTTATCACAAAATTAATTTAGAACAGTAAGGGTTGTATAACTTAGAATGTATTTCATCCTGAGTATTAAAAATTGCTATAAAAAGATTTTACATTGTGCATAATTAGCAATATTATAAAAGTACACATATTTTACTATTTATTTTTTTCTCTTTGTTTCTCGTTTGTCACATTTTCCTTTTTTTTACTTATTACGTTCTTAATTAAGGAGAACTGTTTTTACTTTTCACCCAGAATTATTTAAAATTGAATCTCTGTTAGGATTAGAACTCGCAATAATAATTAAAAATCATGTTCTCAAAAGGAGCTTCAAGGTTAAACGATAAATTACTTTATTCAAATAAAATTTAAATGATTATTAGCAGCTTTTATCATTTCCAATTCATTAAGTTCTAACATAGTTTTTTATGATAAGTTTTAATTAACTTAATTATATAATTTTCAAATTCCTAATATATTTTTTTTTTTATAATTGCTACAGGTAAATTGTTTTAAATTTTTATTATTGCATCATTATCAATGACATAAAAATTTAGTATATTAATTGATAATTTTTCCTAGACTTTTTACAATATTCTAGAGACAATACTGTAAATTTTGTAAAACTTTTATTTCTAAAAAGAATTTTTTTTACGAGATTACGGACTACACTGCTATGGTCAATAGCCCAAATTGAAATTTGTAGCGTATGAAAAATGCCATGTCTAACCGGAACTCAAACCCGGGATCTCCAGGTTCAAGCCGAGACGCTACCACTCCGCCACAGAGATCGGCTGTATAGAAACAAATACAATTGATTAATTTTTATTCAACAGTTACGAAAAATTACAATTTTAACTTAAAGCTGAATTTTTCATCAAATTTTGTTGATTTTAATAATTGGTACATTAAGTTTTAAAATTATTTCTTGATTTTTAACTGTTATTTTTAGTGTTTACAAATAATTTTAATAAAAATATTAGAAGAAATCTATTTCCTTCAGAAATTTTAAAACTGAATTTTTTAAACATAATTCACACGAATTTAATACAAAATTTTTATAGTGTAATATGTTCATATTTTAGTCCCCTTAAACTTTTAGAAATCTATTAAGAAAAAAAATTTTTTTTTTTTTAACTGAAAACACCTTTTATCTCAGAAATATATATCAGAGGTACATCATACTGACGCAGTACTAAGCTTTTTTTTTAAATCGATTAATAACAAATATCATAACGTGTTTAAACGAATTATTGTTATGTAAATGAATATCCATAAGAACTAATGTAAAGGTTGACTGAAAAACATTTATTTAATAGCTAAAATTCTTTTTTATTTTATGAGAATGAACAATTTCAGAAATTTCCATTTTTAGTGACAGTAAGATTATTTTATTATCTGTATGTGCATAACTACGTTATATGTTATATTTACAGAATAGATAAATAATACATAAAATAATACTAGAAAATACAGAAACACTGTAATAAGAGAACATTCTTATAACACTGACGTAAACTTAGCGCTATCACGAAAATTTTTCTTCGTGAGGGTGAAATTATTACAAAAATCTGATGTGGACACCACATAACTTCCTTGTAAGCTTATTAAATTACATATATACATTTTTTTTTAATGAAAAGTACAAACATTTTATTTCATTAATAACTTCTGATTTTTTTTTACAATCAGATGTTAATAATTATTAATAAATCAATATATTTAAATAAATTTCAAAAAAAAGTTAAAAAAACGAGATGAAGTCGGATTAAACCGATATACCTTCTCCTTGTAAAATCCAAACATTTCATTAATTAAAAGTTTATTTGCTATAACTCCGGAATCAATGAAAATAAGCACTACTTACGATATATTGTTAAAAGCTCTCAATGAGGGCTTATTACTGGAGTTAAGAAAAAGGCCAAAATCCAATTTTTGGGGGGCTTTTGGATACTTTTGGTTCAGTCGACTGCAATCAGAAGGGGAAGTGCACAAATAGATTTTAACAACAGTCCTGAATCCAAAATTTCGACATCCTATGGACAATCGTTTTTGAGTTATGCGAGATACATACATACATACACGTACGTGCAGACGTCACGCCAAAACTAGACAAAATGGATTCAGGGATGGTCAAAATCGATATTTCCGTTGAAATCTGAGAACCAAAATTTTTCGATATCACAATACCTCATTTACTTCATACAAGGAAGTAAAAAGCACATTGATTTTTTCTTGTTTAATTATTGATTTGTTTAAAATTGGGCTATCATTTGATTAAAATTTCGTGTCATTTCGATTAAATATTATTTTTAATTTTTTTTATTGTTTGTTTTGAATATATAATATTTATTTCAGTACTGCAATATACCATGTTTGATTAATTAATCAAAAAACCGACCCCTGTGGCTGAGTATGTAGCGGCTAAGAATTTCTTGCGGAAGTCCCCGGTTCGAATCCCGGACAGGTATGGCATCTTTTCATATGCTACCAACTTCCACCAGGCTATTGATTACAGATGTTGAAGCCCGTTCTCTCACAACAAAAAAAACTGTTATTCTTCATTTATTGGATTAAGCAGCTTTTCCTGTTTCGAGATCATCTTCTCCTCGGATTTTTATATTCCTTTAATCAATTGGTAATACAATGCCGGATAGATTAAATGACTCCCATACACCTCAACATGAGTTCATTATTTAACATAATTGTTTAACCTTTTCTTTCAAGGATAGACGTTTTTACTTCTGACTAATAATATCGCTTCTTATTCTATCCTTCAAAGTGCTGCCCTTTACCGCCATAAGGATTTTTTTATTTATGCAGCCCTAATTAAATCTTATCTCATGGAATTTCTTTTTTACAAAAAATAATACTTAATTTTACCTCAGGATAGAACTGTACCCAAGAGTCATAATGCCTACACTTATGGATGATATCGTCTACATATATATATTGTAAATAATTTCGGAGAGGTACAATAGCAACGTCTAAAACTTTTATTAACATTTTTAAATATAAAAATGAAAAAAAAATTAAATAAAAAAAACAATCACTTTGTTTTTTTTTTTAAATAATTAAATATCTACAAACTGTTCCCTCAGAACAATGAATAGATGTATTGAATGTTTATAACCGACTTGAATGAGAGAAAGTCCAGAGGTACGTAATTAATCCCTCTACATTCCGTTTATTCTTGCCAGCCAGCATCCTGTAACAGCTGCTAATGAATGATAATGAAATTAATTATCTCATAATTCAAAACGGGACTCGATCCCATAAAATTCAAATGAAAGACAGACCATACCACTCCGTCACAGAAATCGACATGATAAAATTTAAAAACATTTATTTTGTAATTACGTAAATATTTATTGTAAATACGTAAACCCTTCCTAGAGGTCTTTAAAAATTTATCAGAATATGATATCTGTGAATAAAATATGCAAAATTCCTCTTGATACGTAAATAAATTTATTAAAATTTAACATTAAATTATTTTAAAATACTTTTTCTTAATCACTTAATTTTACGCTATAAAATAGTATAATAAGTTTGGTTAAAATTATCAACTATTCTAAGGAAAAAAAGGAATATATTTCCTAGGCTATTCATACGATTTAACAACACAGAAATAAGGAGAAATATTTTAGAGTAAATCTAGTAGAAGGAATAATGGTAAATCTAAGCACAAATTCCGTAAAATTTCTTTTATTAATTTATAAATTCTCAATTACCTTAATTATTAAAAGTGTTAAATAACACTTTTTTTTATAATTTTTATTACTTAAAAATACATTTTCATATATTACGAGATATATTACAAAAAATACAATTTGTTAGAAAGCAAAAACTGGATCAAGATGTAAGCTGTTAATTGCTTTAAACATAATATTCATAGTCATATTATTTTATCACAATAAACGTATAATTTTTTGAGTTAAATTATATCAATCAGTTTGAAGTAAAATGTGTTAGATGGATACTTGTAAATCCTGTAAAGTTCAGTCGATAATTAAATTAACGAAAACATGTGTAATAAATTTACACTTCAATGAAAATTAAACTAAACCCAAAGGTATAGCCCATCAAAAACGACTTCTATTTTACAAACGGCAATTTTTGAAATTTTCAATTTTTAAAACGGCATCTATTTTAAACAATTTTTGATTAATTTAATATTTCAAAACAATATAATTATTTACAAGCTGTATAAAAAATTATTCAATTTCATTACAAAAGGAGAAAGGAGCAACTATTATTTTATAAACCAAAATAATATTCTAATAATAAAATTATTATTTTATATATATATACTGTGGATTCTATTGAAAATAAATACGATTATGATTATGTAATACTTTTTTGTAAAAAAAAAAAAATCAGATATTTGGAAGATTCGAGCCGCAACTACTTGTATCGTTCATCCATAATTCAAAAAACTGAAAACGAGTGCACTAATTTAAGTAGTCTAAGTTAGCTACAAAATATACTGTAAATACAATCAATTTTCGGTCTTTAGTTTCCTAGGACGGTCCTAACCCCATAATTTAATAGTCATATGTTTAGTAATTTAATCTGAATAAAGTTATTTCTAGAAGCAAAGTCTCCATTTTATATAGGCAATTATTAAATATATTGGTGTACAAAGGCTCAAACCTCCGGAAAAAATTTAAAATGACAGTAGAGCCTAACAATCGTTTATGAATAAATAGAATTTAAAAAATGTATATTTCATTATTTTCTAAGCTAGCTGTAAACTGTCAGCCTACAAATTTGAGCGAGTAGCAAAGTTCAGAGGTATTTTTGCTGAAATAAATATAACTTGAAAACGCTTCGTTCGATTTTCACAATTGAAAAACTTGAATAAAAATACGGTATTAACAAAATTTCATTTGTCATTTGTGGAGCTACATAAAACGTGATTTCATCAGAGATTCAAAAATCGATTAAAAGTTTTTTTTTAAAATATTTTCAACAACTACAAAAATGATTGTAATATCCCAGTAGAAAATGACTGTGAGAGAGTTCAACCGCAGTACAATACGTGGTATAACGATCCTCCCTTAATATATATTTTATCTACTGCTATTATTTTTACCACAATTCCAGGAGGAAGGTACCCATCATTATTTCTTTGGTATTATATATAGTTTTCCTGCTTTTCCGTAAAACTTAATGGAAAATACGAAATAAAATCTTCCTTTATTTCAAGTCATTAATTAAGTTTTTATTAAATTAACTACATAACAGTAATCAATATTTTGAATTACATTTTTGTAAGGAACTTAATATATATGTTTACTGGCATCAAAATAATTTTTAAAATTATGTGCAATGAAAAGTAAAGCTTAATGTAATAATTTACATTTCAATTTTACGATGTAACTAAAGTTATAAAGACTGGAAAAGAGTTAGTTAATTACCTCACCGGGAGTAACAGAAAAGTACCAAAGGTACAGTAGATCAGTAACTTGGCCACCATTAATTTTAAGCAGCTTAACTAACACGGCCTAAATTTATTACAAATAAGTAACTTAATATTTATAACATCATATTAACTGAAAGTTGTTTCTAAACTTCAGATAAATACGCCCAACTTGTCTCTTATACTTTCATTAAATATGTTTTTCATTACGATATAATATAAATAATTAATGCTACTTATTTCTGTTTAAAAAAAAATTGAAAAACGCTAATTATGACACAAGAACGCTAAATAGTGTATATTAAATGAGTACACCAAGGACACAAGTACATTAAACGAGTTATCAATGAAAAATCTAGGTCACGAGAACATTATTTGGTGGCCGATCACGTTATAATTAATAATTGTTCTTTCAGTAATTAATTCATTTCTAACAAAGTTAATTTCTCTAACTTCTACTTAACTCAGATTATTACATATTACATGTTTGTATAATATATTTGAGTATTATTGTTTGATTTAATGCAATTGCTATTTATAGTTTTATATGTATGAATTTTTATGTTTAAACGTCCCCTTCGGTCACGTGACAATTATTTTGTGACCGATCAAATCAGTATTCACATTTTATGTTAATAGTTTTTAGTTCTAAACGACGTTGGTTTCCTTTCAGTATTTGTTATGATTAAAATGTTACTCATTTTAAATTAATCTTTTTTTTAAATCTGCAGCTGGAACGGGAGAGTTTGTTATGATTTTAATAAATTTCTATTGGAATTCTAACTACGATAAGTTAATACAATTTATTTATCTCTTGTCTTAGCGTTATTATTTTTTTTTTAATTTTTAAAAAGTTAGTTTTTCCGCCATTTTGGGATTTTACACTTTATTTTTAAAATTGACATTTATATATTTTATGAATATTAGTGGAGCTTTTATTAGTATGTTTAAACCAACTTTATAGTTTAGACGTTATTGCTTAATGATTATTACAAAATGTCTATTTTGGCGGCCATTTTGAGGTACACCCGACGGCCGATCGGGACCATTCGTGTATTTTTATAATTCTTTAATGATGCTTATTTCGAATCCGAAATTAAAACTAATATCCGAGACAAAAAGTGTTCACACACGCATGTGTGATGAATTCAATAACGAACTGTTCGTTGTTAATGCAAAGTATCTGTCTATAAAAGAAGTTTAGATCAGTATTTCTCAACACAACTGACACTGCGGATCGCGTAGAAAATTACATACCAAACTGAAGAAAAGGCAGGTTTTTTTTTATAATTCGCGGACTAATTACCTATAACGTTCAGATAGTACTCTAAACTCGCAGTGTTCAGTTGTGTGCATTATTATTGCCATTAAAAATATGAGTAATAATGTATATAAAGGTTGTAAAACTATGAAATATAAATATAAAGACGTTCACGGACTATTAAAATTTTTCTGCGGGCTACCGGTTGAGAAGCAGTGGTCTAGGATTTCTTTTAAATCAATTATGACATAACAAAAATAACTTTTTCACAAGCTCAATTGAAATAAAGTTTTTATTTTTATATTAATTTTTATAAAATTAAAACTAAATTTAAAAAAAGAAAATTCTTTCTATTCTTTTAATCTCTAAACGAAATTTTATTTCCATAAAATGTTTAAATGTAAATAAATTTAATTTTAATATTAAAATAATTTTTAAATAAAGTTGTATTTTTAATATCTATTAAAACTACTGCCACAAAGTGAAAACTCAAGTGTATTGAATAGTAATATAGTACAATCTTTTTTATTTTGAATACGAAATATTACACACGATTTTTGATAAAGAATGAAAACAAAATTTTCTTTGTATTTTTATTTAATTTCAGTTATGAAAAGAAGTATATACAACCTTCAAAAATTAAATTATTAAAACCAGCTTCACATGTTAATTACAGTATAACTGAATTTAGTTTTAAAAATAATAAATTAAACGATTTTAACAAAGACGTTCTTTTTTAATTCATGAAATATGCTTGTGAGATTAGATTTCCTAACTTAGCAGCAATAAGTGTCATCCATCGACAAAACTACTACTGCATCAGATGTTTGGAGGAAAGTGAAGGCGATTTGTGGGCGTAATGATTTTGCTCCCATAACTAGCCTTCAGGATGAAGATGAAATAAAAGATACTCCATATGAAATTGCAGAGCTTGTTATCCAATCACTTCGAAAAGGCCAGCAAAACGGCCAACTACGAGGAAGGTTTTCGAACCAAAAAAGAAGAACTCGAAGGTCTACTAAATTTTAGAACAGAGTATAATTACTCATATAATGTACCATTTAAAATGGAAGAATTCGCGAAAGCGTTGGAAAAAGCAGGTAACACAGCTGCTGGTCTGGATGAAATCCACTATAATATGATCAGGCAGCTGAATACCACTGCAAAGTGTAGATTATTAGAACTTTATAATAAAATATGGCGGGATGGAACGTACCCGCAGCAGTGGAAAAAAGCTCATGTTGTTCCAGTACCAAAGAAAAATAAAAATTTAACAGACCCCAATAGCTACCGTCCTATTTCTTTGACGTGTGCTATGGGGAAAATATTGGAAAAAATGATTAATAATCGACTCGTCTGGGTTTTGGAAAAAAGAAAACCTGATATCACCGTATCAAGCAGGTTTTCGACAATACCATTCTACCACTGATCAAATGATCAGCTTAGAGGACATTATATATAACAGCTTTATTACAAGGAAACGTTGTGTCGGAGTCTTCTTTGATCTTCAGAAGGCTTTCGATGTGACCTGGCGTCATGGTATAATGCTCCAGTTACATGAATGGGGCATTCGTGGCAATCTGCCTATACTGCTCAGCAACTACATGAATGACCGTACCTTCCAAGTACGCGTCAAAAATGAATATTCATGTGAAAGAATCTTGGAAAATGGCATACCGCAGGGTTCGCCGTTGAGCGGTACCTTGTTTACCATTGCCATTAACAAATTGATACTAGCCATTCCAGTAGAAATCAGCAAAAGCGTCTATGTTGATGATCTGGCAATTGTGTATGCCAGCAACAAGACTGCTATGGTGAGGTACAAATTGCAACGAGCGATCAATGCTCTAAATGAAATTGCAAGGAATAACGGATTCCAATTCTCACCAGAGAAAACGTGCTGTGTACACTTTTGTAGGAAGAGAATTCCTCATCAAAGTCCTGCGTTGACAATTGACGATAATCCAATACAATATAAAGATAGCGTAAGATATTTAGGACTAGTATTGGATAAATCCCTTACATGGGGATTACATATACAGGACTTGAGTGATTGATGCAAAAGAGCCCAAAACATTATAAAATGTTTATCGAATTTAAATTGGGGCTCATACAAAGAGACATTATTGAGATTGTATAAAGCATTGGTTCAATCTAAACTAGACTACGGATGTATCGTATATTCATCCGCTAGAAAGTCGCACTTAAGAAAGTTAGACGTAGTTCATAATAGCGGAATAAGATATGCAACAGGTGCTTTCCGCACAAGTCCGGCGGCTAGTCTGATATATGAAGCCGGAATAATGCCACTACATTATAGAAGAGAAATCCTCTTGTTAAGATATGCAGCAAATATATGAGCTTTCCCTGCTCATATAAATAATAAATTGTTTACGAATCATCCTATGGCTGCAGTATATGAACATCGTGCTACCTAATCCAGACCAACCGGAATTAGGTACCACGAATTAAGAAGAAAATATGAAATTGCTACACCAGAGACACTAGCAATTTCTACTAGAGAAATACCGCCATGGCTCTTGCCAGCGGTAAATACAAGTTTGGATCTCTCTCAAGGAGAAATAAAAAAGAAACCAGCAGTAATCATCCAGCAGGAATTTTTAGCAACCGTCAGTAGTTACGAAGAACATATTAGAATTTATACTGACGGTTCTAAAACAGAACATGGTATTGGATGCTCGATATATGTAAATGAAGAAGCCCACTCTTGGAGACTGCCAGATGTGGCCAGTGTCTACACGGCAGAACTCACTGCAATTCAGCAAGCTCTTCGCTACACTGAACACTATTGCGAAGAGAGAGTGCTAATATGTTCCGATTCATTAAGTGCACTCGTCGCAATTCGGAACAAGAACATTAAGGATGTCCTAATTGCAAACATCCTGTCCATTTTATACGTACTAAAATAACGAGGACATTGATGCGTATTTGTATGGACTCCTTGGCATGCTGGTATTACAGGTAATGAAATCGCAGACGAAGCTGCCAGAAAGGCAACAGTCTGCGATGTTTTGGATGCATTTCCTGTAAGAGTGGCAGATGTTAAAAACCATCTAACAAACATAGTAAAAAACAAGTGGAATGCTGAATGGAGGAGATTAAATACAAAATTAAACACAGTAAAATCTTCTCCTTATAAATGGAAAAGCGACTATAAGTTGACTCGCCGTGAACAAGTAGCGGTGACCAGACTTAGAATCGGTCATACGCGATTAACAAATTTATGTTTGTTAACCGGCGAAGTGAGACCAATGTGCGGTGTTTGTAATAAAACACTGACAATCAAGCATCGTATAGAAGAGTGTACGATATATGAGGACCTCAGAAAGAGGTTCCGTTTTAGAAATAATATTACTGCTGATCTGGATAATGGAAATTAAGAAACTATAGTTGCATTTTTACACGCCAGTGGACTTCTTAAAAGTCTATAAAAATGAAAGTTTAAAGCTGTGACAAAAGAAACTCTAAGCGGTAGCTTATATATATATATATATATATATATATATATATATATATATAAGAAAAAATGGTATTGATAAGTTTAATTTTAATTTTAAATGTATGCATATATACATAAGGGAGTCTCGAAACGTGGCACGTATAGTTACGGGAGGTAGCCCTCTTACCTAGGCCATTTTGGCTCACCTGCATTCAAGAGCAGTGAGTCGGGGTGTGTCCGATGATGGCATGGGGGACCCTCAAGGGTGGATTGAGGGCGAGGGGCTGTGGGTGTACGCTGTGCATGCCTATAGCCTGTTTATAAGAAGGATTCAACTGCCACGGCACCCTGGCGCGACTGATATACTGCTCAACGGCGGTTCTGGTCGCCCCGAGGGTGCTTAAACAAACTATAAATGAGACTCGTAGAAGAAAGAAAGAAAGATATTGTAGGATAAGTTTTAATTTTAATTTAATGGTATTTTGGGAACCTATCTCAAATTTTAATATTGGGCCCCTTTACACCCCATAAGTGTTTGTGATTGTCCGTGTCTTTATGTCTTAAATGTTTTGCGTAGTTTTGTGCTTTTAAATAAAATGTAAGGGCCCTTTACACCCTTACATATGACGATCCAGATGGTGATAGTAGTTTCTTTTAAGATTATGACGAGGGCTAATGACCTTAGCAGTCGATGCTCATAAAAATTCAGAAAAAAAAAATGTCAACAGGCTTAGCTAGTGTTAATTAACAGCTATTCTTCTTCTTTTTTTTTTAATTTTTGTTTATAGAGTTTTTTTTTAGCCGCTGTGGACTACTATTTTACGACTAGTGTTGAAGTTGGCTGTAGGCTGTAGGATGATTTATATGGGGGCTGAAGTTTACGAATATAAACGGGTAAAATAATTGGAATACGTTCAAAATATTTTCTTAAGAAGATATTTCGGCTTCCGTGTAATACTCCTAATTGTACCTTACATTTTTCCCTACAACAGGTTATCCTAACTATTAAAGTAAATTGTAGCGGACAGAGACGTGGGAAAGCCAAAGAGTGGATATTATTTGAAATATAAGGTTAGATATTGTGCTAGGGGTATCACGATACATATGATAAATTAAATTTAAATTTGGGTGAACTGGACTACATAAATGATTTAAATAACGGAAATTTGATTTATACAATGTTCAGAGCAAATGGCTGGCTACCAAACAGCGGGCCTGTACAGGCCTGTACCAAACAGCGGGTAAAGGGAGTTTGAGACTAACATGTATCCTATGTAACGCTCAACAGGAGGTAACCGCTGATTATCGGGTATATCGTCTGATTCGGAAGAAATGAATTAAAACAGCAGGATACCATTTGTATATTGAGTGGAGAAGACTGAATTAAATGTCCGGGACGCACCAAAATTTAGAGGGCAGTGGCTCGAGAAGTTTAATTTTTAATTAGGAAAAGCCAATATTTTTTTGATTTTATACGATTTGGCGAAAGATATTGAACATTATTAATCGTGAATTTTTTTTTCCTTTTTCTTGTATTCTTGAAACCGAGAGCACGGTCACGCTAAAGGAGTGGTATATTTTTATGTGATCATTTTGTTATAATTTTATCCTATGTCAATAAACAAACATTTATTATTAGTAATATTCAGTCGCCTATTTAGTTTCTTTTTCTTTCACGTATACTTCATCATTACCCGGTGTTCTTATTTTCTTTCTTTCGCCCAGGTGTAATTCTTCGTATTTTTTATCTTTCGCGAAAACCTTTGGTGTTTTGCGATTTCTTTCTCAGCAGTGAACGTTCTTTGATGTCTTCTTGTGTTATTTGTAGTTCTTTCATATCTGTTTCAGTTTTACTGATCAGTTGTTATTTATTTTTAGATTTATTTCAATAAAATGTTTTCATAAATTATATTTATCTCACTTTTTTTTATGTCCAAACCTACTCGTATTTTAATCACATAAAGGTACAATAAACCGGTTACTATTGATCCAAGTTAACGATTAAAAGTACGGTATGAAAAATAACATAAATTTAAATTAAATCAGTTAAAATTTATAGTCGTGTATCACATGAAACACAGTCAAAAAACAAGCTAAGTAAAACGGCTTGAGGAAAAAAACACCCAACATTTGCAAGAGCAAAGCCAAATAAGTAAATACACATATATATTTTTTTTTTCACGAGTCGGCCTTCTAAGAACCACGCAAAATCGTTTCAAGTTTTCTGTTCTTTTATTCCATATTTCTTTCATTACTTTACTGCGATTTCCTTTTCTCTCTTTAGATCACCGATGTTTTTAGTCTTTCTCTACTACCACATCAATCTTTTTGTTGTATACTTCTCTAAATTTATTTTTATCAAGGCAGTACTTTTTTATATATCTCTTCAGTTCTTCTTTAATTTGATATACCTACCTGAAATTTTGCGATGTCAAAATTTGTTTTTTTGTTTAATCGTTGTGGATCAATTCGGATCAAGTGACCCAATAAACTTAATCTTCTCTTTAAATGGTTGTTTCTAAACCTTCTTTATCTTTATATAATTTCGCTGTTTGAATTTAATCTAAACATTTTTTCTCTTTTTAGTATGTCCTCTATTTTAACTACATTAGGTGTTTAATCTCATACTGGTTTATAACTGGGTTATTTTTTTTTTTTTTATAGATATCTTTCAACATATATAGTTTTTCTAAACTAATCTTTCAGTTTTCTAATAATATTTTATAAAAACCATTCTTCAGGATAATTTTATCCGTATTTAATTTTTTTATCTAGATTTATTATTTCACATGTTGTGTTTATATATTTTTTGGGTTGATCTTTATATTTGTCGTCGCTTCTGTTTTAGAAAAGGATATCTGCAGGCCTGTTTAATGCTATTTCTTTTGTTATTTGCTTGACGCAGCTAGCAAAAGAAGCCTTGAGCGCTAGCCGCGTGTTCATATCATAATAACAAAATTATTATTAAACCGAACTAATTAAAAATACAAAATTTAACTGAATAAAAATACAAGATTTTTGTAATATGATGCATAAAAATGTAATTGAAAAATTAAGTTAAATAAAATAGATTTAAAAGAAAAAATCCATAGAGTCAGAATATAAAATTATTTAAATTGACATGGAATGCGCTAAAATAAAACACAATAAATTCATGATCTATAGAATGAAAAAAATAATAATTTCATAATAAAGAAATAGAAACTAATTTATTATAACACATTGACAACAAGAAATATGTATAAGATAAGACAATTCAAAATATTATTTTGAATTTATACATCCTTAACATTCACTTAAACAAACACAGTTTTTTATAGGTAATTTTATTAATATTATATTAAATTTATTAATTTATAAAAATATAAGTAATAATTAAAAAAGTTATTATTAATTTATAAGTATATTAATTTATTTTGTTGTATACTAATCATTATAACATTATTTTTGTTTTTCAATTTGGTAATTTAAAATATATATTGTGTTTCACCCATTCATCTATTTCTTTGATTCTCTATTTATTTATTTATTATTTATTTTTTGGGCGTTCAATCATATATTGAAATTTCTAATATATTTATAAAATATCAAACCAATTTTCAATTAAGCATTTACTATACAAAGTAACGAAATAGTGAAGTTTTTGCATAGAGAAGATTTTTATTTCTTTTACTTAATTAATTATCACAATTTTTGACAAAGGTTTTTATGAGTTTTTATAAAAGATTTCTCATTTGATCCATCACTGATGGATCGTCCAGCTCCAGTTGAATCGTCAGAAGCTGTGTCCCAACAGACTGCCCGACAAAAATCATTATATATATATATATATATATATATATATATATATATATATATGACTATCGGATTTGTCATCTACGATCCCATAAATCCCGTATAGCCGTTTTGCAGATTTTGCAATTTTTTACACCCGCACCCTTAATTTACCTCCTTACGAGGGATGTTTGCAAAAGTAATGGTGAAATATTATATTGTTACCTGACTCTAGTAACTGTGCAAAATTTCAGCAATAGGCAATATCAGGAAGTATGTTTTTTTAACCTCCGAGACCACCATTAGATATTGCTTCAGAGGATGAGATGAACGATTTGTAGCATGTGGGAAAATGTCATGCCTGACCGGGATTAGAACCCGGGAATGACAGGAAGTATGTTAAATTATTACACCTGTACTGTTAATTTCCATCCTTAATTTACTCCCGTACGGGGCGTTGTTTGCAAAAGTATTATGGTGGAATATTTTATCGTCACCCGACCTTAGTAACTGTGCAAAATTTCATCAGTCGGCAATGTCAGGAAGTATGTTAAATTAAGGATGCATGATTTGAGAACAAACACGAAAAAACATCGCGAATTAAAGAAAAGCAATTAAAAACAAATTCATTAAAATCTTTTCTTATACTTTTTATATTCATATGAAATATATTTAGGCCATATTTATAATTAAAATACAAATGAGGATTAAAATTAAAAAAATCATTTTCGTCTCTCGTATCGTAGCAGTCATACACAAGCAAATCATTTAATGCATTATTGTAAGGCGTAATAGGATAAGTAGATAAAAAACTTAAAATTAATAGAAAATCTGATAAGAAATGTAAAAAAAAAAGAAAAAATTGTAATAATAACAATAAATACAATGCGAAATCTTTAAATTGATCCAATTCCTGCCGGGGTAAAATTAATACCTGTAATCTGAGTAATTATTTTACAGAAAACTTTAACCATGGCCTTGAAAAGGATCAGAAAAAAATTTTCCGCAGCAGCACCTCTACTAATTTTAGCTACGAGCCGCCACTGATTATAATTTCCTTTCTAGATTTTTTCTTCCTCACCAACTTTTGACCCGGAACCTTCTTTCACGCGTAGATCGCATTTCCAGGTACTCTTATGTGATCTTAGCTTACAAACGTTTTCAAGATATCAGAGTCTTGTGCACGTAGCATGGAAGTACGACTCAAAAAAGCAGAATTCTATGATTTCTTAATGTTCGTAAATTTTTTATTAGGAACATCACTCGAATCATCAACAATGATTAAAGGAAGATTATACGCTATAATCTTCCATTAGTTATTATCTAATGTAATTAATAAACTTTTCCCGTAATTTACACTTAATTTATTAACAGAGTTAAATACCCACAAGAGGAAACCACACAGTTACATAGAAAGCGTTATCATCCGTCCGTTTCAACGTGTCGATAAGAACTGAAATATTATTTATTTTTTTACAGTCTTATCCTTTCCTGCCAACTCCTTCCTTCCTTCCTTTTTTTTGACGTCATCCTGCAATTATTGATCAATTAAGGATTAAAAAATAGAACAATATGCTTTACTCTGATATGAATGACTCTGAAGTATGAGTAAGTTAAGTCTTTTTAAATTTATTATGGAAAAAATCCAATTTTGGTTAACTTATTATTAACCCTTCTTCTGGTATAATAAAAAATTTCTCAAAACTTTGTTGTACTCATCGATAAGAAAGTAATTGATTATTTATTATATTGTGTAGGTGATTTTACATAAATTATAGTTTTATTTATTTATTGGCTTTGTCAGGTAAGGATCTCAAGCTCACTAAAAATACATGAAACTTAAGGATACATGAAGAACATGACACGAATAATTTTCATTGTTTAATAAATAAATTCCGCGCTTCTTCAGGTGACCCCAATTCAAATTTAATCATATTGCATTTTGGTAGGGATATTCTTTAAACCACTGAGAATTTAAATATTAATATTATTTTATCATAAGATTAGCCCTTTCTTCTACATACTTGGATAAAAAAGTAAACCTCTCTTGTATATGCAAATGCTTAAACCTGAATTGTTAGAATTGCCTGCTTGTGTAGAATTGTTAACTATAATATTAGCATGTGTCGTAATTTCACTGTGCGTTAATTGTCGGATAATCTAATAAAGAGTATAAACATTAGTATAATTCAGCATGTCGCACAGTCACAATTCAGCATACATTAGATTTCAAATAGTATAGATGAAAGAAATTTAATCTACGTCTAATACTGCAGTATATAGAATATAATCTAACCGTAAAAATTTAATATCATTACGTAAACACAAATTATATTGAAAAATTTTAATAATAAAAAAACTCTAAAAAAAATTTATTTATAAACTTTGTGTAGATTTGTTAAGGAATCCTGGCTTGGCCTACTAGACAATTACTACACTATGCTCAATTTTCACGAAACGGAGACACAGATTAAGATCAGGACCCCAGTTGGAAGGCCGTGAATCTTGAAACACTGAGGGGCCGACCGAAGGACTTTTACGAAAACAGGGACGCATTAACCTAACCAGGAGTCACTTTTCGGCAATTCTTTGCAATATTGTTTCAAATTTACACTTTTCGACCACAGGATTTTCGTTTTTATTCACTCTGCGACCGATATATCACGCAAATATTCCGTAATTGCTTAAATATTTCGTTATTTAACTTCTCGAACTGTCACCTCAGCAATTATCAAGCTGTCGCCATTTTATTGTTTTTCTTTTCCACTGCCTAGCCAGTCTGTTCGGTTCAAATAATTTACGTTGATCGCTGACGTCGCCGCCAGTCAGCCAATTAAAAATAAGCATGTGAAAATACTTATGGTAAACAAGTATTAAATTACAACTATCAAATTCGAATGCCGCTCAGGCATGGCATCTTTACATACGCTACCAATTCCCATCGGGGTAATGACTATAGTTGTATGCACGCGCTTTCATAAAAAATTCCAATTAAAAATTAAAAAATTGAGCTGATTAAAAAATTTTAAAAAACTGTAATACTGTAAATAAATAATATTATTAAATAAGTAAGCAAAAATAAAAACGGATTTTAGGTAAGTAAATTAATAAATTAAGTAAATTATTAAGCAGTAAAACATTATGAAACAAACTAAACGCAAATAAAACGTAATAAACTATTGTTTATCACAACAATTTGTTTAAAACGTAACAATTTAACAAACCAATATTAAATTAACCAACAAACTAACAGTAAGCAATAAATAAACAATACGGTGCAACTTAATTTATATTAAATCGTAAACTAATATTATAAATTTGTATCCAAAATTATATTTAATCTTAATTAAACGAAGTTAACGAGCTTCAGTTTAAGATAGCTTTAACTTTTGGGTTAGACATTGTTGATCTTACGAATGAAATGAAAAGACTTTACCTTCTTTTTCTGTTTAGCCCTCGGAACCTACGGTGGTTCCGAGGGATTATTACTTCAGAGGATGATATGGATGAATGTAAATGAAGTGTAGTCTTGTACAGTCACAGGTAGACCAATCCTGAGATGTGTGGTTAATTGGAACCCAACCAACAAAGAACACCGGTATCGACGATTTAGTACTCAAATCCGTATACTAGATCGTTACCTCCTATCTCATCATTTCTCTCCCGCCCCAAACGCAGTCCCGAGAGATGCCTCTGAGCTCCTGGGTTCAGGAGTCACCGAGCTTCATCACTGCAGTCCATCCACACGATCGTGGACAAACTGCGATTCCACAGGGTGCTGTTCATCCACCCCTCAATCGTAGGTCCAAGTCTTTACCTAAATGTGTAAAGACTCTCTTGAATATTGAATATCTAGGTCTTGAATCAAGCTAATCAGCTGTCCTCGCCTCTAGGTCTTTAGTACGTATAATGCATCTACCCATCCTAGAGATGGTGTTCCAAGACTCGTTGTCGCATAGCATCCTTTGAACTATATTGTCCGGTGTTAGTAGACCTAGATGTCTACAGCTGTCACTGAAAACCTCCCATCGTTGACAGCGTAATATGACATTCATATGGCGTACAGTACAGACATACACTGTCACTAGCTCTTCTGCATTGCAGCAGGTATTGTCTGAAACAGCCGTGGCCCGTCAGAAACTGAGGGGACTCATCAAACCCCCTTAGAACCCACGGCTTAACCGGGAATTAAGCGTCGTGTCCACACTCCTTTAAACGCTGTATACCAGCTATCCTGCCATCGCTCTAGGAGGACATCGTACGACTGTCTTCTACCTGCTTCTGCGTATGTCTCACATCTCATTTTTGCAAGCAATCCCAGCGAGGGCAATCCTGGTATCACAAAAGCAACCTCAGCCGACACTGTCCGATAGACAGAATAGGTGCGGAGAGCCATGCGGTTTTGCAAGCTTTCTAGACTGCGAACATTCCTAGCAGATTTGAGCGCCTTATACAAGACTGCTATTCCATATACAATAGAGAGGATGTAACCACAAGAGCGTAGATTTTCCGCTTTGAGGGTTGGGGAACTCCCGCATTGCCAAGCAACCTGCTCAGTCCCCTGACCACCCTCTCTGCCTGTTGGACAACTACGCTGACATGAGTAGTAAACGACATCCTACGATCAAAACACATTCTGAAATATTTGATCTCATTATCGCGAATAATAATGTGCCCGTTTACCGTAAAACGCATCGGTGCCAGACATCTAATACCTGATAAGATGACAGCTTTAGTCGTGCGCGGTGCCAAACGCAGCTTATGATTAGATAGCCATTCGTTCACCATTACGATGGCCCTATTAGCCTTCGCAACTATATCTAGCTCCTCCCTAGCGATGATGACCAATGCCAGATCATCCGCGAAGGCAACCGCAGAGACCCCTTCGGCGAAACGAAGTCCAACGACTCCATCGTACACGAGGTTCCACAAGGTTGGCCCCACCACAGAGCCTGTGGAACATCGAATTGCACATCAAATGAAAGCCGCTGGTGCCCAAGTTCATAAACTACTCTTCTATTTTGCAAGTATCTCTGGATTATTATCTGTAAGTATGAGGAAATTCCCTAGTATCAAATGCATTGAACATTGAAGAACAGCTTACCGCTTGTGCACGTCTAAGAGTATCAATGCCGGGATGCTCCTGGTCTGCCAAGTACAATTTCGCGCTTCTTCCACAACGCCCATGATAAGCTCGATGGCTGCATCGATTGCAGATCGGCCTGGTCGGAAACCAAACTGTTATTCACTCAGTCCAACCCTCACCTCATTTCCTGTCTACGATCAGCTTTTCAAATAACTTCGTTAAGCACAAAGATTGATAGATACTGCTGTCTGCTTCATAATCTAATCTAATTTGAATGAAAACTAAAGTAGATATTTTCCAACCATCTGGGATATGCTCAACGGTGGTCATAAAGTTCATAGAGTACTGGAATTGGTGCTACTTCCGTGACAACTCTCACTACCTCTACAGGAATTCCATCAGGTCCAAGGCTCTTGTGACGTTTCATTCCACGCACAGTGTTTAAGAGTTCATATAACTCAAGGAGATGTACTTTATCGGCGACAATCTTCATTGTATGAGGGTCCTCTGCCCTAGGAAATAAGGCTTTAACCAATTGTATAACTTCAGAAGAGGTGAGCGTGGGAAGACAACGTCCAAAGCCACCCATCACAAACTTGAAGCAGTCCACCCCACACACCGTGGTCGATCTCACTACAGAGATCCTTCCATGAGCCTTTCTTTGCCCTCCTGATGGCCGCTTTGTATCGACGGCAGGACAGATGCTCTTCTCTTGGTAAATCGGCCAGAAGGATGTCGTGTCTAGCCACTCTTTGGTAGGCTTGCCTCAATGAGATACATCTACTTCTCAACGTTTTTAAGTGGGGAAACCACAAATATGTATTGCGTCTTGTTTATTTATTGTCTCCATAACACCCATCCTCTCACATTCACCAGCGACTCTGTCGTTAGAGCCTGCGGAGAGGAAACATCACTAAGTCTAACCGCCACTGTCTCTCTAAGTCTTAAGCATCCTTCCAGAGAGACTATCTTATAAATCATTGCTGTTGCACTGTGCCCGCAAATTCAATTACTATAAGGTCAAACTCTATCACTAAAACAGGTGAAACTCTATCTTTTACAGGTGAAACTATCACTGAAACTCTCCAAAAAAAAAAATTTCCAATGTCCGCCATGAAACGCCGGTAACAACATGAGTAGAGCTAATAGAGGACAGATCAATACTAGAAAAAGAGTTCCCTCTATGAAGATAGGAACGTCTTCGTTTACACACTCCAGGTCAAGGGCACTGACAAAAATCGCTTAAATGAATGCCTTGCACATGACATTGCCGTTCAGGGAAATTGTATTGAAAACACCCAGTAAACTAACCTCCTTCCCCGGAACCTTGGAATACAATAATATAGTCGATCAAGGAAATCAAGATAGGTCTTCACATCGGTATTGGGGGAATGGTAGCACGAAAAAACAACCATCTCCCCCAAATCGGCCCAACCGTATCCCGAGCCTCGCCCAAAGCCGACCACGGGTGGAACGTCCGCCACGGGGAAGCCGATACAGGAGTCCCGTTCACTGTCAGTGAGCTCACGACAGAGGTCTTGTTGGGCTCCGAGACGGCCAGAAGGTCGACACCAAGCTGCAGGCCTACCTGCCAGCAGTCGTCTACCGCTACACGACACCTGTTGGCATTAAACTGGATGAACTTCATACACGCTTGACACAGGCTCCACTAAAAGTTCTGTGGTCCTTGGAACCACAGAGTATACATGAAGGCTTCTCTCCGCAGTGCTATCGCCGATGCCGATGCCCTGCCCTACCGCAATTAAAACATAAATTGGTACGCTCAATACCTGAGCAACCGGACGCCAAATGGTCGGTCTCCCAACAACGATAACACCGCGTCTCCACATCACGGATAACGGCCCCGCACAATACCCATCCAATCCGTATTCTCCTGTCGGCAACCATCTTCGCGGCACGTCGTGACATGTAGAGCCGTAAGCTGGGCGGAGTGAGGTCAATTTAAACTCCTCGCCCGCACCCAAAACGGCAGCAACACTCTCATGGATAGTTCCCTCTTCAGTAGTTGCGTCTACACAGTTGTGGTACACATCCCAGATGTGTACCACAATATGCCTATCGGCCTGAGACCTGAGGCTAATTTGAAATTCCACAGTCCTAGCTTGCAACACTGTCTTAGAACACTCTGTAGCCTTAGCGTTCTTAAGCTAATCGTTATTAACCCGTCTAAGTGAAATAACTTCCGCAGCTTCACTGGCAGTCACCCGGTCCTTCATAGTTTTAAGAAGGTCTGCATACGACCTTCCTGCTGATTTAACAACTAGCGTCCTATTATCTTGATATTCCAGTTTGGCGGTAGCAGAAGCGGTACCACTTGCAGCCAGTTTCGGTCTTTTCAGAGAATTAACACGAATTCACCTGTCGTCACATCTACCAAGGTAGGCCAGGAGTCTCCTGGCAGAATGACCCGTATTGTCTGGTGGTAGGTTAAAAACCGGGTTCCTAGACACACGTAGAATCAGAGAATAATCCTGAAGAAGTTCGGACATTACTCCTTGATCTCCCTCTCCTGAGCTATAGAAAATGGTGTAAACATGCCACCGATTACGGACTCTTCCTCTCCGAGAATAATTGAGCCTTCAACTCGGTCTCTAATAATCTGGCCTTGCTTTGCCTTAACCTCCTTTAATTAACATTAAATATACAAATTATACTCAATAAGTATGTAATTTAAAATATTGGTTCACTATTTCAAATAAATTACGTGGACGCCAGTCGAAAAGTACCAAAAATTGAGCTGATAAAAAAATTAAATAAAATTGCAATATTGCAAATAAACATAATAAAAATTGAGGCGTAGTACGAGATAAAAAATTAACCAAAACTTCAGTCATATAAAAAACGAGCGAAATGTTTACATGAATTATGTTATAGTAAACAGCCGAAATAGGATTATGATAATGTTTTAAAAGCCCTTGGTTTTTAAAGCGATGAATTTCATTTCCATTCTTTTAATAGGCATGTAGGATATGAACAACGTCTGAAAATAATTAACATGCTAGATGCTTAAGTAGAAAAGGACAAAAAACCACCACCTTTTTCAGATTAAGTAAAGTCTTGTTCATTTTTAAGTAAAAATTTATTTAAAATTAAGAGGTTCACTCGTCACAGAGAATCTATGGCGCTGAAAAACGTTGCTAATGAAAGTTAAAGTTACGAGCACTATTTTAGGCTAAGAATCCATGTTCAGGTACTACTATGTATGTCTTAGAATGATATACGCAGGATTATCCGTGGCGGGTTAATCTTATAATTTTAAAGAAATTCTTCGCTCGCTTACAAATGAACAAGACTTTACTTAATTCCAGAAAAGGCGCATGATTTTGTGTTCTTTACTTCTGTAGCATCTAGTATGTTAATTAATTACTTTCTTAAGTCGTTGTTCCTATCTCAGATTCAGATGGCTATTGTAAGAATTGAAATGAAATATAACCTTTTCTTTTTTTATATTAACTATTTTTGTCAGACATATTTTAGTATGTGTTTTTGAGAGGCGATAGATTTTTTTTTGAAAATTTGTTGTGATGGAGAGGGATTTACAAACATTGGTCGTTTTTTTTTTTTGTAAGGGGGCGTTTGAGAAGCAACCCCCCCCCCCATTATTCTTAATGTTTTTCATGATATTTTTTTTTGTATTTGGAGGAGGAGGAGAAATATTTTTAACTTCTTTCATCTTAACGATTTAAAGGTTTTCTTCAAGAATCACCCGATTTTACACGGTTAAATAACCATACATTCCGTTTCGACTCTTATGTATTCCAAATTAAAATTCTTGTGACCCAATACTAAAAACTTAAATGAGGTAAAATAAAAATTTTGTAATAAAAAATTTTTATAAAATTTGAACATAAAATTAAAATCTACCATTAAAATACAAAAATAATTATAAAATATAAAACATAAATTTAATAATTCCTTGTTACTCTCACACAATTTCCATAATTAATTGTTTTTTTTTTTTTTTTAATGGTATTCAACTGTCACATAATTTTCTTCTTTTTTTTACGTTCCTCTAGAGTGTAAAAAAATAACCTTTTTATATATATTATTTTTTCAAGAATAAGCAGAAATCACACGTAGCCATATGTTACATAAATCTGGAGAATCACATGTAATAATGAACTAATACGAAAACAATGAGTCGTGGTATTGTTCATAATGGAATTTCCAAATGAATAATTACCATATATCCGATCCATATGTGCCGGTTTTATGCTAAAACAACAAATGACTACTTACTAATGATATCTATTTATTAATTTACATTCTTTATAAGTATTTTTGATGTTCCATTCAACGATAAAAAATAATATCAATAACAAGTCAGATGTGCTCTTCTTGGCCAAGTAAACAACAATCCTTGGCCAAGTAAAGCTGCTTCGCTTTACTTGGCCAGTGATTGTTTCAAGGACTTCACAAATCGTCAATTTCTTTATTTAGTTGGGAATAGATTGTTTACTAATTATACAGCCAACCAGCCTACGCACATTCATCTAATTGCGTGTACTGAAGCTTTTAAATTTTTAAATTTAATACAATCATTTATTTATTAATATCCAATGAAATATTGAAATTAAATTTACAAAAATTGAAATAGGATCGATAAAAGAGTAAATATAGTTAGTATTCATTGATTTTTCAGAGGTAAAATATTTTTACGAGAGTGATTACGAAAAAATAATAAATTAAAAAATTTAATTCCGTTCCCATCCATTAAAAATCTCATCAGGAGGATTTTTGGTAACGTATCCTGACCATATTCAGATTTTTCAATCAACAAACTGAGCTTAAAATACGAGTATCATTTTTTAATTGTTATCAATCTTTATATATAAGCCCACACTGTACGATTACTGATTTTTTAACTATAATGTAATTTTTGCTTAAATTTAGCAAATCTTACATAAACATATAAATTCACCTTTTTGAATTTTAATTTACATACTGCCTTATAATAAATAGAAGGCAGTATGTAAATTTTAGAAAAACCTCATTACAGGCAGTATTCACGTGTATCTTTTTTAATGCGTATGTGCAGTGTCTTTTCAAATAACTTGGCATAAGATACAGTTAATAGGCATAAAATAATGGTTAGAAATATTGGTTATAAGTACAAAATTTTTATTTGAAACAATATTTGGTTTGAACAATTTGAATATAACTATATTGATAATTTACGACGTATGTTATTTCATCATTGTTTACTATTTTAGAATAAAAATCAAGAGCGTTTGCAATTAAAATATTTAAAAAAAAGTTGAAATGTTTTGCTGACTGTGGTTGTCACAGATTCATTTTTCATTACTTAAATAAGCTCTCATAAATAATATGTTGTATATATAATATATTTCATATCCCATTGTTGTACATAAATGAAGCTATGAATAAACACATCTGTACTATACGTGTTATTAAATTGTAATGAACAATAGAAAGAATGAATATAAATTATAAATAAAACTATCAGCTGGTCATGGACCAACTGAATTACGTCTTTTATGTAGTTCCTGTAAAGAAGAAAAACTAAGAAGAAGAAAGAGACGAGACAGCGTGTAAATTGTAAATATGAAAAAAAACACATGAGACTAATCATACTGCCCGCCAGAATCAGAATGATTTTTGTAATATTAAATGAAATATGATCTACAGATCATATTAGGCATAAAACAACGGTTAGAAATATTAGGTATAAGTACAAAAGTTTTTATTTGAAAGAATATAAATATCCACAAAGTTACATCGGATAAGATGAAATATAATCTATGAATAAATGAAATTGTAATAATAAGTATGCGACTAAAAATTCAATCATTGGATAATAGTAATAAAAATAATTTATGTACAGGTCTACGTGTCTAACCATTGGAAGTATTTATATCAACCACTCTAACTAAATGATCAGAACCCGAATAAGTTTGTGTAATTACCCCACGTTTCCAGTGCATGTGTGCAGAACTTTCGTAGGTAATTAGTACCAAGTCTCCTACTGAGAGATTCCATGATGGATAGTGCCACTTATTTCGTTGTAAGTAATGGAGATAATCCTTGGACTATTGTTTCCAAATTGAATGAATGAATTTTTGAAGTAATTGCCGGGCGATTAATTTTGATTTTTTGATAATTAGGTTTACGCAAGGAAGAAAGTGGGCAACCAATAAGAAAATGTCCTGGAGATAAAGGTTCCGGGTCTCTATGATCTGTAGAAACAGAGAAGATGGGGCGTGAATTACGGCAAGCTTCTATTTGAGTTAAAATCGAATACAACTCTTCAAAATTAAGAAACGCCTGTCCAGTTACTCATCGTAAATGAAATTTAACACCTTTAATCACGCTCACCCATAAACCACCAAAATGCGGAAAAGCAGGAGGATTGAAAGACCAACTGATTGCTTGTTTAGTTGTAAATATTTGAATGAGTGATTTGAATTCATTTGATTTGAATAACTGGTATAAATTGTGTAAAATGTTTTTAACGGAAGTTAGAACCGTTGTCCGAAATGGTCAATAGCCCAAATGGAATTTGTAGCGTATGAAAAATGCCATGTCTAACCGGAACTCGAACCCGGTATCTCCAGGTTCAAGCCGAGACGCTACCACTCCGCCACAGAGATCGGCTGTATAGAAACAAATACAATTGATTAATTTTTATTCAACAGTTACGAAAAATTACAATTTTAACTTAAAGCTGAATTTTTCATCAAATTTTGTTGATTTTAATAATTGGTACATTAAGTTTTAAAATTATTTCTTGATTTTTAACTGTTATTTTTAGTGTTTACAAATAATTTTAATAAAAATATTAGAAGTAATCTATTTCCTTCAGAAATTTTAAAACTGAATTTTTTAAACATAATTCACACGAATTTAATACAAAATTTTTATAGTGTAATATGTTCATATTTTAGTACCCTTAAACTTTTAGAAATCTATTAAGAAAAAAAATTTTTTTTTTTTTAACTGAAAACACCTTTTATCTCAGAAATATATATCAGAGGTACATCATACTGACGCAGTACTAAGCTTTTTTTTTAAATCGATTAATAACAAATATCATAACGTGTTTAAACGAATTATTGTTATGTAAATGAATATCCATAAGAACTAATGTAAAGGTTGACTGAAAAACATTTATTTAATAGCTAAAATTCTTTTTTATTTTATGAGAATGAACAATTTCAGAAATTTCCATTTTTAGTGACAGTAAGATTATTTTATTATCTGTATGTGCATAACTACGTTATATGTTTTATTTACATAATAGATAAATAATACATAAAATAATACTAGAAAATACAGAAACACTGTAATAAGAGAACATTCTTATAACACTGACGTAAACTTAGCGCTATCACGAAAATTTTTCTTCGTGAGGGTGAAATTATTACAAAAATCTGATGTGGACACCACATAACTTCCTTGTAAGCTTATTAAATTACATATATACATTTTTTTTTATATAATAATATAATAACTTCTGATTTTTTTTTACAATCAGATGTTAATAATTATTAATAAATCAATATATTTAAATAAATTTCAAAAAAAAGTTAAAAAAACGAGATGAAGTCGGATTAAACCGATATACCTTCTCCTTGTAAAATCGAAACATTTCATTAATTAAAAGTTTATTTGCTATAACTCCGGAATCAATGAAAATAAGTACTACTTACGATATATTGTTAAAAGCTCTCAATGAGGGCTTATTACTGGAGTTAAGAAAAAGGCCAAAATCCAAATTTTGGGGGGCTTTTGGATACTTTTGGTTCAGTCGACTGCAATCAGAAGGGGAAGTGCACAAATAGATTTTAACAACAGTCCTAAATCCAAAATTTCGACATCCTATGGCTAATCGTTTTTGAGTTATGCGAGATACATACATACATACACGTACGTGCAGACGTCACGCCAAAACTAGACAAAATGGATTCAGGGATGGTCAAAATGGATATTTCCGTTGAAATCTGAGAACCAAAATTTTTCGCTATCACAATACTTCATTTACTTCGTACAAGGAAGTAAAAAGCACATTGATTTTTTCTTGTTTAATTATTGATTTGTTTAAAATTGGGCTATCATTTGATTAAAATTTCGTGTCATTTCGATTAAATATTATTTTTAATTTTTTTTATTGTTTACTTTTAATATATAATATTTATTTCAGTACTGCAATATACCATGTTTGATTAATTAATAAAAAAACCGACCCCTTTTAATAGTCTGTGGAACGTCTTTATATATAAAGACGTTCACAGACTATTAAAATTTTTCTGCGGGCTACCGGTTGAGTAGCAGTGGTGTAGGATTTCTTTTAAATCAATTATGACGATCGAGTAACTTTTTCACAAGCTCAATTGAAATAAAGATTTTATTTTTATACTAATTTTTATAAAATTAAAACTAAGTTTAAAAAAAGAAAATTCTTTCTATTCTTTTAATCTGTAAACGAAATTTTATTTCCATAAAATTTTTAAATGTAAATAAATTTAATTTTAATATTAAAATTTTAAAATATTTTTTAAATAAAGTTGTCTTTTTAATATCTATTAAAACTACTGCCACAAAGTGAAAACTCAAGTATATTGAATAGTAATATAGTACAATAAAAGTTTATAAAGTTTCATCTTTTTTATTTTGAATACGAAATATTACACACGATTTTGATAAAGAATGAAAACAAAATGTTCTTTATATTTTTATTTAATTTCAGTTATGAAAAGAAGTATATACAACCTTCAAAAATTAAATTATTAAAACCAGCTTCACATGTTAATTACAGTATAACTGAATTTAGTTTTAAAAATGATAAATTAAACGATTTTAACAAAGACGTTCTTTTTTAATTCATGAAAGATGCTTGTGAGATTAGATTTCCTAACTTAGCGAAGCTAGTAAATGACTGTTAACTTAATACATTAGAAAGGGTGTGTTTTTAGTCGGTTAATTAGTTGAGTGGGGATATATAATTTAAAGAACAGTATCTTTGTATTATTAAAATAACTTTTTTAATAATAATAATATAGGCCTTGACTAACTGTTTAATTTAACTAACGTATAACTAAGGAATATTGTTTCATGCCGGTCAGTTTTAATTGCTTGTTAATATTTGCTGTCTTAATTTTCATTATGAACATTATCGTAACGATTGCGTAAAGCAATAATAATAATAATTTATTTACATAGCAACAATAGCCTTACGCCTTCTTGCTAGTTGATAGTGAATTTTGAAGCGTGCGAAAACTGCCATGCCTGACCGGGATGCGAACCCGGGACCTCCAAGTGAAAGGCCCCGACATTACCACTCCACTCCGCCAAAAAATAATAATAACATTTATTGAAATCACAAAAAGAAAAGAATATCAGTTTTCACAATAATATGAATTCTTTTATAACAAATACGATTATCTTTAGAGTAATATTAACTGCGTAAAGAATAGTTGTCAACAGGCTTAGCTAGTGTTAATTAACAGCTATTCTTCTTTTTCTTTTTTTTTTTGTTTATAGAGTTTTTTTTAGCCGCTGTGGACTACTATTTTACGACTAGTGTTGAAGTTGGCTGTAGGATGATTTATATGGGGCTGAAGTTTGCGAATATAAACGGGTAAAATAATTTGAATACGTTCAAAATATTTTCTTAAGAAGATATTTCGGCTTCTGTGTAATACTCCTAATTGTACCTTACATTTTTCCCTACAAAAGGTTGTCCTAAATATTAACGTAAATTATAGCGGACAGAGACGTGGGAACGCCAAAGAGTGGATATTATTTGAAACATAAGGTTAGATATTGTGCTAGGGGTATCACGATACATATGATAAATTAAATTTAAATTTGGGTGAACTGGACTACATAAATGATTTAAATAACGGAAATTTGATTTATACAATGTTCAGAGCAAATGGCTGGCTACCAAACAGCGGGCCGTAAAGGGAGTTTGAGACTAACATGTATCCTATGTAACGCTCAACAGGAGGTAACCGCTGATTATCGGGTATATCGTCTGATTCGGAAGAAATGAATTAAAACAGCAGGATACCATTTGTATATTGAGTGGAGAAGACTGAACTAAATGTCCGGGACGCACCAAAATTTGGAGGGCAGTGGCTCGAGAAGTTTAATTTTTAATTAGGAAAAGCCAATATTTTTTTGATTTTATACGATATTTCCTCCTCTATGAATCATGAGACCTTGCCGTTGGTGAGGGGGCTTGAGTGCTCAGAGATACAGAGTAGCTGGACCGAAGGTGCAACCATATCGGAGAGGTATCTGTTGAGAGCCAGACTAAGGAATGATTCCTGAAAGAGGGCAGCAGCTCTTTCAGTAGTTGTTAGGGGCGTGAGTCAGGACGACTTAAACGGCCGTATCAACATCACTCAGTCCTCTGAGTACTACACAGCTGAAAGCAATGGAAAACTACAGCTGCTTTTTTTCCAAGAAAATGTGGCTCTCTGCATTTTCACATAGCAATAATGGAGGCGCCTTCCTTGGTAAAATATTCCGGAGGTAAAATAGTCCCCCGTTCGGATCACCGGGTGGGGACTACTAAGGAAGGGGTCACCAGAAAATTAAAAAAAGAAAAGATTAGAAGCTTTTTTTTGGAAGATTAGAATGTTAAAAATCAGATGGGTGGATAAAGTGACAAATGAAAAGGTATTGCGGCAAATAGATGAAGAAAGAAGCATTTGGAAAAATATAGTTAAAAGAAGAGGCAGACTTATAGGCCACATACTAAGGCATCCTGGAATAGTCGCTTTAATATTGGAAGGACAGGTAGAAGGGAAAAATTGTGTAGGCAGGCCACGTTTAGAGTATGTAAAACAAATTGTTGGGGATGTAGGATGTAGAGGGTATACTGAAATGAAACGACTAGCACTAGATAGGGAATCTTGGAGAGCTGCATCAAACCAGTCAAATGACTGAAGACAAAAAAAAAAAAAATACGATTTGGCAAAAGATATTGAACATTATTAATCGTGAATTTTTTTTTCCTTTTTCTTGTATTCTTGAAACCGAGCGATCTGTCACGCTAAAGGAGTGGTATATTTTTATGTGAATAAAAACTCATCCATTTTGTTTTGTTCTTTTATTTTGCTTCTTGACAGATCATTTTGTTATAATTTTACCCTATGTCAATAAACAAACATTTATTATTAGTAATACTCAGTCGCTTATTTAGTTTCTTTTTCTTTCACATATACTTCATCATTACCCGGTGTTCTTATTTTCTTTCTTTCGCCCAGGTGTAATTCTTCGTATTTTTTATCTTTCCCGAAAACCTGTGGTGTTTCGCGATTTCTTTCTCAGCAGTGAACGTTCTTTGATGTCTTCTTGTGTTATTTGTAGTTCTTTCATGTCTGTTTCAGTTTTACTTATCAGTTGTTATTTATTTTTAGATTTATTTCAATAAAATGTTTTCATAAATTATATTTATCTCACTTTTTTTTATGTCCAAACCTACTCGTATTGTAATCATATAAAGGTACAATAAACCGGTTACTATTGATCCAAGTTAACGATTAAAAGTACGGTATGAAAAATAACATAAATTTAAATTAAATCAGTTAAAATTTATAGTCGTGTAGCACATGAAACACAGTCAAAAAACAAGCTAAGTAAAACGGCTTGAGAAAAAAACACCCAACATTTGCAAGAGCAAAGCCAAATAAGTAAATACACATAATATATATATTTTTTTTTTCACGAGTCGGCCTTCTAAGAACCACGCAAAATCGTTTCCATATTTCGTTCATTACTTTACTGCGATTTTCTTTTCTCTCTTTAGATCACCGATGTTTTTAGTCTTTCTCTACTACCACATCAATCTTTTTGTTGTATACTTCTCTAAATTTATTTTTATCAAGGCAGTACTTTTTTATATATCTCTTCAGTTCTTCTTTAATTTGATATATCTACCTGAACTTTTTGCGATGTCAAAATTTGTTTTTTTGTTTAATCGTTGTGGATCAATTCGGATCAAGTGACCCAATAAACTTAATCTTCTCTTTAAATGGTTGTTTCTAAACCTTCTTTATCTTTATATAATTTCGCTGTTTGAATTTAATCTAAACATTTTTTCTCTTTTTAGTATGTCCTCTATTTTAACTACATTAGGTGTTTAATCTCATACTGGTTTATAACTGGGTTATTTTTTTTTTTTTTTATAGATATCTTTCAACATATATAGTTTTTCTAAACTAATCTTTCAGTTTTCTAATAATATTTTATAAAAACCATTCTTCAGGATAATTTTATCCGTATTTAATTTTTTTATCTAGATTTATTATTTCACATGTTGTGTTTATATATTTTTTGGGTTGATCTTTATATTTGTCGTCGCTTCTGTTTTAGAAAAGGATATCTGCAGGCCTGTTTAATGCTATTTCTTTTGTTATTTGCTTGACGCAGCTAGCAAAAGAAGCCTTGAGCGCTAGCCGCGTGTTCATATCATAATAACAAAATTATTATTAAACCGAACTAATTAAAAATACAAAATTTAACTGAATAAAAATACAAGATTTTTGTAATATGATGCATAAAAATGTAATTGAAAAATTAAGTTAAATAAAATAGATTTAAAAGAAAAAATCCATAGAGTCAGAATATAAAATTATTTAAATTGACATGGAATGCGCTAAAATAAAACACAATAAATTCATGATCTATAGAATGAAAAAAATAATAATTTCATAATAAAGAAATAGAAACTAATTTATTATAACACATTGACAACAAGAAATATGTATAAGATAAGACAATTCAAAATATTATTTTGAATTTATACATCCTTAACATTCACTTAAACAAACACAGTTTTTTATAGGTAATTTTATTAATATTATATTAAATTTATTAATTTATAAAAATATAAGTAATAATTAAAAAAGTTATTATTAATTTATAAGTATATTAATTTATTTTGTTGTATACTAATCATTATAACATTATTTTTGTTTTTCAATTTGGTAATTTAAAATATATATTGTGTTTCACCCATTCATCTATTTCTTTGATTCTCTATTTATTTATTTATTATTTATTTTTTGGGCGTTCAATCATATATTGAAATTTCTAATATATTTATAAAATATCAAACCAATTTTCAATTAAGCATTTACTATACAAAGTAACGAAATAGTGAAGTTTTTGCATAGAGAAGATTTTTATTTCTTTTACTTAATTAATTATCACAATTTTTGACAAAGGTTTTTATGAGTTTTTATAAAAGATTTCTCATTTGATCCATCACTGATGGATCGTCCAGCTCCAGTTGAATCGTCAGAAGCTGTGTCCCAACAGACTGCCCGACAAAAATCATTATATATATATATATATATATATATGACTATCGGATTTGTCATCTACGATCCCATAAATCCCGTATAGCCGTTTTGCAGATTCTGCAATTTTTTACACCCGCACCCTTAATTTACCTCCTTACGAGGGATGTTTGCAAAAGTAATGGTGAAATATTATATTGTTACCTGACTCTAGTAACTGTGCAAAATTTCAGCAATAGGCAATATCAGGAAGTATGTTTTTTTAACCTCCGAGACCACCATTAGATATTGCTTCAGAGGATGAGATGAACGATTTGTAGCGTGTGTGAAAATGTCATGCCTGACCGGGATTAGAACCCGGGAATGACAGGAAGTATGTTAAATTATTACACCTGCACTGTTAATTACCATCCTTAATTTACTCCCGTACGGGGCGTTGTTTGCAAAAGTAATGGTGGAATATTTTATCGTTACCCGACCTTAGTAACTGTGCAAAATTTCATCAGTCGGCAATGTCAGGAAGTATGTTAAATTAAGGATGCATTATTTGAGAACAAACACGAAAAAACATCGCGAATTAAAGAAAAGCAATTAAAAACAAATTCATTAAAATCTTTTCTTATACTTTTTATATTCATATGAAATATATTTAGGCCATATTTATAATTAAAATACAAATGAGGATTAAAATTAAAAAAATCATTTTCGTCTCTCGTATCGTAGCAGTCATACACAAGCAAATCATTTAATGCATTATTGTAATGCGTAATAGGATAAGTAGATAAAAAACTTAAAATTAATAGAAAATCTGATAAGAAATGTAAAAAAAAGAAAAAATTGTAATAATAACAATAAATACAATGCGAAATCTTTAAATTGATCCAATTCCTGTCGGGATAAAATTAATACCTGTAATCTGAGTAATTATTTTACAGAAAACTTTAACCATGGCCTTGAAAAGGATCAGAAAAAAATTTTCCGCAGCAGCACCTCCACTAATTTTAGCTACGAGCCGCCACTGATTATAATTTCCTTTCTAGATTTTTTCTTCCTCACCAACTTTTGACCCGGAACCTTCTTTCACGCGTAGATCGCATTTCCAGGTACTCTTATGTGATCTCAGCTTACAGACGTTTTCAAGATATCAGAGTCTTGTGCACGTAGCATGGAAGTACGACTGAAAAACCCAGAATTCTATGATTTCTTAATGTTCGTAAATTTTTTATTAGGAACATCACTCGAATCATCAATAATGATTAAAGGAAGATTATACGCTATAATCTTCCATTAGTTATTATCTAATGTAATTAATAAACTTTTCCCGTAATTTACACTTAATTTATTAACAGAGTTAACTACCCACAAGAGGAAACCACACAGTTACATAGAAAGCGTTATCATCCGTCCGTTTCAACGTGTCGATAAGAAATGAAATATTATTTATTTTTTTACAGTGTTATCCTTTCCTGCCAACTCCTTCCTTCCTTCCTTTTTTTTGACTTCATCCTGCAATTATTGATCAATTAAGAATTAAAAAATAGAACAATATGCTTTACTCTGATATGAATGACTCTGAAGTATGAGGAAGTTAACTCTTTTTAAATTTATTATGGAAAAAATCCAATTTTGGTTAATTTATTATTAACCCTTATTCTGGTATAATAAAAAATTTCACAAAACTTTGTTGTACTCCTCGATAAGAAAGTAATTGATTATTTATTATATTGTGTAGGTGATTTTACATAAATTATAGTTTTATTTATTTATTGGCTTTGTCAGGTAAGGATCTCAAGCTCACTAAAAATACATGAAACTTAAGGATACATGAAGAACATGACACGAATAATTTTCATTGTTTAATAAATAAATTCCGCGCTTCTTCAGGTGACCCCAATTCAAATTTAATCATATTGCATTTTGGTAGGGATATTCTTTAAACCACTGAGAATTTAAATATTAATATTATTTTATCATAAGATTAGCCCTTTCTTCTACATACTTGGATAAAAAAGTAAACCTCTCTTGTATATGCAAATGCTTAAACCTGAATTGTTAGAATTGCCTGCTTGTGTAGAATTGTTAACTATAATATTAGCATGTGTCGTCATTTCACTGTGCGTTAATTGTCGGATAATCTAATAAAGAGTATAAACATTAGAATAATTCAGCATGTCGCACAGTGACAATTCAGCATACATTAGATTTCAAATAGTATAGATGAAAGAAATTTAATCTACGTCTAATACTGCAGTATATAGAATATAATCTAACCGTAAAAATTTAATATCATTACGTAAACACAAATTATATTGAAAAATTTTAATAATAAAAAAAACTCTAAAAAAAAATTTATTTATAAACTTTGTGTAGAATTGTTAAGGAATCCTGGCTTGGCCTACTAGACAATTACTACACTATGCTCAATTTTCACGAAACGGAGACACAGTTTAAGATCAGGACCCCAGTTGGAAGGCCGTGAATCTTGAAACACTGAGGGGCCGACCGAAGGACTTTTACGAAAACAGGGACGCATTAACCTAACCAGGAGTCACTTTTCGGCAATTCTTTGCAATATTGTTTCAAATTTATACTTTTCGACCACAGGATTTTCGTTTTTATTCACTCTGCGACCGATATATCACGCAAATATTCCGTAATTACTTAAATATTTCGTTATTTAACTTCTCGAACTGTCACCTCAGCAATTATCAAGCTGTCGCCATTTTATTGTTTTTCTTTTCCACTGCCTAGCCAGTCTGTTCGGTTCAAATAATTTACGTTGATCGCTGACGTCGCCGCCAGTCAGCCAATTAAAAATAAGCAAGTGAAAACTTATGGTAAACAAGTATTAAATTACAACTATCAAATTCGAATTTGCCAACCTCCGTGGCTGATAGCATTTCGACATTTTGTACGGAGATCCCAGGTTCGAATGCCGCTCAAGCATGGCATCTTTACATACGCTACCAATTCCCATCGGGGTAATGACTATAGTTGTATGCACGCGCTTTCATAAAAAATTCCAATTAAAAATTAAAAAATTGAGCTGATTAAAAAATTTTAAAAAACTGTAATATTGTAAATAAATAATATTATTAAATAAGTAAACAAAAATAAAAACGGATTTTAGGTAAGTAAATTAATAAATTAAGTAAATTATTAAGCAGTAAAACATTATGAAACAAACTAAACGCAAATAAAACGTAATAAACTATTGTTTATCACAACAATTTGTTTAAAACGTAACAATTTAACAAACCAATATTAAATTAACCAACAAACTAACAGTAAGCAATAAATAAACAATACGGTGCAACTTAATTTATTTTAAATCGTAAACTAATATTATAAATTTGTATCCAAAATTATATTTAATCTTAATTAAACGAAGTTAACGAGCTTCAGTTTAAGATAGCTTTAACTTTTGGGTTAGACATTGTTGATCTTACGAATGAAATGAAAAGACTTTACCTTCTTTTTCTGTTTAGCCCTCGGAACCACCGTAATTATTACTTCAGAGGATGATATGGATGAATGTAAATGAAGTGTAGTCTTGTACAGTCACAGGTCGACCAATCCTGAGATGTGTGGTTAACTGGAACCCAACCAACAAAGAACACCGGTACGACGATTTAGTACTCAAATCCGTATACTAGATCGTTACCTCCTATCTCATCATTTCTCTCCCGCCCCAAACGCAGTCCGGAGAGATGCCTCTGAGCTCCTGGCTTCAGGAGTCACCGAGCTTCATCACTGCAGTCCATCCACACGATCGTGGACAAACTGCGATTCCACAGGGTGCTGTTCATTCACCCCTGGATCGTAGGTTCATGTCTTACCTAAATTTGTAAAGACGCTCTTAAATATTGAATATCTAGGTCTTGAATCAAGCTAATCAGCTGTCCTCGCCTCTAGGTCTTTAGTACGTATAATGCATCTACCCATCCTAGAGATGGTGTTCCAAGACTCGTTGTCGCATAGCATCCTTTGAACTATATTGTCCGGTGTTAGTAGACCTAGATGTCTACAGCTGTCACTGAAAACCTCCCATCGTTGAAAGCGTAATATGACATTCATATGGCGTACAGTACACTGTCACTAGCTCTTCTGCGTTGCAGCAGGTATTGTCTGAAACAGCCGTGGCCCGTCAGAAACTGAGGGAACTCGTAGCGGAACTCATCAAACCCCCTTAGAACCCACGGCTTAACCGGGAATTAAGCGTCGTGTCCACACTCCTTTAAACGCTGTATACCAGCTATCCTGCCATCGCTCCAGCAGGACATCGTACGACTGTCTTCTACCTGCTTCTGCGTATGTCTCACATCTCATTTTTGCAAGCAATCCCAGCGAGGGCAATCCTGGTATCACAAAAGCAACCTCAGCCGACACTGTCCGATAGACAGAATAGGAGCGGAGAGCCATGCGGTTTTGCAAGCTTTCTAGACTGCGAACATTCCTAGCAGATTTGAGCGCCTTATACAAGAATGCTCTTCCATATACAATAGAGAGGATGTAACCACAAGAGCGTAGATTTTCCGCTTTGAGGGTTGGGGAACTCACGCATTGCCAAGCAACCTGCTCAGTCCCCTGACCACCCTCTCTGCCTTGGACAACTACGCTGACATGAGTAGTAAACGACCTCCTACGATCAAAACACATTCTGAAATATTTGATCTCATTATCGCGAATAATAATGTGCCCGTTTACCGTAAAACGCATCGGTGCCAGACGTCTAATACCTGCTAAGATGACAGCTTTAGTCCTGCGCGGTGCCAAACACAGCTTATGATTAGATAGCCATTCTTTCACCATTACGATGGCCCTATTAGCCTTCGCAACTATATCTAGCTCCTCCCTAGCGATGATGACCAATGCCAGATCATCCGCGAAGGCAACCGCAGAGACCCCTTCGGCGAAACGAAGTCCAACGACTCCATCATACACGAGGTTCCACAAGGTTGGCCCCACCACAGAGCATGTGGAACTTCGAATTGCACATCAAATGAAAGCCGCAGGTCCCCAAGTTCATAAACTACTCTTCTATTTTGCAGGTATCTCTGGATTATTATCTGTAAGTATGGGGAAATTCCCTTAGTATCGAATGCATTGAACATTGAAGAACAGCTTACCGCTTGTGCACGTCTAAGAGTATCAGCTTTTCAAATAACTTCGTTAAACACAAAGATTGATAGATACTGCTGTCTGCTCCATAATCTAATCTAATTTGAATGAAAACTAAAGTAGATATTTTCCAACCATCTGGGATATGCTCAATGGTGGTCATAAAGTTCATAGAGTTTAGTACTGGAATTGGCGCTACTTCTGTGACAACTCTCACTACCTCTACAGGAATTCCATCAGGTCCAGGGCTCTTGTGACGTTTCATTCCACGCACAGTGTTTAAGAGTTCATATAAATCAAAGAGAGGTACTTTATCGGCGACAATCTTCATTGTATGAGGGTCCTCTGCCCTAGGAAATAAGGCTTTTACCAATTGTATAACTTCAGAAGAGGTGAGCGTGGGAAGACAACGTCCAAAGCCACCCATCACAAACTTTGCCTTTCTTTGCCCTCCTGATGGCCGCTTTGTATCGACGACGGCAGGACAGAACTCTTCTCTTGGTAAATCGGCCAGAAGGATGTCGTGCCTAGCTACTCTTTGGTAGGCTTGCCTCAATGAGATACATCTACTTCTCAACGTTTTTAAGTGGGGAAACCACAAATATGTATTGCGTCTTGTTTATTTATTGTCTCCATAACACCCATCCTCTCACATTCACCAGGACTCTGTCGTGAGAGCCTGTGGAGAGGAAACATCACTAAGTCTAACCGCCACTGTCTCTCTCTTAAGCATCCTTCCAGAGAGACTCTCTTATAAATCAATGCTGTTGCACAGTGTCCGCAAATTCAACTACTATAAGGTGAAACTCTATCACTAAAACAGGTGAAACTCTATCTTTTACAGGTGAAACTATCACTGAAACTCTCCAAAAAAAGAATTTCCAATGTCCGCCATTAAACGCCGGTAACAACATGAGTAGAGCTCATAGAGGACAGATCAATACTAGAAAAAGAGTTCCCTCTATGAAGATAGGAACGTCTTCGTTTACACACTCCAGGTCAAGGGCACTGACAAAAATCGCTTAAATGAATGCCTTGCACATGAAATTGCCGTTGAGGGAAATTGTATTGAAAACACCCAGTAAACTAACCTCCTTCCCCGGATCCTTGGAATACAATAATATAGTCGATCAAGGAAATCAAGATAGGTCTTCACATCGGTATTGGGGGAATGGTAGCAAGAAAAAACCACCATCTCCCCCAAATCGGCCCAACCGTATCCCGAGCCTCGCCCAAAGCCGACCACGCGTGGAACGTCCGCCACGGGGAAGCCGATACAGGAGTCCCGTTCACTGTCAGTGAGCTCACGACAGAGGTCTTGTTGGGCTCCGAGACGGCCAGAAGGTCGACACCAAGCTGCAGGCCTACCTGCCAGCAGTCATCCACTGCTACACGACACCTGTGGCATTAAACTGGATAAACTTCATACACGCTTGAGACAGGCTCCACTAGGAGTTCTGTGGTCCTTGGAACCACAGAGTATACATGAAGGCTTCTCTCCGCAGTCCTATCGCCGATGCCGATGCCCTGCCCTACCGCAATTAAAACATAAATTGGTACGCTCTGTACCTGAGCAACCGGACGCCAAATGGTCGGTCTCCCAACAGCGATAACACCGCGTCTCCACATCACGGATAACGGCCCCGCACAATACCCATCCAATACGTATTCTCCTGTCGGCAACCATCTTCGCGGCACGTCGTGACATGTAGAGCCGTAAGCTGGGCGGAGTGAGGTCAATTTAAACTCCTTGCCCGCACCCAAAACGGCAGCAACACTCTCATGGATAGTTCCCTCTTCAGTAGTTGCGTCTATATCCCAGATGTGTACCACAATATGCCTATCGGCCTAAGACCTGAGGCTAATTTGAAATTCCACAGTCCTAGCTTGCAACACTGTCTTAGAACACTCTGTATCCTTAGCGTTCTTATGCTAATCGTTATTAACCCGTCTAAGTGAAATAACTTCCGCAGCTTCACTGGCAGTCACCCGGTCCTTCATAGTTTTAAGAAGGTCTGCATACGACCTTCCTGCTGATTTAACAACTAGCGTCCTAGTATCTTGATATTCCAGTTTGGCTGCAGCAGAAGCGGTACCACTTGCAGCCAGTTTCGGTCTTTTCAGAGAATTAACACGAATTCACCTGTCGTCACATCTACCAAGGTAGGCCAGGAGTCTCCTGGCAGAATGACCCGTATTGTCTGGTGGTAGGTTAAAAACCGGGTTCCTAGACACACGTAGAATCAGAGAATAATCCTGAAGAAGTTCGGACATTACTCCTTGATCTCCCTCTCCTGAGCTATAGAAAATGGTGTAAACATGCCACCGATTACGGACTCTTCCTCTCCGAGAATAATTGAGCCTTCAACTCGGTCTCTAATAATCTGGCCTTGCTTTGCCTTAACCTCCTTTAATTAACATTAAATATACAAATTATACTCAATAAGTATGTAATTTAAAATATTGGTTCACTATTTCAAATAAATTACGTGGACGCCAGTCGAAAAGTACCAAAAATTGAGCTGATAAAAAAATTAAATAAAATTGCAATATTGCAAATAAACATAATAAAAATTGAGGCGTAGTACGAGATAAAAAATTAACCAAAACTTCAGTCATATAAAAAACGAGCGATATGTTTATATGAATTATGTTATAGTAAACAGCCGAAATAGGATTATGATAATGTTTTTAAAAGCCATTGGTTGAACAAAAATACGTGATATCAACCCCCAAAAGTGTTTGTGAAGCCCTCTGTATCTTCTTCGCAAAAAACTGATTACTCTAAAAAAAAAACATATCAAAATGTGTCTTACAAAAAAGAACAGATATCAAGAAAGAAAGCGATGAATTTCATTTCCATTCTTTTAATAGGCATGTAGGATATGAACAACGTCTTAAAAATAATTAACATGCTAGATGCTTAGGTAGAAAAGTACAAAAAACCTCCACCTTTCCTCAGATTAAGTAAAGTCTTGTTCATTTTTAAGTAAAAATTTATTTAAAATTACAAGGTTCACTCGTCACAGAGAACCTATGGCGCTGAAAAACGTTGCTAATGAAAGTTAAAGTTACGAGCACTATTTTAGGCTAAGAATCCATGTTCAGGTACTACTATGTATGTCTTAGAAAGATATACGCAGGATTCTCCGTGGCGGGTTAATCTTATAATTTTAAAGAAATTCTTCGCTCGCTTACAAATGAACAAGACCTTGCTTAATTCCAGAAAAGGCGCATGATTTTGTGTTCTTTTCTTCTGTAGCATCTAGTATGTTAATTAATTATTTTCTTAAGTCGTTGTTCCTATCTCAGATGCCTATTATAAGAATTGAAATGAAATATAACCGCTTTCTTTTTTTTATATTAATTATTTTTGTCAGACATATTTTGGTATGTGTTTTTTGAGAGGCGATAGATTTTTTTTGAAAATTTGTTGTGATGGAGAGGGATTTACAAACATTCGTAGTTTTTTTTTTTTTGTAAGGGGGCGTTTGAGAAGCAACCCCCCCCCCGCATTATTCTTAATGTTTTTCATGATATTTTTTTGTATTTGGGGGAGGAGGAGAAATATTTTTAACTTCTTTCATCTTAACGATTTAAAGGTTTTCTTCAAGAATCAACCGATTTTACACGGTTAAATAACCATACATTCCGTTTCGACTCTTATGTATTCCAAATTAAAATTCTTGTGACCCAATACTAAAAACTTAAATGAGGTAAAATAAAAATTTTGTAATAAAAATTTTTATAAAATTTGAACATAAAATTAAAATCTACCATTAAAATACAAAAATAATTATAAAATATAAAACATAAATTTAATAATTCCTTGTTACTCTCACACAATTTCCATAATTAATTGTTTTTTTTTTTTTTTAATGGTATTCAACTGTCACATAATTTTCTTCTTTTTTTTACGTTCCTCTAGAGTGTAAAAAAATAACCTTTTTATATATATTATTTTTTCAAGAATAAGCAGAAATCACACGTAGCCATATGTTACATAAATCTGGAGAATCACATGTAATAATGAACTAATACGAAAACAATGAGTCGTGGTATTGTTCATAATGGAATTTCCAAATGAATAATTACCATATATCCGATCCATATGTGCCGGTTTTATGCTAAAACAACAAATGACTACTTACTAATGATATCTATTTATTAATTTACATTCTTTATAAGTATTTTTGATGTTCCATTCAACGATAAAAAATAATATCAATAACAAGTCAGATGTGCTCTTCTTGGCCAAGTAAACAACAATCCTTGGCCAAGTAAAGCTGCTTCGCTTTACTTGGCCAGTGATTGTTTCAAGGACTTCACAAATCGTCAATTTCTTTATTTAGTTGGGAATAGATTGTTTACTAATTATACAGCCAACCAGCCTACGCACATTCATCTAATTGCGTGTACTGAAGCTTTTAAATTTTTTAATTTAATACAATCATTTATTTATTAATATCCAATGAAATATTGAAATTAAATTTACAAAAATTGAAATAGGATCGATAAAAGAGTAAATATAGTTAGTATTCATTGATTTTTCAGAGGTAAAATATTTTTACGAGAGTTATTACGAAAAAATAATAAATTAAAAAATTTAATTCCGTTCCCATCCATTAAAAATCTCATCAGGAGGATTTTTGGTAACGTATCCTGACCATATTCAGATTTTTCAATCAACAAACTGAGCTTAAAATACGAGTATCATTTTTTAATTGTTATCAATCTTTATATATAAGCCCACACTGTACGATTACTGATTTTTTAACTATAATGTAATTTTTGCTTAAATTTAGCAAATCTTACATAAACATATAAATTCACCTTTTTGAATTTTAATTTACATACTGCCTTATAATAAATAGAAGGCAGTATGTAAATTTTAGAAAAACCTCATTACAGGCAGTATTCACGTGTATCTTTTTTAATGCGTATGTGCAGTGTCTTTTCAAATAACTTGGCATAAGATACAGTTAATAGGCATAAAATAATGGTTAGAAATATAGGTTATAAGTACAAAATTTTTATTTGAAACAATATTTGGTTTGAACAATTTGAATATAACTATATTGATAATTTACGACGTATGTTATTTCATTATCGTTTACTATTTTAGAATAAAAATCAAGACCGTTTGCAATTAAAATATTTTAAAAAAAGTTGAAATGTTTTGCTGACTGTGGTTGTCACTGATTTATTTTTCATTACTTAAATAAGCTCTCATAAATAATATGTTGTATATTATATATATATATATATATATATATAATATATATTATATATATATTTCATATCCCATTGTTGTACATAAATGAAGCTATGAATAAATACATCTGTACTATACGTGTTATTAAATTGTAATGAACAATAGAATCAATGATTATAAATTATAAATAAAACTATCAGCTGGTCATGGACCAACTGAATTACATCTTTTATGTAGTTCCTGTAAAGAAGAAAAACTAAGAAGAAGAAAGAGACGAGACAGCGTGTAAATTGTAAATATGAAAAAAAAACACATGAGACTGATCATACTGCCCGCCAGAATCAGAATGATTTTTGTAATATTAAATGAAATATGATCTACAGATCATATTAGGCATAAAACAACGGTTAGAAATATTAGTTATAAGTACAAAAATTTTTATTTGAAAGAATATAAATATCCACAAAGTTACATCGGATTAGATGAAATATAATCTATGAATAAATGAAATTGTAATAATAAGTATGCGACTAAAAATTCAATCATTGGATAACAGTAATAAAAATAATTTATGTACAGGTCTACGTGTCTAACCATTGGAAGTATTTATATCAACCACTCTAACTAAATGATCAGAACCCGAATAAGTTTGTGTAATTACCCCACGTTTCCAGTGCATGTGTGAAGAACTTTCGTAGGTAATTAGTACCAAGTCTCCTACTGAGAGATTCCATGATGGATAGTGCCGCTTATTTCGTTGTAAGTAATGGAGATAATCCTTGGACTATTGTTTCCAAATTGAATGAATGAATTTTTGAAGTAATTGCCGGGCGATTAATTTTGATTTTTTGATAATTAGGTTTACGCAAGGAAGAAAGTGGGCAACCAATAAGAAAATGTCCTGGAGATAAAGGTTCCGGGTCTCTATGATCTGTAGAAACAGAGAAGATGGGGCGTGAATTACGGCAAGCTTCTATTTGAGTTAAAATCGAATACAACTCTTCAAAATTAAGAAACGCCTGTCCAGTTACTCATCGTAAATGAAATTTAACACCTTTAATCACGCTCTCCCATAAACCACCAAAATGCGGAAAAGCAGGAGGATTGAAAGACCAATTGATTGCTTGTTTAGTTGTAAATGTTTGAATGAGTGATTTGAATTCATTTGATTTGAATAACTGGTATAAATTGTGTAAAATGTTTTTAACGGAAGTTAGAACCGTTGTCCGAAATGGTCAATAGCCCAAATGGAAATTTGTAGCGTATGAAAAATGCCATGTCTAACCGGAACTCGAACCCGGTATCTCCAGGTTCAAGCCGAGACGCTACCACTCCGCCACAGAGATCGGCTGTATAGAAACAAATTTTATTCAACAGTTACGAAAAATTACAATTTTAACTTAAAGCTGAATTTTTCATCAAATTTTGTTGATTTTAATAATTGGTACATTAAGTTTTAAATTTATTTCTTGATTTTTAACTGTTATTTTTAGTGTTTACAAATAATTTTAATAAAAATATTAGAAGTAATCTATTTCCTTCAGAAATTTTAAAACTGAATTTTTTAAACATAATTCACACGAATTTAATACAAAATTTTTATAGTGTAATATGTTCATATTTTAGTACCCTTAAACTTTTAGAAATCTATTAAGAAAAAAAATTTTTTTTTTAACTGAAAACACCTTTTATCTCAGAAATATATATCAGAGGTACATCATACTGACGCAGTACTAAGCTTTTTTTTTTAAATCGATTAATAACAAATATCATAACGTGTTTAAACGAATTATTGTTATGTAAATGAATATCCATAAGAACTAATGTAAAGGTTGACTGAAAAACATTTATTTAATAGCTAAAATTCTTTTTTATTTTATGAGAATGAACAATTTCAGAAATTTCCATTTTTAGTGACAGTAAGATTATTTTATTATCTGTATGTGCATAACTACGTTATATGTTATATTTACAGAATAGATAAATAATACATAAAATAATACTAGAAAATACAGAAACACTGTAATAAGAGAACATTCTTATAACACTGACGTAAACTTAGCGCTATCACGAAAATTTTTCTTCGTGAGGGTGAAATTATTACAAAAATCTGATGTGGACACCACATAACTTCCTTGTAAGCTTATTAAATTACATATATACATTTTTTTTTAATGAAAAGTACAAACATTTTATTTCATTAATAACTTCTGATTTTTTTTTTACAATCAGATGTTAATAATTATTAATAAATCAATATATTTAAATAAATTTCAAAAAAAAGTTAAAAAAACGAGATGAAGTCGGATTAAACCGATATACCTTCTCCTTGTAAAATCCAAACATTTCATTAATTAAAAGTTTATTTGCTATAACTCAGGAATCAATGAAAATAAGCACTACTTACGATATATTGTTAAAAGCTCTCAATGAGGGCTTATTACTGGAGTTACGAAAAAGTCCAAAATCCAATTTTTGGGAGGATTTTGGATACTTTTGGTTCAGTCGACTGCAATCAGAAGGGAAAGTGCACAAATAGATTTTAACAACAGTCCTAAATCCAAAATTTCGACATCCTATGGCTCATCGTTTTTGTGTTATGCGAGATACATACATACATACACGTACGTGCAGACGTCACGCCAAAACTAGACAAAATGGATTCAGGGATGGTCAAAATGGATATTTCCATTGAAATCTGAGAACCAAAATTTTTCGCTATCACAATACTTCATTTACTTCGTATAAGGAAGTAAAAAGCACATTGATTTTTTCTTGTTTAATTATTGATTTGTTTAAAATTGGGCTATCATTTGATTAAAATTTCGTGTCATTTCGATTAAATATTATTTTTAATTTTTTATATTGTTTACTTTAACAATTATAGCAATTATAACAATTATAACATATAATATTTATTTCAGTACTGCAATATACCATGTTTGATTAATTAATAAAAAAACCGACCCCTTTTAATAGTCTGTGAACGTCTTTATATATAAAGACGTTCACAGACTATTAAAATTTTTCTGCGGGCTACCGGTTGAGTAGCAGTGGTGTAGGATTTCTTTTAAATCAATTATGACGATCGAGTAACTTTTTCACAAGTTCAATTGAAATAAAGTTTTTATTTTTATACTAATTTTTATAAAATTAAAACTAAGTTTAAAAAAAGAAAATTCTTTCTATTCTTTTAATTTGTAAACGAAATTTTATTTCCATAAAATTTTTAAATGTAAATAAATTTAATTTTAATATTAAAATTTTAAAATATTTTTTAAATAAAGTTGTCTTTTTAATATCTATTAAAACTACTGCCACAAAGTGAAAACTCAAGTATATTGAATAGTAATATAGTACAATAAAAGTTTATAAAGTTTCATCTTTTTTATTTTGAATACGAAATATTACACACGATGTTGATAAAGAATGAAAACAAAATGTTCTTTATATATTTTTATTTAATTTCAGTTATGAAAAGAAGTATATACAACCTTCAAAAATTAAATTATTAAAACCAGCTTCACATGTTAATTACAGTATAACTGAATTTAGTTTTAAAAATGATAAATTAAACGATTATAACATAGACGTTCTTTTTTAATTCATGAAAGATGCTTGTGAGATTAGATTTCCTAACTTAGCGAAGCTAGTAAATGACTGTTAACTTAATACATTAGAAAGGGTGTGTTTTTAGTCGGTTAATTAGTTGAGTGGGGATATATAATTTAAAGAACAGTATCTTTGTATTATTAAAATAATTTTTTTAATAATAATAATATAGGCCTTGACTAACTGTTTAATTTAACTTAACGTATAGCTAAGGAATATTGTTTCATGCCGGTCAGTTTTAATTGCTTGTTAATATTTGCTGTCTTAATTTTCATTATGAACATTATCGTAACGATTGCGTAAAGCAATAATAATAATAATAATAATAATTTATTTACATAGCAACAATAGCCTTACGCCTTCTTGCTAGTTGATAGTGAATTTTGAAGCGTGCGAAAACTGCCATGCCTGACCGGGATGCGAACCCGGGACCTCCAAGTGAAAGGCCCAGACACTACGACTCCACTCCGCCAAATAATAATAATAACATTGAAATCACAAAAAGAAAAGAAAACCAATTTTCACAATAATATGAATTCTTTTATAACAAATACGATTATCTTTGGAGTAATACTAACTGCGTAAAGAATAGTTGTCAACAGGCTTAGCTAGTGTTAATTAACAGCTATTCTTCTTTTTCTTTTTTTTTTTGTTTATAGAGTTTTTTTTTAGCCGCTGTGGACTACTATTTTACGACTAGTGTTGAAGTTGGCTGTAGGATGATTTATATGGGGCTGAAGTTTGCGAATATAAACGGGTAAAATAATTGGAATACGTTAAAAATATTTTCTTAAGATGATATTTCGGCTTCTGTGTAATACTCCTAATTGTACCTTACATTTTTCCCTACAACAGGTTATCCTAAATATTAACGTAAATTGTAGCGGACAGAGACGTGGGAACGCCAAAGAGTGGATATTATTTGAAACATAAGGTTAGATATTGTGCTAGGGGTATCACGATACATATGATAAATTAACTTTAAATTTGGGTGAACTGGACTACATAAATGATTTAAATAACGGAAATTTGATTTATACAATGTTCAGAGCAAATGGCTGGCTACCAAACAGCGGGCCGTAAAGGGAGTTTGAGACTAACATGTATCCTATGTAACGCTCAACAGGAGGTAACCGCTGATTATCGGGTATATCGTCTGATTCGGAAGAAATGAATTAAAACAGCAGGATACCATTTGTATATTGAGTGGAGAAGACTGAACTAAATGTCCGGGACGCACCAAAATGTGGAGGGCAGTGGCTCGAGAAGTTTAATTTTTAATTAGGAAAAGCCAATATTTTTTTGATTTTATACGATATTTCCTCCTCTATGAATCATGAGACCTTGCCGTTGGTGAGGGGGCTTGAGTGCTCAGAGATACAGAGTAGCTGGACCGAAGGTGCAACCATATCGGAGAGGTATCTGTTGAGAGCCAGACTAAGGAATGATTCCTGAAAGAGGGCAGCAGCTCTTTCAGTAGTTGTTAGGGGCGTGAGTCAGGACGACTTAAACGGCCGTATCAACATCACTCAGTCCTCTGAGTACTACGCAGCTGAAAGCAATGGAAAACTACAGCTGCTTTTTTTCCAAGAAAATGTGGCTCTCTGCATTTTGACATAGCAATAATGTAGGCGCCTTCCTTGGTAAAATATTCCGGAGGTAAAATAGTCCCCCGTTCGGATCTCCGGGTGGGGACTACTAAGGAAGGGGTCACCAGAAAATTAAAAAAAGAAAAGATTAGAAGCTTTTTTTTAGAAGATTAGAATGTTAAAAATCAGATGGGTGGATAAAGTGACAAATGAAAAGGTATTGCGGCAAATAGATGAAGAAAGAAGCATTTGGAAAAATATAGTTAAAAGAAGAGGCAGACTTATAGGCCACATACTAAGGCATCCTGGAATAGTCGCTTTAATATTGGAAGGACAGGTAGAAGGGAAAAATTGTGTAGGCAGGCCACGTTTGGAGTATGTAAAACAAATTGTTGGGGATGTAGGATGTAGAGGGTATACTGAAATGAAACGACTAGCACTAGATAGGGAATCTTGGAGAGCTGCATCAAACCAGTCAAATGACTGAAGACAAAAAAAAAAAAAATACGATTTGGCAAAAGATATTGAACATTATTAATCGTGAATTTTTTTTTCCTTTTTCTTGTATTCTTGAAACCGAGCGATCTGTCACGCTAAAGGAGTGGTATATTTTTATGTGAATAAAAACTCATCCATTTTGTTTTGTTCTTTTATTTTGCTTCTTGACAGATCATTTTGTTATAATTTTACCCTATGTCAATAAACAAACATTTATTATTAGTAATACTCAGTCGCTTATTTAGTTTCTTTTTCTTTCACATATACTTCATCATTACCCGGTGTTCTTATTTTCTTTCTTTCGCCCAGGTGTAATTCTTCGTATTTTTTATCTTTCCCGAAAACCTGTGGTGTTTCGCGATTTCTTTCTCAGCAGTGAACGTTCTTTGATGTCTTCTTGTGTTATTTGTAGTTCTTTCATGTCTGTTTCAGTTTTACTTATCAGTTGTTATTTATTTTTAGATTTATTTCAATAAAATGTTTTCATAAATTATATTTATCTCACTTTTTTTTATGTCCAAACCTACTCGTATTGTAATCATATAAAGGTACAATAAACCGGTTACTATTGATCCAAGTTAACGATTAAAAGTACGGTATGAAAAATAACATAAATTTAAATTAAATCAGTTAAAATTTATAGTCGTGTAGCACATGAAACACAGTCAAAAAACAAGCTAAGTAAAACGGCTTGAGAAAAAAAACACCCAACATTTGCAAGAGCAAAGCCAAATAAGTAAATACACATAATATATTTTTTTTTTTTCACGAGTCGGCCTTCTAAGAACCACGCAAAATCGTTTCCATATTTCGTTCATTACTTTACTGCGATTTTCTTTTCTCTCTTTAGATCACCGATGTTTTGAGTCTTTCTCTACTACCACATCAATCTTTTTGTTGTATACTTCTCTAAATTTATTTTTATCAAGGCAGTACTTTTTTATATATCTCTTCAGTTCTTCTTTAATTTGATATATCTACCTGAACTTTTTGCGATGTCAAAATTTGTTTTTTTGTTTAATCGTTGTGGATCAATTCGGATCAAGTGACCCAATAAACTTAATCTTCTCTTTAAATGGTTGTTTCTAAACCTTCTTTATCTTTATATAATTTCGCTGTTTGAATTTAATCTAAACATTTTTTTCTCTTTTTAGTATCTCCTCTATTTTAACTACATTAGGTGTTTAATCTCATACTGGTTTATCACTGGGTTATTTTTTTTTTTTATAGATATCTTTCAACATATATAGTTTTTCTAAACTAATCTTTCAGTTTTCTAATAATATTTTATAAAAACCATTCTTCAGGATACTTTTACCCGTATTTAATTTTTTTAACTAATATTATAATATTAATATTAATATTATATTAAATTTATTAATTTATAAAAATATAAGTAATAATTAAAGAAGTTATTATTAATTTATAAGTATATTATTTTTTTTGTTGTATACTAATCATTATAACAGTATGTTAAGTTTATTTTTATTAGTGTGGATTATTTTTGTTTTTCAATTTGGTAATTTAAAATATATATTGAGTTTCGCCCATTCATCTATTTCTTTGATTCTCTATTTATTTATTTATTATTTATTTTTTGGGCGTTAACATTATTGGAGACTGTTAGAAAATATACTGGAATAATTAACGTTTGCAAACAGTTAATTTTGAAAAGAATGTGGTGTAAGTGTTTGTTACTGCTGAACAAGTATTGTACGGTGTATTTATAAATTCAAAATCATTTATGTATTTACTTATGTGTAGTATTTTCTTGACAAATAATTGCCTCAAATTAGGTACTTTAAATTCTTCAAATAAGCGTGTACCGGGATATAACCTTAGTCTACCAAGAGCTGCTCTGATTTAATATTTTTTGGAGAATAAATATTTTATTAAGATGGGTATCATATGTTCCTCCCCATATCTCGATTCCATATTATAGAAGTGAATGAGCATATGTAAAATACCTATAATTCTTATTATTTTAAGATCTTTAATTCTGTAAAAAAGTATGTATAAGGTATTTTAGTCTTGATGTTAAATACTGTAAGTGGACATTCCATTTCATATGATCGTCCGATATTATTCCGAGGTATTTTATCTATCGACCGACAACGACAGTTAGTGTTTATCGATTCGCTATTATTTACTGAACGTGTATGTAGTTTTAGTAGAAATTCAGGACGGGGTTACCTGTTTCAGTAGGCGAGAACGACATATATTTTGTCTTATTTAGGTTGAGCGTAAGAATATTGCTTTCAAACCAAGATTTTACCATAAATTATCCACGGGTAGCACTCTTATATACTTCATCCCACGTCTCGCCCGATAAACCAAAGCTGTGTCATCAGCGAAAGATAGTATGGTACCGTTAGAAAGGTTCAGTTTTAAAAGATCGTTGATATATATTAGAAAAAGTATTGAAAATAACAGTACCTTGTGGTAGTCCTAAGTTTGTGAATTTTCTGTTATCACTGACATTATTTAGTCACAATTTGAGTTCTACCTTTAAGGTAGTTTTCAATCAGTTCTTTTACTGTCCCTCGTATATGGCAGTTATTCATTTTAAGTATTACAATTTTGTGAAGAATTATGTAAAATGCCTACTTAGAAAAATGGAGAAATATTGCTATAGTCTTTTTACTTTTATTAAAATTATTGTTTATTATTCTAGTTAAACGTAAAACTGCATTCTTTTGTTGATTTTCCAGATTGAAAGCCGTACTGATTTCTATTTATAAAATTATTTTTATTAAAAAAATTTATTATTAGGTTTTTTAATATTTTTTCAATTAATTTGTAAAAGTTACTTAACAGACTTATCGGTCTGTAATTTTCCGGGTTGTTTTTATCTCACGATTTATAAATTGCGATTATTTTGGCTATTTTAAATTTATTAGGAAAAATATTCTTCTATAAAACAACTATTATTTATGATGTGTTCAAGTAGTTTTACTATATAGTTACTTGTTTCTGTTAAGTAAGAAGCATTAAAGCTGTCGATTCCAGGTAATGAGTTATTTTTAAATGTTTTATTACGTTTAATATTTCAGTAACATTTGTTGTGTTACGAAACACGCTATTAATAGAGGGTGAGGTTAACGAAAGTGGTAGATTTAAGTTATATGTATTTTTTGGTATCGCATTTGCATAATTGTCTCTTACATTTGCTAAGTATTTATTTAAATTAGAAGGTTGTGAAAATTGTGTTTACAATTTTCGATTGTGTAATTTCATTTTTCATATCTAATATTTCATTAATACATTCCCATGTTTTCTTAATATTGTTTTTATTTAGTTGGAACTTGCTGTTTTAGTGGTTTATTTTTATGTGATATTTTAATAATCTGTTTATGTTTATTTAAGTAGTCAGTAAGTTTATTAATAAATTCATTATTAATGTATTTATAGAATCAGTGTTATTTTTGCATACCTCGTTCCAATTTTCTCTACCTAAACTAGAATTAAGTTCATCATAATTTATTTTATTGATAATATTATCGGTTGTTGTTTTATCTTTTCAAAGTTTGTAAGCTTCATATGAAATGAAGTACAGTAATGGTCAGTGATAGCAAGTTTCAGGATCGCCCCCATCACATCACTCTACTCAACGGAACCACTCTTAAAGAAAATATGGTCGATGCAGCTGGTCGACTGCATTTCGCCATTAAGACTGTTTTGTAATCGTGTAGGTTTGTTTATATATGATTTAAATCAGTTGAATAACTGATTTAAGAAATAAGTTATTAAACAACTTAAATAAGAAATTCATTTATCAGGCTACCATCAAGAATATTCACATTCATATCCCCTATTAAAATTATGTTATCATCCGTCTTTATATTCTGTATATAAGCGCCTAAGCTAATCAAGCAAGAATATATGTTCTGGGAAGACGATCGATAAACGGAAATCAGTTTAACAATCAATTCTTAGATTAATAAAAAATGTATTTTGGTTTTCTAACTGGACTTTCATTATCTTGTGTTTAATATTTTGATCAATAAATAAACATATATCGTCAATCTTAATGAATTTATTATTTTGATAGACTACGTTCTAAACTGAAATTAAATTCAATGTCATCACCGATCCGAGTTTTGGTCAATATAATAGATTTTTGGTCAATATAACAGAATTTTTTTTGAATTTTTAAATATTTGCTTTATTTTTTTTAGTCATACCTTAATCAGATTACTATCATAAATTGCATGAGTTTAATTAGTAGCTTAATTTGGATTTCAAAAGATAACATATATTGAAATTTCTAATATATTTATAAAATATCAAACCAATTTTCAATCAAGCATTTACTATACAAAGTAACGAAATAGTGAAGTTTTTGCATAGAGAAGATTTTTATTTCATTTACTTAATTAATTATCACAATTTTCGACAAAGGGTTTTTATTAGTTTTTATAAAAGATTTCTCATTTGATCCATCACTGATGGATCGTCCAGCTCCAGTTGAATCGTCAGAAGCTGTGTCCCAACAGACTGCCCGACAAAAATCATTATATATATATATGACTATCGGATTTGTCATCTACGATCCCATAAATCCCGTATAGCCGTTTTGCAGATTTTGCAATTTTTTACACCCGCACCCTTAATTTACCTCCTTACGAAGGATGTTTGCAAAAGTAATGTTGAAATATTATATTGTTACCTGACCTTAGTAACTGTGCAAAATTTCAGCAATAGGCAATATCAGGAAGTATGTTTTTTTAACCTCCGAGACCACCATTAGATATTGCTTCAGAGGATGAGATGAACGATTTGTAGCGTGTGTGAAAATGTCATGCCTGACCGGGATTAGAACCCGGGAATGACAGGAAGTATGTTAAATTATTACACCTGCACTGTTAATTTCCATCCTTAATTTACTCCCGTACGGGGCGTTGTTTGCAAAAGTAATGGTGGAATATTTTATCGTCACCCGACCTTAGTAACTGTGCAAAATTTCATCAGTCGGCAATGTCAGGAAGTATGTTAAATTAAGGATGCATGATTTGAGAACAAACACGAAAAAACATCGCGAATTAAAGAAAAGCAATTAAAAACAAATTCATTAAAGTCTTTTCTTATACTTTTTATATTCATATGAAATATATTTAGGCCATATTTATAATTAAAATACAAATGAGGATTAAAATTAAAAAAATCATTTTCGTCTCTCGTATCGTAGCAGTCATACACAAGCAAATCATTTAATGCATTATTGTAAGGCGTAATAGGATAAGTAGATAAAAAACTTAAAATTAATAGAAAATCTGATAAGAAATGTAAAAAAAAGAAAAAATTGTAATAATAACAATAAATACAATGCGAAATCTTTAAATTGATCCAATTCCTGCCGGGGTAAAATTAATACCTGTAATCTGAGTAATTATTTTACAGAAAACTTTAACCATGGCCTTGAAAAGGATCAGAAAAAAATTTTCCGCAGCAGCACCTCTACTAATTTTAGCTACGAGCCGCCACTGATTATAATTTCCTTTCTAGATTTTTTCTTCCTCACCAACTTTTGACCCGGAACCTTCTTTCACGCGTAGATCGCATTTCCAGGTACTCTTATGTGATCTCAGCTTACAAACGTTTTCAAGATATCAGAGTCTTGTGCACGTAGCATGGAAGTACGACTGAAAAACGCAGAATTCTATGATTTCTTAATGTTCGTAAATTTTTTATTAGGAACATCACTCGAATCATCAACAATGATTAAAGGAAGATTATACGCTATAATCTTCCATTAGTTATTATCTAATGTAATTAATAAACTTTTCCCGTAATTTACACTTAATTTATTAACAGAGTTAAATACCCACAAGAGGAAACCACACAGTTACATAGAAAGCGTTATCATCCGTCCGTTTCAACGTGTCGATAAGAAATGAAATATTATTTATTTTTTTACAGTGTTATCCTTTCCTGCCAACTCCTTCCTTCCTTCCTTTTTTTTGACTTCATCCTGCAATTATTGATCAATTAAGAATTAAAAAATAGAACAATATGCTTTACTCTGATATGAATGACTCTGAAGTATGAGGAAGTTAACTCTTTTTAAATTTATTATGGAAAAAATCCAATTTTGGTTAATTTATTATTAACCCTTATTCTGGTATAATAAAAAATTTCTCAAAACTTTGTTGTATTCATCGATAAGAAAGTAATTGATTATTTATTATATTGTGTAGGTGATTTTACATAAATTATAGTTTTATTTATTTATTGGCTTTGTCAGGTAAGGATCTCAAGCTCACTAAAAATACATGAAACTTAAGGATACATGAAGAACATGACACGAATAATTTTCATTGTTTAATAAATAAATTCCGCGCTTCTTCAGGTGACCCCAATTCAAATTTAATCATATTGCATTTTGGTAGGGATATTCTTTAAACCACTGAGAATTTAAATATTAATATTATTTTATCATAAGATTAGCCCTTTCTTCTACATACTTGGATAAAAAAGTAAACCTCTCTTGTATATGCAAATGCTTAAACCTGAATTGTTAGAATTGCCTGCTTGTGTAGAATTGTTAACTATAATATTAGCATGTGTCGTAATTTCACTGTGCGTTAATTGTCGGATAATCTAATAAAGAGTATAAACATTAGAATAATTCAGCATGTCGCACAGTCACAATTCAGCATACATTAGATTTCAAATAGTATAGATGAAAGAAATTTAATCTACGTCTAATACTGCAGTATATAGAATATAATCTAACCGTAAAAATTTAATATCATTACGTAAACACAAATTATATTGAAAAATTTTAATAATAAAAAAACTCTAAAAAAAATTTATTTATAAACTTTGTGTAGATTTGTTAAGGAATCCTGGCTTGGCCTACTAGACAATTACTACACTATGCTCAATTTTCACGAAACGGAGACACAGATTAAGATCAGGACCCCAGTTGGAAGGCCGTGAATCTTGAAACACTGAGGGGCCGACCGAAGGACTTTTACGAAAACAGGGACGCATTAACCTAACCAGGAGTCACTTTTCGGCAATTCTTTGCAATATTGTTTCAAATTTACACTTTTCGACCACAGGATTTTCGTTTTTATTCACTCTGCGACCGATATATCACGCAAATATTCCGTAATTACTTAAATATTTCGTTATTTAACTTCTCGAACTGTCACCTCAGCAATTATCAAGCTGTCGCCATTTTATTGTTTTTCTTTTCCACTGCCTAGCCAGTCTGTTCGGTTCAAATAATTTACGTTGATCGCTGACGTCGCTGCCAGTCAGCCAATTAAAAATAAGCAAGTGAAAATACTTATGGTAAACAAGTATTAAATTACAACTATCAAATTCGAATTTGCCAACCTCCGTGGCTGATAGCATTTCGACATTTTGTACGGAGATCCCAGGTTCGAATGCCGCTCAGGCATGGCATCTTTACATACGCTACCAATTCCCATCGGGGTAATGACTATAGTTGTATGCACGCGCTTTCATAAAAAATTCCAATTAAAATTTGATTAAAAAATTTAAAAAAACTGTAATATTGTAAATAAATAATATTATTAAATAAGTAAACAAAAATAAAAACGGATTTTAGGTAAGTAAATTAATAAATTAAGTAAATTATTAAGCAGTAAAACATTATGAAACAAACTAAACGCAAATAAAACGTAATAAACTATTGTTTATCACAACAATTTGTTTAAAACGTAACAATTTAACAAACCAATATTAAATTAACCAACAAACTAACAGTAAGCAATAAATAAACAATACGGTGCAACTTAATTTATTTTAAATCGTAAACTAATATTATAAATTTGTATCCAAAATTATATTTAATCTTAATTAAACGAAGTTAACGAGCTTCAGTTTAAGATTACGAACGAAATGAAAAGACGTTACCTTCTTTTTCTGTTTAGCCCTCGGAACCACCGTAATTATTACTTCAGAGGATGATATGGATGAATGTAAATGAAGTGTAGTCTTGTACAGTCACAGGTCGACCAATCCTGAGATGTGTGGTTAATTGGAACCCAACCAACAAAGAACACCGGTATCGACGATTTAGTACTCAAATCCGTATACTACATCGTTACCTCCTATCTCATCATTTCTCTCCCGCCCCAAACGCAGTCCCGAGAGATGCCTCTGAGCTCCTGGGTTCAGGAGTCACCGAGCTTCATCACTGCAGTCCATCCACACGATCGTGGACAAACTGCGATTCCACAGGGTGCTGTCTACAGCTGTCACTGAAAACCTCCCATCGTTGACAGCGTAATATGACATTCATATGGCGTACAGTACACTGTCACTAGCTCTTCTGCGTTGCAGCAGGTATGTCTGAAACAGCCGTGGCCCGTCAGAAACTGAGGGAACTCGTAGCGGAACTCATGAAACCCTCTTAGAACCCACGGCTTAACCGGGAATTAAGCGTCGTGTCCACACTCCTTTAAACGCTGTATACCAGCTATCCTGCCATCGCTCCAGCAGGACATCGTACGACTGTCTTCTACCTGCTTCTGGTATGTCTCACATCTCATTTTTGCAAGCAATCCCAGCGAGGGCAATCCTGGTATCACAAAAGCAACCTCAGCCGACACTGTCCGATAGACAGAATAGGAGCGGAGAGCCATGCAGTTTTGCAAGCTTTCTAGACTGCGAACATTCCTAGCAGATTTGAGCGCCTTATACAAGAATGCTATTCCATATACAATAGAGAGGATGTAACCACAAGAGCGTAGATTTGCCAAGCAACCTGCTCAGTCCCCTGACCATCCTCTCTGCCTGTTGGACAACTACGCTGACATGAGTAGTAAATGACCTCCTACGATCAAAACACATTCTGAAATATTTGATCTCATTATCGCGAATAATAATGTGCCCGTTTACCGTAAAACGCATCGGTGCCAGACGTCTAATACCTGCTAAGATGACAGCTTTAGTCCTGCGCGGTGCCAAACACAGCTTATGATTAGATAGCCATTCTTTCACCATTACGATGGCCCTATTAGCCTTCGCAACTATATCTAGCTCCTCCCTAGCGATGATGACCAATGCCAGATCATCCGCGAAGGCAACCGCAGAGACCCCTTCGGCGAAACGAAGTCCAACGACTCCATCGTACACGAGGTTCCACAAGGTTGGCCCCACCACAGAGCATGCGGAACTTCGAATTGCACATCAAATGAAAGCCGCAGGTCCCCAAGTTCATAAACTACTCTTGTATTTTGCAGGTATCTCTGGATTATTATCTGTAAGTATGAGGAAATTCCCTTAGTATCGAATGCATTGAACATTGAAGAACAGCTTACCGCTTGTGCACGTCTAAGAGTATCAGCTTTTCAAATAACTTCGTTAAACACAAAGATTGATAGATACTGCTGTATGCTCCATAATCTAATCTAATTTGAATGAAAACTAAAATAGATATTTTCCAACCATCTGGGATATGCTCAATGGTGGTCATAAAGTTCATAGAGTTTAGTACTGGAATTGGCGCTACTTCTGTGACAACTCTCACTACCTCTACAGGAATTCCATCAGGTCCAGGGCTCTTGTGACGTTTCATTCCACGCACAGTGTTTAAGAGTTCATATAACTCAAGGAGATGTACTTTATCGGCGACAATCTTCATTGTATGAGGGTCCTCTGCCCTAGGAATAAGGCTTTAACCAATTGTATAACTTCAGAAGAGGTGAGCGTGGGAAGACAACGTCCAAAGCCACCCATCACAAACTTTGCCTTTCTTTGCCCTCCTGATGGCCGCTTTGTATCGACGACGGCAGGACAGAACTCTTCTCTTGGTAAATCGGCCAGAAGGATGTCGTGCCTAGCTACTCTTTGGTATGCTTGCCTCAATGAGATACATCTACTTCTCAACGTTTTTAAGTGGGGAAACCACAAATATGTATTGCGTCTTGTTTATTTATTGTCTCCATAACACCCATCCTCTCACATTCACCAGGACTCTGTCGTGAGAGCCTGTGGAGAGGAAACATCACTAAGTCTAACCGCCACTGTCTCTCTCTTAAGCATCCTTCCAGAGAGACTCTCTTATAAATCAATGCTGTTGCACTGTGCCCGCAAATTCAACTACTATAAGGTGAAACTCTATCACTAAAACAGGTGAAACTCTATCTTTTACAGGTGAAACTATCACTGAAACTCTCCAAAACAAAATTTCCAATGTCCGCCATGAAACGCCGGTACCAACATGAGTAGAGCTCATAGAGGACAGATCAATACTAGAAAAAGAGTTCCCTCTATGAAAGATAGGAACGTCTTCGTTTACACAATCCAGGTCAAGGGCACTGACAAAAATCGCTTAAATGAATGCCTTGGACATTACATTGCCGTCCAGGGACATTGTATTGAAAACACCCAGTAAACTAACCTCCTTCCCCGGATCCTTGGAATACAATAACATAGTCGATCAAGGAAATCAAGATAGGTCTTCACATCGGTATTGGGGGACTGGTAGCAAGAAAAAACCACCATCTCCCCCAAATCGGCCCAACCGTATCCCGAGCCTCGCCCAAAGCCGACCACGAGTGGAACGTCCGCCACGGGGAAGCCGATACAGGAGTCCCGTTCACTGTCAGTGAGCTCACGACAGAGGTCTTGTTGGGCTCCGAGACGGCCAGAAGGTCAACACCAAGCTGCAGGCCTACCTGCCAGCAGTCATCCACTGCTACACGACACCTGTTGGCATTAAACTGGATGAACTTCATACACGCTTGACACAGGCTCCACTAGAAGTTCTGTGGTCCTTGGAACCACAGAGTATACATGAAGGCTTCTCTCCGCAGTACTATCGCCGATGCCCTGCCCTACCGCAATTAAAACATAAAGTGGTACGCTCTGTACCTGAGCAACCGGTCGCCAAATGGTCGGTCTCCCAACAGCGATAACACCGCGTCTCCACATCACGGATAACCGCCCCGCACAATACCCATCCAATACGTATTCTCCTGTCGGCAACCATCTTCGCGGCACGTCGTGACATGTAGAGCCGTAAGCTGGGCGGAGTGAGGTCAATTTAAACTCCTCGCCCGCACCCAAAACGGCAGCAACACTCTCACGGATAGTTCCCTCTTCAGTAGTTGCGTCTATATCCCAGATGTGTACCACAATATGCCTATCGGCCTAAGACCTGAGGCTAATTTGAAATTCCACAGTCCTAGCTTGCAACACTGTCTTAGAACACTCTGTATCCTTAGCGTTCTTATGCTAATCGTTATTAACCCGTCTAAGTGAAATAACTTCCGCAGCTTCACTGGCAGTCACCCGGTCCTTCATAGTTTTAAGAAGGTCTGCATACGACCTTCCTGCTGATTTAACAACTAGCGTCCTAGTATCTTGATATTCCAGTTTGGCTGCAGCAGAAGCGGTACCACTTGCAGCCAGTTTCGGTCTTTTCAGAGAATTAACACGAATTCACCTGTCGTCACATCTACCAAGGTAGGCCAGGAGTCTCCTGGCAGAATGACCCGTATTGTCTGGTGGTAGGTTAAAAACCGGGTTCCTAGACACACGTAGAATCAGAGAATAATCCTGAAGAAGTTCGGACATTACTCCTTGATCTCCCTCTCCTGAGCTATAGAAAATGGTGTAAACATGCCACCGATTACGGACTCTTCCTCTCCGAGAATAATTGAGCCTTCAACTCGGTCTCTAATAATCTGGCCTTGCTTTGCCTTAACCTCCTTTAATTAACATTAAATATACAAATTATACTCAATAAGTATGTAATTTAAAATATTGGTTCACTATTTCAAATAAATTACGTGGACGCCAGTCGAAAAGTACCAAAAATTGAGCTGATAAAAAAATTAAATAAAATTGCAATATTGCAAATAAACATAATAAAAATTGAGGCGTAGTACGAGATAAAAAATTAACCAAAACTTCAGTCATATAAAAAACGAGCGATATGTTTATATGAATTATGTTATAGTAAACAGCCGAAATAGGATTATGATAATGTTTTTAAAAGCCATTGGTTGAACAAAAATACGTGATATCAACCCCCAAAAGTGTTTGTGAAGCCCTCTGTATCTTCTTCGCAAAAAACTGATTACTCTAAAAAAAAAACATATCAAAATGTGTCTTACAAAAAAGAACAGATATCAAGAAAGAAAGCGATGAATTTCATTTCCATTCTTTTAATAGGCATGTAGGATATGAACAACGTCTTAAAAATAATTAACATGCTAGATGCTTAGGTAGAAAAGTACAAAAAACCTCCACCTTTCCTCAGATTAAGTAAAGTCTTGTTCATTTTTAAGTAAAAATTTATTTAAAATTACAAGGTTCACTCGTCACAGAGAACCTATGGCGCTGAAAAACGTTGCTAATGAAAGTTAAAGTTACGAGCACTATTTTAGGCTAAGAATCCATGTTCAGGTACTACTATGTATGTCTTAGAAAGATATACGCAGGATTCTCCGTGGCGGGTTAATCTTATAATTTTAAAGAAATTCTTCGCTCGCTTACAAATGAACAAGACCTTGCTTAATTCCAGAAAAGGCGCATGATTTTGTGTTCTTTTCTTCTGTAGCATCTAGTATGTTAATTAATTACTTTCTTAAGTCGTTGTTCCTATCTCAGATGCCTATTATAAGAATTGAAATGAAATATAACCGCTTTCTTTTTTTTATATTAATTATTTTTGTCAGACATATTTTGGTATGTGTTTTTTGAGAGGCGATAGATTTTTTTTGAAAATTTGTTGTGATGGAGAGGGATTTACAAACATTCGTAGTTTTTTTTTTTTTGTAAGGGGGCGTTTGAGAAGCAACCCCCCCCCCGCATTATTCTTAATGTTTTTCATGATATTTTTTTGTATTTGGGGGAGGAGGAGAAATATTTTTAACTTCTTTCATCTTAACGATTTAAAGGTTTTCTTCAAGAATCAACCGATTTTACACGGTTAAATAACCATACATTCCGTTTCGACTCTTATGTATTCCAAATTAAAATTCTTGTGACCCAATACTAAAAACTTAAATGAGGTAAAATAAAAATTTTGTAATAAAAAATTTTTATAAAATTTGAACATAAAATTAAAATCTACCATTAAAATACAAAAATAATTATAAAATATAAAACATAAATTTAATAATTCCTTGTTACTCTCACACAATTTCTATAATTAATTGTTTTTTTTTTAATGGTATTCAACTGTCACATAATTTTCTTCTTTTTTTACGTTCCTCTAGACTGTAAAAAAATAACCTTTTTATATTTATTATTTTTTCAAGAATAAGCAGAAATCACACGTAGCCATATGTTACATAAATCTGGAGAATCACATGTAATAATGAACTAATACGAAAACAATGAGTCGTGGTATTGTTCATAATGGAATTTCCAAATGAATAATTACCATATATCCGATCCATACGTGCCGGTTTTATGCTAAAACAACAAATGACTACTTACTAATGATATCTATTTATTAATTTACATTCTTTATAAGTATTTTTGATGTTCCATTCAACGATAAAAAATAATATCAATAACAAGTCAGATGTGCTCTTCTTGGCCAAGTAAACAACAATCCTTGGCCAAGTAAAGCTGCTTCGCTTTACTTGGCCAGTGATTGTTTCAAGGACTTCACAAATCGTCAATTTCTTTATTTAGTTGGGAAGCTTTATTTAGTTGGCTAAGTAAAGAAAAGCAGTAGCTTTGCTTTACTTGGCCAATGATTGTTTCAAGGACTTCACAAATCGTCAATTTCTTTATTTAGTTGGGAATAGATTGTTTACTAATTATACAGCCAACCAGCCTACGCACATTCATCTAATTGCGTGTACTGAAGCTTTTAAATTTTTTAATTTAATACAATCATTTATTTATTAATATCCAATGAAATATTGAAATTAAATTTACAAAAATTGAAATAGGATCGATAAAAGAGTAAATATAGTTAGTATTCATTGATTTTTCAGAAGTAAAATATTGTTACGAGAGTTATTACGAAAAAATAATAAATTAAAAAATTTAATTCCGTTCCCATCCATTAAAAATCTCATCAGGAGGATTTTTGGTAACGTATCCTAACCATATTCAGATTTTTCAATCAACAAACTGAGCTTAAAATACGAGTATCATTTTTTAATTGTTATCAATCTTTATATATAAGCCCACACTGTACGATTACTGATTTTTTAACTATAATGTAATTTTTGCTTAAATTTAGCAAATCTTACATAAACATATAAATTCACCTTTTTGAATTTTAATTTACATACTGCCTTATAATAAATAGAAGGCAGTATGTAAATTTTAGAAAAACCTCATTACAGGCAGTATTCACGTGTATCTTTTTTAATGCGTATGTGCAGTGTCTTTTCAAATAACTTGGCATAAGATACAGTTAATAGGCATAAAATAATGGTTAGAAATATTGGTTATAAGTACAAAATTTTTATTTGAAACAATATTTGGTTTGAACAATTTGAATATAACTATATTGATCATTTACGACGTATGTTATTTCATCATCGTTTACTATTTTAGAATAAAAATCAAGACCGTTTGCAATTAAAATATTTTAAAAAATGTTTTGCTGACTGTGGTTGTCACTGATTCATTTTTCATTACTTAAATAAGCTCTCATAAATAATATGTTGTATATTTTATATATATATATATATATATATAATATAATATATATTATATATATTATATATATATTTCATATCCCATTGTTGTACATAAATGAAGCTATGAATAAATACATCTGTACTATACGTGTTATTAAATTGTAATGAACAATAGAATCAATGATTATAAATTATAAATAAAACTATCAGCTGGTCATGGACCAACTGAATTACATCTTTTATGTAGTTCCTGTAAAGAAGAAAAACTAAGAAGAAGAAAGAGACGAGACAGCGTGTAAATTGTAAATATGAAAAAAAACACATGAGACTGATCATACTGCCCGCCAGAATCAGAATGATTTTTGTAATATTAAATGAAATATGATCTACAGATCATATTAGGCATAAAACAACGGTTAGAAATATTAGTTATAAGTACAAAAATTTTTATTTGAAAGAATATAAATATCCACAAAGTTACATCGGATAAGATGAAATATAATCTATGAATAAATGAAATTGTAATAATAAGTATGCGACTAAAAATTCAATCATTGGATAACAGTAATAAAAATAATTTATGTACAGGTCTACGTGTCTAACCATTGGAAGTATTTATATCAACCACTCTAACTAAATGATCAGAACCCGAATAAGTTTCTGTAATTACCCCACGTTTCCAGTGCATGTGTGAAGAACTTTCGTAGGTAATTAGTACCAAGTCTCCTACTGAGAGATTCCATGATGGATAGTGCCACTTATTTCGTTGTAAGTAATGGAGATAATCCTTGGACTATTGTTTCCAAATTGAATGAATGAATTTTTGAAGTAATTGCCGGGCGATTAATTTTGATTTTTTGATAATTAGGTTTACGCAAGGAAGAAAGTGGGCAACCAATAAGAAAATGTCCTGGAGATAAAGGTTCCGGGTCTCTATGATCTGTAGAAACAGAGAAGATGGGGCGTGAATTACGGCAAGCTTCTATTTGAGTTAAAATCGAATACAACTCTTCAAAATTAAGAAACGTCTGTCCAGTTACTCATCGTAAATGAAATTTAACACCTTTAATCACGCTCTCCCATAAACCACCAAAATGCGGAAAAGCAGGAGGATTGAAAGACCAACTGATTGCTTGTTTAGTTGTAAATGTTTGAATGAGTGATTTGAATTCATTTGATTTGAATAACTGGTATAAATTGTGTAAAATGTTTTTAACGGAAGTTAGAACCGTTGTCCGAAATGGTCAATAGACCAAATGGAAATTTGTAGCGTATGAAAAATGCCATGTCTAACCGGAACTCGAACCCGGTATCTCCAGGTTCAAGCCGAGACGCTACCACTCCGCCACAGAGATCGGCTGTATAGAAACAAATACAATCGATTAATTTTTATTCAACAGTTACGAAAAATTACAATTTTAACTTAAAGCTGAATTTTTCATCAAATTTTGTTGATCTTAATAATTGGTACATTAAGTTTTAAAATTATTTCTTGATTTTTAACTGTTATTTTTAGTGTTTACAAATAATTTTAATAAAAATATTAGAAGTAATCTATTTCCTTCCGAAATTTTAAAACTGAATTTTTTAAACATAATTCATACGAATTTAATACAAAATTTTTATAGTGTAATATGTTCATATTTTAGTACCCTTAAACTTTTAGAAATCTATTAAGAAAAAAATTTTTTTTTTTTAACTGAAAACACCTTTTATCTCAGAAATATATATCAGAGGTACATCATACTGACGCAGTACTAAGCTTTTTTTTTAAATCGATTAATAACAAATATCATAAGGTGTTTAAACGAATTATTGTTATGTAAATGAATATCCATAAGAACTAATGTAAAGGTTGACTGAAAAACATTTATTTAATAGCTAAAATTCTTTTTTATTTTATGAGAATGAACAATTTCAGAAATTTCCATTTTTAGTGACAGTAAGATTATTTTATTATCTGTATGTGCATAACTACGTTATATGTTTTATTTACATAGTAGATAAATAATACATAAAATAATACTAGAAAATACAGAAACACTGTAATACGAGAACATTCTTATAACATTGACGTAAACTTAGCGCTATCACGAAAATTCTTTTTCGTGAGGGTGAAATTATTACAAAAATCTGATGTGGACACCACATAACTTCCTTGTAAGCTTATTAAATTACATATATACATTTTTTTTTATATAATAATATAATAACTTCTGATTTTTTTTTACAATCAGATGTTAATAATTATTAATAAATCAATATATTTAAATAAATTTCAAAAAAAAGTTAAAAAAACGAGATGAAGTCGGATTAAACCGATATACCTTCTCCTTGTAAAATCCAAACATTTCATTAATTAAAAGTTTATTTGCTATAACTCAGGAATCAATGAAAATAAGCACTACTTACGATATATTGTTAAAAGCTCTCAATGAGGGCTTATTACTGGAGTTACGAAAAAGTCCAAAATCCAATTTTTGGGAGGATTTTGGATACTTTTGGTTCAGTCGACTGCAATCAGAAGGGAAAGTGCACAAATAGATTTTAACAACAGTCCTAAATCCAAAATTTCGACATCCTATGGCTCATCGTTTTTGTGTTATGCGAGATACATACATACATACACGTACGTGCAGACGTCACGCCAAAACTAGACAAAATGGATTCAGGGATGGTCAAAATGGATATTTCCATTGAAATCTGAGAACCAAAATTTTTCGCTATCACAATACTTCATTTACTTCGTATAAGGAAGTAAAAAGCACATTGATTTTTTCTTGTTTAATTATTGATTTGTTTAAAATTGGGCTATCATTTGATTAAAATTTCGTGTCATTTCGATTAAATATTATTTTTAATTTTTTATATTGTTTACTTTAACAATTATAGCAATTATAACAATTATAACATATAATATTTATTTCAGTACTGCAATATACCATGTTTGATTAATTAATAAAAAAACCGACCCCTTTTAATAGTCTGTGAACGTCTTTATATATAAAGACGTTCACAGACTATTAAAATTTTTCTGCGGGCTACCGGTTGAGTAGCAGTGGTGTAGGATTTCTTTTAAATCAATTATGACGATCGAGTAACTTTTTCACAAGCTCAATTGAAATAAAGTTTTTATTTTTATACTAATTTTTATAAAATTAAAACTAAGTTTAAAAAAAGAAAATTCTTTCTATTCTTTTAATTTGTAAACGAAATTTTATTTCCATAAAATTTTTAAATGTAAATAAATTTAATTTTAATATTAAAATTTTAAAATATTTTTTAAATAAAGTTGTCTTTTTAATATCTATTAAAACTACTGCCACAAAGTGAAAACTCAAGTATATTGAATAGTAATATAGTACAATAAAAGTTTATAAAGTTTCATCTTTTTTATTTTGAATACGAAATATTACACACGATGTTGATAAAGAATGAAAACAAAATGTTCTTTATATATTTTTATTTAATTTCAGTTATGAAAAGAAGTATATACAACCTTCAAAAATTAAATTATTAAAACCAGCTTCACATGTTAATTACAGTATAACTGAATTTAGTTTTAAAAATGATAAATTAAACGATTATAACATAGACGTTCTTTTTTAATTCATGAAAGATGCTTGTGAGATTAGATTTCCTAACTTAGCGAAGCTAGTAAATGACTGTTAACTTAATACATTAGAAAGGGTGTGTTTTTAGTCGGTTAATTAGTTGAGTGGGGATATATAATTTAAAGAACAGTATCTTTGTATTATTAAAATAATTTTTTTAATAATAATAATATAGGCCTTGACTAACTGTTTAATTTAACTTAACGTATAGCTAAGGAATATTGTTTCATGCCGGTCAGTTTTAATTGCTTGTTAATATTTGCTGTCTTAATTTTCATTATGAACATTATCGTAACGATTGCGTAAAGCAATAATAATAATAATAATAATAATTTATTTACATAGCAACAATAGCCTTACGCCTTCTTGCTAGTTGATAGTGAATTTTGAAGCGTGCGAAAACTGCCATGCCTGACCGGGATGCGAACCCGGGACCTCCAAGTGAAAGGCCCAGACACTACGACTCCACTCCGCCAAATAATAATAATAACATTGAAATCACAAAAAGAAAAGAAAACCAATTTTCACAATAATATGAATTCTTTTATAACAAATACGATTATCTTTGGAGTAATACTAACTGCGTAAAGAATAGTTGTCAACAGGCTTAGCTAGTGTTAATTAACAGCTATTCTTCTTTTTCTTTTTTTTTTTTTGTTTATAGAGTTTTTTTTTAGCCGCTGTGGACTACTATTTTACGACTAGTGTTGAAGTTGGCTGTAGGATGATTTATATGGGGCTGAAGTTTGCGAATATAAACGGGTAAAATAATTGGAATACGTTAAAAATATTTTCTTAAGATGATATTTCGGCTTCTGTGTAATACTCCTAATTGTACCTTACATTTTTCCCTACAACAGGTTATCCTAAATATTAACGTAAATTGTAGCGGACAGAGACGTGGGAACGCCAAAGAGTGGATATTATTTGAAACATAAGGTTAGATATTGTGCTAGGGGTATCACGATACATATGATAAATTAACTTTAAATTTGGGTGAACTGGACTACATAAATGATTTAAATAACGGAAATTTGATTTATACAATGTTCAGAGCAAATGGCTGGCTACCAAACAGCGGGCCGTAAAGGGAGTTTGAGACTAACATGTATCCTATGTAACGCTCAACAGGAGGTAACCGCTGATTATCGGGTATATCGTCTGATTCGGAAGAAATGAATTAAAACAGCAGGATACCATTTGTATATTGAGTGGAGAAGACTGAACTAAATGTCCGGGACGCACCAAAATGTGGAGGGCAGTGGCTCGAGAAGTTTAATTTTTAATTAGGAAAAGCCAATATTTTTTTGATTTTATACGATATTTCCTCCTCTATGAATCATGAGACCTTGCCGTTGGTGAGGGGGCTTGAGTGCTCAGAGATACAGAGTAGCTGGACCGAAGGTGCAACCATATCGGAGAGGTATCTGTTGAGAGCCAGACTAAGGAATGATTCCTGAAAGAGGGCAGCAGCTCTTTCAGTAGTTGTTAGGGGCGTGAGTCAGGACGACTTAAACGGCCGTATCAACATCACTCAGTCCTCTGAGTACTACGCAGCTGAAAGCAATGGAAAACTACAGCTGCTTTTTTTCCAAGAAAATGTGGCTCTCTGCATTTTGACATAGCAATAATGTAGGCGCCTTCCTTGGTAAAATATTCCGGAGGTAAAATAGTCCCCCGTTCGGATCTCCGGGTGGGGACTACTAAGGAAGGGGTCACCAGAAAATTAAAAAAAGAAAAGATTAGAAGCTTTTTTTTAGAAGATTAGAATGTTAAAAATCAGATGGGTGGATAAAGTGACAAATGAAAAGGTATTGCGGCAAATAGATGAAGAAAGAAGCATTTGGAAAAATATAGTTAAAAGAAGAGGCAGACTTATAGGCCACATACTAAGGCATCCTGGAATAGTCGCTTTAATATTGGAAGGACAGGTAGAAGGGAAAAATTGTGTAGGCAGGCCACGTTTGGAGTATGTAAAACAAATTGTTGGGGATGTAGGATGTAGAGGGTATACTGAAATGAAACGACTAGCACTAGATAGGGAATCTTGGAGAGCTGCATCAAACCAGTCAAATGACTGAAGACAAAAAAAAAATACGATTTGGCAAAAGATATTGAACATTATTAATCGTGAATTTTTTTTTCCTTTTTCTTGTATTCTTGAAACCGAGCGATCTGTCACGCTAAAGGAGTGGTATATTTTTATGTGAATAAAAACTCATCCATTTTGTTTTGTTCTTTTATTTTGCTTCTTGACAGATCATTTTGTTATAATTTTACCCTATGTCAATAAACAAACATTTATTATTAGTAATACTCAGTCGCTTATTTAGTTTCTTTTTCTTTCACATATACTTCATCATTACCCGGTGTTCTTATTTTCTTTCTTTCGCCCAGGTGTAATTCTTCGTATTTTTTATCTTTCCCGAAAACCTGTGGTGTTTCGCGATTTCTTTCTCAGCAGTGAACGTTCTTTGATGTCTTCTTGTGTTATTTGTAGTTCTTTCATGTCTGTTTCAGTTTTACTTATCAGTTGTTATTTATTTTTAGATTTATTTCAATAAAATGTTTTCATAAATTATATTTATCTCACTTTTTTTTATGTCCAAACCTACTCGTATTGTAATCATATAAAGGTACAATAAACCGGTTACTATTGATCCAAGTTAACGATTAAAAGTACGGTATGAAAAATAACATAAATTTAAATTAAATCAGTTAAAATTTATAGTCGTGTAGCACATGAAACACAGTCAAAAAACAAGCTAAGTAAAACGGCTTGAGAAAAAAAACACCCAACATTTGCAAGAGCAAAGCCAAATAAGTAAATACACATAATATATTTTTTTTTTTTTCACGAGTCGGCCTTCTAAGAACCACGCAAAATCGTTTCCATATTTCGTTCATTACTTTACTGCGATTTTCTTTTCTCTCTTTAGATCACCGATGTTTTGAGTCTTTCTCTACTACCACATCAATCTTTTTGTTGTATACTTCTCTAAATTTATTTTTATCAAGGCAGTACTTTTTTATATATCTCTTCAGTTCTTCTTTAATTTGATATATCTACCTGAACTTTTTGCGATGTCAAAATTTGTTTTTTTGTTTAATCGTTGTGGATCAATTCGGATCAAGTGACCCAATAAACTTAATCTTCTCTTTAAATGGTTGTTTCTAAACCTTCTTTATCTTTATATAATTTCGCTGTTTGAATTTAATCTAAACATTTTTTTCTCTTTTTAGTATCTCCTCTATTTTAACTACATTAGGTGTTTAATCTCATACTGGTTTATCACTGGGTTATTTTTTTTTTTTATAGATATCTTTCAACATATATAGTTTTTCTAAACTAATCTTTCAGTTTTCTAATAATATTTTATAAAAACCATTCTTCAGGATACTTTTACCCGTATTTAATTTTTTTAACTAATATTATAATATTAATATTAATATTATATTAAATTTATTAATTTATAAAAATATAAGTAATAATTAAAGAAGTTATTATTAATTTATAAGTATATTATTTTTTTTGTTGTATACTAATCATTATAACAGTATGTTAAATTTATTTTTATTAGTGTGGATTATTTTTGTTTTTCAATTTGGTAATTTAAAATATATATTGAGTTTCGCCCATTCATCTATTTCTTTGATTCTCTATTTATTTATTTATTATTTATTTTTTGGGCGTTAACATTATTGGAGACTGTTAGAAAATATACTGGAATAATTAACGTTTGCAAACAGTTAATTTTGAAAAGAATGTGGTGTAAGTGTTTGTTACTGCTGAACAAGTATTGTACGGTGTATTTATAAATTCAAAATCATTTATGTATTTACTTATGTGTAGTATTTTCTTGACAAATAATTGCCTCAAATTAGGTACTTTAAATTCTTCAAATAAGCGTGTACCGGGATATAACCTTAGTCTACCAAGAGCTGCTCTGATTTAATATTTTTTGGAGAATAAATATTTTATTAAGATGGGTATCATATGTTCCTCCCCATATCTCGATTCCATATTATAGAAGTGAATGAGCATATGTAAAATACCTATAATTCTTATTATTTTAAGATCTTTAATTCTGTAAAAAAGTGTGTATAAGGTATTTTAGTCTTGATGTTAAATACTGTAAGTGGACATTCCATTTCATATGATCGTCCGATATTATTCCGAGGTATTTTATCTATCGACCGACAGCGACAGTTAGTGTTTATCGATTCGCTATTATTTACTGAACGTGTATGTAGTTTTAGTAGAAATTCAGGACGGGGTTACCTGTTTCAGTAGGCGAGAACGACATATATTTTGTCTTATTTAGGTTGAGCGTAAGAATATTGCTTTCAAACCAAGATTTTACCATACCGTACTGATTTCTATTTATAAAATTCTTTTTATTAAAAAAATTTATTATTAGGTTTTTTAATATTTTTTCAATTAATTTGTAAAAGTTACTTAACAGACTTATCGGTCTGTAATTTTCCGGGTTGTTTTTATCTCACGATTTATAAATTGCGATTATTTTGGCTATTTTAAATTTATTAGGAAAATATTCTTCTATAAAACAACTATTATTTATGATGTGTTCAAGTAGTTTTACTATATAGTTACTTGTTTCTGTTAAGTAAGAAGCATTAAAGCTGTCAATTCCAGGTAATGAGTTATTTTTTAAATGTTTTATTACGTTTAATATTTCAGTAACATTTGTTGTGTTAAGAAACACGCTATTAATAGAGGGTGGGGTTAACGAAAGTGGTAGATTTAAGATATATGTATTTTTTGGTATCGCATTTGCATAATTGTCTCTTACATTTGCTAAGTATTTATTTAAATTACAAGGTTGTGAAAATTGTGTTTACAATTTTCGATTGTGTAATTTCATTTTTCATATCTAATATTTCATTAATACATTCCCATGTTTTCTTAATATTGTTTTTATTTAGTTGGAACTTGCTGTTTTAGTGGTTTATTTTTATGTGATATTTTAATAATCTGTTTATGTTTATTTAAGTAGTCAGTAAGTTTATTAATAATTTCATTATTAATGTATTTATAGAATCAGAGTTATTTTTGCATACCTCGTTCCAATTTTCTCTACCTAAACTAGAATTAAGTTCATCATAATTTATTTTATTGATAATATTATCGGTTGTTGTTTTATCTTTTCAAAGTTTGTAAGCTTCATATGAAATGAAGTACAGTAATGGTCAGTGATAGCAAGTTTCAGGATCGCTCCCATCACATCACTCTACTCAACGGAACCACTCTTAAAGAAAATATGGTCGATGCAGCTGGTCGACTGCATTTCGCCATTAAGACTGTTTTGAAATCGTGTAGGTTTGTTTATATATGATTTAAATCAGTTATTCAACTGATTTAAATCAGTTAATTTATTATTAACCCTTATTCTGGTATAATAAAAAATTTCTCAAAACTTTGTTGTACTCATCGATAAGAAAGTAATTGATTATTTATTATATTGTGTAGGTGATTTTACATAAATTATAGTTTTATTTATTTATTGGCTTTGTCAGGTAAGGATCTCAAGCTCACTAAAAATACATGAAACTTAAGGATACATGAAGAACATGACACGAATAATTTTCATTGTTTAATAAATAAATTCCGCGCTTCTTCAGGTGACCCCAATTCAAATTTAATCATATTGCATTTTGGTAGGGATATTCTTTAAACCACTGAGAATTTAAATATTAATATTATTTTATCATAAGATTAGCCCTTTCTTCTACATACTTGGATAAAAAAGTAAACCTCTCTTGTATATGCAAATGCTTAAACCTGAATTGTTAGAATTGCCTGCTTGTGTAGAATTGTTAACTATAATATTAGCATGTGTCGTAATTTCACTGTGCGTTAATTGTCGGATAATCTAATAAAGAGTATAAACATTAGAATAATTCAGCATGTCGCACAGTGACAATTCAGCATACATTAGCTTTCAAATAGTATAGATGAAAGAAATTTAATCTACGTCTAATACTGCAGTATATAGAATAAAATCTAACTGTAAGAATTAAGATCAGGACCCCAGTTGGAAGGCCGTGAATCTTCAAACACTGAGAGGCCGACCGATGGACTTTTACGAATACTGGGACGAATTAACCTAACCAGGAGCCACTTTTCGGCTATTCTTTGCAATATTGTTTCAAATTTACACTTTTCAACCACAGGATTTTCGTTTTTATTCACTCTGCGACCGATATATCACGCAAATATTCCGTAATTACTTAAATATTTCGTTATTTAACTTCGCGAACTGTCACCTCAGCAATTATCAAGCTGTCGCCATTTTATTGTTTTTCTTTTCCACTGCCTAGCCAGTCTGTTCGGTTCAAATAATTTACGTTGATCGCTGTCGTCGCCGCCAGTCAGCCAATTAAAAATAAGCAAGTCAAAATACTTATGGTAAACAAGTATTAAATTACAACTATCAAATTCGAATTTGCCAACCTCCGTGGCTGATAGCATTTCGACATTTTGTACGGAGATCCCAGGTTCGAATGCCGCTCAGGCATGGCATCTTTACATACGCTACGAATTCCCATCGGGGTAATGACTATAGTAGTATGCACGCGCTTTCATAAAAAATTCCAATTAAAAATTATAAAATTGAGCTGATTAAAAAATTTTAAAAAACTGTAATATTGTAAATAAATAATATTATTAAATAAGTAAGCAAAAATAAAAACGGATTTTAGGTAAGTAAATTAATAAAATTAAGTAAATTATTAAGCAGTAAAACATTATGAAACAAACTGAACGCAAATAAAACGTAATAAACTATTGTTTATCACAACAATTTGTTTAAAACCTAACAATTTAACAAACCACAGTCACAGTCGAGTCACAGGTCGACCAATCCTGAGATGTGGGGTTAATTGGAACCCAACCAACAAAGAACACCGGTATCGACGATTTAGTACTCAAATCCGTATACTAGATCGTTACCTCCTATCTCATCATTTCTCTCCCGCCCCTCCTCAGAGCCAGACCAGCGATTAACCAAACGCAGTCCCGAGAGATGCCTCTGAGCTCCTGGGTTCAGGAGTCACCGAGCTTCATCACTGCAGTCCATCCACACGATCGTGGACAAACTGCGATTCCACAGGGTGCTGTTCATCCACCCCTCAATCGTAGGTCCAAGTCTTTACCTAAATGTGTAAAGACTCTCTTGAATATTGAATATCTAGGTCTCCAATCAAGCTAATCAGCTGTCCTCGCCTCTAGTTCTTTAGTACGTATAATGCATCTACCCATCCTAGAGATGGTGTTCCAAGACTCGTTGTCGCATAGCATCCTTTGAACTATATTGTCCGGTGTTAGTAGACCTAGATGTCTACAGCTGTCACTGAAAACCTCCCATCGTTGACAGCGTAATATGACATTCATATGGCGTACAGTACAGACATACACTGTCACTAGCTCTTCTGCATTGCAGCAGGTATTGTCTGAAACAGCCGTGGCCCGTCAGAAACTGAGGGGACTCATCAAACCCCCTTAGAACCCACGGCTTAACCGGGAATTAAGCGTCGTGTCCACACTGCTTTAAACGCTGTATACCAGCTATCCTGCCATCGCTCCAGCAGGACATCGTACGACTGTCTTCTACCTGCTTCTGCGTATGTCTCACATCTCATTTTTGCAAGCAATCCCAGCGAGGGCAATCCTGGTATCACAAAAGCAACCTCAGCCGACACTGTCCGATAGACAGAATAGGTGCGGAGAGCCATGCGGTTTTGCAAGCTTTCTAGACTGCGAACATTCCTAGCAGATTTGAGCGCCTTATACAAGACTGCTATTCCATATACAATAGAGAGGATGTAACCACAAGAGCGTAGATTTTCTGCTTTGAGGGTTGGGGAACTCCCGCATTGCCAAGCAACCTGCTCAGTCCCCTGACCACCCTCTCTGCCTGTTGGACAACTACGCTGACATGAGTAGTAAATGACCTCCTACGATCAAAACACATTCTGAAATATTTGATCTCATTATCGCGAATAATAATGTGCCCGTTTACCGTAAAACGCATCGGTGCCAGACGTCTAATACCTGATAAGATGACAGCTTTAGTCGTGCGCGATGCCAAACGCAGCTTATGATTAGATAGCCATTCGTTCACCATTACGATGGCCCTATTAGCCTTCGCAACTATATCTAGCTCCTCCCTAGCGATGATGACCAATGCCAGATCATCCGCGAAGGCAACCGCAGAGACCCCTTCGGCGAAACGAAGTCCAACGACTCCATCGTACACGAGGTTCCACAAGGTTGGCCCCACCACAGAGCCTGTGGAACATCGAATTGCACATCAAATGAAAGCCGCTGGTGCCCATGTTCATAAACTACTCTTCTATTTTGCAGGTATCTCTGGATTATTATCTGTAAGTATGAGGAAATTCCCTAGTATCAAATGCATTGAACATTGAAGAACAGCTTACCGCTTGTGCACGTCTAAGAGTATCAATGCCGGGATGCTCCTGGTCTGCCAAGTACAATTTCCCGCTTGTTCCACAACGCCCATGATAAGCTCGATGGCTGCATCGATTGCAGATCGGCCTCGTCGGAAACCAAACTGTTATTCACTCAGTCAAACCCTCACCTCGATTTCCTGTCTACGATCAGCTTTTCAAATAACATTAAGCACAAAGATTGATAGATACTGCTGTCTGCTTCATAATCTAATCTAATTTGAATGAAAACTAAAGTAGATATTTTCCAACCATCTGGGATATGCTCAATTGTGGTCATAAAGTTCATAGAGTTTAGTACTGGAATTGGCGCTACTTCTGTGACAACTCTCACTACCTCTACAGGAATTCCATCAGGTCCAGGGCTCTTGTGACGTTTCATTCCACGCACAGTGTTTAAGAGTTCATATAACTCAAGGAGATGTACTTTATCGGCGACAATCTTCATTGTATGAGGGTCCTCTGCCCTAGGAATAAGGCTTTAACCAATTGTATAACTTCAGAAGAGGTGAGCGTGGGAAGACAACGTCCAAAGCCACCCATCACAAACTTTGCCTTTCTTTGCCCTCCTGATGGCCGCTTTGTATCGACGACGGCAGGACAGATACTCTTCTCTTGGTAAATCGTGCCTAGCTACTCTTTGGTAGGCTTGCCTCAATGAGATACATCTACTTCTCCACGTTTTTAAGTGGAGAAACCACAAATATGTATTGCGTCTTGTTTATTTATTGTCTCCATAACACCCATCCTCTCACATTCACCAGCGACTCTGTCGTTAGAGCCTGTGGAGAGGAAACACCACTAAGTCTAACCGCCACTGTCTCTCTCTTAAGCATGCTTCCAGAGAGACCCTCTTTTAAATCAATGCTGTTGCACTGTGCCCGCAAATTCAACTACTATAAGGTGAAACTCTATCACTAAAACAGGTGAAACTCAACCTTTATAGGTGAAACTATCACTGAAACTCTCAAAAAAAAATTTTCCAATGTCCGCCATTAAACGCCGGTAACAACATGAGTAGAGCTCATAGAGGACAGATCAATACTAGAAAAAGAGTTCCCTTTATGAAGATAGGAACGTCTTCGTTTACACACTCCAGGTCAAGGGCACTGACAAAAATCGCTTAAATGAATGCCTTGCACATGACATTGCCGTTCAGGGAAATTGTATTGAAAACACCCAGTAAACTAACCTCCTTCCCCGGAACCTTGGAATACAATAATATAGTCGATCAAGGAAATCAAGATAGGTCTTCACATCGGTATTGGGGGAATGGTAGAACGAAAAAACCACCATCTAACCCAAATCGGCCCAACCGTATCCTGAGCATCGCCCAAAGCCGACCACGGGTGGAACGTCCGCACGGGAAACCGATACCGGAGTCCCGTTCACTGTCAATGAGCTCACAACAGAGATCTTCTTGGGCTCCGAGATGGCCAGAAGGTCGATACCAAGCTGCAGGCCTACCTGCCAGGAGTCATCCACCGCTACACGACACCTGTTGGCATTAAACTGGATGAACTTCATACACGCTTGACACAGCCTCCACTAGAAGTTCTGTGGTCTTTGGAACCACAGAGTATACATGAAGGCTTCTCTCCGCAGTGCTATCGCCGTTGCCCTGCCCTACCGCAATTAAAACATAAATTGGTACGCTCTGTACCTGAGCAACCGGACGCCAAATGGTCGGTCTCCCAACAGCGATAACACCGCGTCTCCACATCACGGATAACGGCCCCGCATAATACCCATCCAATACGTATTCTCCTGTCGGCAACCATCTTCGCGGCACGTCGTGACATGTAGAGCCGTAAGCTGGGCGGAGTGAGGTCAATTTAAACTCCTCGCCCGCACCCAAAACGGCAGCAACACTCTCATGGATAGTTCCCTCTTCAGTAGTTGCGTCTATATCCCACATGTGTACCACAATATGCCTATCGGCCTGAAACCTGAGGCTAATTTGAAATTCCACAGTCCTAGCTTGCAACACTGTCTTAGAACACTCCGTAGCCTTAGCGTTCTTAAGCTAATCGTTATTAACCCGTCTAAGTGAAATAACTTCCGCAGCTTCACTGGCAGTCACCCGGTCCTTCATAGTTTTAAGAAGGTCTGCATACGACCTTCCTGCTGATTTAACAACTAGCGTCCTAGTATCTTGATATTCCAGTTTGGCGGCAGCAGAAGCGGTACCACTTGCAGCCAGTTTCGGTCTTTTCAGAGAATTAACACGAATTCACCTGTCGTCACATCTACCAAGGTAGGCCAGGAGTCTCCTGGCAGAATGACCCGTATTGTCTGGTGGTAGGTTAAAAACCGGGTTCCTAGACACACGTAGTATCAGACAATAATCCCGAAGAAGTTCGGACATTACTCCTTGATCTCCCTCTCCTGAGCTATAGAAAATGGTGTAAACATGCCACCGATTACGGACTCTTCCTCTCCGAGAATAATTGAGCCTTCAACTCGGTCTCTAATAATCTGGCCTTGCTTTGCCTTAACCTCCTTTAATTAACATTAAATATACAAATTATACTCAATAAGTATGTAATTTAAAATATTGGTTCACTATTTCAAATAAATTACGTGGACGCCAGTCGAAAAGTACCAAAAATTGAGCTGATAAAAAAATTAAATAAAATTGCAATATTGCAAATAAACATAATAAAAATTGAGGCGTAGTACGAGATAAAAAATTAACCAAAACTTCAGTCATATAAAAAACGAGCGATATGTTTATATGAATTATGTTATAGTAAACAGCCGAAATAGGAATATGATAATGTTTTTAAAAGCCATTGGTTGAACAAAAATACGTGATATCAACCCCCAAAAGTGTTTGTGAAGCCCTCTGTATCTTCTTCGCAAAAAACTGATTACTCTAAAAAAAAAAGATATTAAAATGTTTCTGACAAAAAGAACAGATATCAAGAAAGAAAGCGATGAATTTCATTTCCATTCTTTTAATAGGCATGTAGGATATGAACAACGTCTTAAAAATAATTAACATGCTAGATGCTTAGGTAGAAAAGGACAAAAAACCACCACCTTTTCTGGAATTAAGTAAAATCTTGTTCATTTTTAAGTAAAAATTTATTTAAAATTGCAAGGTTCACTCGTCACAGAGAACCTATGGCGCTGAAAAACGTTGCTAATGAAAGTTAAAGTTACGAGCACTATTTTAGGCTAAGAATCCATGTTCAGGTACTACTATGTATGTCTTAGAAAGATATACGCAGGATTCTCCGTGGCGGGTTAATCTTATAATTTTAAAGAAATTCTTCGCTCGCTTACAAATGAACAAGACCTTGCTTAATTCCAGAAAAGGCGCATGATTTTGTGTTCTTTTCTTCTGTAGCATCTAGTATGTTAATTAATTACTTTCTTAAGTCGTTGTTCCTATCTCAGATGCCTATTATAAGAATTGAAATGAAATATAACCGCTTTCTTTTTTTATATTAATTATTTTTGTCAGACATATTTTGGTATGTGTTTTTTGAGAGGCGATAAATTTTGAAAATAAATAAAATTGAAAATTTGTTGTGATGGAGAGGGATTTACAAACATTGGTAGTTTTTTTCGTTTTTGTAAGGGGGTGTTTGAGAAGCAACCCCCCCCCACCCACATTTCTTAATGTTTTTCATGATATTTTTTTTGTATTTGGGGGAGGAGGAGAAATATTTTTAACTTCTTTCATCTTAACGATTTAAAAGTTTTCTTCAAGAATCAACCGATTTTACACGGTTAAATAACCATACATTCCGTTTCGACTCTTATGTATTCCAAATTAAAATTCTTGTGACCCCAATATACTACTTTTTTACTAAAAACTTTAATGAGGTAAAATTAAAATTTTGTAATAAAAAATTTTTATAAAATTTGAACATAAAATTAAAATCTACCATTAAAATACAAAAATAATTATAAAATATAAAACATAAATTAAATAATTCCTTGTTACTCTTACTGCTCACATAATTTCCATAATTAATTGTTTTTTGTTTTTTTTTAATGGTATTCAACTGTCACATAATTTTCTTCTTTTTTTTACGTTCCTCTAGATTGTAAAAAAATAACCTTTTTATATTTTTTTTTTTTTCAAGAATAAGCAGAAATCACACGTAGCCATATGTTACATAAATCTGGAGAATCACATGTAATAATGAACTAATACGAAAACAATGAGTCGTGGTATTGTTCATAATGGAATTTCCAAATGAATAATTACCATATATCCGATCCGTATGTGCCGGTTTTATGCTAAAACAACAAATGACTACTTACTAATGATATCTATTTATTAATTTACATTCTTTATAAGTATTTTTGATGTTCCATTCAACGATAAAAAATAATATCAATAACAAGTCAGATGTGTTCTTCTTGGCCAACTAAACAACAATCCTTGGCCAAGTAAAGCTGCTTCGCTTTACTTGGCCAATGATTGTTTCAAGGACTTCACAAATCGTCAATTCCTTTATTTAGTTGGGAATCTTTATTTAGTTGGCTAAGTAAAGGAAAGCAGTAGCTTTGCTTTACTTGGCCAATGATTGTTTCAAGGACTTCACAAATCGTCAATTTCTTTATTTAGTTTAATAGATTGTTTACTAATTATACAGCCAACCAGCCTACGCACATTCATCTAATTGCGTGTACTGAAGCTTTGCTAATGTGATATAGACTAAAAATAATTTAAATCTAAACATTGTTGGATAAATAGCTTCTTACAAATTAATATGTATTAATTTTTAAATTTAATACAATCATTTATTTATTAATATCCAATGAAATATTGAAATTAAATTTACAAAAATTGAAATAGGATCGATAAAAGAGTAAATATAGTTAGTATCCATTGATTTTTCAGAGGTAAAACATTTTTACGAGAGTTATTAGGAAAAAATAATAAATTAAAAAATTTAATTCCGTTCACATCCATTAAAAATCTCATCAGGAGGATTTTTGGTAACGTATCCTGACCATATTCAGATTTTTCAATCAACAAACTGAGCTTAAAACACGAGTATCATTTTTTAATTGTTATCAATCTTTATATATAAGCCCACACTGTACGATTACTGATTTTTTAACTATAATGTAATTTTTGCTTAAATTTAGCAAGTCTTACATAAACATATAAATTCACCTTTTTGAATTTTAATTTACATACTGCCTTATAATAAATGGAAGGCAGTATGTAAATTTTAGAAAAACCTGATTACAGGCAGTATTCACGTGCATCTTTTTTAATGCGTATGTGCAGTGTCTTTTCAAATAACTTGGCATAAGATACAGTTAATAGGCATAAAATAATGGTTAGAAATATTGGTTATAAGTACAAAATTTTTATTTGAAACAATATTTGGTTTGAACAATTTGAATATAACTATATTGATAATTTACGACGTATGTTATTTCATCATTGTTTACTATTTTAGAATAAAAATCAAAAGCGTTTGCAATTAAAATATTTAAAAAAAAGTTGAAATGTTTTGCTGACTGTGGTTGTCACTGATTCATTTTTCATTACTTAAGCTCTCATAAATAATATGTTGTATATATAATATATTTCATATCCCATCTGTACTATACGTGTTATTAAATTGTAATGAACAATAGAAACAATGAATATAAATTATAAATAAAACTATCAGCTGGTCATGGACCAACTGAATTACATCTTTTATGTAGTTCCTGTAAAGAAGAAAAACTAAGAAGAAGAAAGAGACGAGACAGCGTGTAAATTGTAAATATGAAAAAAAACACATGAGACTGATCATACTGCCCGCCAGAATCAGAATGATTTTTGTAATATTAAATGAAATATGATGTACAGATCATATTAGGCATAATACAACGGTTAGAAATATTAGTTATAAGTACAAAAATTTTTATTTGAAAGAATATAAATATCCACAAAGTTACATCGGATACAAATTTTAAAATTAAAAGCTTTAAGTTAAAAGTTACAATTTTAACTTAAAGCTGAATTTTTCATCAAATTTTGTTGATTTTAATAATTGGTACATTAAGTTTTAAAATTATTTCTTGTTTTTTAACTGTTATTTTTAGTGTTTACAAATAATTTTAATAAAAATATTAGAAGTAATCTATTTCCTTCAGAAATTTTAAAACTGAATTTTTTAAACATAATTCATACGAATTTAATACAAAATTTTTATAGTGTAATATGTTCATATTTTAGTACCCTTAAACTTTTAGAAATCTATTAAGAAAAAAATTTTTTTTTTTAACTGAAAACACCTTTTATTTCAGAAATATATATCAGAGGTACATCATACTGACGCAGTACTAAGCTTTTTTTTTTAAATCGATTAATAACAAATATCATAACGTGTTTAAACGAATTATTGTTATGTAAATGAATATCCATAAGAACTAATGTAAAGGTTGACTGAAAAACATTTATTTAATAGCTAAAATTCTTTTTTATTTTATGAGAATGAACAATTTCAGAAATTTCCATTTTTAGTGACAGTAAGATTATTTTATTATCTGTATGTGCATAACTACGTTATATGTTTTATTTACATAATAGATAAATAATACATAAAATAATACTAGAAAATACAGAAACACTGTAATAAGAGAACATTCTTATAACACTGACGTAAACTTAGCGCTATCACGAAAATTTTTCTTCGTGAGGGTGAAATTATTACAAAAATCTGATGTGGACACCACATAACTTCCTTGTAAGCTTATTAAATTACATATATACATTTTTTTTTATATAATAATATAATAACTTCTGATTTTTTTTTACAATCAGATGTTAATAATTATTAATAAATCAATATATTTAAATAAATTTCAAAAAAAAGTTAAAAAAAGGAGATGAAGTCGGATTAAACCGATATACCTTCTCCTTGTAAAATCCCAACACATCATTAATTAAAAGTTTATTTGCTATAACTCCGGAATCAATGAAAATAAGCACTACTTACGATATATTGTTAAAAGCTCTCAATGAGGGCTTATTACTGGAGTTAAGAAAAAGTCAAAAATCCAATTTTTGGGAGGATTTTGGATACTTTTGGTTCAGTCGACTGCAATCAGAAGGGGAAGTGCACAAATAGATTTTAACAACAGTCCTAAATCCAAAATTTCGACATCCTATAACTAATCGTTTTTGAGTTATGCGAGATACATACATACATACATACATACATACACGTACGTGCAGACGTCACGCCAAAACTAGACAAAATGGATTCAGGGATGGTCAAAATGGATATTTCCGTTGAAATCTGAGAACCAAAAATTTTCGCCATCACAATACCTCATTTACTTCGTACAAGGAAGTAAAAAGCACATCATTTGATTAAAATTTCGTGTCATTTCTATTAAATATTATTTTTAATTTTTTTTATTGTTTACTTTTAACATATAATATTTATTTCAGTACTGCAATATACCATGTTTGATTAATTAATAAAAAAACCGGCCCCTTTTAATAGTCTTTATATATAAAGACGTTCACAGACTGTTAAAAAACAAAACAATAGCCTTACGCCCTCTTGCTAGTTGATAGTGAATTTTGAAGCGTGTGAAAACTGCCATGCCTGACCGGGATGCGAACCCGGGACCTCCAAGTGAAAGGCCCCGACATTACCACTCCACTCCGCCAAATAATAATAATAAGATTTATTGAAATCACAAAAAGAAAAGAATATCAGTTTTCACAATAATATGAATTCTTTTATAACAAATACGATTATCTTTCGAGTAATATTAACTGCGTAAAGAATAGTTGTCAACAGGCTTAGCTAGTGTTAATTAACAGCTATTCTTCTTTTTCTTTTTTTTTTTGTTTATAGAGTTTTTTTTTAGCCGCTGTGGACTACTATTTTACGACTAGTGTTGAAGTTGGCTGTAGGATGATTTATATGGGGCTGAAGTTTGCGAATATAAACGGGTAAAATAATTGGAATACGTTAAAAATATTTTCTTAAGAAGATATTTCGGCTTCCGTGTAATACTCCTAATTGTACTTTACATTTTTCCCTACAACAGGTTATCCTAAATATTAACGTAAGTTGTAGTGGACAGAGACGTGGGAAAGCCAAAGAGTGGATATTATTTGAAACATAAGGTTAGATATTGTGCTAGGGGTATCACGATACATATGATAAATTAAATTTAAATTTGGGTGAACTGGACTACATAAATGATTTAAATAACGGAAATTTGATTTATACAATGTTCAGAGCAAATGGCTGGCTACCAAACAGCGGGCCGTAAAGGGAGTTTGAGACTAACATGTATCCTATGTAACGCTCAACAGGAGGTAACCGCTGATTATCGGGTATATCGTCTGATTCGGAAGAAATGAATTAAAACAGCAGGATACCATTTGTATATTGAGTGGAGAAGACTGAACTAAATGTCCGGGACGCACCAAAATTTGGAGGGCAGTGGCTCGAGAAGTTTAATTTTTAATTAGGAAAAGCCAATATTTTTTTGATTTTATACGATATGGCGAAAGATATTGAACATTATTAATCGTGAATTTTTTTTTCCTTTTTCTTGTATTCTTGAAACCGAGCGATCTGTCACGCTAAAGGAGTGGTATATTTTTATGTGAATAAAAATTCATCCATTTTGTTTTGTTCTTTTATTTTGCTTCTTGACAGATCATTTTGTTATAATTTTACCCTATGTCAATAAACAAACATTTATTATTAGTAATACTCAGTCGCTTATTTAGTTTCTTTTTCTTTCACATATACTTCATCATTACCCGGTGTTCTTATTTTCTTTCTTTCGCCCAGGTAATTCTTCGTATTTTTTATCTTTCGCGAAAACCTTTGGTGTTTTGCGATTTCTTTCTCAGCAGTGAACGTTCTTTGATGTCTTCTTGTGTTATTTGTAGTTCTTTCATATCTGTTTCAGTTTTACTGATCAGTTGTTATTTATTTTTAGATTTATTTCAATAAAATGTTTTCATAAATTATATTTACCTCACTTTTTTTATGTCCAAACCTACTCGTATTTTAATCACATAAAGATACAATAAACCGGTTACTATTGATCCAAGTTAACGATTAAAAGTACGGTATGAAAAATAACATAAATTTAAATTAAATCAGTTAAAATTTATAGTCGTGTATCACATGAAACACAGTCAAAAAACAAGCTAAGTAAAACGGCTTGAGAAAAAAACACCCAACATTTGCAAGAGCAAAGCCAAATAAGTAAATACACATAATATTTTTTTTTTTTTTCACGAGTCGGCCTTCTAAGAACCACGCAAAATCGTTTCAAGTTTTCTGTTCTTTTATTCCATATTTCTTTCATTACTTTACAGCGATTTTCTTTTCTCTCTTTAGATCACCGATGTTTTTAGTCTTTCTCAACTACCACATCAATCTTTTTGTTGTATACTTCTCTAAATTTATTTTTATCAAGGCAGTACTTTTTTTATATATCTCTTCAGTTCTTCTTTAATTTGATATATCTACCTGAAATTTTTGCGATGTCAAAATTTGTTTTTTTGTTTAATCGTTGTGGATCAATTCGGATCAAGTGACCCAATAAACTTAATCTTCTCTTTAAATGGTTGTTTCTAAAACTTTTATCTTTATATAATTTCGCTGTTTGAATTTAATCTAAACATTTTTTTCTCTTTTTAGTATGTCCTCTATTTTAACTACATTAGGTGTTTAATCTCATACTGGTTTATAACTGGGTTATTTTTTTTTTTTATAGATATCTTTCAACATATATCATTTTTCTAAACTAATCTTTCAGTTTTCTAATAATATTTTATAAAAACCATTCTTCAGCATAATTTTACCCGTATTTAATTTTTTTAACTAGATTTATTATTTCACATTTTGTGTTTATATTTTTTTTGGGTTGATCTTTATATTTGTCGTCGCTTCTGTTTTAGAAAAGGATATCTGCAGGCCTGTTTAATGCTATTTCTTTTGTTATTTGCTTGACGCAGCTAGCAAAAGAAGCCTTGAGCACTAGCCGCGTGTTCATATCATAATAACAAAATTATTATTAAACCGAACTAATTAAAAATACAAAATTTAACTGAATAAAAATACAAGATTTTTGTAATATGATGCATAAAAATGTAATTGAAAAATTAAGTTAAATAAAATAGAGTTAAAAGAAAAAATGCATAGTCAGAATGTAAAATTATTTAAATTGACATGGAATGCGCTAAAATAAAACACAATAAATTCATGATCTATAGAATGAAAAAAATAATAATTTCATAATAAAGAAATAGAAACTAATTTATTATAACACATTGACAACAAGAAATATGTATAAGATAAGACAATTCAAAATATTATTTTGAATTTATACATCCTTAGCATTCACTTAAACAAACACAGTTTTATATAGGTAATTTTTTTAATATTATATTAAATTTATTAATTTATAAAAATATAAGTAACAATTAAAGAAGTTATTATTAATTTATAAGTATATTAATTTATTTTGTTGTATACTAATCATTATAACATGTGGATTATTTTTGTTTTTCAATTTGGTAATTTAAAATATATATTGGGTTTCGCCCATTCATCTATTTCTTTGATTCTCTATTTATTTATTTATTATTTATTTTTTGGGCGTTAACATTATTGGAGACTGTTAGAAAATATACTGGAATAATACGAAGATTGACGTTTGCAAACAGTTAATTTTGAAAAGAATGTGGTGTAAGTGTTTGTTACTGCTGAACAAGTATTGTACGGTGTATTTATAAATTCAAAATCATTTATGTATTTACTTATGTGTAGTATTTTCTTGACAAATAATTGCCTCAAATTAGGTACTTTAAATTCTTCAAATAAGCGTGTACCGGGATATAACCTTAGTCTACCAAGAGCTGCTCTGATTTAATATTTTTTGGAGAATAAATATTTTATTAAGATGGGTATCATATGTTCCTCCCCATATCTCGATTCCATATTATAGAAGTGAATGAGCATATGTAAAATACCTATAATTCTTATTATTTTAAGATCTTTAATTCTGTAAAAAAGTATGTATAAGGTATTTTAGTGTTGATGTTAAATACTGTAAGTGGACATTCCATTTCATATGATCGTCCGATCTTATTCCGAGGTATTTTATCTATCGACCGACAACGACAGTTAGTGTTTATCGATTCGCTATTATTTACTGAACGTGTATGTAGTTTTAGTAGAAATTCAGGACGGGGTTACCTGTTTCAGTAGGCGAGAACGACATATATTTTGTCTTATTTAGGTTGAGCGTAAGAATATTGCTTTCAAACCAAGATTTTACCATAAATTATCCACGGGTAGCACTCTTATATACTTCATCCCACGTCTCGCCCGAAAAAACCAAAGCTGTGTCATCAGCGAAAGATAATATGGTACCGTTAGAAAGGTTCAGTTTTAAAAGATCGTTGATATGTACTAGAAAAAGTATTGAAAAGAACAGTACCTTGTGGTAGTCCTAAGTTTGTGAATTTTCTGTTATCACTGACATTATTTAGTCACAATTTGAGTTCTACCTTTAAGGTAGTTTTCAATCAGTTCTTTTACTGTCCCTCGTATATGGCAGTTATTCATTTTAAGTATTATAATTTTGTGAAGAATTATGTAAAATGCCTACTTAGAAAAATGGAGAAATATTGCTATAGTCTTTTTACTTTTATTAAAATTATTGTTTATTATTCTAGTTAAACGTAAAACTGCATTCTTTTGTTTATTTTCCAGATTGAAAGCCATACTGATTTCTATTTATAAAATTATTTTTATCAAAAAAATTTATTATTCGGTTTTTTAATATTTTTTCAATTAATTTGTAAAAGTTACTTAACAGACTTATCGGTCTGTAATTTTCCGGGTTGTTTTTATCTCACGATTTATAAATTGCGATTATTTTGGCTATTTTAAATTTATTAGGAAAATATTCTTCTCTAAAACAACTATTATTTATGATGTGTTCAAGTAGTTTTACTATATAGTTACTTGTTTCTGTTAAGTAAGAAGCATTAAAGCTGTCGATTCCAGGTAATGAGTTATTTTTAAATGTTTTATTACGTTTAATATTTCAGTAACATTTGTTGTGTTAAGAAACACGCTATTAATAGAGGGTGAGGTTAACGAAAGTGGTAGATTTAAGTTATATGTATTTTTTGGTATCGCATTTGCATAATTGTCTCTTACATTTGCTAAGTATTTATTTAAATCAGAAGGTTGTGAAAATTGTGTTTACAATTTTCGATTGTGTAATTTCATTTTTCATATCTAATATTTCATTAATACATTCCCATGTTTTCTTAATATTATTTTTATTTAGTTGGAACTTGCTGTTTTAGTGGTTTATTTTTATGTGATATTTTAATAGTCTGTTTATGTTTATTTAAGTAGTCAGTAAGATTATTAATAAATTCATTATTAATGTATTTATAGAATCAGTGTTATTTTTGCATACCTCGTTCCAATTTTCTCTACCTAAACTAGAATTAAGTTCATCATAATTTATTTTATTGATAATATTATCGGTTGTTGTTTTATCTTTTCAAAGTTTGTAAGCTTCATATGAAATGAAGTACAGTAATGGTCAGTGATAGCAAGTTTCAGGATCGCTCCCATCACATCACTCTACTCAACGGAACCACTCTTAAAGAAAATATGGTCGATGCAGCTGGTCGACTGCATTTCGCCATTAAGACTGTTTTGTAATCGTATAGGTTTGTTTATATATGATTTAAATCAGTTGAATAACTGATTTAAGAAATAAGTTATTAAACAACTTAAATAAGAAATTCATTTATCAGGCTACCATCAAGAATATTCAAATTCATATCCCCTATTAAAATTATGTTATCATCCGTCTTTATATTCTGTATATAAGCGTCTAAGCTAATCAACCAAGAATATATGTTCTGGGAAGACGATCGATAAACGGAAATCAGTTTAACAATCAATTCTTAGATTAATAAAAAATGTATTTTGGTTTTCTAACTCGACTTTCATTATCTTGTGTTTAATATTTTGATCAATAAATAAACATATATCGTCAATCTTAATGAATTTATTATTTTGATAGACTACGTTCTAAACTGAAATTAAATTCAATGTCATCGCCGATCCGAGTTTTGGTCAATATAATAGATTTTTGGTCTATATAACAGAATTTTTTTTGAATTTTTAAAAATTTGCCTGTGGAGAGGAAACATCACTAAGTCTAACCGCCACTGTATCTCTCTTAAGCATCCTTCCAGAGAGACTCTCTTATAAATCAATACTGTTGCACTGTGCCCGCAAATTCAACTACTATAAGGTGAAACTCTATCACTAAAACAGGTGAAACTCTATCTTTTACAGGTGAAACTATCACTGAAACTCTCCAAAAAAAAAATTTCCAATGTCCGCCATTAAACGCCGGTAACAACATGAGTAGAGCTCATAGAGGACAGATCAATACTAGAAAAAGAGTTCCCTCTATGAAGATAGGAACGTCTTCGTTTACACACTCCAGGTCAAGGGCACTGACAAAAATCGCTTAAATGAATGCCTTGCACATGAAATTGCCGTTCAGGGAAATTGTATTGAAAACACCCAGTAAACTAACCTCCTTCCCCGGAACCTTGGAATACAATAATATAGTCGATCAAGGAAATCAAGATAGGTCTTCACATCGGTATTGGGGGAATGGTAGAACGAAAAAACCACCATCTCCCCCAAATCGGCCCACCCGTATCCCGAGCATCGCCCAAAGCCGACCACGGGTGGAACGTCCGCACGGGGAAGCCGATACAGGAGTCCCGTTCACTGTCAATGAGCTCACGACAGAGATCTTGTTGGGCTCCGAGACGGCCAGAAGGTCGACACCAAGCTGCAGGCCTACCTGCCAGCAGTCATCCACCGCTACACGACACCTGTTGGCATTAAACTGGATGAACTTCATACACGCTTGACACAGGCTCCACTAGAAGTTCTGTGGTCTTTGGAACCACAGAGTATACATGAAGGCTTCTCTCCGCAGTGCTATCGCCGATGCCCTGCCCTACCGCAATTAAAACATAAATTGGTACGCTCTGTACCTGAGCAACCGGACGCCAAATGGTCGGTCTCCCAACAGCGATAACACCGCGTCTCCACATCACGGATAACGGCCCCGCACAATACCCATCCAATACGTATTCTCCTGTCGGCAACCATCTTCGCGGCACGTCGTGACATGTAGAGCCGTAAGCTGGGCGGAGTGAGGTCAATTTAAACTCCTCGCCCGCACCCAAAACGGCAGCAACACTCTCACGGATAGTTCCCTCTTCAGTAGTTGCGTCTATATCCCAGATGTGTACCAAAATATGCCTATCGGCCTTAGACCTGAGGCTAATTTGAAATTCCACAGTCCTAGCTTGCAACACTGTCTTAGAACACTCTGTAGCCTTAGCGTTCTTAAGCTAATCGTTATTAACCCGTCTAAGTGAAATAACTTCCGCAGCTTCACTGGCAGTCAACCGGTCCTTCATAGTTTTAAGAAGGTCTGCATACGACCTTCCTGCTGATTTAACAACTAGCGTCCTAGTATCTTGATATTCCAGTTTGGCGGCAGCAGAAGTGGTACCACTTGCAGCCAGTTTCGGTCTTTTCAGAGAATTAACACGAATTCACCTGTCGTCACATCTACCAAGGTAGGCCAGGAGTCTCCTGGCAGAATGACCCGTATTGTCTGGTGGTAGGTTAAAAACCGGGTTCCTAGACACACGTAGAATCAGAGAATAATCCTGAAGAAGTTCGGACATTACTCCTTGATCTCCCTCTCCTGAGCTATAGAAAATGGTGTAAACATGCCACCGATTACGGACTCTTCCTCTCCGAGAATAATTGAGCCTTCAACTCGGTCTCTAATAATCTGGCCTTGCTTTGCCTTAACCTCCTTTAATTAACATTAAATATACAAATTATACTCAATAAGTATGTAATTTAAAATATTGGTTCACTATTTCAAATAAATTACGTGGACGCCAGTCGAAAAGTACCAAAAATTGAGCTGATAAAAAAATTAAATAAAATTGCAATATTGGAAATAAACATAATAAAAATTGAGGCGTAGTACGAGATAAAAAATTAACCAAAACTTCAGTCATAAAAAAAACGAGCGAAATGTTTATATGAATTATGTTATAGTAAACAGCCGAAATAGGAATATGATAATGTTTTTAAAAGCCATTGGTTGAACAAAAATACGTGATATCAACCCCCAAAAGTGTTTGTGAAGCCCTCTGTATCTTCTTCGCAAAAAACTGATTACTCTAAAAAAAAAAGATATTAAAATGTTTCTGACAAAAAGAACAGATATCAAGAAAGAAAGCGATGAATTTCATTTCCATTCTTTTAATAGGCATGTAGGATATGAACAACGTCTTAAAAATAATTAACATGCTAGATGCTTAGGTAGAAAAGGACAAAAAACCACCACCTTTTCTGGAATTAAGTAAAATCTTGTTCATTTTTAAGTAAAAATTTATTTAAAATTGCAAGGTTCACTCGTCACAGAGAACCTATGGCGCTGAAAAACGTTGCTAATGAAAGTTAAAGTTACGAGCACTATTTTAGGCTAAGAATCCATGTTCAGGTACTACTATGTATGTCTTAGAAAGATATACGCAGGATTCTCCGTGGCGGGTTAATCTTATAATTTTAAAGAAATTCTTCGCTCGCTTACAAATGAACAAGACCTTGCTTAATTCCAGAAAAGGCGCATGATTTTGTGTTCTTTTCTTCTGTAGCATCTAGTATGTTAATTAATTACTTTCTTAAGTCGTTGTTCCTATCTCAGATGCCTATTATAAGAATTGAAATGAAATATAACCGCTTTCTTTTTTTATATTAATTATTTTTGTCAGACATATTTTGGTATGTGTTTTTTGAGAGGCGATAGATTTTTTTTGAAAATTTGTTATGATGGAGAGGGATTTATAAACATTGGTAGTTTTTTTTTTTTGTAAGGGGGCGTTTGAGAAGCAACCCCCTCCCACATTATTCTTAATGTTTTTCATGATATTTTTTTTGTAGTTGGGGGAGGAGGAGAAATATTTTTAACTTCTTTCATCTTAACGATTTAAAGGTTTTCTTCAAGAATTAACCGATTTTACACGGTTAAATAACCATACATTCCGTTTCGACAGTTATGTATTCCAAATTAAAATTCTTGTGACCCAATATACTACTTGTGACCTTTTATACTACTAAAAACTTTAATGACGTAAAATTAAAATTTTGTAATAAAAAATTTTTATAAAATTTGAACATAAAATTAAAATCTACCATTAAAATACAAAAATAATTATAAAATATAAAACATAAATTTAATAATTCCTTGTTACTCTCACACAATTTCCATAATTAATTGTTTTTTTTTTTTTAATGGTATTCAACTGTCACATAATTTTCTTCTTTTTTTTACGTTCCTCTAGAGTGTAAAAAATAACCTTTTTATATATATTATTTTTTAAAGAATAAGCAGAAATCACACGTAGCCATATGTTACATAAATCTGGAGAATCACATGTAATAATGAACTAATACGAAAACAATGAGTCGTGGTATTGTTCATAATGAAATTTCCAAATGAATAATTACCATATATCCGATCCATATGTGCCGGTTTTATGCTAAAACAACAAATGACTACTTACTAATGATATCTATTTATTAATTTACATTCTTTATAAGTATTTTTTATGTTCCATTCAACGATAAAAAGTAATATCAATAAACAAGTCAACTGTGCTCTTCTTGGCCAAGTAAACAACAATCCTTGGCCAAGTAAAGCTGCTTCGCTTTACTTGGCCAATGATTGTTTCAAGGACTTCACAAATCGTCAATTTCTTTATTTAGTTGGGAATCTTTATTTAGTTGGCTAAGTAAAGAAAAGCAGTAGCTTTGCTTTACTTGGCCAATGATTATTTCAAGGACTTCACAAATCGTCAATTTCTTTATTTAGTTGGGAATCTTTATTTAGTTGGCTAAGTAAAGGAAAGCAGTAGCTTTGCTTTACTTGGCCAATGATTGTTTCAAGGACTTCACAAATCGTCAATTTCTTTATTTAGTTGGGAATAGATTGTTTAATAATTATACAGCCAACCAGCCTACGCACATTCATCTAATTGCGTGTACTGAAGCTTTACTAATGTGATATAGACTAAAAATAATTTAAATCTAAACATTGTTGGATAAATAGCTTCTTACAAATTAATATGTATTAATTTTTAAATTTAATACAATCATTTATTTATTAATATCCAATGAAATATTGAAATTAAATTTACAAAAATTGAAATAGGATCGATAAAAGAGTAAATATAGTTAGTATCCATTGATTTTTCAGAGGTAAAACATTTTTACGAGAGTTATTACGAAAAAATAATAAATTAAAAAATTTATTTCCGTTCACATCCATTAAAAATCTCATCAGGAGGATTTTTGGTAACGTATCCTGACCATATTCAGATTTTTCAATCAACAAACTGAGCTTAAAATACGAGTATCATTTTTTAATTGTTATCAATCTTTATATATAAGCCCACACTGTACGATTACTGATTTTTTAACTATAATGTAATTTTTGCTTAAATTTAGCAAATCTTACATAAACATATAAATTCACCTTTTTGAATTTTAATTTACATACTGCCTTATAATAAATAGAAGGCAGTATGTAAATTTTAGAAAAACCTCATTACAGGCAGTATTCACGTGTATCTTTTTTAATGCGTATGTGCAGTGTCTTTTCAAATAACTTGGCATAAGATACAGTTAATAGGCATAAAATAATGGTTAGAAATATTGGTTATAAGTACAAAATTTTTATTTGAAACAATATTTGGTTTGAACAATTTGAATATAACTATATTGATAATTTACGACGTATGTTATTTCATCATTGTTTACTATTTTAGAATAAAAATCAAGAGCGTTTGCAATTAAAATATTTAAAAAAAAGTTGAAATGTTTTGCTGACTGTGGTTGTCACTGATTCATTTTTCATTACTTAAATAAGCTCTCATAAATAATATGTTGTATATATAATATATTTCATATCCCATTGTTGTACATAAATGAAGCTGTGAATAAATACATCTGTACTATACGTGTTATTAAATTGTAATGAACAATAGAAACAATGAATATAAATTATAAATAAAACTATCAGCTGGTCATGGACCAACTGAATTACATCTTTTATGTAGTTCCTGTAAAGAAGAAACACTAAGAAGAAGAAAGAGACGAGACAGCGTGTTAATTGTAAATATGAAAAAAAACACATGAGACTGATCATACTGCCCGCCAGAATCAGAATGATTTTTGTAATATTAAATGAAATATGATCTACAGATCATATTAGGCATAAAACAACGGTTAGAAATATTAGTTATAAGTACAAAAATTTTTATTTGAAAGAATATAAATATCCACAAAGTTACATCTGATAAGATGAAATATAATCTATGAATAAATGAAATTGTAATAATAAGTATGCGACTAAAAATTCAATCATTGGATAATAGTAATAAAAATAATTTATGTACAGGTCTACGTGTCTAACCATTGGAAGTATTTATATCAACCACTCTAACTAAATGATCAGAACCCGAATAAGTTTGTGTAATTACCCCACGTTTCCAGTGCATGTGTGCAGAACTTTCGTAGGTAATTAGTACCAAGTCTCCTACTGAGAGATTCCATGATGGATAGTGCCGCTTATTTCGTTGTAAGTAATGGAGATAATCCTTGGACTATTGTTTCCAAATTGAATGAATGAATTTTTGAAGTAATTGCCGGGCGATTAATTTTGATTTTTTGATAATTAGGTTTACGCAAGGAAGAAAGTGGGCAACCAATAAGAAAATGTCCTGGAGATAAAGGTTCCGGGTCTCTATGATCTGTAGAAACAGAGAAGATGGGGCGTGAATTACGGCAAGCTTCTATTTGAGTTAAAATCGAATACAACTCTTCAAAATTAAGAAACGTCTGTCCAGTTGCTCATCGTAAATGAGATTTAACACCTTTAATCACGCTCCCCCATAAACCACCAAAATGCGGAAAAGCAGGAGGATTGAAAGACCAATTGATTGCTTGTTTAGTTGTAAATGTTTGAATGAGTGATTTGAATTCATTTGATTTGAATAACTGGTATAAATTGTGTAAAATGTTTTTAACGGAAGTTAGAACCGTTGTCCGAAATGGTCAATAGCCCAAATGGAAATTTGTAGCGTATGAAAAATGCCATGTCTAACCGGAACTCGAACCCGGCATCTCCAGGTTCAAGCCGAGACGCTACCACTCCGCCACAGAGATCGGCTGTATAGAAACAAATACAATTGATTAATTTTTATTCAACAGTTACGAAAAATTACAATTTTAACTTAAAGCTGAATTTTTCAGCAAATTTTGTTGATTTTAATAATTGGTACATTAAGTTTTAAAATTATTTCTTGATTTTTAACTGTTATTTTTAGTGTTTACAAATAATTTTAATAAAAATATTAGAAGTAATCTATTTCCTTCAGAAATTTTAAAACTGAATTTTTTAAACATAATTCATACGAATTTAATACAAAATTTTTATAGTGTAATATGTTCATATTTTAGTACCCTTAAACTTTTAGAAATCTATTAAGAAAAAAATTTTTTTTTTTAACTGAAAACACCTTTTATCTCAGAAATATATATCAGAGGTACATCATACTGACGCAGTACTAAGCTTTTTTTTTTAAATCGATTAATAACAAATATCATAACGTGTTTAAACGAATTATTGTTATGTAAATGAATATCCATAAGAACTAATGTAAAGGTTGACTGAAAAACATTTATTTAATAGCTAAAATTCTTTTTTATTTTATGAGAATGAACAATTTCAGAAATTTCCATTTTTAGTGACAGTAAGATTATTTTATTATCTGTATGTGCATAACTACGTTATATGTTTTATTTACATAATAGATAAATAATACATAAAATAATACTAGAAAATACAGAAACACTGTAATAAGAGAACATTCTTATAACACTACGTAAACTTAGCGCTATCACGAAAATTTTTCTTCGTGAGGGTGAAATTATTACAAAAATCTGATGTGGACACCACATAACTTCCTTGTAAGCTTATTAAATTACATATATACATTTTTTTTTAATGAAAAGTACAAACATTTTATTTCATTAATAACTTCTGATTTTTTTTTACAATCAGATGTTAATAATTATTAATAAATCAATATAATTATATAAATTTCAAAAAAAAGTTAAAAAAAGGAGATGAAGTCGGATTAAACCGATATACCTTCTCCTTGTAAAATCCAAACATTTCATTAATTAAAAGTTTATTTGCTATAACTCCGGAATCAATGAAAATAAGCACTACTTACGATATATTGTTAAAAGCTCTCAATGAGGGCTTATTACTGGAGTTAAGAAAAAGGCCAAAATCCAATTTTTGGGGGGCTTTTGGATACTTTTGGTTCAGTCGACTGCAATCAGAAGGGGAAGTGCACAAATAGATTTTAACAACAGTCCTAAATCCAAAATTTCGACATCCTATGGCTAATCGTTTTTGAGTTATGCGAGATACATACATACATACACGTACGTGCAGACGTCACGCCAAAACTAGACAAAATGGATTCAGGGATGGTCAAAATGGATATTTCCGTTGAAATCTGAGAACCAAAATTTTTCCCTATCACAATACCTCATTTACTTCGTACAAGGAAGTAAGTAAAAAGCACATTGATTTTTTCTTGTTTAATTATTGATTTGTTTAAAATTGGGCTATCATTTGATTAAAATTTCGTGTAATTTCTATTAAATATTATTTTTAATTTTTTTTATTGTTTACTTTTAACATATAATATTTAATTCAGTACTGCAATATACCATGTTTGATTAATTAATAAAAAAACCGACCGCTTTTAATAGTCTTTATATATAAAGACGTTCACAGACTATTAAAAAACAAACAATAGCCTTACGCCCTCTTGCTAGTTGATAGTGAATTTTGAAGCGTGTGAAAACTGCCATGCCTGACCGGGATGCGAACCCGGGACCTCCAAGTGAAAGGCCCCGACATTACCACTCCACTCCGCCAAATAATAATAATAAGATTTATTGAAATCACAAAAAGAAAAGAATATCAGTTTTCACAATAATATGAATTCTTTTATAACAAATACGATTATCTTTAGAGTAATACTAACTGCGTAAAGAATAGTTGTCAACAGGCTTAGCTAGTGTTAATTAACAGCTATTCTTCTTTTTCTTTTTTTTTTTGTTTATAGAGTTTTTTTTAGCCGCTGTGGACTACTATTTTACGACTAGTGTTGAAGTTGGCTGTAGGATGATTTATATGGGGCTGAAGTTTGCGAATATAAACGGGTAAAATAATTGGAATACGTTAAAAATATTTTCTTAAGATGATATTACGGCTTCTGTGTAATACTCCTAATTGTACCTTACATTTTTCCCTACAACAGGTTATCCTAAATATTAACGTAAATTGTAGCGGACAGAGACGTGGGAACGCCAAAGAGTGGATATTATTTGAAACATAAGGTTAGATATTGTGCTAGGGGTATCACGATACATATGATAAATTAAATTTAAATTTGGGTGAACTGGACTACATAAATGATTTAAATAACGGAAATTTGATTTATACAATGTTCAGAGCAAATGGCTGGCTACCAAACAGCGGGCCGTAAAGGGAGTTTGAGACTAACATGTATCCTATGTAACGCTCAACAGGAGGTAACCGCTGATTATCGGGTATATCGTCTGATTCGGAAGAAATGAATTAAAACCGCAGGATACCATTTGTATATTGAGTGGAGAAGACTGAACTAAATGTCCGGGACGCACCAAAATTTGGAGGGCAGTGGCTCGAGAAGTTTAATTTTTAATTAGGAAAAGCCAATATTTTTTTGATTTTATACGATTTGGCGAAAGATATTGAACATTATTAATCGTGAATTTTTTTTTCCTTTTTCTTGTATTCTTGAAACCGAGCGATCTGTCACGCTAAAGGAGTGGTATATTTTTATGTGAATAAAAATTCATCCATTTTTTTTTGTTCTTTTATTTTGCTTCTTGACAGATCATTTTGTTATAATTTTACCCTATGTCAATAAACAAACATTTATTATTAGTAATATTCAGTCGCCTATTTAGTTTCTTTTTCTTTCAGGTATACTTCATCATTACCCGGTGTTCTTATTTTCTTTCTTTTGCCCAGGTAATTCTTCGTATTTTTTATCTTTCGCGAAAACCTTTGGTGTTTTGCGATTTCTTTCTCAGCAGTGAACGTTCTTTGATGTCTTCTTGTGTTATTTGTTTTCTTTCATGTCTGCTATTTTCTTTTCTCTCTTTAGATCACCGATGTTTTGAGTCTTTCTCTACTACCACATCAATCTTTTTGTTGTATACTTCTCTAACTTTATTTTTATCAAGGCAGTACTTTTTTATATATCTCTTCAGTTCTTCTTTAATTTGATATATCTACCTGAACTTTTTGCGATGTCAAAATTTGTTTTTTTGATTAATCGTTGTGGATCAATTCGGATCAAGTGACCCAATAAACTTAATCTTCTCTTTAAATGGTTGTTTCTAAACCTTCTTTATCTTTATATAATTTCGCTGTTTGAATTTAATCTAAACATTTTTTCTCTTTTTAGTATGTCCTCTATTTTAACTACATTAGGTGTTTAATCTCATACTGGTTGATAACTGGGTTATTTTTTTTTTATAGATATCTTTCAACATATATAGTTTTTCTAAACTAATCTTTCAGTTTTCTAATAATATTTTATAAAAACCATTCTTCAGGATAATTTTACCCGTATTTAATTTTTTTAACTAGATTTATTATTTCACATTTTGTGTTTATATTTTTTTTGGGTTGATCTTTATATTTGTCGTCGCTTCTGTTTTAGAAAAGGATATCTGCAGGCCTGTTTAATGCTATTTCTTTTGTTATTTGCTTGACGCAGCTAGCAAAAGAAGCCTTGAGCGCTAGCCGCGTGTTCATATCATAATAACAAAATTATTATTAAACCGAACTAATTAAAAATACAAAATTTAACTGAATAAAAATAAAAGATTTTTGTAATATGATGCATAAAAATTTAATTGAAAAATTAAGTTAAATAAAATAGACTTAAAAGAAAAAATGCATAGTCAGAATGTAAAATTATTTAAATTGACATGGAATGCGCTAAAATAAAACACAATAAATTCATGATCTATAGAATGAAAAAAATAATAATTTCATAATAAAGAAATAGAAACTAATTTATTATAACACATTGACAACAAGAAATATGTATAAGATAAGACAATTCAAAATATTATTTCGAATTTATACATCCTTAGCATTCACTTAAACAATCACAGTTTTATATATGTAATTTTTTTAATATTATATTAAATTTATTAATTTATAAAATTATAAGTAATAAGTAAAAAAAGTTATTATTAATTTATAAGTATATTAATTTATTTTGTTGTATACTAATCATTATAACAGTATGTTAAATTTATTTTTATTAGTGTGGATTGTTTTTGTTTTTCAATTTGGTAATTTAAAATATATATTGTGTTTCACCCATTCATCTATTTCTTTGATTCTCTATTTATTTATTTATTATTTATTTTTTGGGCGTTAACATTATTGGAGACTGTTAGAAAATATACTGGAATAATACGAAGATTGACGTTTGCAAACAGTTAATTTTGAAAAGAATGTGGTGTAAGTGTTTGTTACTGCTGAACAAGTATTGTACGGTGTATTTATAAATTCAAAATCATTTATGTATTTACTTATGTGTAGTATTTTCTTGACAAATAATTGCCTCAAATTAGGTACTTTAAATTCTTCAAATAAGCGTGTACCGGGATATAACCTTAGTCTACCAAGAGCTGCTCTGATTTAATATTTTTTGGAGAATAAATATTTTATTAAGATGGGTATCATATGTTCCTCCCCATATCTCGATTCCATATTATAGAAGTGAATGAGCATATGTAAAATACCTATAATTCTTATTATTTTAAGATCTTTAATTCTGTAAAAAAGTATGTATAAGGTATTTTAGTCTTGATGTTAAATACTGTAAGTGGACATTCCATTTCATATGATCGTCCGATATTATTCCGAGGTATTTTATCTATCGACCGACAACGACAGTTAGTGTTTATCGATTCGCTATTATTTACTGAACGTGTATGTAGTTTTAGTAGAAATTCAGGACGGGGTTACCTGTTTCAGTAGGCGAGAACGACATATATTTTGTCTTATTTAGGTTGAGCGTAAGAATATTGCTTTCAAACCAAGATTTTACCATAAATTATCCACGGGTAGCACTCTTATATACTTCATCCCACGTCTCGCCCGATAAACCAAAGCTGTGTCATCAGCGAAAGATAATATGGTACCGTTAGAAAGGTTCAGTTTTAAAAGATCGTTGATATATATTAGAAAAAGTATTGAAAAGAACAGTACCTTGTGGTAGTCCTAAGTTTGTGAATTTTCTGTTATCACTGACATTATTTAGTCACAATTTGAGTTCTACCTTTAAGGTAGTTTTCAATCAGTTCTTTTACTGTCCCTCGTATATGGCAGTTATTCATTTTAAGTATTACAATTTTGTGAAGAATTATGTAAAATGCCTACTTAGAAAAATGGAGAAATATTGCTATAGTCTTTTTACTTTTATTAAAATTATTGTTTATTATTCTAGTTAAACGTAAAACTGCATTCTTTTGTTTATTTTCCAGATTGAAAGCCGTACTGATTTCTATTTATAAAATTATTTTTATTAAAAAAATTTATTATTCGGTTTTTTAATATTTTTTCAATTAATTTGTAAAAGTTACTTAACAGACTTATCGGTCTGTAATTTTCCGGGTTGTTTTTATCTCACGATTTATAAATTGCGATTATTTTGGCTATTTTAAATTTATTAGGAAAATATTCTTCTATAAAACAACTATTATTTATGATGTGTTCAAGTAGTTTTACTATATAGTTACTTGTTTCTGTTAAGTAAGAAGCATTAAAGCTGTCGATTCCAGGTAATGAGTTATTTTTAAATGTTTTATTACGTTTAATATTTCAGTAACATTTGTTGTGTTAAGAAACACGCTATTAATAGAGGGTGAGGTTAACGAAAGTGGTAGATTTAAGTTATATGTATTTTTTGGTATCGCATTTGCATAATTGTCTCTTACATTTGCTAAGTATTTATTTAAATCAGAAGGTTGTGAAAATTGTGTTTACAATTTTCGATTGTGTAATTTCATTTTTCATATCTAATATTTCATTAATACATTCCCATGTTTTCTTAATATTATTTTTATTTAGTTGGAACTTGCTGTTTTAGTGGTTTATTTTTATGTGATATTTTAATAGTCTGTTTATGTTTATTTAAGTAGTCAGTAAGATTATTAATAAATTCATTATTAATGTATTTATAGAATCAGTGTTATTTTTGCATACCTCGTTCCAATTTTCTCTACCTAAACTAGAATTAAGTTCATCATAATTTATTTTATTGATAATATTATCGGTTGTTGTTTTATCTTTTCAAAGTTTGTAAGCTTCATATGAAATGAAGTACAGTAATGGTCAGTGATAGCAAGTTTCAGGATCGCTCCCATCACATCACTCTACTCAACGGAACCACTCTTAAAGAAAATATGGTCGATGCAGCTGGTCGACTGCATTTCGCCATTAAGACTGTTTTGTAATCGTATAGGTTTGTTTATATATGATTTAAATCAGTTGAATAACTGATTTAAGAAATAAGTTATTAAACAACTTAAATAAGAAATTCATTTATCAGGCTACCATCAAGAATATTCAAATTCATATCCCCTATTAAAATTATGTTATCATCCGTCTTTATATTCTGTATATAAGCGTCTAAGCTAATCAACCAAGAATATATGTTCTGGGAAGACGATCGATAAACGGAAATCAGTTTAACAATCAATTCTTAGATTAATAAAAAATGTATTTTGGTTTTCTAACTCGACTTTCATTATCTTGTGTTTAATATTTTGATCAATAAATAAACATATATCGTCAATCTTAATGAATTTATTATTTTGATAGACTACGTTCTAAACTGAAATTAAATTCAATGTCATCGCCGATCCGAGTTTTGGTCAATATAATAGATTTTTGGTCTATATAACAGAATTTTTTTTGAATTTTTAAAAATTTGCCTGTGGAGAGGAAACATCACTAAGTCTAACCGCCACTGTATCTCTCTTAAGCATCCTTCCAGAGAGACTCTCTTATAAATCAATACTGTTGCACTGTGCCCGCAAATTCAACTACTATAAGGTGAAACTCTATCACTAAAACAGGTGAAACTCTATCTTTTACAGGTGAAACTATCACTGAAACTCTCCAAAAAAAAAATTTCCAATGTCCGCCATTAAACGCCGGTAACAACATGAGTAGAGCTCATAGAGGACAGATCAATACTAGAAAAAGAGTTCCCTCTATGAAGATAGGAACGTCTTCGTTTACACACTCCAGGTCAAGGGCACTGACAAAAATCGCTTAAATGAATGCCTTGCACATGAAATTGCCGTTCAGGGAAATTGTATTGAAAACACCCAGTAAACTAACCTCCTTCCCCGGAACCTTGGAATACAATAATATAGTCGATCAAGGAAATCAAGATAGGTCTTCACATCGGTATTGGGGGAATGGTAGAACGAAAAAACCACCATCTCCCCCAAATCGGCCCACCCGTATCCCGAGCATCGCCCAAAGCCGACCACGGGTGGAACGTCCGCACGGGGAAGCCGATACAGGAGTCCCGTTCACTGTCAATGAGCTCACGACAGAGATCTTGTTGGGCTCCGAGACGGCCAGAAGGTCGACACCAAGCTGCAGGCCTACCTGCCAGCAGTCATCCACCGCTACACGACACCTGTTGGCATTAAACTGGATGAACTTCATACACGCTTGACACAGGCTCCACTAGAAGTTCTGTGGTCTTTGGAACCACAGAGTATACATGAAGGCTTCTCTCCGCAGTGCTATCGCCGATGCCCTGCCCTACCGCAATTAAAACATAAATTGGTACGCTCTGTACCTGAGCAACCGGACGCCAAATGGTCGGTCTCCCAACAGCGATAACACCGCGTCTCCACATCACGGATAACGGCCCCGCACAATACCCATCCAATACGTATTCTCCTGTCGGCAACCATCTTCGCGGCACGTCGTGACATGTAGAGCCGTAAGCTGGGCGGAGTGAGGTCAATTTAAACTCCTCGCCCGCACCCAAAACGGCAGCAACACTCTCACGGATAGTTCCCTCTTCAGTAGTTGCGTCTATATCCCAGATGTGTACCACAATATGCCTATCGGCCTAAGACCTGAGGCTAATTTGAAATTCCACAGTCCTAGCTTGCAACACTGTCTTAGAACACTCTGTAGCCTTAGCGTTCTTAAGCTAATCGTTATTAACCCGTCTAAGTGAAATAACTTCCGCAGCTTCACTGGCAGTCACCCGGTCCTTCATAGTTTTAAGAAGGTCTGCATACGACCTTCCTGCTGATTTAACAACTAGCGTCCTAGTATCTTGATATTCCAGTTTGGCGGCAGCAGAAGTGGTACCACTTGCAGCCAGTTTCGGTCTTTTCAGAGAATTAACACGAATTCACCTGTCGTCACATCTACCAAGGTAGGCCAGGAGTCTCCTGGCAGAATGACCCGTATTGTCTGGTGGTAGGTTAAAAACCGGGTTCCTAGACACACGTAGAATCAGAGAATAATCCTGAAGAAGTTCGGACATTACTCCTTGATCTCCCTCTCCTGAGCTATAGAAAATGGTGTAAACATGCCACCGATTACGGACTCTTCCTCTCCGAGAATAATTGAGCCTTCAACTCGGTCTCTAATAATCTGGCCTTGCTTTGCCTTAACCTCCTTTAATTAACATTAAATATACAAATTATACTCAATAAGTATGTAATTTAAAATATTGGTTCACTATTTCAAATAAATTACGTGGACGCCAGTCGAAAAGTACCAAAAATTGAGCTGATAAAAAAATTAAATAAAATTGCAATATTGGAAATAAACATAATAAAAATTGAGGCGTAGTACGAGATAAAAAATTAACCAAAACTTCAGTCATAAAAAAAACGAGCGAAATGTTTATATGAATTATGTTATAGTAAACAGCCGAAATAGGAATATGATAATGTTTTTAAAAGCCATTGGTTGAACAAAAATACGTGATATCAACCCCCAAAAGTGTTTGTGAAGCCCTCTGTATCTTCTTCGCAAAAAACTGATTACTCTAAAAAAAAAAGATATTAAAATGTTTCTGACAAAAAGAACAGATATCAAGAAAGAAAGCGATGAATTTCATTTCCATTCTTTTAATAGGCATGTAGGATATGAACAACGTCTTAAAAATAATTAACATGCTAGATGCTTAGGTAGAAAAGGACAAAAAACCACCACCTTTTCTGGAATTAAGTAAAATCTTGTTCATTTTTAAGTAAAAATTTATTTAAAATTGCAAGGTTCACTCGTCACAGAGAACCTATGGCGCTGAAAAACGTTGCTAATGAAAGTTAAAGTTACGAGCACTATTTTAGGCTAAGAATCCATGTTCAGGTACTACTATGTATGTCTTAGAAAGATATACGCAGGATTCTCCGTGGCGGGTTAATCTTATAATTTTAAAGAAATTCTTCGCTCGCTTACAAATGAACAAGACCTTGCTTAATTCCAGAAAAGGCGCATGATTTTGTGTTCTTTTCTTCTGTAGCATCTAGTATGTTAATTAATTACTTTCTTAAGTCGTTGTTCCTATCTCAGATGCCTATTATAAGAATTGAAATGAAATATAACCGCTTTCTTTTTTTATATTAATTATTTTTGTCAGACATATTTTGGTATGTGTTTTTTGAGAGGCGATAGATTTTTTTTGAAAATTTGTTATGATGGAGAGGGATTTATAAACATTGGTAGTTTTTTTTTTTTGTAAGGGGGCGTTTGAGAAGCAACCCCCTCCCACATTATTCTTAATGTTTTTCATGATATTTTTTTTGTAGTTGGGGGAGGAGGAGAAATATTTTTAACTTCTTTCATCTTAACGATTTAAAGGTTTTCTTCAAGAATTAACCGATTTTACACGGTTAAATAACCATACATTCCGTTTCGACAGTTATGTATTCCAAATTAAAATTCTTGTGACCCAATATACTACTTGTGACCTTTTATACTACTAAAAACTTTAATGACGTAAAATTAAAATTTTGTAATAAAAAATTTTTATAAAATTTGAACATAAAATTAAAATCTACCATTAAAATACAAAAATAATTATAAAATATAAAACATAAATTTAATAATTCCTTGTTACTCTCACACAATTTCCATAATTAATTGTTTTTTTTTTTTTAATGGTATTCAACTGTCACATAATTTTCTTCTTTTTTTTACGTTCCTCTAGAGTGTAAAAAATAACCTTTTTATATATATTATTTTTTAAAGAATAAGCAGAAATCACACGTAGCCATATGTTACATAAATCTGGAGAATCACATGTAATAATGAACTAATACGAAAACAATGAGTCGTGGTATTGTTCATAATGAAATTTCCAAATGAATAATTACCATATATCCGATCCATATGTGCCGGTTTTATGCTAAAACAACAAATGACTACTTACTAATGATATCTATTTATTAATTTACATTCTTTATAAGTATTTTTTATGTTCCATTCAACGATAAAAAGTAATATCAATAAACAAGTCAACTGTGCTCTTCTTGGCCAAGTAAACAACAATCCTTGGCCAAGTAAAGCTGCTTCGCTTTACTTGGCCAATGATTGTTTCAAGGACTTCACAAATCGTCAATTTCTTTATTTAGTTGGGAATCTTTATTTAGTTGGCTAAGTAAAGAAAAGCAGTAGCTTTGCTTTACTTGGCCAATGATTATTTCAAGGACTTCACAAATCGTCAATTTCTTTATTTAGTTGGGAATCTTTATTTAGTTGGCTAAGTAAAGGAAAGCAGTAGCTTTGCTTTACTTGGCCAATGATTGTTTCAAGGACTTCACAAATCGTCAATTTCTTTATTTAGTTGGGAATAGATTGTTTAATAATTATACAGCCAACCAGCCTACGCACATTCATCTAATTGCGTGTACTGAAGCTTTACTAATGTGATATAGACTAAAAATAATTTAAATCTAAACATTGTTGGATAAATAGCTTCTTACAAATTAATATGTATTAATTTTTAAATTTAATACAATCATTTATTTATTAATATCCAATGAAATATTGAAATTAAATTTACAAAAATTGAAATAGGATCGATAAAAGAGTAAATATAGTTAGTATCCATTGATTTTTCAGAGGTAAAACATTTTTACGAGAGTTATTACGAAAAAATAATAAATTAAAAAATTTATTTCCGTTCACATCCATTAAAAATCTCATCAGGAGGATTTTTGGTAACGTATCCTGACCATATTCAGATTTTTCAATCAACAAACTGAGCTTAAAATACGAGTATCATTTTTTAATTGTTATCAATCTTTATATATAAGCCCACACTGTACGATTACTGATTTTTTAACTATAATGTAATTTTTGCTTAAATTTAGCAAATCTTACATAAACATATAAATTCACCTTTTTGAATTTTAATTTACATACTGCCTTATAATAAATAGAAGGCAGTATGTAAATTTTAGAAAAACCTCATTACAGGCAGTATTCACGTGTATCTTTTTTAATGCGTATGTGCAGTGTCTTTTCAAATAACTTGGCATAAGATACAGTTAATAGGCATAAAATAATGGTTAGAAATATTGGTTATAAGTACAAAATTTTTATTTGAAACAATATTTGGTTTGAACAATTTGAATATAACTATATTGATAATTTACGACGTATGTTATTTCATCATTGTTTACTATTTTAGAATAAAAATCAAGAGCGTTTGCAATTAAAATATTTAAAAAAAAGTTGAAATGTTTTGCTGACTGTGGTTGTCACTGATTCATTTTTCATTACTTAAATAAGCTCTCATAAATAATATGTTGTATATATAATATATTTCATATCCCATTGTTGTACATAAATGAAGCTGTGAATAAATACATCTGTACTATACGTGTTATTAAATTGTAATGAACAATAGAAACAATGAATATAAATTATAAATAAAACTATCAGCTGGTCATGGACCAACTGAATTACATCTTTTATGTAGTTCCTGTAAAGAAGAAACACTAAGAAGAAGAAAGAGACGAGACAGCGTGTTAATTGTAAATATGAAAAAAAACACATGAGACTGATCATACTGCCCGCCAGAATCAGAATGATTTTTGTAATATTAAATGAAATATGATCTACAGATCATATTAGGCATAAAACAACGGTTAGAAATATTAGTTATAAGTACAAAAATTTTTATTTGAAAGAATATAAATATCCACAAAGTTACATCTGATAAGATGAAATATAATCTATGAATAAATGAAATTGTAATAATAAGTATGCGACTAAAAATTCAATCATTGGATAATAGTAATAAAAATAATTTATGTACAGGTCTACGTGTCTAACCATTGGAAGTATTTATATCAACCACTCTAACTAAATGATCAGAACCCGAATAAGTTTGTGTAATTACCCCACGTTTCCAGTGCATGTGTGCAGAACTTTCGTAGGTAATTAGTACCAAGTCTCCTACTGAGAGATTCCATGATGGATAGTGCCGCTTATTTCGTTGTAAGTAATGGAGATAATCCTTGGACTATTGTTTCCAAATTGAATGAATGAATTTTTGAAGTAATTGCCGGGCGATTAATTTTGATTTTTTGATAATTAGGTTTACGCAAGGAAGAAAGTGGGCAACCAATAAGAAAATGTCCTGGAGATAAAGGTTCCGGGTCTCTATGATCTGTAGAAACAGAGAAGATGGGGCGTGAATTACGGCAAGCTTCTATTTGAGTTAAAATCGAATACAACTCTTCAAAATTAAGAAACGTCTGTCCAGTTGCTCATCGTAAATGAGATTTAACACCTTTAATCACGCTCCCCCATAAACCACCAAAATGCGGAAAAGCAGGAGGATTGAAAGACCAATTGATTGCTTGTTTAGTTGTAAATGTTTGAATGAGTGATTTGAATTCATTTGATTTGAATAACTGGTATAAATTGTGTAAAATGTTTTTAACGGAAGTTAGAACCGTTGTCCGAAATGGTCAATAGCCCAAATGGAAATTTGTAGCGTATGAAAAATGCCATGTCTAACCGGAACTCGAACCCGGCATCTCCAGGTTCAAGCCGAGACGCTACCACTCCGCCACAGAGATCGGCTGTATAGAAACAAATACAATTGATTAATTTTTATTCAACAGTTACGAAAAATTACAATTTTAACTTAAAGCTGAATTTTTCAGCAAATTTTGTTGATTTTAATAATTGGTACATTAAGTTTTAAAATTATTTCTTGATTTTTAACTGTTATTTTTAGTGTTTACAAATAATTTTAATAAAAATATTAGAAGTAATCTATTTCCTTCAGAAATTTTAAAACTGAATTTTTTAAACATAATTCATACGAATTTAATACAAAATTTTTATAGTGTAATATGTTCATATTTTAGTACCCTTAAACTTTTAGAAATCTATTAAGAAAAAAATTTTTTTTTTTAACTGAAAACACCTTTTATCTCAGAAATATATATCAGAGGTACATCATACTGACGCAGTACTAAGCTTTTTTTTTTAAATCGATTAATAACAAATATCATAACGTGTTTAAACGAATTATTGTTATGTAAATGAATATCCATAAGAACTAATGTAAAGGTTGACTGAAAAACATTTATTTAATAGCTAAAATTCTTTTTTATTTTATGAGAATGAACAATTTCAGAAATTTCCATTTTTAGTGACAGTAAGATTATTTTATTATCTGTATGTGCATAACTACGTTATATGTTTTATTTACATAATAGATAAATAATACATAAAATAATACTAGAAAATACAGAAACACTGTAATAAGAGAACATTCTTATAACACTACGTAAACTTAGCGCTATCACGAAAATTTTTCTTCGTGAGGGTGAAATTATTACAAAAATCTGATGTGGACACCACATAACTTCCTTGTAAGCTTATTAAATTACATATATACATTTTTTTTTAATGAAAAGTACAAACATTTTATTTCATTAATAACTTCTGATTTTTTTTTACAATCAGATGTTAATAATTATTAATAAATCAATATAATTATATAAATTTCAAAAAAAAGTTAAAAAAAGGAGATGAAGTCGGATTAAACCGATATACCTTCTCCTTGTAAAATCCAAACATTTCATTAATTAAAAGTTTATTTGCTATAACTCCGGAATCAATGAAAATAAGCACTACTTACGATATATTGTTAAAAGCTCTCAATGAGGGCTTATTACTGGAGTTAAGAAAAAGGCCAAAATCCAATTTTTGGGGGGCTTTTGGATACTTTTGGTTCAGTCGACTGCAATCAGAAGGGGAAGTGCACAAATAGATTTTAACAACAGTCCTAAATCCAAAATTTCGACATCCTATGGCTAATCGTTTTTGAGTTATGCGAGATACATACATACATACACGTACGTGCAGACGTCACGCCAAAACTAGACAAAATGGATTCAGGGATGGTCAAAATGGATATTTCCGTTGAAATCTGAGAACCAAAATTTTTCCCTATCACAATACCTCATTTACTTCGTACAAGGAAGTAAGTAAAAAGCACATTGATTTTTTCTTGTTTAATTATTGATTTGTTTAAAATTGGGCTATCATTTGATTAAAATTTCGTGTCATTTCTATTAAATATTATTTTTAATTTTTTTTATTGTTTACTTTTAACATATAATATTTAATTCAGTACTGCAATATACCATGTTTGATTAATTAATAAAAAAACCGACCGCTTTTAATAGTCTTTATATATAAAGACGTTCACAGACTATTAAAAAACAAACAATAGCCTTACGCCCTCTTGCTAGTTGATAGTGAATTTTGAAGCGTGTGAAAACTGCCATGCCTGACCGGGATGCGAACCCGGGACCTCCAAGTGAAAGGCCCCGACATTACCACTCCACTCCGCCAAATAATAATAATAAGATTTATTGAAATCACAAAAAGAAAAGAATATCAGTTTTCACAATAATATGAATTCTTTTATAACAAATACGATTATCTTTAGAGTAATACTAACTGCGTAAAGAATAGTTGTCAACAGGCTTAGCTAGTGTTAATTAACAGCTATTCTTCTTTTTCTTTTTTTTTTTTGTTTATAGAGTTTTTTTTAGCCGCTGTGGACTACTATTTTACGACTAGTGTTGAAGTTGGCTGTAGGATGATTTATATGGGGCTGAAGTTTGCGAATATAAACGGGTAAAATAATTGGAATACGTTAAAAATATTTTCTTAAGATGATATTACGGCTTCTGTGTAATACTCCTAATTGTACCTTACATTTTTCCCTACAACAGGTTATCCTAAATATTAACGTAAATTGTAGCGGACAGAGACGTGGGAACGCCAAAGAGTGGATATTATTTGAAACATAAGGTTAGATATTGTGCTAGGGGTATCACGATACATATGATAAATTAAATTTAAATTTGGGTGAACTGGACTACATAAATGATTTAAATAACGGAAATTTGATTTATACAATGTTCAGAGCAAATGGCTGGCTACCAAACAGCGGGCCGTAAAGGGAGTTTGAGACTAACATGTATCCTATGTAACGCTCAACAGGAGGTAACCGCTGATTATCGGGTATATCGTCTGATTCGGAAGAAATGAATTAAAACCGCAGGATACCATTTGTATATTGAGTGGAGAAGACTGAACTAAATGTCCGGGACGCACCAAAATTTGGAGGGCAGTGGCTCGAGAAGTTTAATTTTTAATTAGGAAAAGCCAATATTTTTTTGATTTTATACGATTTGGCGAAAGATATTGAACATTATTAATCGTGAATTTTTTTTTCCTTTTTCTTGTATTCTTGAAACCGAGCGATCTGTCACGCTAAAGGAGTGGTATATTTTTATGTGAATAAAAATTCATTCATTTTTTTTTGTTCTTTTATTTTGCTTCTTGACAGATCATTTTGTTATAATTTTACCCTATGTCAATAAACAAACATTTATTATTAGTAATATTCAGTCGCCTATTTAGTTTCTTTTTCTTTCAGGTATACTTCATCATTACCCGGTGTTCTTATTTTCTTTCTTTTGCCCAGGTAATTCTTCGTATTTTTTATCTTTCGCGAAAACCTTTGGTGTTTTGCGATTTCTTTCTCAGCAGTGAACGTTCTTTGATGTCTTCTTGTGTTATTTGTTTTCTTTCATGTCTGCTATTTTCTTTTCTCTCTTTAGATCACCGATGTTTTGAGTCTTTCTCTACTACCACATCAATCTTTTTGTTGTATACTTCTCTAACTTTATTTTTATCAAGGCAGTACTTTTTTATATATCTCTTCAGTTCTTCTTTAATTTGATATATCTACCTGAAATTTTTGCGATGTCAAAATTTGTTTTTTTGATTAATCGTTGTGGATCAATTCGGATCAAGTGACCCAATAAACTTAATCTTCTCTTTAAATGGTTGTTTCTAAACCTTCTTTATCTTTATATAATTTCGCTGTTTGAATTTAATCTAAACATTTTTTCTCTTTTTAGTATGTCCTCTATTTTAACTACATTAGGTGTTTAATCTCATACTGGTTGATAACTGGGTTATTTTTTTTTTATAGATATCTTTCAACATATATAGTTTTTCTAAACTAATCTTTCAGTTTTCTAATAATATTTTATAAAAACCATTCTTCAGGATAATTTTACCCGTATTTAATTTTTTTAACTAGATTTATTATTTCACATTTTGTGTTTATATTTTTTTTGGGTTGATCTTTATATTTGTCGTCGCTTCTGTTTTAGAAAAGGATATCTGCAGGCCTGTTTAATGCTATTTCTTTTGTTATTTGCTTGACGCAGCTAGCAAAAGAAGCCTTGAGCGCTAGCCGCGTGTTCATATCATAATAACAAAATTATTATTAAACCGAACTAATTAAAAATACAAAATTTAACTGAATAAAAATAAAAGATTTTTGTAATATGATGCATAAAAATTTAATTGAAAAATTAAGTTAAATAAAATAGACTTAAAAGAAAAAATGCATAGTCAGAATGTAAAATTATTTAAATTGACATGGAATGCGCTAAAATAAAACACAATAAATTCATGATCTATAGAATGAAAAAAATAATAATTTCATAATAAAGAAATAGAAACTAATTTATTATAACACATTGACAACAAGAAATATGTATACGATATGACAATTCAAAATATTATTTTGAATTTATACACCCTTAGCATTCACTTAAACAAACACAGTTTTATATAGGTAATTTTTTTAATATTATATTAAATTTATTAATTTATAAAAATATAAGTAATAATTAAAGAAGTTATTATTAATTTATAAGTATATTAATTTATTTTGTTGTATACTAATCATTATAACAGTATGTTAAATTTATTTTTATTAGTGTGGATTATTTTTGTTTTTCAATTTGGTAATTTAAAATATATATTGTGTTTCACCCATTCATCTATTTCTTTGATTCTCTATTTATTTATTTATTATTTATTTTTTGGGCGTTAACATTATTGGAGACTGTTAGAAAATATACTGGAATAATACGAAGATTGACGTTTGCAAACAGTTAATTTTGAAAAGAATGTGGTGTAAGTGTTTGTTACTGCTGAACAAGTATTGTACGGTGTATTTATAAATTCAAAATCATTTATGTATTTACTTATGTGTAGTATTTTCTTGACAAATAATTGCCTCAAATTAGGTACTTTAAATTCTTCAAATAATCGTGTACCGGGATATAACCTTAGTCTACCAAGAGCTGCTCTGATTTAATATTTTTTGGAGAATAAATATTTTATTAAGATGGGTATCATATGTTCCTCCCCATATCTCGATTCCATATTATAGAAGTGAATGAGCATATGTAAAATACCTATAATTCTTATTATTTTAAGATCTTTAATTCTGTAAAAAAGTATGTATAAGGTATTTTAGTCTTGATGTTAAATACTGTAAGTGGACATTCCATTTCATATGATCGTCCGATATTATTCCGAGGTATTTTATCTATCGACCGACAACGACAGTTAGTGTTTATCGATTCGCTATTATTTACTGAACGTGTATGTAGTTTTAGTAGAAATTCAGGACGGGGTTACCTGTTTCAGTAGGCGAGAACGACATATATTTTGTCTTATTTAGGTTGAGCGTAAGAATATTGCTTTCAAACCAAGATTTTACCATAAATTATCCACGGGTAGCACTCTTATATACTTCATCCCACGTCTCGCCCGATAAACCAAAGCTGTGTCATCAGCGAAAGATAATATGGTACCGTTAGAAAGGTTCAGTTTTAAAAGATCGTTGATATATATTAGAAAAAGTATTGAAAAGAACAGTACCTTGTGGTAGTCCTAAGTTTGTGAATTTTCTGTTATCACTGACATTATTTAGTCACAATTTGAGTTCTACCTTTAAGGTAGTTTTCAATCAGTTCTTTTACTGTCCCTCGTATATGGCAGTTATTCATTTTAAGTATTACAATTTTGTGAAGAATTATGTAAAATGCCTACTTAGAAAAATGGAGAAATATTGCTATAGTCTTTTTACTTTTATTAAAATTATTGTTTATTATTCTAGTTAAACGTAAAACTGCATTCTTTTGTTTATTTTCCAGATTGAAAGCCGTACTGATTTCTATTTATAAAATTATTTTTATTAAAAAAATTTATTATTCGGTTTTTTAATATTTTTTCAATTAATTTGTAAAAGTTACTTAACAGACTTATCGGTCTGTAATTTTCCGGGTTGTTTTTATCTCACGATTTATAAATTGCGATTATTTTGGCTATTTTAAATTTATTAGGAAAATATTCTTCTATAAAACAACTATTATTTATGATGTGTTCAAGTAGTTTTACTATATAGTTACTTGTTTCTGTTAAGTAAGAAGCATTAAAGCTGTCGATTCCAGGTAATGAGTTATTTTTAAATGTTTTATTACGTTTAATATTTCAGTAACATTTGTTGTGTTAAGAAACACGCTATTAATAGAGGGTGAGGTTAACGAAAGTGGTAGATTTAAGTTATATGTATTTTTTGGTATCGCATTTGCATAATTGTCTCTTACATTTGCTAAGTATTTATTTAAATCAGAAGGTTGTGAAAATTGTGTTTACAATTTTCGATTGTGTAATTTCATTTTTCATATCTAATATTTCATTAATACATTCCCATGTTTTCTTAATATTATTTTTATTTAGTTGGAACTTGCTGTTTTAGTGGTTTATTTTTATGTGATATTTTAATAGTCTGTTTATGTTTATTTAAGTAGTCAGTAAGATTATTAATAAATTCATTATTAATGTATTTATAGAATCAGTGTTATTTTTGCATACCTCGTTCCAATTTTCTCTACCTAAACTAGAATTAAGTTCATCATAATTTATTTTATTGATAATATTATCGGTTGTTGTGTTATCTTTTCAAAGTTTGTAAGCTTCATATGAAATGAAGTACAGTAATGGTCAGTGATAGCAAGTTTCAGGATCGCCCCTATCACAGCACTCTACTCAACGGAACCACTCTTAAAGAAAATATGGTCGATGCAGCTGGTCGACTGCATTTCGCCATTAAGACCGTTTTGTAATCGTGTAGGTTTGTTTATATATCAGTTAATTTATTATTAACCCTTATTCTGGTATAATAAAAAATTTCTCAAAACTTTGTTGTACTCATCGATAAGAAAGTAATTGATTATTTATTATATTGTGTAGGTGATTTTACATAAATTATAGTTTTATTTATTTATTGGCTTTGTAAGGTAAGGATCTCAAGCTCACTAAAAATACATGAAACTTAAGGATAATGAAGAACATGACACGAATAATTTTCATTGTTTAATAAATAAATTCCGCGCTTCTTCAGGTGACCCCAATTCAAATTTAATCATATTGCATTTTGGTAGGGATATTCTTTAAACCACTGAGAATTTAAATATTAATATTATTTTATCATAAGATTAGCCCTTTCTTCTACATACTTGGATAAAAAAGTAAACCTCTCTTGTACATGCAAATGCTTAAACCTGAATTGTTAGAATTGCCTGCTTGTGTAGAATTGTTAACTATAATATTAGCATGTGTCGTAATTTCACTGTGCGTTAATTGTTGGATAATCTAATAAAGAGTATAAACATTAGAATAATTCAGCATGTCGCACAGTGACAATTCAGCATACATTAGATTTCAAATAGTATAGATGAAAGAAATTTAATCTACGTCTAATACTGCAGTATATAGAATATAATCTAACCGTAAAAATTTAATATCATTACGTAAACACAAATTATATTGAAAAATTTTAATAATAAAAAAAACTCTAAAAAAAAATTTATTTTAAACTTTGTGTAGATTTGTTAAGGAATCCTGGCTTGACCTACTAGACAATTACTACACTATGCTCAATTTTCACGAAACGAAGACACAGTTTAAGATCAGGACCCCAGTTGGAAGGCCGTGAATCTTGAAACACTGAGAGGCCGACCGAAGGACTTTTACGAAAACAGGGACGCATTAACCTAACCAGTAGTCACTTTTCGGCAATTCTTTGCAAAATTGTTTCAAATTTACACTTTTCGACCACAGGATTTTCGTTTTTATTCACTCTGCGACCGATATATCACGCAAATATTCCGTAATTACTTAAATATTTCGTTATTTAACTTCGCGAACTGTCACCTCAGCAATTATCAAGCTGTCGCCATTTTATTGTTTTTCTTTTCCACTGCCTAGCCAGTCTGTTCGGTTCAAATAATTTACGTTGATCGCTGACGTCGCCGCCAGTCAGCCAATTAAAAATAAGCAAGTGAAAATACTTATGGTAAACAAGTATTAAATTACAACTATCAAATTCGAATTTGCCAACCTCCGTGGCTGATAGCATTTCGACATTTTGTACGGAGATCCCAGGTTCGAATGCCGCTCAGGCATGGCATCTTTACATACGCTACCAATTCCCATCGGGGTAATGACTATAGTTGTATGCACGCGCTTTCATAAAAAATTCCAATTAAAAATTGATTAAAAAATTTAAAAAAACTGTAATATTGTAAATAAATAATATTATTAAATAAGTAAGCAAAAATAAAAACGGATTTTAGGTAAGAAAATTAATAAATTAAGTAAATTATTAAGCAGTAAAACATTATGAAACAAACTAAACGCAAATAAAACGTAATAAACTATTGTTTATCACAACAATTTGTTTAAAACGTAACAATTTAACAAACCAATATTAAATTAATCAAACCCATCGGGTTGGTTTAGTGGTGAACGCGTCTTCCCAAATCAGCTGATTTGGAAGCCGAGAGTTCCAGCGTTCAAGTCCTAGTAAAGCCAATTATTTTTACACGGATTTGAATACTAGATCGTGGATACCGGTGTTCTCTGGTGGTTGGGTTTCAATTAACCACACATCTCAGGAATAGTCGAACTGAGTATGTACAAGACTACACTTCATTTACACTCATACATATCATCCTCTGAAGTATTATCTAAACGGTAGTTACCGGAGGCTAAACAGGAAAAAGAAAGAATATTAAATTAACCAACAAACTAACAGTAAGCAATAAATAAACAATACGGTGCATCTTAATTTATTTTAAATCGTAAACTAATATTATAAATTTGTATCCAAAATTATATTTAATCTTAATTAAACGAAGTTAACGAGCTTCAGTTTAAGATAGCTTTAACTTTTGGGTTAGACATTGTTGATATTACGAACGAAATGAAAAGACGTTACCTTCTTTTTCTGTTTAGCCCTCGGAACCACCGTAATTATTACTTCAGAGGATGTAAATGAAGTGTAGTCTTGTACAGTCACAGGTCGACCAATCCTGAGATGTGTGGTTAATTGGAACCCAACCAACAAAGAACACCGGTATCGACGATTTAGTACTCAAATCCGTATACTAGATCGTTACCTCCTATCTCATCATTTCTCTCCCGCCCCAAACGCAGTCCCGAGAGATGCCTCTGAGCTCCTGGGTTCAGGAGTCACCGAGCTTCATCACTGCAGTCCATCCACACGATCGTGGACAAACTGCGATTCCACAGGGTGCTGTTCATCCACCCCTGGATCGTAGGTCCATGTCTTTACCTAAATTTGTAAAGACGCTCTTGAATATTGAATATCTAGGTCTTGAATCAAGCAAATCAGCTGTCCTCGCCTCTAGTTCTTTAGTAGGTATAATGCATCTACCCATCCTAGAGATGGTGTTCCAAGACTCATTGTCCATAGCATCCTTTGAACTATATTGTCGTACATACAGACATACACTGTCACTAGCTCTTCTGCGTTGCAGCAGGTATTGTCTGAAACAGCCGTGGCCCGTCAAATATGGCAATACAAATATGTATTGCGTCTTGTTTATTTGTTGTCTCCATAACACCCATCCTCTCACATTCACCAGCGACTCTGTCGTGAGAGCCTGTGGAGGGGAAAAATCACTAAGTCTAACCGCCACTGTCTCTCTAAGTCTTAAGCATCGTTCCAGAGAGACTCTCTTATAAATCAATGCTGTTGCACTGTGCCCGCAAATTCAACTACTATAAGGTGAAACTCTATCACTAAAACAGGTGAAACTCTATCTTTTACAGGTGAAAATATCACTGAAACTCTCCAAAAAAAAATTTCCAATGTCCGCCATGAAACGCCGGTACCAACATGAGTAGAGCTCATAGAGGACAGATCAATACTAGAAAAAGAGTTCCCTGTATGAAAGATAGGAACGTCTTCGTTTACACAATCCAGGTCAAGGACACTGACAAAAATCGCTTAAATGAATGCCTTGGACATTACATTGCCGTCCAGGGACATTGTATCGAAAACACCCAGTAAACTAACCTCCTTCCCCGGATCCTTGGAATATAATAATATAGTCGATCAAGGAAATCAAGATAGGTCTTCACATCGGTATTGGGGGAATGGTAGCAAGAAATAACCACCATCTCCCCCAAATCGGCCACACCGTATCCCGAACCTCGCCCAAAGCCGACCACGCGTGAAACGTCCGCCACGGGGAAGCCGATACAGGAGTCCCGTTCACTGTCAGTGAGCTCACGACAGAGGTCTTGTTGGGCTCCGAGACGGCCAGAAGGTCGACACCAAGCTGCAGGCCTACCTGCCAGCAGTCATCCACCGCTACACGACACCTGTTGGCATTAAACTGGATGAACTTCATACACGCTTGACACAGGCTCCACTAGAAGTTCTGTGGTCCTTGGAACCACAGAGTATACATGAAGGCTTCTCTCCGCGGTGCTATCGCCGATACCGCTGATACCCTGCCCTACCGCAATTAAAACATAAATTGGTACGCTCTGTACCTGAGCAACCGGACGCCACAAATGGTCGGTCTCCCAACAGCGATAACACCGCGTTTCCACATCACGGATAACGGCCCCGGATAGTTCCCTCTTCAGTAGTTGCGTCTATATCCCAGATGTGTACCACAATATGCCTATCGGCCTTAGACCTGAGGCTAATCTGAAATTCCACAGTCCTAGCTTGCAACACTGTCTTAGAACACTGTGTAGCCTTAGCGTTCTTAAGCTAATCGTTATTAACCCTTCTAAGTGAAATAACTTCCGCAGCTTCACTGGCAGTCACCCGGTCCTTCATAGTTTTAAGAAGGTCTGCATACGACCTTCCTGCTGATTTAACAACTAGCGTTCTAGTATCTTGATATTCCAGTTTGGCGGCAGCAGAAGCGGTACCACTTGCAGCCAGTTTCGCTCTTTTCAGGGAATTAACACGAATTCACCTGTCGTCACATCTACCAAGGTAGGCCAGGAGTCTCCTGGCAGAATGACCCGTCTTGTTTGGTGGTAGGTTAAAAACCGGGTTCCTAGACACAGGTGTAATCAGAGAATAATCCTGAAGAAGTTCGGACATTACTCCTTGATCTCCCTCTCCTGAGCTATAGAAAATGGTGTAAACATGCCACCGATTACGGACTCTTCCTCTCCGAGAATAATTGAGCCTTCAATGCGGTCTCTAATAATCTGGCCTTGCTTTGCCTTAACCTCCTTTAATTAACATTAAATATACAAATTATACTCAATAAGTATGTAATTTAAAATATTGGTTCACTATTTCAAATAAATTACGTGGACGCCAGTCGAAAAGTACCAAAAATTGAGCTGATAAAAAAATTAAATAAAATTGCAATATTGGAAATAAACATAATAAAAATTGAGGCGTAGTAAGAGATAAAAAATTAACCAAAATTTCAGTCATATAAAAAACGAGCGAAATGTTTATATGAATTATGTTATAGTAAACAGCCGAAATAGGATTATGATAATGTTTTTAAAAACCATTGGTTGAACAAAAATACGTGATATCAACCCCCAAAAGTGTTTGTGAAGCCCTTTGTATCTTCTTCACAAAAAATTGATTACTCTAAAAAAAAAAGATATCAAAATGTGTCTGACAAAAAGAACAGATATCAAGAAAGAAAGCGATGAATTTCATTTCCATTCTTTTAATAGGCGTGTAGGATATGAACAACGTCTGAAAATAATTAACATGCTAGATGCTTAGGTAGAAAAGGACAAAAAACCACCGCCTTTTCTCAGATTAAGTAAAGTCTTGTTCATTTTTAAGTAAAAATTTATTTAAAATTACAAGGTTCACTCGTCACAGAGAATCCTATGTCGCTGAAAAACGTTGCTAATGAAAGTTAAAATTACGAGCACTATTTTAGGCTAAGAATCCATGTTCAGGTACTACTATGTATGTCTTAGAAAGATATACGCAGGATTATCCGTGGCGGTTTAATCTTATAATTTTAAAGAAATTCTTCGCTCGCTTACGGCGCATGATTTTGTGTTCTTTTCTTCTGTAGCATCTAGTATGTTAATTAATTACTTTCTTAAGTCGTTGTTCCTATCTCAGATGCCTATTGTAAGAATTGAAATGAAATATAACCGCTTTCTTTTTTTATATTAATTATTTTTGTCAGACATATTTTGGTATGTGTTTTATGAGAGGCGATACAATTTTTTTGAAAATTTGTTGTGATGGAGGGATTTACAAACATTGGTAGTTTTTTTTTTTTGGGGGGGGCGTTTGAGAAGCAAACCCCCTCCCCATTATTCTTAATGTTTTTCTAAAAAAATTTATAAAATTAGAACATTAAATTAAAATCTACCATTAAAATACAATAATAATTATAAAATATAAAACATAAATTTAATAATTGCTTGTTACTCTTACTGCTCACACAATTTCTATAATTAATTGTTTTTTTAATGGTATTCAACTGTCACATAATTTTCTTCTTTTTTTTACGTTCCTCTAGACTGTAAAAATATAACCTTTTTATATATATTTTTTTTTCAAGAATAAGCAGAAATCACACGTAGCCATATGTTACATAAATCTAGAGAATCACATGTAATAATGAACTAATACGAAAACAATGAGTCGTGGTATTGTTCATAATGGAATTTCCAAATGAATAATTACCATATATCCGATCCATATGTGCCGGTTTTATGCTAAAACAACAAATGACTACTTACTAATGATATCTATTTATTAATTTACATTCTTTATAAGTATTTTTGATGTTCCATTCAACGATAAAAAGTAATATCAATAAACAAGTCAGCTGTGCTCTTCTTGGCCAAGTAAACAACAATCCTTGGCCAAGTAAAGCTGCTTCGCTTTACTTGGCCAATGATTGTTTCAAGGACTTCACAAATCGTCAATTTCTTTATTTAGTTGGGAATCTTTATTTAGTTGGCTAAGTAAAGAAAAGCAGTCGCTTTGCTTTACTTGGCCAATGATTGTTACAAGGACTTCACAAATCGTCAATTTCTTTATTTAGTTGGGAATCTTTATTTAGTTGGCTAAGTAAAGGAAAGCAGTAGCTTTGCTTTACTTGGCCAATGATTGTTTCAAGGACTTCACAAATCGTCAATTTCTTTATTTAGTTGGGAATAGATTGTTTACTAATTATACAGCCAACCAGCCTACGCACATTCATCTAATTGCGTGTACTGAAGTGTACTAATGTGATATAGACTAAAAATAATTTAAATCTAAACATTGTTGGATAAATAGCTTCTTGCAAATTAATATGTATTAATTTTTTAATTTAATACAATTATTTATTAATTAATATCCAATGAAATATTGAAATTAAATTTACAAAAATTGAAATAGGATCGATAAAAGAGTAAATATAGTTAGTATTCATTGATTTTTCAGAGGTAAAATATTTTTTACGAGAGTTATTAGGAAAAAATAATAAATTAAAAAATTTAATTCCGTTCACATTCATTAAAAATCTCATCAGGAGGATTTTTGGTAACGTATCCTGACCATATTCAGATTTTTCAATCAACAAACTGAGCTTAAAATACGAGTATCATTTTTTAATTGTTATCAATGCTCTGTCCAAATGTTAATCTTTATATATAAGCCCACACTGTACGATTACTGATTTTTTAACTATAATGTAATTTTTGCTTAAATTTAGCAAATCTTTACATATAAATTCACCTTTTTGAATTTTAATTTACATACTGCCTTATAATTAATAGAAGGCAGTATGTAAATTTGAGGAAAACCTCATTTTACAGGCAGTATTCCCGTGTTATCTTTTTTAATGCGTATGTGCAGTGTCTTTTCAAATAAAAGACACTGTTTTGCTGACTGTGGTTGTCACTGATTCATTTTTCATTACACAACATTGTTTCATAAAACAACGGTTAGAAATATTAGTTATAAGTACAAAAATTTTTATTTGAAAGAATATAAATATCCACAAAGTTACATCGGATAAGATGAAATATAATCTATAAATACATGAAATTGTAATAATAAGTATGCGACTAAAAATTCAATCATTGGATAATAGTAATAAAAATAATTTATGTACAGGTCTACGTGTCTAACCATTGGAAGTATTTATATCAACCACTCTAACTAAATGATCAGAACCCGAATAAGTTTGTGTAATTACCCCACGTTTCCAGTGCATGTGTGCAGAACTTTCGTAGGTAATTAGTACCAAGTCTCCTACTGAGAGATTCCATGATGGATAGTGCCACTTATTTCGTTGTAAGTAATGGAGATAATCCTTGGACTATTGTTTCCAAATTGAATGAATGAATTTTTGAAGTAATTGCCGGGCGATTAATTTTGATTTTTTGATAATTAGGTTTACGCAAGGAAGAAAGTGGGCAACCAATAAGAAAATGTCCTGGAGATAAAGGTTCCGGGTCTCTATGATCTGTAGAAACAGAGAAGATGGGGCGTGAATTACGGCAAGCTGCTATTTGAGTTAAAATCGAATACAACTCTTCAAAATTAAGAAACGCCTGTCCAGTTGCTCATCGTAAATGAGATTTAACACCTTTAATCACGCTCTCCCATAAACCACCAAAATGCGGAAAAGCAGGAGGAATGAATGACCAACTGATTGCTTGTTTAGTTGTAAATGTTTGAATGAGTGATTTGAATTCATTTGATTTGAATAACTGGTATAAATTGTGTAAAATATTTTTAACGGAAGTTAGAACCGTTGTCCGAAATGGTCAATAGCCCAAATGGAAATTTGTAGCGTATGAAAAATGCCATGTCCAACCGGAACTCGAACCCGGTATCTCCAGGTTCAAGCCGAGACGCTACCACTCCGCCACAGAGATCGGTTGTATTGAAACAAATACAATTGATTAATTTTTATTCAACAGTTACGAAAAATTACAATTTTAACTTAAAGCTGAATTTTTCATCAAATTTTGTTGATTTTAATAATTGGTACATTAAGTTTTAAAATTATTTCTTGATTTTTAACTGTTATTTTTAGTGTTTACAAATAATTTTAATAAAAATATTAGAAGAAATCTATTTTCTTCAGAAATTTTAAAACTGAATTTTTTAAACATAATTCACACGAATTTAATACAAAATTTTTATAGTGTAATATGTTCATATTTTAGTACCCTTAAACTTTTTTTTAACTGAAAACACCTTTTATCTCAGAAATATATATCAGAGGTACATCATACTGACGCAGTACTAAGCTATTTTTTTAAATCGATTAATAACAAATACCATAACGTGTTTAAACGAATTATTGTTATGTAAATGAATATCCATAAGAACTAATGTAAAGGTTGACTGAAAAACATTTATTTAATAGCTAAAATTGTTTTTTATTTTATGAGAATGAACAATTTCAGAAATTTCCATTTTTAGTGAGAGTAAGATTGTTATATTATCTGTATGTGCATAACTACGTTATATGTTTTATTTACATAATAGATAAATAATACATAAAATAATACTAGAAAATACAGAAACACTGTAATAAGAGAACATTCTTATAACACTGACGTAAACTTAGCGCTATCACGAAAATTTTTCTTCGTGAGGGTGAAATTATTACAAAAATCTGATGTGGACACCACATAACTTCCTTGTAAGCTTATTAAATTACATATATACATTTTTTTTTAATGAAAAGTACAAACAGTTTATTTCATTAATAACTTCTGATTTTTTTTTACAATCAGATGTTAATAATTATTAATAAATCAATATATTTAAATAAATTTCAAAAAAAAGTTAAAAAAAGGAGATGAAGTCGGATAGAACCGATATCCCTTCTCCTTGTAAAATCCAAACATTTCATTAATTAAAAGTTTATTTGCAATAACTCCGGAATCAATGAAAATAAGCACTACTTACGATATATTGTTAAAAGCTCTCAATGAGGGCTTATTACTGGAGTTAAGAAAAAGTCCAAAATCCAATTTTTGGGAGGATTTTGGATACTTTTGGTTCAGTCGACTGCAATCAGAAGGGGAAGTGCACAAATAGATTTTAACAACAGTCCTAAATCCAAAATTTCGACATACTACGGCTAATCGTTTTTGAGTTACGCGAGATACATACATACACGTACGTGCAGACGTCACGCCAAAACTAGACAAAATGGATTCAGGGATGGTCAAAATGGATATTTCCGTTGAAATCTGAGAACCAAAATTTTTCGCTGTCACAATACCTCATTTACTTCGTACAAGGAAGTAAAAAGCACATTGATTTTTTCTTGTTTGCATCAGTTGATTAAAATTTCGTGTCATTTCGATTAAATATTATTTTTAATTTTTTTTATTGTTTGTTTTTAATATATAATATTTATTTCAGTACTGCAATATACCATGTTTGATTAATTAATCAAAAAGCCGACCCCTGTGGCTGAGTATGTAGCGGCTAAGAATTTCTTGCGGAAGTCCCCGGTTCGAATCCCGGACAGGTATAGCATCTTTTCATATGCTACCAACTTCCACCGGGCTATTGACCATAGATGTTCAAGCCCGTTGTTTCACAACAAAAAATAAAACTGTTATTCTTCATTTATTGGATTAAGCAGCTTTTCCTGTTTCGAGATCATCTTCTCCTCGGATTTTAAATTCCTTTAATCAATTGGTAATATAATGCCGGATAGATTAAATGACTCCCATAGACCTCAACATGAGTTCATTATTTAACATAATTGTTTAACCTTTTCTTTCAAGGAAAGACGTTTTTACTTCTGACTAATAATATCGCTTCTTATTTTATCCTTCAAAGTGCTGCCCTTTACCGCCCTAAGGAATTTTTTATTTATGCAGCCCTAATTAAATCATATCTCATGGAATTTCTTTTTTATAAAAAATAATACTTAATTTTACCTCAGGATAGAACTGTACCCAAGAGTCATAATGCCTACACTTATGGATGATATCGTCTACATATATATATATATATTGTAAATAATTTCGGAGAGGTACAATAGCAACGTCTAAAACTTTTATTAACATTTTTAAATATAGAAATGAAAAAAAAATTAAATAAAAAAACAATCACTTTTTTTTTGTTGACATAATTAAATATCTACAAACTGTTCCCTCAGAGCAATGAATAGATGTATGGAATGTTTATAACCGACTTGAATGAGAGAAAGTCCAGAGGTACGTAATTAATCCCTCTACATTCCGTTTATTCTTGCCAGCCAGCATCCTGTAACAGCTGCTAATGAATGATAATGAAATTAATTATCTCATAATTCAAAACGGGACTCGATCCCATAAAATTCAAATGAAAGACAGACCATACCACTCCGTCACAGAAATCGACATGATAAAATTTAAAAACATTTATTTTGTAATTACGTAAATATTTATTGTAAATACGTAAACCCTTCCTAGAGGTCTTTAAAAATTTATCAGAATATGATATCTGTGAATAAAATATGCAAAATTCCTCTTGATACATAAATAAATTTATTAAAATTTAACATTAAATTATTTTAAAATACGTTTTCTTAATCACTTGATTTTACGCTATAAAATAGTATAATAAGTTTGGTTAAAATTATCATAACTATTCTAAGGAAAAAAAGGAATATATTGCCTAGGCTATTCATAAAATATAACACAGAAATAAGGAGAAATATTTTAGAGTAAATCTAGTAGAAGGAATAATGGTAAATCTAAACTGGATCAGTAAGCTGTTAATTGTTTGAAACATAATATTCATAGTCATATTATTTTATCACAATAAACGCATAATGTTTTGAGTTAAATTATATCAATCAGTTTGAAGTAAAATGTGTTAGATGGATACTTGTAAATCCTGTAAAGTTCAGTCGATAATTAAATTAACGAAAACATGTGTAATAAATTTACACTTCAATGAAAATTAAACTAAACCCAAAGGTATAGCCCATCAAAAACTACTTTTATTTTACAAACGGCAATTTTTGAAATTTTCAATCTTTAAAACGGCATCTATTTTAAACAATTTTTGATTAATTTAATATTTCAAAACAATATAATTATTTACAAGCTGTATAAAAAATTATTCAATTTCATTACAAAAGGAGAAAGGAGCAACTATTATTTTATAAACCAAAATAATATTCTAATAATAAAATAATTATTTTATATATATATATATACTGTGGATTCTATTGAAAATAAATACGATTATGTAATACTTTTTTGTAAAAAAAAAAAAATCTGATATTTGGAAGATTCGAGCCGCAACTACTTGTATCGTTCATCCATAATTCAAAAAACTGAAAACGCGTGCACTAATTTAAGTAGTCTAGGTTAGCTACAAAATATACTGTAAATACAATCAATTTTCGGTCTTTAGTTTCCTAGGACGGTCCTAACCCCATAATTTAATAGTCATATGTTTAGTAATTTTCTGAACTTTCTAGAAGCAAAGTTTCCATTTTATATAGGCAATTATTAAATATATTTGTGTACAAAGGCTCAAACCTTCGGAGAAAATTTAAAATGACAGTAGAGCCTAACAATCGTTTATGAATAAATAGAATTTGAAAATGTATATTTCATTATTTTCTAAGGTAGCTGTAAACTGTCAGCCTACAAATTTCAGCGAGTAGCAAAGTTCAGAGGTATTTTTGCTGAAATAAATATAACTTGAAAACGCTTCGTCCGATTTTCACAATTGAAAAACTTGAATAAAAATACGGTATTAACAAAATTTCATTTGTCATTTGTGGAGCTACATAAAACGTGATTTCATCAGAGATTCAAAAATCGATTAAAAGTTTTTTTTTTTTAAATAAATATTTTCAACAACTACAAAAATGATTGAAATATCCCAGTAGAAAATGACTGTGAGAGAGTTCAACCGCAGTACAATACGTGGTATAACGATCCTCCCTTAATATATATTTTATCTACTGGTATTATTTTTACCACAATTCCAGGAGGGAGGTACCCATCATTATTTCTTTGGTATTATATATAGTTTTCCTGCTTTTCCGTAGAACTTAATGGAAAATACGAAATAAAATCTTCCTTTATTTCAAGTCATTAATTAATTTTTTATTAAATTAACTACATAACAGTAATCAATATTTTGAATTACATTTTTGTAAGGAACTTTATATATATGTTTACTGGCATCAAAATAATTTTTAAAATTATGTGCAATGAAAAGTAAAACTTAATGTAATAATTTACATTTCAATTTTACGATGTAACTAAAGTTACAAAGACTGGAAAAGAGTTAGTTAATTACCTCACCGGGAGTAACAGAAAAGTACCAAAGGTACAGTAGATCAGTAACTTGGCCACCATTAATTTTAAGCAGCTTAACTAACACGGCTTAAATTTATTACAAATAAGTAACTTAATATTTATAACATCATATTAACTGAAAGTTGTTTCAAAACTTCAGATAAATACGCCCAACTTGTCTCTTATACTTTCATTAAATATGTTTTTCATTACGATATAATATAAATAATTAATGCTACTTATTTCTGTTTAAAAAAAAATTGAAAAACGCTAATTATGACACAAGAACTCTAAATAGTGTATATTAAATGAGTACACCAAGGACACAAGTACATTAAACGAGTTATCAATGAAAAATCTAGGTCACGAGAACATTATTTGGTGGCCGATCACGTTATAAATAATTATTGTTCTTTCAGTAATTAATTCATTTCTAACTCAGATTATTACATATTACATGTTTGTATAATATATTTGAGTATTATTGTTTGATTTAATGCAATTGCTATTTATAGATTTTATATGTATGAATTTTTATGTTTGGACGTCCCCTTCGGTCACGTGACAATTATTTTGTGACCGATCAAATCAGTATTCACATTTTATGTTAATAATTTTTAGTTCTAAACGACGTTGGTTTCCTTTCAGTATTTGTTATGATTAAAATGTTACTCATTTTTATAATTTTAAATTAATCTTTTTTTTAAATCTGCAGCTGGCACAGGTGAGTTTGTTATGATTTTAATAAATTTCTATTGGAATTCTAACTACGATAAGTTAATACAATTTATTTATCTCTTGTCTTAGCGTTATTTTTTTTTTTTAATTTTTAAAAAGTTAGTTTTTCCGCCATTTTGGGATTTTATACTTGATTTTTAAAATTGACATTTGCATATTTTATGAATATTAGTGGAGCTTTTATTAGTATGTTTAAACCAACTTTATAGTTTAGACGTTATTGATTAATGATTATTACAAAATTTCTATTTTGGCGGCCATTTTGAGGTACACCCGACGGCCGATCGAGACCATTCGTGTATTTTTATAATTCTTTAATGATGCTTATTTCGAATCCGAAATTAAAACTAATATCCGAGACAAAAAGTGTTCACACACGCATGTGTGATGAATTCAATAACGAACTGTTCGTTGTTAATGCAAAGTATCAGTCTATAAAAATAATCATATTTTAAAAGAAGTTTAGATCAGTGTTTCTCAACACAACTGACACTGCGGATCGCGTAGAAAATTACATACCAAACTGAAAAAAGGGCAGGTTTTTTTTTATAATTCGCGGACTAATTACCTATAACGTTCAGATAGTACTCTTAGTAAACTCTTAGTACTCTTACTAAAACTTAGTACTCTTACTAAACTCGCAGTTTTACGGTAAGCAGTGTTCGGTGTTCAGTTGTGTGCGTTATTATTGCCATTAAAAATATGAGTAATAATGTATATAAAGGTTGTAAAACTATGAAATATAAATATAAAGACGTTCACGGACTATTAAAATTTTTCTGCAGGCTACCGGTTGAGAAGCATTGGTCTAGGATTTCTTTTAAATCAATTATGACATAACAAAAATAACTTTTTCACAAGCTCAATTGAAATAAAGTTTTTATTTTTATATTAATTTTTATAAAATTAAAACTAAATTTAAAAAAAGTAAATTCTTTCTATTCTTTTAATCTGTAAACGAAATTTTATTTCCATAAAATTTTTAAATGTAAATAAATTTAATTTTAATATTAAAATAATTTTTAAATAAAGTTGTCATTTTAATATCTATTAAAACTACTGCCACAAAGTGAAAACTCAAGTGTAGTACAAGCTTTTTTATTTTGAATACGAAATATTACACACGATTTTTGATAAAGAATGAAAACAAAATGTTCTTTATATTTTTATTTAATTTCAGTTATGAAAAGAAGTATATACAACCTTCAAAAATTAAATTATTAAAACCAGCTTCACATGTTAATTACAGTATAACTGAATTTAGTTTTAAAAATAATAAATTAAACGATTTTAACAAAGACGTTCTTTTTTAATTCATGAAAGATGCTTGTGAGATTAGATTTCCTAACTTAGCGAAGCTAGTAAATGACTGTTAACTTAATACATTAGAAAGGGTGTGTTTTTAGTCGGTTAATTAGTTGAGTGGGGATATATAATTTAAAGAACAGTATCTTTGTATTATTAAAATAATTTTTTTAATAATAATAATATAGGCCTTGACTAACTGTTTAATTTAACTTAACGTATAACTAAGGAATATTGATTCATGCCGGTCAGTTTTAATTGCTTGTTACTGTTTGCTGTCTTAATTTTCATTATGAACATTATCGTAACGATTGCGTAAAGCAATAATAATAATAATTTATTTACATAGCAAAAATAGCCTTACGCCCTCTTGCTAGTTGATAGTGAATTTTGAAGCGTGTGAAAACTGCCATGCCTGACCGGGATGCGAACCCGGGACCTCCAAGTGAAAGGCCCCGACATTACCACTCCACTCCGCCAAATAATAATAATAACATTTATTGAAATCACAAAAAGAAAATAAAAACAGTTTTCACAATAATATGAATTCTTTTATAACAAATACGATTATCTTTGGAGTAATATTAACTGCGTAAAGAATAGTTGTCAAAAGGCTTAGCTAGTGTTAATTAACAGCTATTCTTCTTTTTTTCTTTTTATTAATTTTTGTTTATAGAGTTTTTTTTTAGCCGCTGTGGACTACTATTTTACGACTAGTGTTGAAGTTGGCTGTAGGATGATTTATATGGGGCTGAAGTTTGCGAATATAAACGGGTAAAATAATTGGAATACGTTAAAAATATTTTCTTAAGATGATATTTCGGCTTCCTTGTAATACCCCTAATTGTACCTTACATTTTTCCCTACAACAGGTTATCCTAACTATTAAAGTAAATTGTAGCGGACAGAGACGTGGGAACGCCAAAGAGTGGATATTATTTGAAACATAAGGTTAGATATTGTGCTAGGGGTATCACGATACATATGATAAATTAAATTTAAATTTGGGTGAACTGGACTACATAAATGATTTAAATAACGGAAATTTGATTTATACAATGTTCAGAGCAAATGGCTGGCTACCAAACAGCGGGCCGTAAAGGGAGTTTGAGACTAACGTGTATCGTATGTAACGCTCAACAGGAGGTAACCGCTGATTATCGGGTATATCGTCTGATTCGGAAGAAATAAATTAAAACAGCAGGATACCATTTGTATATTGAGTGGAGAAGACTGAATTAAATGTCCGGGACGCACCAAAATTTAGAGGGCAGTGGCTCGAGAAGTTTAATTTTTAATTAGGAAAATCCAATATTTTTTTGATTTTATACGATTTGGCGAAATATATTGAACATTATTAATCGTGAATTTTGTTTTCCTTTTTCTTGTATTCTTGAAACCGAGAGCACGGTCACGCTAAAGGAGTGGTATATTTTTATGTGATCATTTTGTTATAATTTTATCCTATGTCAATAAACAAACATTTATTATTAGTAATATTCAGTCGCCTATTTAGTTTCTTTTTCTTTCACGTATACTTCATCATTACCCGGTGTTCTTATTTTCTTTCTTTCGCCCAGGTGTAATTCTTCGTATTTTTTATCTTTCGCGAAAACCTTTGGTGTTTTGCGATTTCTTTCTCAGCAGTGAACGTTCTTTGATGTCTTTTTGTGTTATTTGTAGTTCTTTCATGTCTGTTTCAGTTTTACTGATCAGTTGTTATTTATTTTTAGATTTATTTCAATAAAATGTTTTCATAAATTATATTTATCTCACTTTTTTTTATGTCCAAACCTACTCGTATTTTAATCATATAAAGGTACAATAAACCGGTTACTATTGATCCAAGTTAACGATTAAAAGTACGGTATGAAAACTAACATAATTTTAAATTAAATCAGTTAAAATTTATAGTCGTGTAGCACATGAAACACAGTCAAAAAACAAGCTAAGTAAAACGGCTCGAGAAAAAAAACACCCAACATTTGCAAGAGCAAAGCCAAATAAGTAAATACACATAATATATATTTTTTTTTTTCACGAGTCGGCCTTCTAAGAACCACGCAAAATCGTTTCCATATTTCGTTCATTACTTTACTGCGATTTTCTTTTCTCTCTTTAGATGTTTTGAGTCTTACTACCACATCAATCTTTTTGTTGTATACTTCTCTAAATTTATTTTTATCAAGGCAGTACTTTTTTATATATCTCTTTAGTTCTTCTCTTAGTTCTTCTTTAATTTGATATATCTACCTGAACTTTTTGCGATGTCAAAATTTGTTTTTGTTTAATCGTTGTGGATCAATTCGGATCAAGTGACCCAATAAACTTAATCTTCTCTTTAAATGGTTGTTTCTAAACCTTCTTTATCTTTATATAATTTCGCTGTTTGAATTTAATCTAAACATTTTTTTCTCTTTTTAGTATGTCCTCTATTTTAACTACATTATGTGTTTAATCTCATACTGGTTTATCACTGGGTTATTTTTTTTTTTATAGATATCTTTCAACATATATAGTTTTTCTAAACTAATCTTTCAGTTTTCTAATAATATTTTATAAAAACCATTCTTCAGGATAATTTTACCCGTATTTAATTTTTTTAACTAATATTATAATATTAATATTAATATTATATTAAATTTATTAATTTATAAAAATATAAGTAATAATTAAAGAAGTTATTATTAATTTATAAGTATATTAATTTATTTTGTTGTATACTAATCATTATAACAGTATGTTAAATTTATTTTTATTAGTGTGGATTATTTTTGTTTTTCAATTTGGTAATTTAAAATATATATTGAGTTTCGCCCATTCATCTATTTCTTTGATTCTCTATTTATTTATTTATTATTTATTTTTTGGGCGTTAACATTATTGGAGACTGTTAGAAAATATACTGGAATAATACGAAGATTGACGTTTGCAAACAGTTAATTTTGAAAAGAATGTGGTGTAAGTGTTTGTTACTGCTGAACAAGTATTGTACGGTGTATTTTTAAATTCAAAATCATTTATGTATTTACTTATGTGTAGTATTTTCTTGACAAATAATTGCCTCAAATTAGGTACTTTAAATTCTTCAAATAAGCGTGTACCGAGATATAACCTTAGTCTACCAAGAGCTGCTCTGATTTAATATTTTTTGGAGAATAAATATTTTATTAAGATGGGTATCATATGTTCCTCCCCATATCTCGATTCCATATTATAGAAGTGAATGAGCATATGTAAAATACCTATAATTCTTATTATTTTAAGATCTTTAATTCTGTAAAAAAGTATGTATAAGGTATTTTAGTCTTGATGTTAAATACTGTAAGTGGACATTCCATTTCATATGATCGTCCGATATTATTCCGAGGTATTTTATCTATCGACCGACAACGACAGTTAGTGTTTATCGATTCGCTATTATTTACTGAACGTGTATGTAGTTTTAGTAGAAATTCAGGACGGGGTTACCTGTTTCAGTAGGCGAGAACGACATATATTTTGTCTTATTTAGGTTGAGCGTAAGAATATTGCTTTCAAACCAAGATTTTACCATAAATTATCCACGGGTAGCACTCTTATATACTTCATCACACGTCTCGCCCGAAAAAACCAAAGCTGTGTCATCAGCGAAAGATAATATGGTACCGTTAGAAAGGTTCAGTTTTAAAAGATCGTTGATATATATTAGAAAAAGTATTGAAAAGAACAGTACCTTGTGGTAGTCCTAAGTTTGTGAATTTTCTGTTATCACTGACATTATTTAGTCACAATTTGAGTTCTACCTTTAAGGTAGTTTTCAATCAGTTCTTTTACTGTCCCTCGTATATGGCAGTTATTCATTTTAAGTATTATAATTTTTTACTTTTTACTTTTTTACTTTTATTAAAATTATTGTTTATTATTCTAGTTAAACGTAAAACTGCATTCTTTTGTTGATTTTCCAGATTGAAAGCCGTACTGATTTCTATTTATAAAATTATTTTTATTAAAAAAATTTATTATTCGGTTTTTTAATATTTTTTCAATTAATTTGTAAAAGTTACTTAACAGACTTATCGGTCTGTAATTTTCCGGGTTGTTTTTATCTCACGATTTATAAATTGCGATTATTTTGGCTATTTTAAATTTATTAGGAAAATATTCTTCTATAAAACAACTATTATTTATGATGTGTTCAAGTAGTTTTACTATATAGTTACTTGTTTCTGTTAAGTAAGAAGCATTAAAGCTGTCAATTCCAGGTAATGAGTTATTTTTTAAATGTTTTATTACGTTTAATATTTCAGTAACATTTGTTGTGTTAAGAAACACGCTATTAACAGAGGGTGAGGTTAACGAAAGTGGTAGATTTAAGTTATATGTATTTTTATTTAAGCTATGTATTTATTTAAATTAGAAGGTTGTGAAAATTGTGTTTACAATTTTCGATTGTGCAATTTCATTTTTCATATCTAATATTTCATTAATACATTCCCATGTTTTCTTAATATTGTTTTTATTTAGTTGGAACTTGCTGTTTTAGTGGTTTATTTTTATGTGATATTTTAATAATCTGTTTATGTTTATTTAAGTAGTCAGTAAGTTTATTAATAATTTCATTATTAATGTATTTATAGAATCAGAGTTATTTTTGCATACCTCGTTCCAATTTTCTCTACCTGAACTAGAATTAAGTTCATCATAATTTATTTTATTGATAATATTATCGGTTGTTGTTTTATCTTTTCAAAGTTTGTAAGCTTCATATGAAATGAAGTATTTATATGAAGTATATGAAATGAAGATTTAAATCAGTTAATTTATTATTAACCCTTATTCTGGTATAATAAAAAATTTCTCAAAACTTTGTTGTACTCATCGATAAGAAAGTAATTGATTATTTATTATATTGTGTAGGTGATTTTACATAAATTATAGTTTTATTTATTTATTGGCTTTGTCAGGTAAGGATCTCAAGCTCACTAAAAATACATGAAACTTAAGGATACATGAAGAACATGACACGAATAATTTTCATTGTTTAATAAATAAATTCCGCGCTTCTTCAGGTGACCCCAATTCAAATTTAATCATATTGCATTTTGGTAGGGATATTCTTTAAACCACTGAGAATTTAAATATTAATATTATTTTATCATAAGATTAGCCCTTTCTTCTACATACTTGGATAAAAAAGTAAACCTCTCTTGTATATGCAAATGCTTAAACCTGAATTGTTAGAATTGCCTGCTTGTGTAGTATTGTTAACTATAATATTAGCATGTGTCGTAATTTCACTGTGCGTTAATTGTCGGATAATCTAATAAAGAGTATAAACATTAGAATAATTCAGCATGTCGCACAGTGACAATTCAGCATACATTAGATTTCAAATAGTATAGATGAAAGAAATTTAATCTACGTCTAATACTGCAGTATGTAGAATATAATCTAACCGTAAAAATTTAATATCATTACGTAAACACAAATTATATTGAAAAATTTTAATAATAAAAAAAACTCTAAAAAAAATTTTGTTTTTAAACTTTGTGTAGATTTGTCAAGGAATCCTGGCTTGTCCTACTAGACAATTACTACACTATGCTCAATTTTCACGAAACGGAGACACAGATAAGGATCAGGACCCCAGTTGGAAGGCCGTGAATCTTGAAACACTGAGAGGCCGACCGAAGGACTTTTACGAAAACAGGGACGCATTAACCCAACCAGGAGTCACTTTTCGGCAATTCTTTGCAATATTGTTTCAAATTTACACTTTTCGACCACAGGATTTTCGTTTTTATTCACTCTGCGACCGATATATCACGCAAATATTCCGTAATTACTTAAATATTTCGTTATTTAACTTCGCGAACTGTCACCTCAGCAATTATCAAGCTGTCGCCATTTTATTGGTTTTCTTTTCCACTGCCTAGCCAGTCTGTTCGGTTCAAATAATTTACGTTGATCGCTGACGTCGCCGCCAGTCAGCCAATTAAAAATAAGCAAGTGAAAATACTTATGGTAAACAAGTATTAAATTACAACTGTCAAATTCGAATTTGCCAACCTCAGTGGCTGATAGCATTTCGACATTTTGTACGGAGATCCCAGGTTCGAATGCCGCTCAGGCATGGCATCTTTACATACGCTACGAATTCCCATCGGGGTAATGACTATAGTTGTATGCACGCGCTTTCATAAAAAATTCCAATTAAAATTTAAAAAATTGAGCTGATTAAAAAATTTAAAAAAACTGTAATATTGTAAATAAATAATATTATTAAATAAGTAAGCAAAAATAAAAACGGATTTTAGGTAAGTAAATTAATAAATTAAGGAAATTATTAAGCAGTAAAACATTATGAAACAAACTAAACGCAAATAAAACGTAATAAACTATTGTTTATCACAACAATTTGTTTAAAACGTAACAATTTAACAAACCAATATTAAATTAACCAACAAACTAACAGTAAGCAATAAATAAACAATACGGTGCATCTTAATTTATTTTAAATCGTAAACTAATATTATAAATTTGTATCCAAAATTATATTTAATCTTAATTAAACGAAGTTAACGAGCTTCAGTTTAAGATAGCTTTAACTTTTGGGTTAGACATTGTTGATATTACGAACGAAATGAAAAGACGTTACCTTCTTTTTCTGTTTAGCCCTCGGAACCACCGTAATTATTACTTCAGAGGATGTAAATGAAGTGTAGTCTTGTACAGTCACAGGTCGACCAATCCTGAGATGTGTGGTTAATTGGAACCCAACCAACAAAGAACACCGGTATCGACGATTTAGTACTCAAATCCGTATACTAGATCGTTACCTCCTATCTCATCATTTCTCTCCCGCCCCAAACGCAGTCCCGAGAGATGCCTCTGAGCTCCTGGGTTCAGGAGTCACCGAGCTTCATCACTGCAGTCCATCCACACGATCGTGGACAAACTGCGATTCCACAGGGTGCTGTTCATCCACCCCTGGATCGTAGGTCCATGTCTTTACCTAAATTTGTAAAGACGCTCTTGAATATTGAATATCTAGGTCTTGAATCAAGCAAATCAGCTGTCCTCGCCTCTAGTTCTTTAGTAGGTATAATGCATCTACCCATCCTAGAGATGGTGTTCCAAGACTCATTGTCCATAGCATCCTTTGAACTATATTGTCGTACATACAGACATACACTGTCACTAGCTCTTCTGCGTTGCAGCAGGTATTGTCTGAAACAGCCGTGGCCCGTCAGAAACTGAGGGAACTCGTAGCGGAACTCATCAAACACCCTTAGAACCCACGGCTTAACCGGGAATTAAGCGTCGTGTCCACACTCCTTTAAACGCTGTATACCAGCTATCCTGCCATCGTTCCAGCAGGACATCGTACGACTGTCTTCTACCTGCTTCTGCGTATGTCTCACATCTCATTTTTGCAAGCAATCCCAGCGGGGGCAATCCTGGTATCACAAAAGCAACACCTAGGAGCACACACCTGTGCGTCCTCGCCAGTCTCTCTTTGTTGCGCTTGATGGCGATAGAGCGCCACCAGGCTGGAACGGCATACATAAGCGAAGACACGACGGTGGTCGCCAGTAAACGGCGCTTTGAGGCCCGAGGGGCATTCTGCGATGACATAATGATGTTTAGACTTTTTATCATCCTTTCTGCCTTGTTGCATACATTGACTATGTGCTCGGTGTATCAACCGTTTTTCTGGAGGATAACTCCTAAGTACTTGATGTTATTCGCTTCTTCTATAGCATGACCGTTGATGGAAATATTGAACGGTTCTAGCACTCTTCTACCCGTAAAGGCAATACACCGGAATTTTTCCGTAGACAGTTGCAGACCCCTTGACCTCAACCACTCCTGCATAGTGTCGATGCCCGCTTACACCCTCTCCCGCACCTCCAAGACCGTCCTTCCCTCTACGAGGACTGCAAGGTCATCTGCATAAGCCAGCACCTGAACGCCGACAGGAAACTCCTTCTGAAGGAGTTCATCTATAATCACCAGCCACAACAACGGCCCCAGAACAGAGCCCTGCGGAACTCCACCGTGCATTTGAAAATGTACTGTTTCTTCCTGTGCTTCCACCAGACATCCTCTGTTGGACAAGTAACATTCAATTTGCCTACGCAGGTACGGGCTGAGGCCCCTAGCCGCAATTGCGTCATTAATATGACCCCAACCAATAGCCCCGAACGCGTTTTTTATGTCTAGTGATAGCATCAGTGGAATTCTCCTGGTTCGCCAAGTGCCTCTCTTCACCTCGTCGGCCTATCCCGAAATTCGGCAGATAGCCTGCACGGTGGATCGCCCCCGCATAAACCCGTACTGGTTAGGACTGATTCCGGCTCCCTCTTCTAGTTCTTTGATGATGCGGCGAGCCAGCATCTTTTCTACTAGCTTCCCCGTCATGTTAAGGAGGCTCAGGGGTCTATCGGTTATATCTTCTTCCGAAGAGGTGCCTTTAGGTAGGAATACCACTCTGGCCTCCTTCCAGCAATCGGGGAAGTCTCCGTTCTCCATCCCATGGCTGGCAATCTCGAGCATCTCCCAGGGAGCCTTCTGAACCAGCCCCTTGATCACTGCCGCGGGAATCTTGTCCGGGCCAGGGCTCTTTTTGGTTGCCAAACTCCTCGCCACAAGTTGTAGCTCTTCCATGGTGAATCTTCTATTGTCGCAAGGTGTGGATCTCACGATATCAGGCACTGTATGCGGGAACAACCTGGCTACCTCCCTTGCAACACTGGTCTTATTGAGGATAGGCATACGTCTCCCGAACTTTTTGGTCACAATACGATATGCCTGGCTCCAGGGATTGCTGTCAAGCTCTTCGCAGAGCCTGATCCAGCAATCCTTTTTACGTCTCTTAATAGCCTTATTGAGCGTTCTTCTTGCCTCGAGGTATCTATTGGCTATTTCCTGGTACCCTTCTCTATTATTTCTAAGAATACGTTGTTTCCTTCTCCTAAGGGACTGGAGCTCTTGTCTCATTGCTTCAATTTCAGCAGTCCACCAATATACGGAGCGCCTACTTGTATTGATAGCTGCCATTCTGTCCATTTCCTGCTTTATTATATTAGATAAAGCCTCAGGTGATTGTTGATGTCTATCAGACAGTCTACTTGCAGTCCTGTTGACGATTTGCTCTATTTGTACTGATGAGAATCTCGGTGGGGGGGAGTGCACTTCACGCCTGAAATCTACGTCTTTCAGATCCAAGATAGTGGCGCGGTGATCGCTCGCTATATCTTCTGAGAGAACCATCCACTGGTACTGATTCCTCCTCCACCTACAGTCCAGGATGGTGAGGTCAAGCACCGATCGATGACCTCTCGCTACGTACGTGGGCGTATCGTCATTAATGCAGATGCAGCCGGCAGTTTCCAGGAGATCGGCAAGGATCTGTCCCCTCCTGTTGGTGTGTCGACTGCCAGCCGCCACCATTTTGCTGTTAAAATCACCCAACATTACGATCCTCTTGGTTGAATTGGTAATCACACCTTGTAAAGTGTCGATGAAGTTAGTAAAGTCCGCGATCGCAATGTTGGGCGAAATGTACACACCCACGAATAGAGTTGTTTTGGTCTCAGCAGACACCACGCCACTACCTCTAAACTTGAAATTCCATTGTATACTATGACTTACATCCATAATGGCAACATCTCCCGACATATCAACAGTCCATCCAAGTTTGGCAGCTTCATATTTATTGGGTTCGGTGACCACAAGGAGGTCTACGTTCTTGTCTGCAACAACACGACTAATTAAGTCGTGAGCGAGAATAATCCTATTGGCATTCGCTAAATAAATAATATTATTAAATAAGTAAGTAAAAATAAAAACGGATTATAGGTAAGTAAATTAATAAATTAAGTAAATTATTAAGCAGTAAAACATTATGAAACAAACTGAACGCAAATAAAACGTAATAAACTATTGTTTATGACAACAATTTGTTTAAAATGTAACAATTTAACAAACCAATATTAAATTAACCAACAAACTAACAGTAAGCAATAAATAAACAATACGGTGCAACCTAATTTATTTTAAATCGTAAACTAATATTATAAATTTATATCCAAAATTATATTTAATCTTAATTAAACGAAGTTAACGAGCTTCAGTTTAAGATAGCTTTAAGTTTTGGGTTAGACATTGTTGATATTACGAACGAAATGAAAAGACGTTACCTTCTTTTTCTGTTTAGCCCTCGGAACCACCGTAATTATTACTTCAGAGGATGTAAATGAAGTGTAGTCTTGTACAGTCACAGGTCGACCAATCCTGAGATGTGTGGTTAATTGGAACCCAACCAACAAAGAACACCGGTATCAACGATTTAGTACTCAAATCCGTTTACTAGATCGTTACCTCCTATCTCATCATTTCTCTCCCACCCCTCCTCCGAGCCAGACCAGCGATTAACCAAACGCAGTCCCGAGAGATGCCTCTGAGCTCCTGGGTTCAGGAGTCACCGAGCTTCATCACTGCAGTCCATCCACACGATCGTGGACAAACTGCGATTCCACAGGGTGCTGTTCATCCACCCCTCGATCGTAGGTCCATGTCTTTACCTAAATGTGTAAAGACGCTCTTGAATATTGAATATCTAGGTCTTGAATCAAGCTAATCAGCTGTCCTCGCCTCTAGTTCTTTAGTACGTATAATGCATCTACCCATCCTACAGATGGTGTTCCAAGACTCATTGTCCATAGCATCCTTTGAACTATATTGTCGTACATACAGACATACACTGTCACTAGCTCTTCTGCGTTGCAGCAGGTATTGTCTGAAACAGCCGTGGCCCGTCAAATATGGCAATACAAATATGTATTGCGTCTTGTTTATTTATTGTCTCCATAACACCCATCCTCTCACATTCACCAGCGACTCTGTCGTGAGAGCCTGTGGAGGGGAAACATCACTTAGACTTAGTGATGACATCACTAAGTCTAACCGCCACTGTCTCACTCTTAAGCATCCTTCCAGAGAGACTCTCTTATAAATCAATGCTGTTGCACTGTGCCAGCAAAGTCAACTACTATAAGGTGAAACTCTATCACTAAAACAGGTGAAACTCTATCTTTTACAGGTGAAACTATCACTGAAACTCTCCAAAAAAAAATTTCCAATGTCCGCCATGAAACGCCGGTACCAACATGAGTAGAGCTCATAGAGGACAGATCAATACTAGAAAAAGAGTTCCCTGTATGAAAGATAGGAACGTCTTCGTTTACACAATCCAGGTCAAGGACACTGACAAAAATCGCTTAAATGAATGCCTTGGACATTACATTGCCGTCCAGGGACATTGTATTGAAAACACCCAGTAAACTAACCTCCTTCCCCGGATCCTTGGAATACAATAATATAGTCGATCAAGGAAATCAAGATAGGTCTTCACATCGGTATTGGGGGAATGGTAGCAAGAAATAACCACCATCTCCCCGTTATTAACCCTTCTAAGTGAAATAACTTCCGCAGCTTCACTGGCAGTCACCCGGTCCTTCATAGTTTTAAGTAAGTACGTAGTTTGAGTTGAAGGCTCAATAATTGAGCCTTCAACTCGGTCTCTAATAATCTGGCCTTGCTTTGCCTTAACCTCCTTTAATTAACATTAAATATACAAATTACACTCAATAAGTATGTAATTTAAAATATTGGTCACTATTTCAAATAAATTACGTGGACGCCAGTCGAAAAGTACCAACAATTGAGCTGATAAAAAAATTAAATAAAATTGCAATATTGCAAATAAACATAATAAAAATTGAGGCGTAGTACGAGATAAAAAATTAAGCAAAACTTCAGTTTTAAGCAAAAAACGAGCGAAATGATTGTATGAATTATATTATAGTAAACAGCCGAAATAGGATTATGATCATGTTTTTAAAAACCATTGGTTGAACAAAAATACGTGATATCAACCCCCAAAAGTGTTTGTGAAGCCCTTTGTATCTTCTTCGCAAAAAATTGATTACTCGAAAAAAAAAAGATATCAAAATGTGTCTGACAAAATGAACAGATATCAAGAAAGAAAGCGATGAATTTCATTTCCATTCTTTTAATAGGCCTGTAGGATATGAACAACGTCTGAAAATAATTAACATGCTAGATGCTTAGGTAGAAAAGGACAAAAAACCACCGCCTTTTCTCAGATTAAGTAAAGTCTTGTTCATTTTTAAGTAAAAATTTATTTAAAATTACAAGGTTCACTCGTCACAGAGAATCCTATGTCGCTGAAAAACGTTGCTAATGAAAGTTAAAATTACGAACACTATTTTAGGCTAAGAATCCATGTTCAGGTACTACTATGTATGTCTTAGAAAGATGTACGCAGGATTATCCGTGGCGGTTTAATCTTATAATTTTAAAGAAATTCTTCGCTCGCTTACGGCGCATGATTTTGTGTTCTTTTCTTCTGTAGCATCTAGTATGTTAATTAATTACTTTCTTAAGTCGTTGTTCCCATCTCAGATGCCTATTGTAAGAATTGAAATGAAATATAACCGCTTTCTTTTTTTATATTAATTATTTTTGTCAGACATATTTTGGTATGTGTTTTATGAGAGGCGATAGATTTTTTTTGAAAATTTGTTGTGATGGAGGGATTTACAAACATTGGTAGTTTTTTTTTGGGGGGGGGGGTGTTTGAGAAGCAAACCCCCCTCCCCATTATTCTTAATGTTTTTCTAAAAAATTTTATAAAATTAGAACATTAAATTAAAATCTACCATTAAAATACAATAATAATTATAAAATATAAAACATAAATTTAATAATTCCTTGTTACTCTTACTGCTCACACAATTTCTATAATTAATTGTTTTTTTAATGGTACTCAACTGTCACATAATTTTCTTCTTTTTTTTACGTTCCTCTAGACTGTAAAAATATAACCTTTTTATATATATTTTTTTTTTCAAGAATAAGCAGAAATCACACGTAACCATATGTTACATAAATCTGGAGAATCACATGTAATAATGAACTAATACGAAAACAATGAGTCGTGGTATTGTTCATAATGGAATTTCCAAATGAATAATTACCATATATCCGATCCATATGTGCCGGTTTTATGATAAAACAACAAATGACTACTTACTAATGATATCTATTTATTAATTTACATTCTTTATAAGTATTTTTGATGTTCTATTCAACGATAAAAAGTAATATCAATAAAAAAGTCAGCTGTGCTCTTCTTGGCCAAGTAAACAACAATCCTTGGCCAAGTAAAGCTGCTTCGCTTTACTTGGCCAATGATTGTTTCAAGGACTTCACAAATCGTCAATTTCTTTATTTAGTTGGGAATCTTTATTTAGTTGGCTAAGTAAAGGAAAGCAGTAGCTTTGATTTACTTGGCCAATGATTGTTTCAAGGACTTCACAAATCGTCAATTTCTTTATTTAGTTGGGAAGCTTTATTTAGTTGGCTAAGTAAAGGAAAGCAGTAGCTTTGCTTTACTTGGCCAATGATTGTTTCAAGGATTTCACAAATCGTCAATTTCTTTATTTAGTTGGGAATCTTTATTTAGTTGGCTAAGTAAAGGAAAGCAGTAGCTTTGCTTTACTTGGCCAATGATTGTTTCAAGGACTTCACAAATCGTCAATTTCTTTATTTAGTTGGGAATAGATTCTTTACTAATTATACAGCCAACCAGCCTACGCACATTCATCTAATTGCGTGTACTGAAGCTTTACTAATGTGATATAGACTAAAAATAATTTAAATCTAAACATTGTTGGATAAATAGCTTCTTACAAATTATGTATTAATTTTTAAATTTAATACAATTATTTATTTATTAATATCCAATGAAATATTGAAATTAAATTTACAAAAATTGAAATAGGATCGATAAAACAGTAAATATAGTTAGTATCCATTGATTTTTCAGAGGTAAAATATTTTTTACGAGAGTTATTAGGAAAAAATAATAAATTAAAAAATTTAATTCCGTTCACATTCATTAAAAATCTCATCAGGAGGATTTTTGGTAACGTATCCTGACCATATTCAGATTTTTCAATCAACAAACTGAGCTTAAAATACGAGTATCATTTTTTAATTGTTATCAATGCTCTGTCCAAATGTTAATCTTTATATATAAGCCCACACTGCACGATTACTGATTTTTTAACTATAATGTAATTTTTGCTTAAATTTAGCAAATCTTTACATATAAATTCACCTTTTTGAATTTTAATTTACATACTGCCTTATAATTAATAGAAGGCAGTATGTAAATTTGAGGAAAACCTCATTTTACAGGCAGTATTCACGTGTTATCTTTTTTAATGCGTATGTGCAGTGTCTTTTCAAATAAAAGACACTGTTTTGCTGACTGTGGTTGTCACTGATTCATTTTTCATTACTTAAATAAGCTCTCATAAATAATATGTTGTATATATAATATATTTCATATCCCATTATTGTACATAAATGAAGCTATGAATAAATACATCTGTACTATACGTGTTATTAAATTGTAATGAACAATAGAAACAATGAATATAAATTATAAATAAAACTATCAGCTGGTCATGGACCAACTGAATTACATCTTTTATGTAGTTCCTGTAAAGAAGAAAAACTAAGAAGAAGAAAGAGACGAGACAGCGTGTAAATTGTAAATATGAAAAAAAACACATGAGACTGATCATACTGCCCGCCAGAATCAGAATGATTTTTGTAATATTAAATGAAATATGATCTACAGATCATATTAGGCATAAAACAACGGTTAGAAATATTAGTTATAAGTACAAAAATGTTTATTTGAAAGAATATAAATATCCACAAAGTTACATCGGATAAGATGAAATATAATCTATGAATAAATGAAATTGTAATAATAAGTATGCGACTAAAAATTCAATCATTGGATAATAGTAATAAAAATAATTTATGTACAGGTCTACGTGTCTAACCATTGGAAGTATTTATATCAACCACTCTAACCAAATGATCAGAACCCGAATAAGTTTGTGTAATTACCCCACGTTTCCAGTGCATGTGTGCAGAACTTTCGTAGGTAATTAGTACCAAGTCTCCTACTGAGAGATTCCATGATGGATAGTGCCACTTATTTCGTTGTAAGTAATGGAGATAATCCTTGGACTATTGTTTCCAAATTGAATGAATGAATTTTTGAAGTAATTGCCGGGCGATTAATTTTGATTTTTTGATAATTAGGTTTACGCAAGGAAGAAAGTGGGCAACCAATAAGAAAATGTCCTGGAGATAAAGGTTCCGGGTCTCTATGATCTGTAGTAACAGAGAAGATGGGGCGTGAATTACGGCAAGCTTCTATTTGAGTTAAAATCGAATACAACACTTCAAAATTAAGAAACGTCTGTCCAGTTACTCATCGTAAATGAAATTTAACACTTTTAATCACGCCCTCCCATAAACCACCAAAATGCGGAAAAGCAGGAGGATTGAAAGACAAATTGATGGCTTGTTTAGTTGTAAATGTTTGAATGAGTGATTTGAATTCATTTGATTTGAATAACTGGTATAAATTGTGTAAAATATTTTTAACGGAAGTTAGAACCGTTGTCCGAAATGGTCAATAGCCCAAATGGAAATTTGTAGCGTATGAAAAATGCCATGTCCAACCGGAACTCGAACCCGGTATCTCCAGGTTCAAGCCGAGGCGCTACCACTCCGCCACAGAGATCGGCTGTATCGAAACAAATACAATTGATTAATTTTTATTCAACAGTTACGAAAAATTATAATTTTAACTTAAAGCTGAATTTTTCATCAAATTTTGTTGATTTTAATAATTGGTACATTAAGTTTTAAAATTATTTCTTGATTTTTAACTGTTATTTTTAGTGTTTACAAATAATTTTAATAAAAATATTAGAAGAAATCTATTTCCTTCAGAAATTTTAAAACTGAATTTTTTAAACATAATTCACACGAATTTAATACAAAACTTTTATAGTGTAATATGTTCATATTTTAGTACCCTTAAACTTTTAGAAATCTATTAAGAAAAAAATTTTTTTTTTTTTAACTGAAAACACCTTTTATCTCAGAAATATATATCAGAGGTACATCATACTGACGCAATACTAAGCTTTTTTTTTTAAATCGATTAATAACAAATATCATAACGTGTTTAAACGAATTATTGTTATGTAAATGAATATCCATAAGAACTAATGTAAAGGTTGACTGAAAAACATTTATTTAATAGCTAAAATTCTTTTTTATTTTATGAGAATGAACAATTTCAGAAATTTCCATTTTTAGTGACAGTAAGATTATTTTATTATCTGTATGTGCATAACTACGTTATATGTTTTATTTACATAATAGATAAATAATACATAAAATAATACTAGAAAATACAGAAACACTGTAATAAGAGAACATTCTTATAACACTGACGTAAACTTAGCGCTATCACGAAAATTTTTCTTCGTGAGGGTGAAATTATTACAAAAATCTGATGTGGACACCACCTAACTTCCTTGTAAGCTTATTAAATTACATATATACATTTTTTTTTAATGAAAAGTACAAACATTTTATTTCATTAATAACTTCTGAATTTTTTTTACAATCAGATGTTAATAATTATTAATAAATCAATATATTTAAATAAATTTCAAAAAAAAGTTAAAAAAAGGTGATGAACCGATATACCTTCTCCTTGTAAAATCCAAACATTTCATTAATTAAAAGTTTATTTGCTATAACTCCGGAATCAATGAAAATAAGCACTACTTACGATATATTGTTAAAAGCTCTCAATGAGGGCTTATTACTGGAGTTAAGAAAAAGTCCAAAATCCAATTTTTGGGAGGATTTTGGATACTTTTGGTTCAGTCGACTGCAATCAGAAGGGGAAGTGCACAAATAGATTTTAACAACAGTCCTAAATCCAAAATTTCGACATCCTATGGCTAATCGTTTTTGAGTTATGCGAGATACATACATACATACACGTACGTGCAGACGTCACGCCAAAACTAGACAAAATGGATTCAGGGATGGTCAAAATGGATATTTCCGTTGAAATCTGAGAACCAAAATTTTTCGCTATCACAATACCTTATTTACTTCGTACAAGGAAGTAAAAAGCACATTGATTTTTTCTTGTTTAATTATTGATTTGTTTAAAATTGGGCTATCATTTGATTAAAATTTCGTGTCATTTCGATTAAATATTATTTTTAATTTTTTTTATTGTTTGTTTTTAATATATAATATTTATTTCAGTACTGCAATATACCATGTTTGATTAATTAATCAAAAAGCCGACCCCTGTGGCTGAGTATGTAGCGGCTAAGAATTTCTTGCGGAAGTCCCCGGTTCGAATCCCGGACAGGTATAGCATCTTTTCATATGCTACCAACTTCCACCGGGCTATTGACCATAGATGTTCAAGCCCGTTGTTTCACAACAAAAAATAAAACTGTTATTCTTCATTTATTGGATTAAGCAGCTTTTCCTGTTTCGAGATCATCTTCTCCTCGGATTTTAAATTCCTTTAATCAATTGGTAATATAATGCCGGATAGATTAAATGACTCCCATAGACCTCAACATGAGTTCATTATTTAACATAATTGTTTAACCTTTTCTTTCAAGGAAAGACGTTTTTACTTCTGACTAATAATATCGCTTCTTATTTTATCCTTCAAAGTGCTGCCCTTTACCGCCCTAAAGAATTTTTTATTTATGCAGCCCTAATTAAATCATATCTCATGGAATTTCTTTTTTATAAAAAATAATACTTAATTTTACCTCAGGATAGAACTGTACCCAAGAGTCATAATGCCTACACTTATGGATGATATCGTCTACATATATATATATTGTAAATAATTTCGGAGAGGTACAATAGCAACGTCTAAAACTTTTATTAACATTTTTAAATATAGAAATGAAAAAAAAATTAAATAAAAAAACAATCACTTTTTTTGTTGTTGACATAATTAAATATCTACAAACTGTTCCCTCAGAACAATGAATAGATGTATGGAATGTTTATAACCGACTTGAATAAGAGAAAGTCCAGAGGTACGTAATTAATCCCTCTACATACATTCATAAATATTATTTTTAATTTTTTTTATTGTTTACTTTTAACATATAATATTTATTTCAGTACTGCAATATACCATGTTTGATTAATTAATAAAAAAACCGACCCCTTTTAATAGTCTTTATATATAAAGACGTTCACAGACTATTAAAAAACAAACAATAGCCTTACGCCCTCTTGAACTAGCAAGACCGGGATGCGAACCCGGGACCTCCAAGTGAAAGGCCCCGACATTACCACAACACTCCGCCAAATAATAATAATAACATTTATTGAAATCACAAAAAGAAAAGAATATCAGTTTTCACAATAATATGAATTCTTTTATAACAAATACGATTATCTTTCGAGTAATATTAACTGCGTAAAGAATAGTTGTCAACAGGCTTAGCTAGTGTTAATTAACAGCTATTCTTCTTTTTCTTTTTTTTTTTTGATTATAGAGTTTTTTTTTAGCCGCTGTGGACTACTATTTTACGACTAGTGTTGAAGTTGGCTGTAGGATGATTTATATGGGGCTGAAGTTTGCGAATATAAACGGGTAAAATAATTGGAATACGTTAAAAATATTTTCTTAAGATGATATTTCGGCTTCCGTGTAATACTCCTAATTGTACCTTACATTTTTCCCTACAACAGGTTATCCTAAATATTAAAGTAAATTGTAGCGGACAGAGACGTGGGAACGCCAAAGAGTGGATATTATTTGAAACATAAGGTTAGATATTGTGCTAGGGGTATCCGAATACATATGAAAAATTAAATTTAAATTTGGGTGAACTGGACTACATAAATGATTTAAATAACGGAAATTTGATTTATACAATGTTCAGAGCAAATGGCTGGCTACCAAACAGCGGGCCGTAAAGGGAGTTTGAGACTAACATGTATCCTATGTAACGCTCAACAGGAGGTAACCGCTGATTATCGGGTATATCGTCTGATTCGGAAGAAATGAATTAAAACAGCAGGATACCATTTGTATATTGAGTGGAGAAGACTGAATTAAATGTCCGCGACGCACCAAAATTTAGAGGGCAGTGGCTCGAGAAGTTTAATTTTTAATTAGGAAAAGCCAATATTTTTTTGATTTTATACGATTTGGCGAAAGATATTGAACATTATTAATCGTGAATTTTTTTTTCCTTTTTCTTGTATTCTTGAAACCGAGAGCACGGTCACGCTAAAGGAGTGGTATATTTTTATGTGATCATTTTGTTATAATTTTATCCTATGTCAATAAACAAACATTTATTATTAGTAATATTCAGTCGCCTATTTAGTTTCTTTTTCTTTCACGTATACTTCATCATTACCCGGTGTTCTTATTTTCTTTCTTTCGCCCAGGTGTAATTCTTCGTATTTTTTATCTTTCGCGAAAACCTTTGGTGTTTTGCGATTTCTTTCTCAGCAGTGAACGTTCTTTGATGTCTTCTTGTGTTATTTGTAGTTCTTTCATGTCTGTTTCAGTTTTACTGATCAGTTGTTATTTATTTTTAGATTTATTTCAATAAAATGTTTTCATAAATTATATTTATCTCACTTTTTTTTATGTCCAAACCTACTCTTATTTTAATCACATAAAGGTACAATAAACCGGTTACTATTGATCCAAGTTAACGATTAAAAGTACGGTATGAAAACTAACATAAATTTAAATTAAATCAGTTAAAATTTATAGTCGTGTATCACATGAAACACAGTCAAAAAACAAGCTAAGTAAAACGGCTTGAGAAAAAAAACACCCAACATTTGCAAGAGCAAAGCCAAATAAGTAAATACACATATATATATATATTTTTTTTTTCACGAGTCGGCCTTCTAAGAACCACGCAAAATCGTTTCAAGTTTTCTGTTCTTTTATTCCATATTTCTTTCATTACTTTACTGCTATTTTCTTTTCTCTCTTTAGATCACCGATGTTTTTAGTCTTTCTCTACTACCACATCAATCTTTTTGTTGTATACTTCTCTAACTTTATTTTTATCAAGGCAGTACTTTTTTATATATCTCTTCAGTTCTTCTTTAATTTGATATATCTACCTGAAATTTTTGCGATGTCAAAATTTGTTTTTTTGTTTAATCGTTGTGGATCAATTCGGATCAAGTGACCCAATAAACTTAATCTTCTCTTTAAATGGTTGTTTCTAAACCTTCTTTATCTTTATATATTTCGCTGTTTGAATTTAATCTAAACATTTTTTCTCTTTTTAGTATGTCCTCTATTTTAACTACATTAGGTGTTTAATCTCATACTGGTTTATAACTGGGTTATTTTTTTTTTTTTTTTATAGATATCTTTCAACATATATAGTTTTTCTAAACTAATCTTTCAGTTTTCTAATAATATTTTATAAAAACCATTCTTCAGGATAATTTTACCCGTATTTAATTTTTTTATCTAGATTTATTATTTCACATTTTGTGTTTATATATTTTTTGGGTTGATCTTTATATTTGTCGTCGCTTCTGTTTTAGAAAAGGATATCTGCAGGCCTGTTTAATGCTATTTCTTTTGTTATTTGCTTGACGCAGCTAGCAAAAGAAGCCTTGAGCGCTAGCCGCGTGTTCATATCATAATAACAAAATTATTATTAAACCGAACTAATTAAAAATACAAAATTTAACTGAATAAAAATAAAAGATTTTTGTAATATGATGCATAAAAATTTAATTGAAAAATTAAGTTAAATAAAATAGACTTAAAAGAAAAAATGCATAGTCAGAATGTAAAATTATTTAAATTGACATGGAATGCGCTAAAATAAAACACAATAAATTCATGATCTATAGAATGAAAAAAATAATAATTTCATAATAAAGAAATAGAAACTAATTTATTATAACACATTGACAACAAGAAATATGTATACGATAAGACAATTCAAAATATTATTTTGAATTTATACACCCTTAGCATTCACTTAAACAAACACAGTTTTATATAGGTAATTTTTTTAATATTATATTAAATTTATTAATTTATAAAAATATAAGTAATAATTAAAGAAGTTATTATTAATTTATAAGTATATTAATTTATTTTGTTGTATACTAACCATTATAACAGTATGTTAAATTTATTTTTATTAGTGTGGATTATTTTTGTTTTTCAATTTGGTAATTTAAAATATATATTGTGTTTCACCCATTCATCTATTTCTTTGATTCTCTATTTATTTATTTATTATTTATTTTTTGGGCGTTAACATTATTGGAGACTGTTAGAAAATATACTGGAATAATACGAAGATTGACGTTTGCAAACAGTTAATTTTGAAAAGAATGTGGTGTAAGTGTTTGTTACTGCTGAACAAGTATTGTACGGTGTATTTATAAATTCAAAATCATTTATGTATTTACTTATGTGTAGTATTTTCTTGACAAATAATTGCCTCAAATTAGGTACTTTAAATTCTTCAAATAAGCGTGTACCGGGATATAACCTTAGTCTACCAAGAGCTGCTCTGATTTAATATTTTTTGGAGAATAAATATTTTATTAAGATGGGTATCATATGTTCCTCCCCATATCTCGATTCCATATTATAGAAGTGAATGAGCATATGTAAAATACCTATAATTCTTATTATTTTAAGATCTTTAATTCTGTAAAAAAGTATGTATAAGGTATTTTAGTCTTGATGTTAAATACTATAAGTGGACATTCCATTTCATATGATCGTCCGATATTATTCCGAGGTATTTTATCTATCGACCGACAACGACAGTTAGTGTTTATCGATTCGCTATTATTTACTGAACGTGTATGTAGTTTTAGTAGAAATTCAGGACGGGGTTACCTGTTTCAGTAGGCGAGAACGACATATATTTTGTCTTATTTAGGTTGAGCGTAAGAATATTGCTTTCAAACCAAGATTTTACCATAAATTATCCACGGGTAGCACTCTTATATACTTCATCCCACGTCTCGCCCGATAAACCAAAGCTGTGTCATCAGCGAAAGATAATATGGTACCGTTAGAAAGGTTCAGTTTTAAAAGATCGTTGATATATATTAGAAAAAGTATTGAAAAGAACAGTACCCTGTGGTAGTCCTAAGTTTGTGAATTTTCTGTTATCACTGACATTATTTAGTCACAATTTGAGTTCTACCTTTAAGGTAGTTTTCAATCAGTTCTTTTACTACCCCTCGTATATGGCAGTTATTCATTTTAAGTATTACAATTTTGTGAAGAATTATGTAAAATGCCTACTTAGAAAAATGGAGAAATATTTCTATAGTCTTTTGACTTTTATTAAAATTATTGTTTATTATTCTAGTTAAACGTAAAACTGCATTCTTTTGTTTATTTTCCAGATTGAAAGCCGTACTGATTTCTATTTATAAAATTATTTTTATTAAAAAAATTTATTATTCGGTTTTTTAATATTTTTTCAATTAATTTGTAAAAGTTACTTAACAGACTTATCGGTCTGTAATTTTCCGGGTTGTTTTTATCTCACGATTTATAAATTGCGATTATTTTGGCTATTTTAAATTTATTAGGAAAATATTCTTCTATAAAACAACTATTATTTATGATGTGTTCAAGTAGTTTTACTATATAGTTACTTGTTTCTGTTAAGTAAGAAGCATTAAAGCTGTCAATTCCAGGTAATGAGTTATTTTTAAATGTTTTATTACGTTTAATATTTCAGTAACATTTGTTGTGTTAAGAAACACGCTATTAATAGAGGGTGAGGTTAACGAAAGTGGTAGATTTAAGTTATATGTATTTTTTGGTATCGCATTTGCATAATTGTCTCTTACATTTGCTAAGTATTTATTTAAATCAGAAGGTTGTGAAAATTGTGTTTACAATTTTCGATTGTGTAATTTCATTTTTCATATCTAATATTTCATTAATACATTCCCATGTTTTCTTAATATTATTTTTATTTAGTTGGAACTTGCTGTTTTAGTGGTTTATTTTTATGTGATATTTTAATAGTCTGTTTATGTTTATTTAAGTAGTCAGTAAGTTTATTAATAAATTCATTATTAATGTATTTATAGAATCAGTGTTATTTTTGCATACCTCGTTCCAATTTTCTCTACCTAAACTAGAATTAAGTTCATCATAATTTATTTTATTGATAATATTATCGGTTGTTGTGTTATCTTTTCAAAGTTTGTAAGCTTCATATGAAATGAAGTACAGTAATGGTCAGTGATAGCAAGTTTCAGGATCGCCCCTATCACAGCACTCTACTCAACGGAACCACTCTTAAAGAAAATATGGTCGATGCAGCTGGTCGACTGCATTTCGCCATTAAGACCGTTTTGTAATCGTGTAGGTTTGTTTATATATCAGTTAATTTATTATTAACCCTTATTCTGGTATAATAAAAAATTTCTCAAAACTTTGTTGTACTCATCGATAAGAAAGTAATTGATTATTTATTATATTGTGTAGGTGATTTTACATAAATTATAGTTTTATTTATTTATTGGCTTTGTAAGGTAAGGATCTCAAGCTCACTAAAAATACATGAAACTTAAGGATACATGAAGAACATGACACGAATAATTTTCATTGTTTAATAAATAAATTCCGCGCTTCTTCAGGTGACCCCAATTCAAATTTAATCATATTGCATTTTGGTAGGGATATTCTTTAAACCACTGAGAATTTAAATATTATTATTATTTTATCATAAGATTAGCCCTTTCTTCTACATACTTGGATAAAAAAGTAAACCTCTCTTGTACATGCAAATGCTTAAACCTGAATTGTTAGAATTGCCTGCTTGTGTAGAATTGTTAACTATAATATTAGCATGTGTCGTAATTTCACTGTGCGTTAATTGTCGGATAATCTAATAAAGAGTATAAACATTAGAATAATTCAGCATGTCGCACAGTGACAATTCAGCATACATTAGATTTCAAATAGTATAGATGAAAGAAATTTAATCTACGTCTAATACTGCAGTATATAGAATATAATCTAACCGTAAAAATTTAATATCATTACGTAAACACAAATTATATTGAAAAATTTTAATAATAAAAAAAACTCTAAAAAAAAATTTATTTTAAACTTTGTGTAGATTTGTTAAGGAATCCTGGCTTGACCTACTAGACAATTACTACACTATGCTCAATTTTCACGAAACGAAGACACAGTTTAAGATCAGGACCCCAGTTGGAAGGCCGTGAATCTTGAAACACTGAGAGGCCGACCGAAGGACTTTTACGAAAACAGGGACGCATTAACCTAACCAGGAGTCACTTTTCGGCAATTCTTTGCAAAATTGTTTCAAATTTACACTTTTCGACCACAGGATTTTCGTTTTTATTCACTCTGCGACCGATATATCACGCAAATATTCCGTAATTACTTAAATATTTCGTTATTTAACTTTTCGAACTGTCACCTCAGCAATTATCAAGCTGTCGCCATTTTATTGTTTTTCTTTTCCACTGCCTAGCCAGTCTGTTCGGTTCAAATAATTTACGTTGATCGCTGACTTCGCCGCCAGTCAGCCAATTAAAAATAAGCAAGTGAAAATACTTATGGTAAACAAGTATTAAATTACAACTATCAAATTCGAATTTGCCAACCTCCGTGGCTGATAGCATTTCGACATTTTGTACGGAGATCCCAGGTTCGAATGCCGCTCAGGCATGGCATCTTTACATACGCTACCAATTCCCATCGGGGTAATGACTATAGTTGTATGCACGCGCTTTCATAAAAAATTCCAATTAAAAATTGATTAAAAAATTTAAAAAAACTGTAATATTGTAAATAAATAATATTATTAAATAAGTAAACAAAAATAAAAACGGATTTTAGGTAAGTAAATTAATAAAATTAAGTAAATTATTAAGCAGTAAAACATTATGAAACAAACTAAACGCAAATAAAACGTAATAAACTATTGTTTATCACAACAATTTGTTTAAAACGTAACAATTTAACAAACCAATATTAAATTAACCAACAAACTAACAGTAAGCAATAAATAAACAATACGGTGCATCTTAATTTATTTTAAATCGTAAACTAATATTATAAATTTGTATCCAAAATTATATTTAATCTTAATTAAACGAAGTTAACGAGCTTCAGTTTAAGATAGCTTTAACTTTTGGGTTAGACATTGTTGATATTACGAACGAAATGAAAATACGTTACCTTCTTTTTCTGTTTAGCCCTCGGAACCACCGTAATTATTACTTCAGAGGATGTAAATGAAGTGTAGTCTTGTACAGTCACAGGTCGACCAATCCTGAGATGTGTTGTTAATTGGAACCCAACCAACAAAGAACACCGGTATCGACGATTTAGTACTCAAATCCGTATACTAGATCGTTACCTCCTATCTCATCATTTCTCTCCCGCCCCAAACGCAGTCCCGAGAGATGCCTCTGAGCTCCTGGGTTCAGGAGTCACCGAGCTTCATCACTGCAGTCCATCCACACGATCGTGGACAAACTGCGATTCCACAGGGTGCTGTTCATCCACCCCTGGATCGTAGGTCCATGTCTTTACCTAAATTTGTAAAGACGCTCTTGAATATTGAATATCTAGGTCTTGAATCAAGCAAATCAGCTGTCCTCGCCTCTAGTTCTTTAGTAGGTATAATGCATCTACCCATCCTAGAGATGGTGTTCCAAGACTCATTGTCCATAGCATCCTTTGAACTATATTGTCGTACATACAGACATACACTGTCACTAGCTCTTCTGCGTTGCAGCAGGTATTGTCTGAAACAGCCGTGGCCCGTCAGAAACTGAGGGAACTCGTAGCGGAACTCATCAAACACCCTTAGAACCCACGGATTAACCGGGAATTAAGCGTCGTGTCCACACTCCTTTAAACGCTGTATACCAGCTATCCTGCCATCGCTCCAGCAGGACATCGTACGACTGTCTTCTACCTGCTTCTCCGTATGTCTCACATCTCATTTTTGCAAGCAATCCCAGCGGGGGCAATCCTGGTATCACAAAAGCAACACCTAGGAGCACACACCTGTGCGTCCTCGCCAGTCTCTCTTTGTTGCGCCTGATGGCGATAGAGCGCCACCAGGCCGGAACGGCATACATAAGCGAAGACACGACGGTGGTCGCCAGTAAACGGCGCTTTGAGGCCCGAGGGGCATTCTGCGATGACATAATGATGTTTAGACTTTTTATCATCCTTTCTGCCTTGTTGCATACATTGACTATGTGCTCGGTGTATCAACCGTTTTTCTGGAGGATAACTCCTAAGTACTTGATGTTATTCGCTTCTTCTATAGCATGACCGTTGATGGAAATATTGAACGGTTCTAGCACTCTTCTACCCGTAAAGGCAATACACCGGAATTTTTCCGTAGACAGTTGCAGACCCCTTGACCTCAACCACTCCTGTATAGTGTCGATGCCCGCTTACACCTTCTCCCGCACCTCCAAGACCGTCCTTCCCTCTACGAGGACTGCAAAGTCATCTGCATAAGCCAGCACCTGAACGCCGACAGGAAACTCCTTCTGAAGGAGTTCATCTATAATCACCAGCCACAACAACGGCCCCAGAACAGAGCCCTGCGGAACTCCACCGTGCATTTGAAAATGTACTGTTTCTTCCTGTGCTTCCACCAGACATCCTCTGTTGGACAAGTAACATTCAATTTGCCTACGCAGGTACGGGCTGAGGCCCCTAGCCGCAATTGCGTCATTAATATGACCCCAACCAATAGCCCCGAACGCGTTTTTTATGTCTAGTGATAGCATCAGTGGAATTCTCCTGGTTCGCCAAGTGCCTCTCTTCACCTCGTCGGCCCATCCCGAAATTCGGCAGATAGCCTGCACGGTGGATCGCCCCCGCATAAACCCGTACTGGTTAGGACTGATTCCGGCTCCCTCTTCTAGTTCTTTGATGATGCGGCGAGCCAGCATCTTTTCTACTAGCTTCCCCGTCATGTTAAGGAGGCTCAGGGATCTATAGGTTATATCTTCTTCCGAAGAGGTGCCTTTAGGTAGGAATACCACTCTGGCCTCCTTCCAGCAATCGGGGAAGTCTCCGTTCTCCATGCCATGGCTGGCAATCTCGAGCATCTCCCAGGGAGCCTTCTGAACCAGCCCCTTGATCACTGCCGCGGGAATCTTGTCCGGGCCAGGGCTCTTTTTGGTTGCCAAACTCCTCGCCGCAAGTTGTAGCTCTTCCATGGTGAATCTTCTATTGTCGCAAGGTGTGGATCTCACGATATCAGGCACTGTATGCGGGAACAACCTGGCTACCTCCCTTGCAACACTGGTCTTATTGAGGATAGGCATACGTCTCCCGAACTTTTTGGTCACAATACGATATGCCTGGCTCCAGGGATTGCTGTCAAGCTCTTCGCAGAGCCTGATCCAGCAATCCTTTTTACGTCTCTTAATAGCCTTATTGAGCGTTCTTCTTGCCTCGAGGTATCTATTGGCTATTTCCTGGTACCCTTCTCTGTTATTTCTAAGAATACGTTGTTTCCTTCTGCTAAGGGACTGGAGCTCTTGTCTCATTGCTTCCATTTCAGCAGTCCACCAATATACGGAGGGCCTCCTTGTATTGATAGCTGCCATTCTGTCCATTTCCTACTTTATTATATTAGATAAAGCCTCAGGTGATTGTTGATGTCTATCAGACAGTCTACTTGCAGTCCTGTTGACGATTTCCTCTATTTGTACTGATGAGAATCTCGGTGGGGGGGAGTGTACTTCACGCCTGAAATCTACGTCTTTCAGATCCAAGATAGTGGCGCAGTGATCGCTCGCTATATCTTCTGAGAGAACCATCCACTGGTACTGATTCCTCCTCCACCTACAGTCCAGGATGGTGAGGTCAAGCACCGATCGATGACCTCTCGCTACGTACGTGGGCGTATCGTCATTAATGCAGATGCAGCCGGCAGTTTCCAGGAGATCGGCAAGGATCTGTCCCCTCCTGTTGGTGTATCGACTGCCAGCCGCAACCATTTTGCTGTTAAAATCACCCAACATTACGATCCTCTTGGTTGAATTGGTAATCACACCTTGTAAAGTGTCGATGAAGTTAGTAAAGTCCGCGATCGCAATGTTGGGCGAAATGTACACACCCACGAATAGAGTTGTTTTGGTCTCAGCAGACACCACGCCACTACCTCTAAACTTGAAATTCCATTGTATACTATGACATACATCCATAATGGCAACATCTCCCGACATATCAACAGTCCATCCAAGTTTGGCAGCTTCATATTTATTGGGTTCGGTGACCACAAGGAGGTCTACGTTCTTGTCTGCAACAACACGACTAATTAAGTCGTGAGCGAGAATACTCCTATTGGCATTCGCTAAATAAATAATATTATTAAATAAGTAAGTAAAAATAAAAACGGATTATAGGTAAGTAAATTAATAAATTAAGTAAATTATTAAGCAGTAAAACATTATGAAACAAACTGAACGCAAATAAAACGTAATAAACTATTGTTTATGACAACAATTTGTTTAAAACGTAACAATTTAACAAACCAATATTAAATTAACCAACAAACTAACAGTAAGCAATAAATAAACAATACGGTGCAACCTAATTTATTTTAAATCGTAAACTAATATTATAAATTTATATCCAAAATTATATTTAATCTTAATTAAACGAAGTTAACGAGCTTCAGTTTAAGATAGCTTTAATTTTTGGGTTAGACATTGTTGATATTACGAACGAAATGAAAAGACGTTACCTTCTTTTTCTGTTTAGCCCTCGGAACCACCGTAATTATTACTTCAGAGGATGTAAATGAAGTGTAGTCTTGTACAGTCACAGGTCGACCAATCCTGAGATGTGTGGTTAATTGGAACCCAACCAACAAAGAACACCGGTATCAACGATTTAGTACTCAAATCCGTTTACTAGATCGTTACCTCCTATCTCATCATTTCTCTCCCACCCCTCCTCTGAGCCAGACCAGCGATTAACCAAACGCAGTCCCGAGAGATGCCTCTGAGCTCCTGGGTTCAGGAGTCACCGAGCTTCATCACTGCAGTCCATCCACACGATCGTGGACAAACTGCGATTCCACAGGGTGCTGTTCATCCACCCCTCGATCGTAGGTCCATGTCTTTACCTAAATGTGTAAAGACGCTCTTGAATATTGAATATCTAGGTCTTGAATCAAGCTAATCAGCTGTCCTCGCTTCTAGTTCTTTAGTACGTATAATGCATCTACCCATCCTACAGATGGTGTTCCAAGACTCATTGTCCATAGCATCCTTTGAACTATATTGTCGTACATACAGACATACACTGTCACTAGCTCTTCTGCGTTGTAGCAGGTATTGTCTGAAACAGCCGTGGCCCGTCAAATATGGCAATACAAATATGTATTGCGTCTTGTTTATTTATTGTCTCCATAACACCCATCCTCTCACATTCACCAGCGACTCTGTCGTGAGAGCCTGTGGAGGGGAAACATCACTAAGTCTAACCGCCACTGTCTCACTCTTAAGCATCCTTCCAGAGAGACTCTCTTATAAATCAATTGGCAACAGTTGCACTGTGCCAGCAAACTCAACTACTATAAGGTGAAACTCTATCACTAAAACAGGTGAAACTCTATCTTTTACAGGTGAAACTATCACTGAAACTCTCCAAAAAAAAATTTCCAATGTCCGCCATGAAACGCCGGTACCAACATGAGTAGAGCTCATAGAGGACAGATCAATACTAGAAAAAGAGTTCCCTGTATGAAAGATAGGAACGTCTTCGTTTACACAATCCAGGTCAAGGACACTGACAAAAATCGCTTAAATGAATGCCTTGGACATTACATTGCCGTCCAGGGACATTGTATTGAAAACACCCAGTAAACTAACCTCCTTCCCCGGATCCTTGGAATACAATAATATAGTCGATCAAGGAAATCAAGATAGGTCTTCACATCGGTATTGGGGGAATGGTAGCAAGAAATAACCACCATCTCCCCGTTATTAACCCTTCTAAGTGAAATAAATTCCGCAGCTTCACTGGCAGTCACCCGGTCCTTCATAGTTTTAAGTAAGTACGTAGTTTGAGTTGAAGGCTCAATAATTGAGCCTTCAACTCGGTCTCTAATAATCTGGCCTTGCTTTGCCTTAACCTCCTTTAATTAACATTAAATATACAAATTACACTCAATAAGTATGTAATTTAAAATATTGGTTCACTATTTCAAATAAATTACGTGGACGCCAGTCGAAAAGTACCAAAAATTGAGCTGATAAAAAAATTAAATAAAATTGCAATATTGCAAATAAACATAATAAAAATTGAGGCGTAGTACGAGATAAAAAATTAACCAAAACTTCAGTCATAAAAAAAACGAGCGAAATGTTTATATGAATTATGTTATAGTAAACAGCCGAAATAGGATTATGATAATGTTTTTAAAAACCATTGGTTGAACAAAAATACGTGATATCAACCCCGAAAAGTGTTTGTGAAGCCCTTTGTATCTTCTTCGCAAAAAATTGATTACTCGAAAAAAAAAAAATATCAAAATGTGTCTGACAAAAAGAACAGATATCAAGAAAGAAAGCGATGAATTTCATTTCCATTCTTTTAATAGGCATGTAGGATATGAACAACGTCTGAAAATAATTAACATGCTAGATGCTTAGGTAGAAAAGGACAAAAAACCACCGCCTTTTCTCAGATTAAGTAAAGTCTTGTTCATTTTTAAGTAAAAATTTATTTAAAATTACAAGGTTCACTCGTCACAGAGAATCCTATGTCGCTGAAAAACGTTGCTAATGAAAGTTAAAATTACGAGTACTATTTTAGGCTAAGAATCCATGTTCAGGTACTACTATGTATGTCTTAGAAAGATATACGCAGGATTATCCGTGGCGGTTTAATCTTATAATTTTAAAGAAATTCTTCGCTCGCTTACGGCGCATGATTTTGTGTTCTTTTCTTCTGTAGCATCTAGTATGTTAATTAATTACTTTCTTAAGTCGTTGTTCCTATCTCAGATGCCTATTGTAAGAATTGAAATGAAATATAACCGCTTTCTATTTTTATATTAATTATTTTTGTCAGACATATTTTGGTATGTGTTTTATGAGAGGCGATAGATTTTTTTTGAAAATTTGTTATGATGGAGAGGGATTTATAAACATTGGTAGTTTTTTTTTTTTGTAAGGGGGCGTTTGAGAAGCAACCCCCTCCCACATTATTCTTAATGTTTTTCTAAAAAATTTTATAAAATTAGAACATTAAATTAAAATCTACCATTAAATACAATAATAATTATAAAATATAAAACTGCTCACACAATTTCTATAATAAATTGTTTTTTTTTTTAATGGTATTAAACTGTCACATAATTTTCTTCTTTTTTTTACGTTCCTCTAGACTGTAAAAATATAACATTTTTATATATATATATTTTTTTTCAAGAATAAGCAGAAATCACACGTAGCCATATGTTACATAAATCTGGAGAATCACATGTAATAATGAACTAATACGAAAACAATGAGTCGTGGTATTGTTCATAATGGAATTTCCAAATGAATAATTACCATATATCCGATCCATATGTGCCGGTTTTATGCTAAAACAACAAATGACTACTTACTAATGATATCTATTTATTAATTTACATTCTTTATAAGTATTTTTGATGTTCCATTCAACGATAAAAAGTAATATCAATAAACAAGTCAGCTGTGCTCTTCTTGGCCAAGTAAACAACAATCCTTGGCCAAGTAAAGCTGCTTCGCTTTACTTGGCCAATGATTGTTTCAAGGACTTCACAAATCGTCAATTTCTTTATTTAGTTGGGAATCTTTGTTTAGTTGGCTAAGTAAAGGAAAGCAGTAGCTTTGCTTTACTTGGCCAATGATTGTTTCAAGGACTTCACAAATCGTCAATTTCTTTATTTAGTTGGGAATCTTTATTTAGTTGGCTAAGTAAAGGAAAGCAGTAGCTTTGCTTTACTTGGCCAATGATTGTTTCAAGGATTTCACAAATCGTCAATTTCTTTATTTAGTTGGGAATAGATTCTTTACTAATTATACAGCCAACCAGCCTACGCACATTCATCTAATTGCGTGTACTGAAGCTTTACTAATGTGATATAGACTAAAAATAATTTAAATCTAAACATTGTTGGATAAATAGCTTCTTACAAATTATGTATTAATTTTTTAATTTAATACAATTATTTATTTATTAATATCCAATGAAATATTGAAATTAAATTTACAAAAATTGAAATAGGATCGATAAAAGAGTAAATATAGTTAGTATTCATTGATTTTTCAGAGGTAAAATATTTTTTACGAGAGTTATTAGGAAAAAATAATAAATTAAAAAATTTAATTCCGTTCACATTCATTAAAAATCTCATCAGGAGGATTTTTGGTAACGTATCCTGACCATATTCAGATTTTTCAATCAACAAACTGAGCTTAAAATACGAGTATCATTTTTTAATTGTTATCAATGCTCTGTCCAAATGTTTATCTTTATATATAAGCCCACACTGTACGATTACTGATTTTTTAACTATAATGTAATTTTTGCTTAAATTTAGTAAATCATTACATATAAATTCACCTTTTTGAATTTTAATTTACATACTGCCTTATAATTAATAGAAGGCAGTATGTAAATTTGAGGAAAACCTCATTTTACAGGCAGTATTCACGTGTTATCTTTTTTAATGCGTATGTGCAGTGTCTTTTCAAATAAAAGACACTGTTTTGCTGACTGTGGTTGTCACTGATTCATTTTTCATTACTTAAATCAGCTCTCATAAATAATATGTTGTATATATAATATATTTCATATCCCATTGTTGTACATAAATGAAGCTATGAATAAATACATCTGTACTATACGTGTTATTAAATTGTAATGAACAATAAAAACAATGAATATAAATTATAAATAAAACTATCAGCTGGTCATGGACAAACTGAATTACGTCTTTTATGTAGTTCCTGTAAAGAAGAAAAACTAAGAAGAAGAAAGAGACGAGACAGCGTGTAAATTGTAAATATGAAAAAAAACACATGAGATTGATCATACTGCCCGCCAGAATCAGAATGATTTTTGTAATATTAAATTAAATATGATCTACAGATCATATTAGGCATAAAACAACGGTTAGAAATATTAGTTATAAGTACAAAAATTTTTATTTGAAAGAATATAAATATCCACAAAGTTACATCGGATAAGATGAAATATAATCTATAAATACATGAAATTGTAATAATAAGTATGCGACTAAAAATTCAATCATTGGATAATAGTAATAAAAATAATTTATGTACAGGTCTACGTGTCTAACCATTGGAAGTATTTATATCAACCACTCTAACTAAATGATCAGAACCCGAATAAGTTTGTGTAATTACCCCACGTTTCCAGTGCATGTGTGCAGAACTTTCGTAGGTAATTAGTAGCAAGTCTCCTACTGAGAGATTCCATGATGGATAGTGCCACTTATTTCGTTGTAAGTAATGGAGATAATCCTTGGACTATTGTTTCCAAATTGAATGAATGAATTTTTGAAGTAATTGCCGGGCGATTAATTTTGATTTTTTGATAATTAGGTTTACGCAAGGAAGAAAGTGGGCAACCAATAAGAAAATGTCCTGGAGATAAAGGTTCCGGGTCTCTATGATCTGTAGAAACAGAGAAGATGGGGCGTGAATTACGGCAAGCTTCTGTTTGAGTTAAAATCGAATACAACTCTTCAAAATTAAGAAACGCCTGTCCAGTTGCTCATCGTAAATGAAATTTAACACCTTTAATAACGCTCTCCCATAAACCACCAAAATGCGGAAAAGCAGGAGGATTGAATGACCAATTGATTGCTTGTTTAGTTGTAAATGTTTGAATGAGTGATTTGAATTCATTTGATTTGAATAACTGGTATAAATTGTGTAAAATATTTTTAACGGAAGTTAGAACCGTTGTCCGAAATGGTCAATAGCCCAAATGGAAATTTGTAGCGTATGAAAAATGCCATGTCCAACCGGAACTCGAACCCGGTATCTCCAGGTTCAAGCCGAGACGCTACCACTCCGCCACAGAGATCGGTTGTATTGAAACAAATACAATTGATTAATTTTTATTCAACAGTTACGAAAAATTACAATTTTAACTTAAAGCTGAATTTTTCAGCAAATTTTGTTGATTTTAATAATTGGTACATTAAGTTTTAAAATTATTTCTTGATTTTTAACTGTTATTTTTAGTGTTTACAAATAATTTTAATAAAAATATTAGAAGAAATCTATTTTCTTCAGAAATTTTAAAACTGAATTTTTTAAACATAATTCACACGAATTTAATACAAAATTTTTATAGTGTAATATGTTCATATTTTAGTACCCTTAAACTTTTTTTTAACTGAAAACACCTTTTATCTCAGAAATATATATCAGAGGTACATCATACTGACGCAGTACTAAGCTATTTTTTTAAATCGATTAATAACAAATACCATAACGTGTTTAAACGAATTATTGTTATGTAAATGAATATCCATAAGAACTAATGTAAACGTTGACTGAAAAACATTTATTTAATAGCTAAAATTCTTTTTTATTTTATGAGAATGAACAATTTCAGAAATTTCCATTTTTAGTGAGAGTAAGATTATTATATTATCTGTATGTGCATAACTACGTTATATGTTTTATTTACATAATAGATAAATAATACATAAAATAATACTAGAAAATACAGAAACACTGTAATAAGAGAACATTCTTATAACACTGACGTAAACTTAGCGCTATCACGAAAATTTTTCTTCGTGAGGGTGAAATTATTACAAAAATCTGATGTGGACACCACATAACTTCCTTGTAAGCTTATTAAATTACATATATACATTTTTTTTTAATGAAAAGTACAAACAGTTTATTTCATTAATAACTTCTGATTTTTTTTTACAATCAGATGTTAATAATTATTAATAAATCAATATATTTAAATAAATTTCAAAAAAAAGTTAAAAAAAGGAGATGAAGTCGGATAGAACCGATATCCCTTCTCCTTGTAAAATCCAAACATTTCATTAATTAAAAGTTTATTTGCAATAACTCCGGAATCAATGAAAATAAGCACTACTTACGATATATTGTTAAAAGCTCTCAATGAGGGCTTATTACTGGAGTTAAGAAAAAGTCCAAAATCCAATTTTTGGGAGGATTTTGGATACTTTTGGTTCAGTCGACTGCAATCACAAGGGGAAGTGCACAAATAGATTTTAACAACAGTCCTAAATCCAAAATTTCGACATACTACGGCTAATCGTTTTTGAGTTACGCGAGATACATACATACACGTACGTGCAGACGTCACGCCAAAACTAGACAAAATGGATTCAGGGATGGTCAAAATGGATATTTCCGTTGAAATCTGAGAACCAAAATTTTTCGCTGTCACAATACCTCATTTACTTCGTACAAGGAAGTAAAAAGCACATTGATTTTTTCTTGTTTGCATCAGTTGATTAAAATTTCGTGTCATTTCGATTAAATATTATTTTTAATTTTTTTTATTGTTAGTTTTTAATATATAATATTTATTTCAGTACTGCAATATACCATGTTTGATTAATTAATCAAAAAGCCGACCCCTGTGGCTGAGTATGTAGCGGCTAAGAATTTCTTGCGGAAGTCCCCGGTTCGAATCCCGGACAGGTATAGCATCTTTTCATATGCTACCAACTTCCACCGGGCTATTGACCATAGATGTTCAAGCCCGTTGTTTCACAACAAAAAATAAAACTGTTATTCTTCATTTATTGGATTAAGCAGCTTTTCCTGTTTCGAGATCATCTTCTCCTCGGATTTTAAATTCCTTTAATCAATTGGTAATATAATGCCGGATAGATTAAATGACTCCCATAGACCTCAACATGAGTTCATTATTTAACATAATTGTTTAACCTTTTCTTTCAAGGAAAGACGTTTTTACTTCTGACTAATAATATCGCTTCTTATTTTATCCTTCAAAGTGCTGCCCTTTACCGCCCTAAGGAATTTTTTATTTATGCAGCCCTAATTAAATCATATCTCATGGAATTTCTTTTTTATAAAAAATAATACTTAATTTTACCTCAGGATAGAACTGTACCCAAGAGTCATAATGCCTACACTTATGGATGATATCGTCTACATATATATATATATATTGTAAATAATTTCGGAGAGGTACAATAGCAACGTCTAAAACTTTTATTAACATTTTTAAATATAGAAATGAAAAAAAAATTAAATAAAAAAACAATCACTTTTTTTTTGTTGACATAATTAAATATCTACAAACTGTTCCCTCAGAACAATGAATAGATGTATGGAATGTTTATAACCGACTTGAATGAGAGAAAGTCCAGAGGTACGTAATTAATCCCTCTACATTCCGTTTATTCTTGCCAGCCAGCATCCTGTAACAGCTGCTAATGAATGATAATGAAATTAATTATCTCATAATTCAAAACGGGACTCGATCCCATAAAATTCAAATGAAAGACAGACCATACCACTCTGTCACAGAAATCGACATGATAAAATTTAAAAACATTTATTTTGTAATTACGTAAATATTTATTGTAAATACGTAAACCCTTCCTAGAGGTCTTTAAAAATTTATCAGAATATGATATCTGTGAATAAAATATGCAAAATTCCTCTTGATACATAAATAAATTTATTAAAATTTAACATTAAATTATTTTAAAATACGTTTTCTTAATCACTTGATTTTACGCTATAAAATAGTATAATAAGTTTGGTTAAAATTATCATAACTATTCTAAGGAAAAAAAGGAATATATTGCCTAGGCTATTCATAAAATATAACACAGAAATAAGGAGAAATATTTTAGAGTAAATCTAGTAGAAGGAATAATGGTAAATCTAAACTGGATCAGTAAGCTGTTAATTGTTTGAAACATAATATTCATAGTCATATTATTTTATCACAATAAACGCATAATGTTTTGAGTTAAATTATATCAATCAGTTTGAAGTAAAATGTGTTAGATGGATACTTGTAAATCCTGTAAAGTTCAGTCGATAATTAAATTAACGAAAACATGTGTAATAAATTTACACTTCAATGAAAATTAAACTAAACCCAAAGGTATAGCCCATCAAAAACTACTTTTATTTTACAAACGGCAATTTTTGAAATTTTCAATCTTTAAAACGGCATCTATTTTAAACAATTTTTGATTAATTTAATATTTCAAAACAATATAATTATTTACAAGCTGTATAAAAAATTATTCAATTTCATTACAAAAGGAGAAAGGAGCAACTATTATTTTATAAACCAAAATAATATTCTAATAATAAAATAATTATTTTATATATATATATATACTGTGGATTCTATTGAAAATAAATACGATTATGTAATACTTTTTTGTAAAAAAAAAAAATCTGATATTTGGAAGATTCGAGCCGCAACTACTTGTATCGTTCATCCATAATTCAAAAAACTGAAAACGCGTGCACTAATTTAAGTAGTCTAGGTTAGCTACAAAATATACTGTAAATACAATCAATTTTCGGTCTTTAGTTTCCTAGGACGGTCCTAACCCCATAATTTAATAGTCATATGTTTAGTAATTTTCTGAACTTTCTAGAAGCAAAGTTTCCATTTTATATAGGCAATTATTAAATATATTTGTGTACAAAGGCTCAAACCTTCGGAGAAAATTTAAAATGACAGTAGAGCCTAACAATCGTTTATGAATAAATAGAATTTGAAAATGTATATTTCATTATTTTCTAAGGTAGCTGTAAACTGTCAGCCTACAAATTTCAGCGAGTAGCAAAGTTCAGAGGTATTTTTGCTGAAATAAATATAACTTGAAAACGCTTCGTCCGATTTTCACAATTGAAAAACTTGAATAAAAATACGGTATTAACAAAATTTCATTTGTCATTTGTGGAGCTACATAAAACGTGATTTCATCAGAGATTCAAAAATCGATTAAAAGTTTTTTTTTTTTAAATAAATATTTTCAACAACTACAAAAATGATTGAAATATCCCAGTAGAAAATGACTGTGAGAGAGTTCAACCGCAGTACAATACGTGGTATAACGATCCTCCCTTAATATATATTTTATCTACTGGTATTATTTTTACCACAATTCCAGGAGGGAGGTACCCATCATTATTTCTTTGGTATTATATATAGTTTTCCTGCTTTTCCGTAGAACTTAATGGAAAATACGAAATAAAATCTTCCTTTATTTCAAGTCATTAATTAATTTTTTATTAAATTAACTACATAACAGTAATCAATATTTTGAATTACATTTTTGTAAGGAACTTTATATATATGTTTACTGGCATCAAAATAATTTTTAAAATTATGTGCAATGAAAAGTAAAACTTAATGTAATAATTTACATTTCAATTTTACGATGTAACTAAAGTTACAAAGACTGGAAAAGAGTTAGTTAATTACCTCACCGGGAGTAACAGAAAAGTACCAAAGGTACAGTAGATCAGTAACTTGGCCACCATTAATTTTAAGCAGCTTAACTAACACGGCTTAAATTTATTACAAATAAGTAACTTAATATTTATAACATCATATTAACTGAAAGTTGTTTCAAAACTTCAGATAAATACGCCCAACTTGTCTCTTATACTTTCATTAAATATGTTTTTCATTACGATATAATATAAATAATTAATGCTACTTATTTCTGTTTAAAAAAAAATTGAAAAACGCTAATTATGACACAAGAACTCTAAATAGTGTATATTAAATGAGTACACCAAGGACACAAGTACATTAAACGAGTTATCAATGAAAAATCTAGGTCACGAGAACATTATTTGGTGGCCGATCACGTTATAAATAATTATTGTTCTTTCAGTAATTAATTCATTTCTAACTCAGATTATTACATATTACATGTTTGTATAATATATTTGAGTATTATTGTTTGATTTAATGCAATTGCTATTTATAGATTTTATATGTATGAATTTTTATGTTTGGACGTCCCCTTCGGTCACGTGACAATTATTTTGTGACCGATCAAATCAGTATTCACATTTTATGTTAATAATTTTTAGTTCTAAACGACGTTGGTTTCCTTTCAGTATTTGTTATGATTAAAATGTTACTCATTTTTATAATTTTAAATTAATCTTTTTTTTAAATCTGCAGCTGGCACAGGTGAGTTTGTTATGATTTTAATAAATTTCTATTGGAATTCTAACTACGATAAGTTAATACAATTTATTTATCTCTTGTCTTAGCGTTATTTTTTTTTTTTAATTTTTAAAAAGTTAGTTTTTCCGCCATTTTGGGATTTTATACTTGATTTTTAAAATTGACATTTGCATATTTTATGAATATTAGTGGAGCTTTTATTAGTATGTTTAAACCAACTTTATAGTTTAGACGTTATTGATTAATGATTATTACAAAATTTCTGTTTTGGCGGCCATTTTGAGGTACACCCGACGGCCGATCGAGACCATTCGTGTATTTTTATAATTCTTTAATGATGCTTATTTCGAATCCGAAATTAAAACTAATATCCGAGACAAAAAGTGTTCACACACGCATGTGTGATGAATTCAATAACGAACTGTTCGTTGTTAATGCAAAGTATCAGTCTATAAAAATAATCATATTTTAAAAGAAGTTTAGATCAGTGTTTCTCAACACAACTGACACTGCGGATCGCGTAGAAAATTACATACCAAACTGAAAAAAGGGCAGGTTTTTTTTTATAATTCGCGGACTAATTACCTATAACGTTCAGATAGTACTCTTAGTAAACTCTTAGTACTCTTACTAAAACTTAGTACTCTTACTAAACTCGCAGTTTTACGGTAAGCAGTGTTCGGTGTTCAGTTGTGTGCGTTATTATTGCCATTAAAAATATGAGTAATAATGTATATAAAGGTTGTAAAACTATGAAATATAAATATAAAGACGTTCACGGACTATTAAAATTTTTCTGCAGGCTACCGGTTGAGAAGCATTGGTCTAGGATTTCTTTTAAATCAATTATGACATAACAAAAATAACTTTTTCACAAGCTCAATTGAAATAAAGTTTTTATTTTTATATTAATTTTTATAAAATTAAAACTAAATTTAAAAAAAGTAAATTCTTTCTATTCTTTTAATCTGTAAACGAAATTTTATTTCCATAAAATTTTTAAATGTAAATAAATTTAATTTTAATATTAAAATAACTTTTAAATAAAGTTGTCATTTTAATATCTATTAAAACTACTGCCACAAAGTGAAAACTCAAGTATAGTACAAGCTTTTTTATTTTGAATACGAAATATTACACACGATTTTTGATAAAGAATCAAAACAAAATGTTCTTTATATTTTTATTTAATTTCAGTTATGAAAAGAAGTATATACAACCTTCAAAAATTAAATTATTAAAACCAGCTTCACATGTTAATTACAGTATAACTGAATTTAGTTTTAAAAATAATAAATTAAACGATTTTAACAAAGACGTTCTTTTTTAATTCATGAAAGATTCTTGTGAGATTAGATTTCCTAACTTAGCGAAGCTAGTAAATGACTGTTAACTTAATACATTAGAAAGGGTGTGTTTTTAGTTGAGTGGGGATATATAATTTAAAGAACAGTATCTTTGTATTATTAAAATAATTTTTTTAATAATAATAATATAGGCCTTGACTAACTGTTTAATTTAACTTAACGTATAACTAAGGAATATTGTTTCATGCCGGTCAGTTTTAATTGCTTGTTACTGTTTGCTGTCTTAATTTTCATTATGAACATTATCGTAACGATTGCGTAAAGCAATAATAATAATAATTTATTTACATAGCAAAAATAGCCTTACGCCCTCTTGCTAGTTGATAGTGAATTTTGAAGCGTGTGAAAACTGCCATGCCTGACCGGGATGCGAACCCGGGACCTCCAAGTGAAAGGCCCCGACATTACCACTCCACTCCGCCAAATAATAATAATAACATTTATTGAAATCACAAAAAGAAAATAAAAACAGTTTTCACAATAATATGAATTCTTTTATAACAAATACGATTATCTTTGGAGTAATATTAACTGCGTAAAGAATAGTTGTCAACAGGCTTAGCTAGTGTTAATTAACAGCTATTCTTCTTTTTTTTTTAATTTTTGTTTATAGAGTTTTTTTTTAGCCACTGTGGACTACTATTTTACGACTAGTGTTGAAGTTGGCTGTAGGATGATTTATATGGGGCTGAAGTTTGCGAATATAAACGGGTAAAATAATTGGAATACGTTCAAAATATTTTCTTAAGAAGATATTTCGGCTTCCGTGTAATGCTCCTAATTGTACTTTACATTTTTCCCTACAACAGGTTATCCTAAATATTAACGTAAATTGTAGTGGACAGAGACGTGGGAAAGCCAAAGAGTGGATATTATTTGAAACATAAGGTTAGATATTGTGCTAGGGGTATCACGATACATATGATAAATTAAATTTAAATTTGGGTGAACTGGACTACATAAATGATTTAAATAACGGAAATTTGATTTATACAATGTTCAGAGCAAATGGCTGGCTACCAAACAGCGGGCCGTAAAGGGAGTTTGAGACTAACATGTATCCTATGTAACGCTCAACAGGAGGTAACCGCTGATTATCGGGTATATCGTCTGATTCGGAAGAAATAAATTAAAACAGCAGGATACCATTTGTATATTGAGTGGAGAAGACTGAATTAAATGTCCGGGACGCACCAAAATTTAGAGGGCAGTGGCTCGAGAAGTTTAATTTTTAATTAGGAAAATCCAATATTTTTTTGATTTTATACGATTTGGCGAAATATATTGAACATTATTAATCGTGAATTTTGTTTTCCTTTTTCTTGTATTCTTGAAACCGAGAGCACGGTCACGCTAAAGGAGTGGTATATTTTTATGTGATCATTTTGTTATAATTTTATCCTATGTCAATAAACAAACATTTATTATTAGTAATATTCAGTCGCCTATTTAGTTTCTTTTTCTTTCACGTATACTTCATCATTACCCGGTGTTCTTATTTTCTTTCTTTCGCCCAGGTGTAATTCTTCGTATTTTTTATCTTTCGCGAAAACCTTTGGTGTTTTGCGATTTCTTTCTCAGCAGTGAACGTTCTTTGATGTCTTCTTGTGTTATTTGTAGTTCTTTCATGTCTGTTTCAGTTTTACTGATCAGTTGTTATTTATTTTTAGATTTATTTCAATAAAATGTTTTCATAAATTATATTTATCTCACTTTTTTTTATGTCCAAACCTACTCGTATTTTAATCACATAAAGGTACAATAAACCGGTTACTATTGATCCAAGTTAACGATTAAAAGTACGGTATGAAAAATAACATAAATTTAAATTAAATCAGTTAAAATTTATAGTCGTGTATCACATGAAACACAGTCAAAAAACAAGCTAAGTAAAACGGCTTGAGGAAAAAAACACCCAACATTTGCAAGAGCAAAGCCAAATAAGTAAATACACATATATATATTTTTTTTTCACGAGTCGGCCTTCTAAGAACCACGCAAAATCGTTTCAAGTTTTCTGTTCTTTTATTCCATATTTCTTTCATTACTTTACTGCGATTTCCTTTTCTCTCTTTAGATCACCGATGTTTTTAGTCTTTCTCTACTACCACATCAATCTTTTTGTTGTATACTTCTCTAAATTTATTTTTATCAAGGCAGTACTTTTTTATATATCTCTTCAGTTCTTCTTTAATTTGATATATCTACCTGAAATTTTTGCGATGTCAAAATTTGTTTTTTTGATTAATCGTTGTGGATCAATTCGGATCAAGTGACCCAATAAACTTAATCTTCTCTTTAAATGGTTGTTTCTAAACCTTCTTTATCTTTATATATTTCGCTGTTTGAATTTAATCTAAACATTTTTTTCTCTTTTTAGTATGTCCTCTATTTTAACTACATTAGGTGTTTAATCTCATACTGGTTTATAACTGCGTTATTTTTTTTTTATAGATATCTTTCAACATATATAGTTTTTCTAAACTAATCTTTCAGTTTTCTAATAATATTTTATAAAAACCATTCTTCAGGATAATTTTACCCGTATTTAATTTTTTTAACTAGATTTATTATTTCACATTTTGTGTTTATATATTTTTTGGGTTGATCTTTATATTTGTCGTCGTTTCTGTTTTAGAAAAGGATATCTGCAGGCCTGTTTAATGCTATTTCTTTTGTTATTTGCTTGACGCAGCTAGCAAAAGAAGCCTTGAGCGCTAGCCGCGTGTTCATATCATAATAACAAAATTATTATTAAACCGAACTAATTAAAAATACAAAATTTAACTGAATAAAAATAAAAGATTTTTGTAATATGATGCATAAAAATGTAATTGAAAAATTAAGTTAAATAAAATAGACTTAAAAGAAAAAATGCATAGAGTCAGAATGTAAAATTATTTAAATTGACATGGAATGCGCTAAAATAAAACACAATAAATTCATGATCTATAGAATGAAAAAAATAATAATTTCATAATAAAGAAATAGAAACTAATTTATTATAACACATTGACAACAAGAAATATGTATAAGATAAGACAATTCAAAATATTATTTCGAATTTATACATCCTTAGCATTCACTTAAACAATCACAGTTTTATATATGTAATTTTTTTAATATTATATTAAATTTATTAATTTATAAAATTATAAGTAATAAGTAAAAAAAGTTATTAATAATTTATAAGTATATTAATTTATTTTGTTGTATACTAATCATTATAACAGTATGTTAAATTTATTTTTATTAGTGTGGATTATTTTTGTTTTTCAATTTGGTAATTTAAAATATATATTGTGTTTCACCCATTCATCTATTTCTTTGATTCTCTATTTATTTATTTATTATTTATTTTTTGGGCGTTAACATTATTGGAGACTGTTAGAAAATATACTGGAATAATACGAAGATTGACGTTTGCAAACAGTTAATTTTGAAAAGAATGTGGTGTAAGTGTTTGTTACTGCTGAACAAGTATTGTACGGTGTATTTTTAAATTCAAAATCATTTATGTATTTACTCATGTGTAGTATTTTCTTGACATATAATTGCCTCAAATTAGGTACTTTAAATTCTTCAAATAAGCGTGTACCGAGATATAACTTTAGTGTCTACCAAGAGCTGCTCTGATTTAATATTTTTTGGAGAATAAATATTTTATTAAGATGGGTATCATATGTTCCTCCCCATATCTCGATTCCATATTATAGAAGTGAATGAGCATATGTAAAATACCTATAATTCTTATTATTTTAAGATCTTTAATTCTGTAAAAAAGTATGTATAAGGTATTTTAGTCTTGATGTTAAATACTGTAAGTGGACATTCCATTTCATATGATCGTCCGATCTTATTCCGAGGTATTTTATCTATCGACCGACAACGACAGTTAGTGTTTATCGATTCGCTATTATTTACTGAACGTGTATGTAGTTTTAGTAGAAATTCAGGACGGGGTTACCTGTTTCAGTAGGCGAGAACGACATATATTTTGTCTTATTTAGGTTGAGCGTAAGAATATTGCTTTCAAACCAAGATTTTACCATAAATTATCCACGGGTAGCACTCTTATATACTTCATCCCACGTCTCGCCCGAAAAAACCAAAGCTGTGTCATCAGCGAAAGATAATATGGTACCGTTAGAAAGGTTCAGTTTTAAAAGATCGTTGATATATATTAGAAAAAGTATTGAAAAGAACAGTACCTTGTGGTAGTCCTAAGTTTGTGAATTTTCTGTTATCACTGACATTATTTAGTCACAATTTGAGTTCTACCTTTAAGGTAGTTTTCAATCAGTACTTTTACTGTCCCTCGTATATGGCAGTTATTCATTTTAAGTATTACAATTTTGTGAAGAATTATGTAAAATGCCTACTTAGAAAAATGGAAAACACGCTATTAATAGATGGTTGGGATTAACAAAAGTGGTAGATTTAAGTTATATGTATTTTTTGGTATCGCATTTGCATAATTGTCTCTTACATTTGCTAAGTATTTATTTAAATTACAAGGTTGTGAAAATTGTGTTTACAATTTTCGATTGTGTAATTTCATTTTTCATATCTAATATTTCATTAATACATTCCCATGTTTTCTTAATATTGTTTTTATTTAGTTGGAACTTGCTGTTTTAGTGGTTTATTTTTATGTGATATTTTAATAATCTGTTTATGTTTATTTAAGTAGTCCGTAAGTTTATTAATAAATTCATTATTAATGTATTTATAGAATCAGTGTTATTTTTGCATACCTCGTTCCAATTTTCTCTACCTAAACTAGAATTAAGTTCATCATAATTTATTTTATTGATAATATTATCGGTTGTTGTTTTATCTTTTCAAAGTTTGTAAGCTTCATATGAAATGAAGTACAGTAATGGTCAGTGATAGCAAGTTTCAGGATCGCCCCCATCACATCACTCTACTCAACGGAACCACTCTTAAAGAAAATATGGTCGATGCAGCTGGTCGACTGCATTTCGCCATTAAGACTGTTTTGTAATCGTGTATGTTTGTTTATATATGATTTAAATCAGTTGAATAACTGATTTAAGAAATAAGTTATTAAACAACTTAAATAAGAAATTCATTTATCAGGCTACCATCAAGAATATTCACATTCATATCCCCTATTAAAATTATGTTATCATCCGTCTTTATATTCTGTATGTAAGCGTCTAAGCTAATCAAGCATGAATATATGTTCTGGGAAGACGATCGATAAACGGAAATCAATTTAACAATCAATTCTTAGATTAATAAAAAATGTATTTTGGTTTTCTAACTGTGGACTTTCATTATCTTGTGTTTAATATTTTGATCAATAAATAAACATATATCGTGAATCTTAATGAATTTATTATTTTGATAGACTACGTTCTAAACTGAAATTAAATTCAATGTCATCACCGATCCGAGTTTTGGTCAATATAATAGATTTTTGGTCAATATAACAGAATTTTTTTTGAATTTTTAAAAATTTGCTTTATTTTTTTTAGGCATACCTTAATCAGATTACTATCATAAATTGCATGAGTTTAATTAGAAGGTTAATTTGGATTTCAAAAGATAACATCATATATTGAAATTTATAAAATATCAAACCAATTTTCAATCAAGCATTTACTACACAAAGTAACGAAATAGTGAAGTTTTTGCATACAGAAGATTTTTATTTCATTTACTTAATTAATTTTCACAATTTTTGACAAAGGTTTTTATGAGTTTTTATAAAAGATTTCTCATTTGATCCATCACTGATGGATCGTCCAGCTCCAGTTGAATCGTCAGAAGCTGTGTCCCAACAGACTGCCCGACAAAAATCATAATATATATATATATATATATGACTATCGGATTTGTCATCTACGATCCCATAAATCCCGTATAGCCGTTTTGCAGATTTTGCAATTTTTTACACCCGCACCCTTAATTTACCTCCTTACGAGGGATGTTTGCAAAAGTAATGGTGAAATATTATATTGTTACCTGACCTTAGTAACTGTGCAAAATTTCAGCAATAGGCAATATCAGGAAGTATGTTTTTTTAACCTCCGAGACCACCATTAGATATTGCTTCAGAGGATGAGATGAACGATTTGTAGCGTGTGTGAAAATGTCATGCCTGACCGGGATTAGAACCCGGGAATGACAGGAAGTATGTTAAATTATTACACCTGCACTGTTAATTTCCATCCTTAATTTACTCCCGTACTCCCGTTGTTTGCAAAAGTAATGGTGGAATATTTAATCGTCACCCGACCTTAGTAACTGTGCAAAATTTCATCAGTCGGCAATGTCAGGAAGTATGTTAAATTAAGGATGCATGATTTGAGAACAAACACGAAAAAAACATCGCGAATTAAAGAAAAGCAATTAAAAACAAATTCATTAAAATCTTTTCTTATACTTTTTATATTCATATGAAATATATATAGGCCATATTTATAATTAAAATACAAATGAGGATTAAAATTAAAAAAATCATTTTCGTCTCTCGTATCGTAGCAGTCATACACAAGCAAATCATTTAATGCATTATTGTAAGGCGTAATAGGATAAGTAGATAAAAAACTTAAAATTAATAGAAAATCTGATAAGAAATGTAAAAAAAAGAAAAAATTGTAATAATAACAATAAATACAATGCGAAATCTTTAAATTGATCCAATTCCTGTCGGGATAAAATTAATACCTGTAAACTGAGTAATTATTTTACAGAAAACTTTAACCATGGCCTTGAAAAGGATCAGAAAAAAATTTTCCGCAGCAGCACCTCCACTAATTTTAGCTACGAGCCGCCACTGATTATAATTTCCTTTCTAGATTTTTTTCTTCCTCTCCAACTTTTGACCCGGAACTTTTCACGCGTAGATCGCATTTCCAGGTACTCTTATGTGATCTCAGCTTACAAACGTTTTCAAGATATCAGAGTCTTGTGCACGTAGCATGGAAGTACGACTGAAAAACGCAGAATTCTATGATTTCTTAATGTTCGTAAATTTTTTATTAGGAACATCACTCAAATCATCAATAATGATTAAAGTAAGATTATACGCTATAATCTTCCATTAGTTATTATCTAATGTAATTAATAAACTTTTCCCGTAATTTACACTTAATTTATTAACAGAGTTAAATACCCACAAGAGGAAACCACACAGTTACATAGAAAGCGTTATCATCCGTCCGCTTCAACGTGTCGATAAGAACTGAATTATTATTTATTTTTTTACAGTCTTATCCTTTCCTGCCAACTCCTTCCTTCCTTCCTTTTTTTGACTTCATCCTGCAATTATTGATCAATTAAGGATTAAAAAATAGAACAATATGCTTTACTCTGATATGAATGACTCTGAAGTATGAGTGAGTTAACTCTTTTTAAATTTATTATGGAAAAAATCCAATTTTGGTTAATTTATTATTAACCCTTATTCTGGTATAATAAAAAATTTCTCAAAACTTTGTTGTACTCATCGATAAGAAAGTAATTGATTATTTATTATATTGTGTAGGTGATTTTACATACATCATAGTTTTATTTATTTATTGGCTTTGTCAGGTAAGGATCTCAAGCTCACTAAAAATACATGAAACTTAAGGATACATGAAGAACATGACACGAATAATTTTCATTGTTTAATAAATAAATTCCGCGCTTCTTCAGGTGACCCCCAATTCAAATTTAATCATATTGCATTTTGGTAGGGATATTCTTTAAATCACTGAGAATTTAAATATTAATATTATTTTATCATAAGATTAGCCCTTTCTTCTACATACTTGGATAAAAAAGTAAACCTCTGTTGTATATGCAAATCCTTAAACCTGAATTGTTAGAATTGCCTGCTTGTGTGGAATTGTTAACTATAATATTAGCATGTGTCGTCATTTCACTGTGCGTTAATTGTCGGATAATCTAATAAACAGTATAAACATTAGAATAATTCAGCATGTCGCACAGTGACAATTCACATACATTAGATTTCAAATAGTATAGATGAAAGAAATTTAATCTACGTCTAATACTGCAGTATATAGAATAAAATCTAACTGTAAGAATTAAGTTCAGGACCCCAGTTGGAAGGCCGTGAATCTTGAAACACTGAGAGGCCGACCGAAGGACTTTTACGAATACTTTTTTTTTCTCTCAGCTCCCCTGGGCCGGACGGACTTGTTGGTATTACGCCGCCCAGGGGAGTGTGTTTAAACTCAAATAGGCCTCTCCACCTACCGGCTATATACCGGCAAGGCTGGTCGGCCTACCGGTTAGCTCTTTTTGAGAGTTCTTTATCAGTATTGGCCCCTTGGGGACCCAAAAGGGCAATACTAATACACCACGCCAGACCCAGTTCGCCGCGACGCGGTACCGGGTCCCTTCAGTATTCAGTGTGCTCTTGCCTGACTGTTACCCGTGGAGTCCTTGGTGGCTCATCAGTGCCAACACACCGCAGCATGCTAGACCTCACCAGCAAGGCTGTCCACCCAGTCCTATTCTAGCCAACACCTTGTCTTCTCTCATCGGAGTATTTCTGTAGAACAACTTGTCTAACAAAACTAGCAAAATTATTCCAGTTTGACTCGCTTCTTAGCATGTAGTCTATTGTTGTCTCTGGAGTTATACCTGTGAGTGCCTTACTATGTTTAAGTGTGTCCCACCTATTGCACTCAAAAAAGGTGTGCTCAGCATCATCTATCTCGTTGCAGTAGCTGCAAATTGGCTCTTCTCTCTTGCCTATTTTGTGCAGTTAGTTATTGAAGGAACCATGTCCTGTAAAAAACTGCGATAAGTGATGATCAACCTCACCAAATCTTCTCGACAACCATGGCTTGATGTTGGGGATGAGGGTTCTCGTCCATCGACCCACAGCTTCCTGCGACCATCTTTTCTGCCAGATATTATAAACGGCATCCCTGACCTCTTGTTCTGGCTTGCCTTGTGCCCTCTCCACCCTCTTTTGTGCGATTAGGTAAATAGGAGGTGTACCCGAAAACACGCACAGGGCGGCATAGGACACTGTCCTGTATGCGGACACAACACCTAGGAGCACACACCTGTGCGTCCTCGCCAGTCTCTCTTTGTTGCGCCTGATGGCGATAGAGCGCCACCAGGCCGGAACGGTATACATAAGCGAAAACACGACGGTGGTCGCAGGAGAAACGGCGCTTTGAGGCCCGAGGGGCATTCTGCGATGACATAATGATGTTTAGACTTTTTATCATCCTTTCTGCCTTGTTGCATACGTTGACTATGTGCTCGGTGTATCTACCGTTTTTCTGGAGGATAACTCCTAAGTACTTGATGTTATTCGCTTCTTCTATAGCATGACCGTTGATGGAAATATTGAACGGTTCTAGCACTCTTCTACCCGTAAAGGCAATACACCGGCATTTTTCCGTAGACAGTTGCAGACACCTGGACCTCAACCATACCTGTATAGTGTCGATGGCCGCATACACCCTCTCCCGCACCTCCAAGACCGTCCTTCCCTCTACGAGGACTGCAAGGTCATCTGCATAAGCCAGCACCTGAACGCCGACAGGAAACTCATTCTGAAGGAATTCATCTATAATCACCAGCCACAACAACGGCCCCAGAACAGAGCCCTCCGGAACTCCACCGTGCTTTTGAAAATGTACTGTTTCTTCCTGTGCTTCCACCAGACATCCTCTGTTGGACAAGTAACATTCAATTTGCCTACGCAGGTACGGGCTGAAGCCCCTAGTCGCAATTGCGTCATTAATATGACCCCAACCAATAGCCCCGAACGCGTTTTTTATGTCTAGTGATAGCATCAGTGGAATTCTCCTGGTTCGCCAAGTGCCTCTCTTCACCTCGTCGGCCCATCCCGAAATTCGGCAGATAGCCTGCACGGTGGATCGCCCCCGCATAAACCCGTACTGGTTAGGACTGATTCCGGCTCCCTCTTCTAGTTCTTTGATGATGCGGCGAGCCAGCATCTTTTCTACTAGCTTCCCCATCATGTTAAGGAGGCTCAGGGGTCTATAGGTTATATCTTCCTCCGAAGAGGTGCCTTTAGGTAGGAATACCACTCTGGCCTCCTTCCAGCAGTCGGGGAAGTCTCCGTTCTCCATGCCATGGCTGGCAATCTCGAGCATCTCCCAGGGAGCCTTCTGAACCAGCCCCTTGATCACTGCCGCGGGAATCTTGTCCGGGCCAGAGCTCTTTTTGGTTGCCAAACTCCTCGCCGCAAGTTGTAGCTCTTCCATGGTGAATCTTCTATTGTCGCAAGGTGTGGATCTCACGATATCAGGCACTGTATGCGGGAACAACCTGGCTACCTCCCTTGCAACACTGGTCTTATTGAGGATAGGCATACGTCTCCCGAACTTTTTGATCACAATACGATATGCCTTGCTCCAGGGATTGCTGTCAAGCTCTTCGCAGAGCCTGATCCAGCAATCCTTTTTACGTCTCTTAATAGCCTTATTGAGCGTTCTTCTTGCCTCGAGGTATCTATTGGCTATTTCCTGGCACCCTTCTCTGTTATTTCTAAGAATACGTTGTTTCCTTCTGCTAAGGGACTGGAGCTCTTGTCTCATTGCTTCCATTTCAGCAGTCCACCAATATACGGAGGGCCTCCTTGTATTGTTAGCTGCCATTCTGTCCATTTCCTGCTTTATTATATTAGATAAAGCCTCAGGTGATTGTTGATGTTTATCAGACAGTCTACTTGCAGTCCTGTTGACGATTTGCTCTATTTGTACTGATGAGAATCTCGGTGGGGGGGAGTGCACTTCACGCCTGAAATCTACGTCTTTCAGATCCAAGATAGTGGCGCGGTGATCGCTCGCTATATCTTCTGAGAGAACCATCCACTGGTACTGATTCCTCCTCCACCTACAGTCCAGGATGGTGAGGTCAAGCACCGATCGATGACCTCTCGCTACGTACGTGGGCGTATCGTCATTAATGCAGATGCAGCCGGCAGTTTCCAGGAGATCGGCAAGGATCTGTCCCCTCCTGTTGGTGTGTCGACTGCCAGCCGCCACCATTTTGCTGTTAAAATCACCCAACATTACGATCCTCTTGGTTGAATTGGTAATCACATCTTGTAAAGTGTCGATGAAGTTAGTAAAGTCCGCGATCGCAATGTTGGGCGAAATGTACACACCCACGAATAGAGTTGTTTCGGTCTCAACAGACACCACGCTACTACCTCTAAACTTGAAATTCCATTGTATATTATGACTTACATCCATAATGGCAACATCTCCCGACATATCAACAGTCCATCCAAGTTTGGCAGCTTCATATTTATTGGGTTCGGTGACCACAAGGAGGTCTACGTTCTTGTCTGCAACAACACGACTAATTAAGTCGTGAGCGAGAATACTCCTATTGGCATTCGCTAACATAGTCCAAATCATGCAATTTTTTCTTACATTGCCATGCTCCAGTCCTGTGTTCACCGCTCTTACAATCGAGGCATTGCTTAGGTTCAAGACAATCCGCTATCTTGTGACCTCTGCTACCGCAGTTGAAGCACAAATCGAGCCTATCTGGGCCCTTACATTCGTGCCTTCTATGGCCCGTGCCCCAACAACGGTAGCACCTGTCTTCATCTTCCCGGATGTACGCCCGGCAACTAATCCATCCGATTCTTATTCTTTCCTCGACCAGTTTGCATGCCGCTCTATAAGAGGTCATGACCGTAATATTTTGTGTCTCGCCAAAACCTTTCCTCATGGAAGTTATCTTGACTTCCTCGCTAGAACCCACGCGTTTTATAATGGCAGCCATAACCTCTTGCTCTGTTGTGTCATGCTCGACATCTCGGATGTGCACAACAGTTCTCCTTCCAGCTCTGCTTTTTATATCAACGTGAAGGTCGGCAGCCTTCTCCCTCAGGATAGATGTAAATTGTTCCGCTTTCTCTGCACCCTGTATCCTAACGTGGAGCTCCTCGTTACGGCCCTTTCGCAATGAGATGACGTTATTTTCCTCCTCGCTGGTGACAGCATCCTTCATGGACCGGAGGAGCTCCGCGTACGTTTTTCCTTCCTCTTAACAATCACTGTTCGGCTTTGCTCCGCCGGTGGAGTAGCCTTCTTTATCGGGATTTGATTATTACCGATGTGCCTGGTCCCACCATCCCCTTGGAGAGTTAACACATATACAGGTGTTTCCCTTGCTCTGAAGATATAGAATATGATCTTCTTGGCAAAATTTCATGAGAGCCTGTGAAGAGGAATCATCACTAAGTCTAACCACCACTGTCTCTCTAAGTCTTAAGCATCGTTCCAGAGAGACTCTCTTATAAATCAATGCTGTTGCACTGTGCCCGCAAATTCAACTACTATAAGGTGAAACTCTATCACTAAAACAGGTGAAACTCTATCTTGTACAGGTGAAACTATCACTGAAACTCTTCAAAAAAAAATGTCCAATGTCCGCCATGAAACGCCGGTACCAACATGAGTAGAGCTCATAGAGGACAGATCAATACTAGAAAAAGAGTTCCCTCTATGTAAGATAGGAACGTCTTCGTTTACACACTCCAGGTCAAGGGCACTGACAAAAATCGCTTAAATGAATGCCTTGCACATTACATTGCCTTCCAGGGACATTGTATTGAAAACACCCAGTAAACTAACCTCCTTTCCCGAAACCTTGGAATACAATAATATAGTCGATCAAGGAAATCAAGATAGGTCTTCACATCGGTATTGGGGGAATGGTAGCAAGAAAAAACCACCATCTCCCCCAAATCGGCCCAACCGTATCCCGAGCCTCGCCCAAAGCCGACCACGCGTGGAACGTCCGCCACGGGGAAGCCGATACAGGAGTCCCGTTCACTGTCAGTGAGCTCACGACAGAGGTCTTGTTGGGCTCCGAGACGGCCAGAAGGTCGACACCAAGCTGCAGGCCTACCTGCCAGCAGTCATCCACCGCTACACGACACCTGTTGGCATTAAACTGGATGAACTTCATACACGCTTGACACAGGCTCCACTAGAAGTTCTGTGGTCCTTGGAACCACAGAGTATACATGAAGGCTTCTCTCCGCGGTGCTATTGCCGATGCCCTGCCCTACCGCAATTAAAACATAAATTGGTACGCTCTGTACCTGAGCAACCGAACGCCAAATGGTCGGTCTCCCAACAGCGATAACACCGCGTCTCCACATCACGGATAACGGCCCCGGATAGTTCCCTCTTCAGTAGTTGCGTCTATATCCCAGATGTGTACCACAATATGCCTATCGGCCTTAGACCTGAGGCTAATCTGAAATTCCACAGTCCTAGCTTGCAACACTGTCTTAGAACACTCTGTAGCCTTAGCGTTCTTAAGCTAATCGTTATTAACCCTTCTAAGTGAAATAACTTCCGCAGCTTCACTGGCAGTCACCCGGTCCTTCATAGTTTTAAGAAGGTCTGCATACGACCTTCCTGCTGATTTAACAACTAGCGTCCTAGTATCTTGATATTCCAGTTTGGCGGCAGCAGAAGCGGTACCACTTGCAGCCAGTTTCGCTCTTTTCAGGGAATTAACACGAATTCACCTGTTGTCACATCTACCAAGGTAGGCCAGGAGTCTCCTGGCAGAATAACCCGTCTTGTCTGGTGGTAGGTTAAAAACCGGGTTCCTAGACACACGTAGTATCAGACAATAATCCCGAAGAAGTTCGGACATTACTCCTTGATCTCCCTCTCCTGAGCTATAGAAAATGGTGTAAACATGTCACCGATTACGGACTCTTCCTCTCCGAGAATAATTGAGCCTTCAAATCGGTCTCTAATAATCTGGCCTTGCTTTGCCTTAACCTCCTTTAATTAACATTAAATATACAAATTATACTCAATAAGTATGTAATTTAAAATATTGGTTCACTATTTCAAATAAATTACGTGGACGCCAGTCGAAAAGTACCAAAAATTGAGCTGATAAAAAAATTAAATAAAATTGCAATATTGGAAATAAACATAATAAAAATTGAGGCGTAGTACGAGATAAAAAAATAACCAAAACTTCAGTCATATAAAAAACGAGCGAAATGTTTATATGAATTATGTTATAGTAAACAGCCGAAATAGGATTATGATAATGTTTTTAAAAACCATTGGTTGAACAAAAATACGTGATATCAACCCCCAAAAGTGTTTGTGAAGCCCTTTGTATCTTCTTTACAAAAAATTGATTACTCTAAAAAAAAAAGATATCAAAATGTGTCTGACAAAAAGAACAGATATCAAGAAAGAAAGCGATGAATTTCATTTCCATTCTTTTAATAGGCGTGTAGGATATGAACAACGTCTGAAAATAATTAACATGCTAGATGCTTAGGTAGAAAAGGACAAAAAACCACCGCCTTTTCTCAGATTAAGTAAAATCTTGTTCATTTTTAAGTAAAAATTTATTTAAAATTGCAAGGTTCACTCGTCACAGAGAACCTATGGCGCTGAAAAACGTTGCTAATGAAAGTTAAAGTTACGAGCACTATTTTAGGCTAAGAATCCATGTTCAGGTACTACTATGTATGTCTTAGAAAGATATACGCAGGATTATCCGTGGCGGTTTAATCTTATAATTTTAAAGAAATTCTTCGCTCGCTTACGGCGCATGATTTTGTGTTCTTTTCTTCTGTAGCATCTAGTATGTTAATTAATTACTTTCTTAAGTCGTTGTTCCTATCTCAGATGCCTATTGTAAGAATTGAAATGAAATATAACCGCTTTCTTTTTTTATATTAATAATTTTTGTCAGACATATTTTGGTATGTGTTTTATGAGAGGCGATAGATTTTTTTTGAAAATTTGTTGTGATGGAGGGATTTACAAACATTGGTAGTTTTTTTTTGGGGGGGGGCGTTTGAGAAGCAAACCACCCTCCCCATTATTCTTAATGTTTTTCTAAAAAATTTTATAAAATTAGAACATTAAATTAAAATCTACCATTAAATACAATAATAATTATAAAATATAAAACATAAATTTAATAATTGCTTGTTACTCTTACTGCTCACACAATTTCTATAATTAATTGTTTTTTTTAATGGTATTCAACTGTCACATAATTTTCTTCTTTTTTTTACGTTCCTCTAGACTGTAAAAATATAACCTTTTTATATATTTTTTTTTTTCAAGAATAAGCAGAAATCACACGTAGCCATATGTTACATAAATCTGGAGAATCACATGTAATAATGAACTAATACTAAAACAATGAGTCGTGGTATTGTTCATAATGGAATTTCCAAATGAATAATTACCATATATTCGATCCATATGTGCCGGTTTTATGCTAAAACAACAAATGACTACTTACTAATGATATCTATTTATTAATTTACATTCTTTATAAGTATTTTTGATGTTCCATTCAACGATAAAAAGTAATATCAATAAACAAGTCAGCTGTGCTCTTCTTGGCCAAGTAAACAACAATCCTTGGCCAAGTAAAGCTGCTTCGCTTTACTTGGCCAATGATTGTTTCAAGGACTTCACAAATCGTCAATTTCTTTATTTAGTTGGGAATCTTTATTTAGTTGGCTAAGTAAAGGAAAGCAGTAGCTTTGCTTTACTTGGCCAATGATTGTTTCAAGGACTTCACAAATCGTCAATTTCTTTATTTAGTTGGGAATAGATTGTTTACTAATTATACAGCCAACCAGCCTACGCACATTCATCTAATTGCGTGTACTGAAGAGCTTTACTAATGTGATATAGACTAAAAATAATTTAAATGTAAACATTGTTAGATAAATAGCTTCTTACAAATTAATATGTATTAATTTTTAAATTTAATACAATTATTTATTTATTAATATCCAATGAAATATTGAAATTAAATTTACAAAAATTGAAATAGGATCGATAAAAGAGTAAATATAGTTAGTATTCATTGATTTTTCAGAGGTAAAATATTTTTTACGAGAGTTATTAGGAAAAAATAATAAATTAAAAAATTTAATTCCGTTCACATTCATTAAAAATCTCATCAGGAGGATTTTTGGTAACGTATCCTGACCATATTCAGATTTTTCAATCAACAAACTGAGCTTAAAATACGAGTATCATTTTTTAATTGTTATCAATGCTCTGTCCAAATGTTAATCTTTATATATAAGCCCACACTGTACGATTACTGATTTTTTAACTATAATGTAATTTTTGCTTAAATTTAGCAAATCTTACATAAACATATAAATTCACCTTTTTGAATTTTAATTTACATACTGCCTTATAATTAATAGAAGGCAGTATGTAAATTTGAGGAAAACCTCATTACAGGCAGTAGTATTCAAGTGTATATTTTTTAATGCGTATGTGCAGTGTCTTTTCAAATAAAAGACACTGTTTTGCTGACTGTGGTTGTCACTGATTCATTTTTCATTACTTAAATAAGCTCTCATAAATAATATGTTGTATATATAATATATTTCATATCCCATTGTTGTACATAAATGAAGCTATGAATAAATACATCTGTACTATACGTGTTATTAAATGAATATAAATTATAAATAAAACTATCAGCTGGTCATGGACCAACTGAATTACATCTTTTATGAAGTTCCTGTAAAGAAGAAAAACTAAGAAGAAGAAAGAGACGAGACAGCGTGTAAATTGTAAATATGAAAAAAAAACACATGAGACTGATCATACTGCCCGCCAGAATCAGAATGATTTTTGTAATATTAAATGAAATATGATCTACAGATCATATTAGGCATAAAACAACGGTTAGAAATATTAGTTATAAGTACAAAAATGTTTATTTGAAAGAATATAAATATCCACAAAGTTACATCGGATAAGATGAAATATAATCTATGAATAAATGAAATTGTAATAATAAGTATGCGACTAAAAATTCAATCATTGGATAATAGTAATAAAAATAATTTATGTACAGGTCTACGTGTCTAACCATTGGAAGTATTTATATCAACCACTCTAACTAAATGATCAGAACCCGAATAAGTTTGTGTAATTACCCCACGTTTCCAGTGCATGTGTGCAGAACTTTCGTAGGTAATTAGTACCAAGTCTCCTACTGAGAGATTCCATGATGGATAGTGCCACTTATTTCGTTGTAAGTAATGGAGATAATCCTTGGACTATTGTTTCCAAATTGAATGAATGAATTTTTGAAGTAATTGCCGGGCGATTAATTTTGATTTTTTGATAATTAGGTTTACGCAAGGAAGAAAGTGGGCAACCAATAAGAAAATGTCCTGGAGATAAAGGTTCCGGGTCTCTATGATCTGTAGAAACAGAGAAGATGGGGCGTGAATTACGGCAAGCTTCTATTTGAGTTAAAATCGAATACAACTCTTCAAAATTAAGAAACGTCTGTCCAGTTACTCATCGTAAATGAAATTTAACACCTTTAATCATGCTCACCCATAAACCACCAAAATGCGGAAAAGCAGGAGGATTGAAAGACCAACTGATTGCTTGTTTAGTTGTAAATGTTTGAATGAGTGATTTGAATTCATTTGATTTGAATAACTGGTATAAATTGTGTAAAATGTTTTTATAGGAAGTTAGATCCGTTGTCCGAAACGATTTGAGTAGGGATTCCCCTACGAGATATGAATCTTTTTTAGAGTTGCAATGAATGATTGTGAAGTTAAAACTTTGGTAGCAAGTCATGAATAAAGCAATGTATATGCCTTACTGAAGGATTAGAATCTCTGCCCTCCATGGCGTATTATAATTGGACGGCCATAATCAATCAAATTAAAATATGCAGTGCTGCCACCATCTAACAACTAAAAACTTATTTGAGAAACAACACATTTCCACGGAGAACGAAAAAAGAGGCCAAAAAGGAACCACAAGGAAAATATCGTTTTACTTTAATGTTATTTGTTTAATTTCTATTTTAAGATGAAGATTTAGGTCTTCTTTTTTTCTTCATTCTTTTCCTTCTGCTTTATAGAGTTATAATTTTTTTCTTTTAATGAACATGGTATATTTTCTTACTCAACATGGTATATTTTGGTGATTTAGTTTTAATTGGTACTTGTTGTGTTCGTGAATACTTTAAATGTTATGTTTTGTCTTTGTTTTAATCGGAGATTTGTTTTTATTCAAATGAACTAAAATTTTAACATCTGATTTCTATATGTCTGTATAATGGAGATGTAGGTAATTTATGTAGCTTGGATATGACTTGACTTAACCAATGAATTGGTATGAAAGACTTAATTTTGAAAAAAAATGGAGGAGGTGTCTCCCAAATAAGTGATTCTTAGTCTTTGAAAATGATTTTAAAAATACGTCCCTAGTATTGTGATACGAAACATAAAATATTGCTGTCGATGAAAACAATTAAAATTCTGATTTTTGCATTTCCCGACCTTTTAAAATACCTAAATATAAAAGGTTTTTAAAAACTCCCGCGTACATTATTATTCTACATATGTAAAGTTACAGCACACATAGATAAAATGTTGTTTTATCGCATTTTGTTTTATATTTCAAGAACGGTTTTGATCTGAAATTATAAAATTTTTCATGGCGATAACTTCTACAAGTGAATGATTGTATTCCATCTTCTAAAAAACTGGATTAAGAGATGGAGGAAGTATAAGGGATGATATCGAAGGGAGTTGAAAACTGAAAAGTTTTTTATTCATATGACTTTTACTTTCCCGGAGATATAGCAAGAATAGCTAAATAAAGTGGAAAGTATGAGGATCACGTCAAAAATGTGGTATCGGGTTTTGCAAATTTGTAGATTTTAGGGTCCTACTAGTTTATCTAGACCAGAAAAAAAACATGTATGTGTATGCACTGCTTTTGGCTTTATATCTCAGAATTGAACGAATCGATTTTTTTTCAAATTTGAATCAAATATTTCTATACATGGGGTATTGGTCATATTAAAGATTTTTTTTCAAAATTCGTTAAGGGATTGGAGGGATATCGTAAAAATTCTAATTTCGATTTTTTTCAAAGGCATTTTAGAGAAAATTTTATTTAAGCAAATTTATTACCTACAATGCATTAGTATAAATAAAAAAAAATTTTTTTGAAAGGTTATACTTCATAAACAGACCTGTCAAGAAATATCTATAATGTTTTTTTTTTTTTAATTAAAGACCCGTGGGCTAAAAGCAGAAAAGTCTTTTTGAAAACTTTCTTTATCTTATTTTAGCCTTTATTGAAGGGAGTATTAGATTTAGAAAAAACTTTACTTAAGCAATTTGTTAAATATAACCTATAAATAAATATTTTTAGAAAATCTTTCCTTAAAATTTATTTCCGACCTCTAAAAAGTATATATATTTATAAATAAACAAATATATATAAAACCAGTTTTTTTTTTAGCTCTAACTTTTAATTTTTATTATTAAAACTTTTTACTTCCTTGTACGAAGTAAAGGAAGTATTGTGATGGATCTCCTTTATTTTAACCTTTTTTTTTTTTTTAATTTACGTAAATTGATATATTAATAGAATTATTAACCTCTCATTGTAAAAAAAATTCTACGACGAATAATAATTCAATAATAACAACAAAAAAAATGAAAAAATATCAGACGTTTTGAATGAAATAAAATTTGATGTATTTTGATTTAAAAAATGTGTAAATGTGAATTTAATAGGCGTAAAAGGAGGAAGTCATGTGTTGTCCACATCAGATTTTTGTTTTTGTATATTTCTTCACCACTGAAAGAACTATTAAGATAAATTTAGCTTTGGCATTTACATAATATCCCGGATCCAAAATGAAAAGCAATTTTTTCCATTACTTTCATAAAATATTTTTTTAATATTTTCGAATAATTCTTTTTTAAATTAATTTTTTTTCACTTCTTTATATATATTTTTCCTACATTTTCCCCACAGAGTAGGAAAACTCTAAAATCAACTAATTTTTTATTTGAAATTTAGGAATTTTGATCCTTAAATCTTATTTTGTAATCATCATAATCAATAAAAAATCAAACTATTGCATCAGCTACGTAGCCGGGAAAGTCCTGCAATACTGTGCCAGCTTTTTTAGTTCATCAAAAATGACTAACCACAAAGAATAAAATCATTTAAAAATTAATCTCGCTTAATATATATGAAATTATATAGATTTTATCTATCGACGTGAAAATTTTGTTTCATTAATCTTCACTATGCTAGTTTACTTAACAAAAAGGAAGTATTTTTTAACCCTTTGTTACTTAGCCGAGAACAATGAGTTGGTGAAAAAAATAAAAATTACTACTTTTTTATTTAATTTTTTGTTCTTCCAAAAGAAAGCTTCCAATTTCGAATAGTTTTTGTTGTTTCTGTATTCTAGGATATTATTCAACTCTCAAATTATATATAATATATATTTTTATAATAAAACACTATTAACTCGGTAACTTTTATAGATCATTTTAATAAGAAAAGACCTTTTAAGACTTTACTTTGAGAATTAAATGACTTAATTACTCTATATAAGAAATAATGGAAGTACTCCATCTAACACTGTGAATATTTATGATGCAAGTAAACATCGTAAGTTTATTTATAAGGATGTTACATTAGTTAGAATTGTCCAAAGCATTAACTATTCCATTCACTGATTGCATTTCTCTCCTCCCTCATCTCCCGAAATTAATTTTCTCTTCCTTGCAAAACCGAAGGTTTACCTATATAAATGAATTCTAAAATAATGATAATAAAACGAATTAATTTATTATTAAAAAATGTACGTTATTAATTTGTTAAAAATACAAAAAAATATATATTTTTTTTTTAATACAACTGATTCTGTGTAAAAATGGAGGAAAATAATTAATTTAAAAAATTTACAAAATTTAGTTTTTCTTACTGTTTTGGTAACCCTAAAACTAAAAATAAACTTATTTTCTTACAAAGCTGCCTATTTCCCAAGTAAAAATCAGTCTGAAATACACAGTTGTTTCAAAACTTTCTTTATCTATTAACGGTTCAATTTCAATTTTTTTTTATACATTACAATAATGAAGAAATAAAACTGTCCGTGACCCTATATCTTAATACCGAATTCTCTCTTCTCCTGAATACTCTCTTTATCTAATTACTGGCTGCGATTGGCTCTTATGTGTCTCTTTAGTATAATAAAACATTTCTACTTTTTCTGCATTAATTTCAGAAATGAAAATATAATAAATCTAAAGATAAGAGAAAGGGAATATTTTTTTTTTCTTTTATTCATTTTACTTTCCCGGCTATGGTGATATCCTGCTATAGCTAACATGGGATAATAGGTAAAACAAATATCTAAAAATTGGTATTTTTTTTTTGTTTTGTTACTCAAGGAGACATTTAAAAACAACTAACAAGAAAAAAAAATAGATATAAATAGCCTGTGAAAGAATTTTTTATCTCAATGCTCCCAAGACCAGAAATTTTATTTTTGTCAGATGGACGTTAGTGCGTTTGTACGCATAAATCTTAGCCTGCATTTGGTTTTATAATTCTGGACCGCGCTGACTGATTTTCTTCAAACTTGTTAGATAGGTACTACCTTCTGTGGTGGGGGGGGGGGGGGGAAGAATGTATTAAATTTTTTCAAACATTGAAAAAAGGGATGGTGGTGTTGCCGACATAAAATTTCAGATTTTTACTGGTGCACTTTAGCAAAATATTTTTCTTACAAAAGTAGGCGTTTTTTTATTAGGATCACAAATTAGCAAAATTTTGTTTAATATTCATCCCTTCCCCAAAAAATTTCTTTATAAATAAATATATATATATTTTTTAGCTATTTCTTGCTTGAGCGAAGGAGCTAATGGGAGATTTTTTCATCTATATTTTTACATCAATAGGCACTATAAACATTTTTACCCATCCCCTAAAATTGTCTATATAACAAATTTTTTTTTTTAACTTTTAAAAACATTTTAAAATTTATTTTAAATTTAAATCCTTCTCGCAAGTTACCCACTGTATTTACAATGTAAAAATTTTAATTTTTTGATAGCCCTTACTCTTTAGTATTTCTAAAAAAAAAATTAGGAAAAGTTTTCCACCCCATTCCTAGAAAATTACAACTTTGTTTATTTAGAATTATGGCTATACCTTTGTATTTTTTTAAACAATTTAAAAAAGTAATTTTTTTAAGTTTATTATCCCCACTTAGAGATTTTTTTTTAAAAATTAATTTTACCCGAATGCTTCCCTTTGAGTATGGAAATCTCCAAAATGAAAAAAAATTGCAATTTCAAATTGTTAATGCTCAAAACTATTTTATTACACAATAAAGCAGCTAAGATAATTTAATATCTCTCCCCTGATTCACGAGCCCAACATTTTCAAATACTAAATTGAAAATACTATAAAGTTTTTATTCCGAAATATAATTCTGGTGTAGCATAAATTTTTTTTTCAAAAATGAATTACGTAACTTGATCATCGTAACGGGAAATGTTAAGCAATTCATCTCCGGCTTTTCGATAATCTGCTTTTTTCCCAGCAGATTTTTTTAGTGTGTTATTCATATATAATTTTTGTATCAGCTAATTTGTAATCGTGTGTAAAAAATAAAGTTTCTCATAAAGCGTCACTATTTGTTTTTAGTGTCTGTTGTTTTATTAATCCTCCACAACAGTTACTCCCAATAGCATCCTTTTTTTTAAGTATTTGTTTAGTTTAAAAATTTGTGACTTCGACGTTGTGTTTAAAAAAAACTTGATGGCAAAATTGGAAACTAATAAACAACAATGAGCTCTTCAGAATGATCATTAAATTTATATTTTCTTGAAAAATTTGTTTTAAATTATCGATTATTCATCATGTAACCTAACTTACACGTATAGTTCTCAAAATGGTAGAATCTGGCAGATAAGTACGCAGAACTAATTAATGAAAGTGAAGACTGTGGTAACTTATTGTAAAAATATGCTGAATCATGATACGACTTTTATCCGTTCATGAAATTAAAACTCGTTATTACGTAATCAAATAATAAAAATACTAAAATAAACTAAGTAACCTTTAATACAAGTATTTAATAAAAATCCTCAGACCCAGAAAACATATAACATTCAAAACATATATATTAATTACGTACGAAGTTCTTAAAGAAATAAGGCAAATATTTTACAACATTTAACTATCAATTCAACAGAACTTTCCAAACTTAAAGAGATACTGTCTTCAAGAAGAGATTCACTGCATTACAATATCTCTTTACATTAGTATCCTGCCAGCAGTTTTACACTGTGCATTGGTTAAAAATATATTTATTATTAATTGAAATAATGACTTACTGAAATTAGTTGAAACGTAAATTTTGAACAATTGTATAGTTTAAATACAGCTCTGATGACATGATTTTATGGAACATGTAATAACCTGAAAAAAAATTAATTTATAATAATATTTGTTTTAAAAATTGTTTAAATTGAAATGAAAACTTATTTTATACAACATAAAATATACACTACAAGAAATAGATGGGTTTATTTGGCGACCAGAATTCTTATATCTTCCATTATTGCTTCATGTAAATCGATTTTTTTCTTTTTTTAATTTCGTGTCGATGATGTCATAAGTATTCTCATAAATAGGAATCTTCTAGGCCCTCACTCTTTCCTGCTCTAACGCTTTGCAGCCGCTCAAATCGATTCCACTGCCTGTGTATGTGCACCCGTTTGTGAATTTACAAATTCTGTATATGGGTTGCAGTTATTTATGTAAAATTTATATAGGTAGTTGAGGAATACCGTTGTAAGGACCGCCACATATCGGAAATAAGTTGTAACTGGCTAAATGCATTCACCAATAATCAATCCTTAGAAGAGGTTTTGCCGAATGGGAACAACATAGTTAAAATTTTCATTGTTCGCTCGACATATTCTTTCAAAACCCCACTGCTGGGTTTTTTAACTCTTTTGACATTTAAATTAATGGAAACAAACACCATTTACTTTTATATATAAATTACGCCCGCTAATTTTCCTTTGATTTCTCGAAATACGAGTATATGCGACACACAACCTCACGATGATAATATTTCTAGTATTTTGCTATATATTTACTCACTCTTAATTTGTGAACCAAAACGTTTTGTACTTTTGTCCAATTTCGACTAGTAGTAAATGCATAGAATTATCGTTCGTATCGGAATGAGGCTATTTTGAAGCCATGTACATATTCTTAATCCGATCCCAGACCTTCGCTTCCTTATATGGAATCGACAACAACCATATTTATCCGGTAAATAAAAAACCCGTTTTATGATCTTTATTACACAAATGAGTATTATATAGAAACCAGTTAAACTAGAAGAATTCAGTTGAAATATTCTTCAAATCAATTTTGTGTACTAACATGAACAGTGGCATGATTCTTTAAAGTCAAAAAAACGAAATTGGAATTATAGTTCACAGTGATCTGCAAAGTTAAATAGTTGTTAAAGTACGATCCTCACTAGTTATTAAAAATTATAGCCATTAACGTACACAAATTTAAACCTATTGAATAAAGATAAAACAGCAGTCATATCCAAGTACGCATTAGTATCATAGTGGCGTCATTGTAATGTACCAGGTGTAAAAAAAAGGATATCTGTGTTTAAAGTTGTTATAATATGTCTTGTATGAGATGTACAGCGTTGATTTAAGGTACAATCAATAAGCAAAATGAATCGAGTTGTGAACTGCACGGTGTGTAGACGTGTCTTTCTAGAGCTCCGCGTTTTTTGTTTTTTTCGATTGGTTTTTTGGTTTTTACATTGATTTGGTGGACTGGAACTATAAGTGGATTGGACAAGGAATACGGACTATCATTTTTGAGTTATTTGGTTACGGATTTATCAAGTTTTTTATAGTTTTTTGTTCTCATTAGTGAGATCAATATTTTTGTGTTTTTTACTCGCTAAATCTTAGATATTATAGTGTGTTAAAGTGTTGGTGACTTTTATCAATAACGAAAAGACTACTAGTGTGTATAAAAAGTGAGTAAACTTATTGTACAATAACTTTTTAACAGTTTTGTGAGGTTATAATAGAGCTTATAATAGCAAATTATTCTAAGTTATTCGACAGGCTAATACCAGTTTGAAATTAACTGTAAACAAGGACTTTGGAAATTTTTTTTCGTGTATTAGTAGTTATACGAGTGAAGTCCTTAGACTAGTTTTTATTAGGGAATTCTTTGTTCCTTAATAATTTCTGAACCACTCGTCCTACATCCGTCATCACAAGTTATAAATCCATCCCAAAAAGTTTCCTACCCACTGACCCCCCCCCCCAAATTTTGGACCCTATTTTTGGGTTGATACATTTTACCAACCCCCCCGACCACCGCCAAATTTATTTTGGGGCTCCCATCCCCGAGTGGGTACTCGTTGAACTCGGGATCGTCCCCATAGTCCAACAGCGCTAATATGAGACGAAGAGGATCACTCCCCTTAGAGGGATCATCGCAGGGAGCTTCTAGCTCACAAAAGGTTACCATTACTAAGAAAACGGAGGGTAAATGTAAAAAGAGACCCCCGACATGGGTCCTCAGAAGAAGAAGAAGGACCGCCGGAGAGCCTTAGCAATCTGGTTTACCAATTGGGATTAACTATGGTGGCGTTGAGACAGCATATGGGACCGGGTCTTTCAAAATACATAAGTACACATGAGCAGGAGCTCAAAGGAATATATGATGGGCTTAATGCCTTGACGCAAGTCTCGTCCCCTTTATCAGTTGTTACGCAGGCTACTCAGATGGACCCTATAGTTGTGGAAGATGAGATGGAGTAAATTCTTACTAAGGAGCTGACAGATGAGCAAATAATAGATCTACTGCCCAAAAGGTGGCCAAATAGTTTGCGGAACAAAATTAGTTTGATTAACGAGTTGCCTTCTGAGGTGGTGGACTCTTGTACTGTTAGTGATTTAAGTAAATCAAGTCAAGGGGATGAAAAAGAAGGTATTAGTACCAAATACAAAGTAGGCGACATTCGTAAAGATGTACAATCAATTCTTGGAGACTGTGACGATATTAAGAAAAGTAAATACAAAATCTATTATGATGGTAATGCTACTGAGAAGAGCACAATGGGAGCTATATTGAGGGCTTTAAGGAAGATTATTCCTCAGGCTGGTAATTTAGTTTTTGTCGTCCCAATAATAATATTGGAAACTATATGAAGAAATTAATATCTTATATGCGGAGGGACGAGGAAGTAGCGGTTAAAGTGCTTACGATCCCAGTTGAAGGTAAAGCTATACAAGGCAAGTCTGGACAAGCCCATATTAAAAAGTCGACACCACCGGCAGTTGACAGTCGTACTGTGGTTATCAAAGCACCTGGAAAATCCTATTCTGATTTACTTAAAACGATGAAGTCTGCAGTAAGTAGCGAAGATGCAAAAGAGGCCATCTCCTTACGTAAGGGCAGGAATGAAGAACACCACGTGAGAATTCAGGGAGCGCAGAAAGCTGCTGAGTTTACAAGTAACCTACGAGATAAGGCGGCACGCATGTTGACCTGCGTACAAGAGCGGGAAGGCGCACAATAGTTCACATCAGGGATGTAGAATATGACACCACTGAGACAGAAATTTTTGCTGCAATTACTGCAAGAGTAGGTACTGATGAGGACATCAAGATATCGTCAATTAGAAAAGGGTACGCCGAGACCCAAAATGTTACAGTTATCACCTCGTATAGGGCTGCCTGTAAGCTGGTGGAACAAAGGTTGAGGATTGGCTGGGTAAATTGTCGGGCATATATTAGGGAATCAGAGGAAAAGTGCTCAAGATGCTGGAATACTGGACATCGTAAACATGAGTGCAAGAGCCCTGACAGAATGGATCTCTGCTTCAATTGTGGAGACAGAGACCACAAGATTGCTGAATGCCGGGAGCATAGTAGCTGCCTGGACTGTGGGAGCCAAGAACACCGTAGCGGAGGCTGGGGGTGCTCAAAACATTTAAATGCTTAGGGTGATAATGGTTAACGCAAACAGAAGCACCATGTCTCATGATTTGGTTAGTGAACTGGTCATAGAGCAGAGGGCTGATTTACTGATAATCACGGAGCCGAACAAGTACTTTGTTGCTAAATCAGGCTGGATGGTGGATACAAATGGTGACGTGGCAATTATGGACGTAAATGGCAGGATAGCATGGAGATTGACGTTCAGATCTGGAGGCATGTTGGCGGTGGAGTCGGATTCAACACTAGCGATTGGTGCCTATGTGTCTCCAAACTGTGACATACGTGAATTTACTAGAAGACTAGGCATAATACAAGGAGTAGTAAATGACGCTAGGAAGAAAGTCATTATTCTAGGTGATTTCAATAGTAAAGCGATTGCAGCAGGGAGCACATACACCAATCGCAGAGGTGAGATCCTTACGGATATGATGGGGGCAATTAGCTGTCATTGTGTAAATGATGGCACCCCTACATATGAGGCGAGAGGACACTCGTCAGTCTTGGACTTAACAATCATAGACGATAGATGGAGTAGGGAACACTGGTACTGGCGAGTGTTACCACATGATGTGGCGAGTGACCATCATGCCACTATGATTACCATAAACGACTCAGACTATGTGACTAGAGAGAAAATGCCCTATAGTAGTTTTACAAAGGAACAGATCGAGATCATAGTCGATAGAACGGCCGAAATGATTATCAACATAGAGAATCTGACACCAGTTGCCCTGACTAACGTTATAAGACAAGAAATGGGCAGAGTAGCTCACAGAAGAGCCAATAGACACTCAGTGTATTGGTGGAATATGGAGATTGAAACACTAAGAAGGTTCCTACAATCGCGCAGAAGAAGGAAGCAAAGACTCAGAATGCGAGGCGGACAGGAGTACGAGGAGGCATCTCTGGCTTATAAAGAGACCAGACGGGCCTTAAACAAAGCTATTCGTATGTCTAAGAAAAAACAATGGCACAGACTCTGCGAGGAGTTAGACGGAGACCCCTGGGGACAGGCATACAAAATAATCACTAAGCGATTTGGAAGGCGTCTGCCCGTATTAAATAATGAGCAGGTAGAACAACAAATTAATGAGCCATTCCCCAGTAGAGTAGAAACTGCAGGAAATGTTATAGATTGCGAACCCAGACGCTTCACGTTCTCTGAACTGCACTTGGCTGTAGCACAACTGGGTAATAGGAAGAGCCCGGGTCCAGACGGAATTCCAGCGGCACTCCTTAAAGGGCTGATAAAGAGAATTCCTTATGAAATGCTTGATGTTGCCAGCCATGGATTAGAAAACAAGACATTTCCAGGAATCTGGAAGGAATCTAGGGTGGTGTTTATCCCAAAAGTCACAAATGAGAATGGAGAACCTTTATACAGACCATTGAGTCTTTTAAATACCATGGCGAAGGTAGTGAAGAAGATGCTCGCTGGCTGAATCTTTAAGGAACTTGAGGAAGGAATAGGCATTAGTGGAAATCAGTTTGGATTCATAAAGGGTCGTTCGACGATACAGGCGGCGACAAAGGTGATCGACTGGGCTAAGGATACTAGGAGCGGCACATGGAGAATGAGGCGTATTCCCCTATTCATAGCTTTAGATGTAAAAAATGCATTCGGTTCTATCAAGTGGGAATCAATAAATAGGGCATTAGTGGAAAAAGGTATCAGTCCTTATTTAAGAAGGCAGATAGGGGAATACCTCTCAAATAGAGAATGCTTGGTGGAGACGCAGAGTGAGTGCCTACGTTTCAATATTTATGGCGGTGTGCCACAGGGGTCTGTACTGGGACCCTTACTCTGGATACTGGCCTTCGATGGGATATTAAGACTAGACCATCAGGATGGGGTACAAGTAATTGCCTATGCCGATGACCTGGCGATACTCATCAAGGGTAAAACAACTGTCGATGTACAAGAGAGTGCTAACAACACGTTACGGACGATAGATAATTGGTTGAAAGAGAGGGGACTCCAGCTGGAAATAGAAAAATGTAAATATATTATGTTCACAGGGAAGAGGATTTTAGACCGCCCGGCCATCCAAATTGGAAACCAACAAATAACAGAGGTCGAAAAGATTAAATACCTGGGTGTGACTTATGAGAGGAATTGCCGGTTCACCCAGCATATAATAGACATATGTGCCAAAGGTGAACAGATGACTAAGAATTTCAATATAATAATGTCTTCGCAGAGAGCTCCAAGACCCACTAAGCGAAGGGCGATAGCGTCCACAGTGACATCCATGATGTTATATGCAGTACCAGTGTGGTGGCACTCAGTCATGGTTAAAATAAATTTGAACAGACTGGTTAGTACTCATAGGAGGCTGTTGCTGGGGGTTGTTTCAGCTTACAGGACGGTCTCCTATGAGGCGTTGTGCGTGTTGTCTGGGGTGCCACCAATAGACTTAATGGCCCTAAATAGAGTCGAGAGGGCGCAAGGCCTCGAAGCAAATGAAGCAAAAGATAGACTTAGACATAGATGGCAAAATAGATGGCAGGAGGATGGACCAGCCAGACGCACGAAGGAGCTGATTCCAGATCTTGCACTATGGTTAAACAGGGAACATGGTGAGTTAAATTATCATATCACGCAGTTTTTTACAGGTCATGGCAATTTCAATGAGTACCTCCATCGTGTTGGAAGAAGGCCAGGTCCAGAATGTATGTACTGTGAGAGAATTGACAATGCAGAACACACATTCTTCTGCTGCGAGAGGTGGGCAATTAAAAGGAGGAACTGTGGCATAATAGGTAGGAGCCCAGCAGAGGTCCTAGAGCACATGTTGAGGAGCGAAATAAACTGGAAGAAGGTTACGGAATTTATAGTAGCAGTATTAACAGAGAAGGATATAGATGAAAGGCGACTAGGTTACTAGTGTAGAATAGGGTAGGGTGGACAGCCTCAGTGGTGAGAGACGGCACGCTGAGGTGTGTCGTTCTCAATGATTCACTGAGGACTCCAACGGTTTAGATAGGTTCCAATGAAGAAGAAGAGTAAGAAAAGACCCGGTGCCACGTTACGGCTATTCGAGGTATGTCGTGGTTTCCAAATGGGCAAACAGAAAATCACTCAAAAGAGCTGACACCGGCGAGCCGACCTGCCATGCCGGACGTTCAGCCGGTACGCGGAGAGGCTCGTTAGAGTTTACCAGACACTCCCCTGGGTGGCGCAATACCAACCAGTCGGACCGGCCCAGGGGAGTAGAGTGAAAAAAAAAAAAAATAAGCAAAATGACAGTTTTAGTTAACGCGCAAGGACGTAGATTGATTCCCAACCTTTCCGTTTGACAGCAAAGATGACTATTTCTAAACAGAAAGCCTTCTGTGTTTTGAAATTTGCTAAATGTGAATTTGTAGTTAGTTCAACGTGGATTAAGTAGAAAGTTTAATTGTGATCCTGGTATAATCAGTTTGAAACGGTTGTCTGAGTAAAGGAAAGAGTTTGGGAACAGAGAATGTCTGAAGAAAATGTTGAATGTGTCAGGGAGTCTTTCCTGCGTAGTCCTAAATAATTTGTCGGAAGATCAGCCTCGAACCAGCAATGCTGGTGATGACAGTGTTTAATGATTTAAGGAAACGCTTACATATGCGTACATGCCGTTTACAGCTGTTATAAGCTTTGAAACTTACCGACTATTCTGTACGTGCTGAGTTCGCGATCGAAATGTTGCATTATAAAAATGACGACGTTTTTGATCGAATTCTTTTAGTGATGAGTCAACATTTCATCTTAATGAAAAAGTTACCACACAAAATATGTTAACTCCCCCGAAAAAGGACTCGCCAAAATTAAACGTTTTCTGTGCGATAAGCCACGGCAAGTTTTCGGGTCTTTCTTTTTCGCTGTAGCAAGCGTAATAGGAATTTTTCAATTGGTCATGCTTCGTACTTAGCTCTTACTTTTACTGTAAGGTGGATCAGAGAATTTTGACAACAAGATGGTGCGCACCCATATCGGAATAACTCTGTACGCAATCGTTTTCCCAAATCGCTGGATCGGTTGTATGATCCGATGACAGGGCTTATTTGCAGTTGCCTCCAAGGTCATCGAATCTGATGATCGTTTGATTTTTTCCTTTGGGATTTTATAAAGAATCTTGTGTATATGCATCCCCTAACTACTGATCTACCCGATTTGAGGCACATTATTGAAACAGCTGTAGCTTCCATTATTTCAGACACGTCAGTTAAATCGTGGGATTAACTCTCCCATAAAATCTTCCCTGGAATAACCCAAATGTATCCTGAAAATTTGAAATCAATCGATCGGTTGATTATCGCGTTATGCTGTTGCAAATTAACAAACAGACATACCTTCGCATCCATGTATTAGATACATACGAGTATGTTATATGTACAGGCATATCACGATGATCTCCCGGGACTTTCATAACCAATTCTACTGGTAAAATAATGGAAAAAGTTCATAAAAACACATGAACTAGATTGATTCGTTTGCGAGTTACGGCTACCGAAAGATTTCGTTCGGATTTCAGCTACCCCGGTGAAATGAGGTCATAATGAAATTTGTTGGACGTTAATTAAGAAGCACAAATAGTGATTTATAATGATTTTTGACCTAGAAAACGAATAAAATAAATCCCAGAACCGTAAAAACAGGGGGTTTAACCCCAATTAATTAGTTTTCACCCCAGATTTCTCAAAAACTGTAGTAGTAAAGTTCGGGGACCTTTTCTTTTCGATTTTTCATGTTAAAAACCATAAGAACCACTAAATACCATCGGTATCCACAGTTTAGGATTCAATTTCAAATAAAAGCAACTGCCATTACATGGACTCAACCCTTAGAACTCCCGACTTCGAAAATCTGCTGATTTTGCGATGACGAGTTTAATCACTAGACTATGCCTTTTTTTTTTTTTATTTATAAATAAAACAAATAAAAAAATAATGAAAAATAAAACAAATAATTATTTATAAATAATAAAAAATAATGCAATATTATGAAGTAAAAGATGACTTTGCGGTTCGTTTTAATCGCGAATGTTAAAATTATCACACAGAATTATTTTAAAATTTAAATTACTATTTCATCAAAAACATACATTTTATTCTTATCGATAAATCCTTCATTGAATAATAAATATATATATACATATATACATACATATGGTGTAAATAATAACCCATATAAAATTAAAATAAATACGGTAAATAAAAATTATAGTAAACATGAATTTGGCAAATAGTTTTAATTAAATTAATAAAAAAACTGATAATGCGACCTAAAAATAAAGACATTTTTTTAAAAATGAAGAAAAAAATAAAAAATTGCATTTCATGAAAAATACCTTCTACATAT